>NC_139474.1:22555000-23247500 GCF_057233095.1 Heloderma suspectum | reverse complement strand
TGTCCGGTCTCCCCTGCCTACCTTGGGAGGGTCACCAAGCCAGACCGCCCTTCTCAGCAGCAGGTGCTCCATGGCCAGGCAAACCTCCATCACGACTGTGCAGGCAGCTGCTCCACCCGCTCCAAATTGATTTGCCCCCTCCCTGTACACGCACTGATTTGCCAGGTGCCATATGCAGATCGCCACTCTTTTCACCACTGGGATTGACACCCTCATGACTGTGTTTTCCCTTTCCAGTTCTGGCCACAGGATCTCAGCTATTTCAAAGAGTGTAGCACGTGTCATCCAGAAATTCACAATCCACTGTTCATCGCCCCACAATCCGGATCAAACCCTTTGTTTTTTAGATGATGCACACATGTGTGTTATCTTAGAAGAGGTGTGTGTGTGCGCATCTGTGTGCACGCGCTCGCGTTCAACGGGAACAGAGAAAGAAGCGAAAGGGAGACGTGCAGGGGCCTGCTTTAAAATGGTGCTTGTTGCCATCTGCAGTTTTTATAAGCAGTTGTACTGAAACCAATCCTAAAAATCTGATCTGACTAATTAGACACCTTTTCAGTTGATTAAAAGCTTTCTGTTGTGCTTTTAAAAATAATTAACCATTTAAACGTTGGAGCCCAAGGAATAACTGACCCAGGCATGTTGGGATGTACGTTGCCTCCAAGGTCCATCTCTTTCTGGTCATCATTCAAAACAGAACTTTTGGGAAGTCAGTTACTTGACGAGGCAACATCTTCTTGAGAGATCAAACAGTATCATGGGTCTCGGCGGCGCCGCTGCTCACTCCCACCACCCCGCCCTGCTACGAGCTGCTGCCTGCTGCTGTGGGGCCCCGGAGCAGGCCCCTGCCTCCCATTGCGCGCGCCCTCTCTGCCGCGCTCAGCCAGACTGCTCAGCCCAGCCCAGCCCAGCCCTGGTTGCTAAGCAAGGAGAAGCAGGACAGGCCGCCTCCAGCAGAAGGCTGCGTGTGGCGCAACGTGTGCATTGCCACGGCTCACAGACAGACGGGAGATGCTGCAGCCAGTCCAGAGAAGCTCCTCAGGAGCCTGCCAGAGGTGGCCTTGCTGTCCCAAGGGGCTGAACTCCTGAGGACGTCGGGGACGTCTCAAGCAGCTCGGAAGACCCTCGCAGCCTAGGCCAGGCCAGGCCAGGCCGGAGCGACAGACGCTCCAGAGGATTTCGCCAGAGGGATGGAGGCCTCGCTGGAGGCCCTTCTCAGCCTTGGAAGGTGGTCCCAGGCCTGGGTGGGTCCTGGCAGCCGCTGAAATGGACTGGGGGAAGACACAGACGATGGGCCATTCTCCTCCCCCTCCCCCTCCTCCCGTGGGCCATGTGGCACCGCAGGGTCTGTGCCGGAATGCCCCATTTGCTACCTGCCCTACAATGACACCTTCAATCCCCTTTGCTCCTACCTTGTTCTCACACCTTCTGCCTGGAGTGTCTGGCGGGACTGTGCGCCTCCCTAAAGCAGGACCAGCCCACCCAGTGCCCTCTCTGCCGGGGGAGCAGCCCCCTGCCCTAGTGGGGAGGGACCCTCAGACTTCCCGCTGACGTGGGCGTTGTCCAGCAGTTCCCCCCATGGATGCAGGAGCTTCGGCAGGTCTGGCTGGGTGGCTTCCATCTGTGCTGGCTAAAAAAGCCGCCAGAGAACTCAAAAGATGAGGCGGCCTCTGAGATGCTCGTGGCGGCGGACTTGTTTGCTGCAGCCCCAAGATGCGGCTCCCAGGAGCCTTGTGCGGGTGCGCCACGCCACATGCTGGGAGAGGGGTTCTCTCCTGTGGGAGCACCACCTAGTTCCTTCTGCGCAGCCGGCGTGCTGGCACTGGCAGTGCTGCTTCCCACAGCCCTGATCCTGGCATGGTGCCCCTGACCCACAGGGTGCGGCAGCGTGCAGACCGGCTCGGCTCATCTGCTTCGGGAGGTCTTCCATGCCAGGGGAGCGGGCTGCTCCTGGCATGTGTTTGCCCACGCACGTGCGCAACTGGGCGTCTTTCTCAAGGGGAAGCGCTGCCACGCTAGATCACCCTGCTTGGCGGCGTGGGTCCGTAGGCAGGAGTCCGTTTAAACATTTCCAGGTTCAACTAAGAATTCAATCTTGGCGGGAGAGGCCAGCTACTGGGAGGCCATTCTGGCTTTATAGATAAAAAACCAAGGAGCTCACATTTGAATTCTGCTGTCTGTGAACCACGCAAGCGTGCGTGCTCCTTGTATCATTCTGCAGTGGGATCAGAAACAGCACACCACTGAGGTTTCGCCCTGGGGCAGCTGAAGTTGTGCTCGGCCCCTTGAGCTTCTGAGGTTTCCGCAGCAATTGCTCACTTGCTCTCAAGCTGAACTTGTCTAACAATGAGGCTAGAAACTTGCCTTTAAAAAAAGGCTGATATTCTCAGGCTGCTAAATTCTGCATTTGGTACTAAATTCTCTACTTGCACATTTGCTTGGTGGAGAAGTGCTGGCTTTGCATGATGTTCAGTCCCAGGCTCCCCAGCTTCACTTCCCAGCATGTGGTTAAAAAGATCAGGGAGCTCAAATATTTTCTACGGGATCAGGGAGCTCAAATATTTTCTACGGGATCAGGGAGCTCAAATATTTTCTACGGGATCAGGGAGCTCAAATATTTTCTAACAGAAAGTGAATATCATACTGCCTTTATACACATCTATGGTGGAACCACATTTAGAATATTTCTGATCACTGAATATTCTACTCCCTGAATAGAATATTACCACACCTAAAAAAAAAAAAAATTGTAGAGCTGGAAAAAGTGCAGAGGAGGGGAACTAAAATGATCAAGGGGCTGGAGCACCTCCCCTATGAGAGGTGGTTACAACAGCTGGGATTGTTTAGCTTGGAAAACAGGCAAGTGAGGGGAGACATGATAGAGATGTACAAAATTATGCCTGGTGTGGAGAACTTGCATAGGGAGACACTTTTCTCCCTCGCTCATAGTACCCTTGATTTGATCCAGCATCAGGGCTCTTCTTATGTTCTTATGTGAATTCAGACCATTGGGTATGTAGTGGAGGCAGAGAGTGTTGCTCTATCAGCCTGGGCCTCAGGTACTTGGAGGGGAAATGTACATATAAGTTGTTGTGTAAATGTCAGAGTTAGAAGTGAGTATACTGAACATTGTTTGATGAGGTGTGGCCTCGTGGACTCCATGGGAGCATTCACTGAGCTTGTCTGCTCACTGGCCCTGCCTGGTTTTGCGCATAAACGCAGTAAAGCTGGCTGCCGACTGTTTTTGGTAAAACTACATCTGCCAGATGCAAAGGTTAGGTACCACTCTGCTTCCCATGACAGATTTCATTCACTTGCATTTATTTCATTTCTATACTGCCCAATAGCCAAAGCACTTGGGAGGTTCACAGAAAATTTCAATATAAGAAACACATAATATAAAACCTTTAACATACCCATTTTTAAAAAAATAAAAAAGCTAAATACAGTTACAATAAAATACCGGGACTCAAGAAAACAACTGACATTAACAGCCCAATCACATGCCTGGGAGTATGTTAAGTCTTAACCTGTCACCAAAAAGGTGACAATGCTGGTGCCAGGCGAGCCTCACTGGGAAGAGTGCTCCAGAATTGTGGGGCCACCATCAAGAAGGCCCTTTCCCATGTCTCCATCCTCTGAACCTCCCTCAGTGGGGGGTCTCAGATGCAGATCGTAGTGTCTCAGTAAGCTGAAACCAGGAGAGGTGCTGCATCAGGTATTGCAATCCCAGGCCATGTAGTGCTTTGTAGGTTAAAACCAGCACCTTGAGTTGGGCTTGGAAATGCATAGGCAGCCTGTCTGCTTACATGTAGCATGTGGGTCCCGCTGCAAGGCAGATGCTTCCATAGAGTCACTGATGTGGCTCAGAACATCGCCACTTCCCGGAGTCGCTGCCCTTCAGATGAGCTGAATCTTAGTACGTGAATCCCGGCGTTGGTGCTGGCGCAGAGGAGGGTGGCATTTTCACAGGCAGCCAGCGAAGCCAGAGGCCCTGCTCCGTCGAGGAAGGCGGTGGCCACACAGACTGCGGGGAGAGATCAGAGCTGCCCGTTGGTGAGCCAACCTCTGCTTCCTTCCTCCCCCGGCAGCCTGGCATGTGAAGCAAAAGAGACAGACATTGTGCCCTCCCTTAAGACAGACATGGCACCCTCCCATCTGGGTCGCTTTCTTCACATGCCAAACAAAGCACTGGAGAGTCTGCACCTTAACACATCTGCACAAAGGCAGAAATGCAACAGATGAAGCTTCTTGTGACACAGAGATGCCACGATGGAAGATGTGTCCCTGGTTAATTTGGGCATGCCATGCAGCTGCTAAAGACACCTGATCCCAGCCACACCACCACTTGGTCGCCTCCACTCCCCCCCCCCGCCCCAACCTCGGTAACCTGCATTTGACAAGAGCTGCTGCAATAAGAGAACCAAGGGACTGGTCCTTATCTTTGGGGGACCCCAAAACTAGCACTGTTTCATCAGTGTTGGAAAGGCTGGCCATGGTTCAGCTCATTTGGGTTGCATCCTCCCATCCTGGGCCCTTGGAGGTTTCGTTATGGAGGCAACTGGATCAGGGGGTGGGGGAGATTTTTCCTGGCACTACAACGAGGAAAAAGGTAGGAAATGTCCCAGGCCTAAGTATCTGGATCACCATTTTGCCTCATGAGGAAGTTGTCTGGAGGTTTGGGATGGAATACCCACCTAACCCTTGAAAGCTGCATGACTGCAAACGGTACTTTTAAAAAGTTTGTTGACTGATTGAAACATTTCTAAACCAGCCTTCATCTTGACAGATGTACAAAAGGCCATGACCAATTAGCCAAATGAAATAAAAGCAGGAAGTAATGACCAAAATGACACAAAATAAGACACAAATAATGACACAAAGTTGGTTTGGAGACTTTCTTGGTTGTGCCACACACACACACACACACACACACAGCTTGGCCCAGTGAAGAAGCTAAAAGCCCTGCTGGATCAGACTAACGCTGCCTCCAAGAAGTGCACAAGCAGGACCTGAAGTGAACCACCCTCCTCCTTTGTACATTCCCAGCATCCTTGGAGGTAGGCTGTGCCTGACATGGAGGCTCCATTACTAATTGGCCGCATTCAGACATCACTTTAAGCCATGGCGGCTTAATAAGCTACTCACAGTAGCTTATTTTTTAAATAGTCCACAATGCCCCACCACACGAGTGGGCTGATAAGCTACTGTCCATAGCTTATTTTAAGCTACTGTGCATCATCCGAGTCCTCCCCCAGCCTCGTCCAGCTGCAGTCCTCCCACCGGAGCAGTGGTGCTGTTGCGCCCACCGACAATCCCGGGTGCACCAAAAGCCCCCCCCCCCCCCCCCGATCCACATCAACACCTTGAGCGATCGCTCACCGAGGAGCGAACATTCCATGTGCACCAAAAAGGGGGTGGTGGTGGATATAAAACCTTGGGGGTTTGCAGGATCGGGACCAAGCCTCACACAGAGCTATAGCGCTCATTCGCTAAAGTGCTTTCTGGCTAAAGAGGAAGTGCACATCTCTGGCACAGAGGCTTTAACATGTTCCCAATACCGCAATTGCAAAAATGCTCAAATGCACCAAAGTGTAAAGGAAAAATAATTTAAAAAAGAGAAACAGAAGCAATTGCGGAATAGGGGAAAATGGGGGAATAGGGGGGAAATATGGTCACTTTTCGCCCCATCCCGGCAAATTGTCAGGGAGTTACTCAGAGAACTCCTGCGAAAAACAGTAGCAATCTGAATCGCTCTTGCCATGCGACTCTGTAGGTGAGCAAAATAACCCATGGTGCCTGACAGACATAGGGATGTACGAAACTCACTCATCTTTGCTCCATCAATCCTCGACGGAGGGGGGAGGCGATCCGGTCCTCCCCCCCAGAATCCTCGACGGCTGGCTCCACTCCACGGCCAGGCCGCAGAGCAGACAGCCTGGTGCGGACGCAAATGGCGCCCGCCATAGCGGCCATTTGCGTCCAGCCAGACAACCATGATAGGCTACATAAGAATGTATGTAGCCTATCACAGCTAACCTGGAAAAAAAAAAACGCAGCGTACGCAAATGGCGGTGGCTACAGCAGCCGCCATTTGCGTTCCCTATTTTTCGCCGATTTATCTTACGTAAATATTTACATAAGATAAATTGGCGAAAAATAGGGAACGCAAATGGAGGCCGCCGTAGCCGCCGCCATTTGTGTACGCTGCGTGTTTGTTTTTTCAGGTTAGCTGTGATAAGAATTTATGTAGCCTATCACGGTCCAAGGATGGCAATGGCGGCAGCAGCAGTCCTGCCGTGGCCGGCCAGGAGACTACCCACCGCCACCGCCGCCAGAGCTGCCGCCGCTGCCAAATCCGCCCCAGGTAAGTGCTGTTCCGGGGGGATTCTGTGGGGGACAGGGGGGGCAGGAGGCCATTCCACCACGGATTCCTTTAGAATCCAGCCTCACTGGAATCCGTGGCAGAATTCTCTGCCATCCCTAGACAGACAACATGATAACCCACAGTGGGTTAAATAACCCCTCCTGCAGACTGTGGGTTATCAGAGTAGGTTACTTGGGCCAAATAAGCCATCGTGGATTAAAAAATTCCTGACAAGACGACACGATAACCTATGATGGGTTAAATAAGCCACTGTGGCTTATTTAACCAATCGTGGGTTATCGTGTAGTCTGAACCCAGTCATCATCTTGGCTAGCAAAAGCCTCTCCCTCACCTCATGCATAACCAACTTATGGAACTCACTGCCACATGATGTTGTGAGACCACTAACCAAAATACAGTTTAAAAAACCAAAAGGATTAGACAAGAGCATCAAAGACAGGTCTGATCAACGGCAAACAGCCATGACAACTCAATGGAGCCTCCATCTCCAGGGAAGTCTACCTCCAGCTGCCAGATGTTTAAAACATGCCACAGGGGAAGGCCATCCCAGTCATGGCTGGCATGTGTCAACCTCAGGCCGAATCCTGGATGAGACGGGCTTTGGTGTGATCCAGCACAGCAGTTCTCCCCAAGCAACAGCTGAGAGCGACTCTACCTCCAGTGTCCTGGCTCCACACTCTCACGGTGCAGTCGTGTGAGGCAGTGGCTATTGCTGGGAAGGTGGTGAGGCCCTGAGGGAAGAAGACGCAGGACGCCGTGCTTTGGGCATGGCCTCTGAACTCGCGCACTCCACGCCTCACCTGCCGGAGGTCCCAGAGCTGGAGAGAAGAGGCACAAATCACTAGGAAGCCCAAAGAAAAAGCCCTCCCCGCTGGCCCCCACAGAGTTTTAAGAAGTTGCCCTGGATCAGCAGAGCCAAAGGTAAGCCCACACCGGCTGCCGGCCTCAGCCAAAGGCAGCTGGGCCAGGGACTGGCAGCCCAGCAAGACCTCCTGCAGGGGCGGGAAGCCCAGCCCGGCAGCCCAGGCGGGAACGACCAGGCCTGGCCAGCGTTCTCTCGCTCGACGGCCCTGTCCTAGGGGACTCTCCTCTGCGTTTCAGCACCGGGGGCAGGACCCGTCTCCCGCCGCCCACAGACGCAAGCTGCTCTGGGAGACCACGTTGCCTCGAAAGGCGGGGAGGGATGAAATACATCGGCAGAGCTTCGTCAACCATGCAGCAATTTTGTTTCAGTCGTCCCCAACCTGGTGCCCTTTTGATGGGTACTACAGCTCCCGGCATCCCTGAATATTGGTCATACTCTCTGGGACTGATGGGAGGTCTTAATAGTCAATAATTAATAGTCAATAATAATTGACTTAATAGTCAATAATAATACCCAATAATAGTCTTCAGACACATGTAGGAAGAAAGCCAGACTATGAAGCACATGGTCTTCGATGTCTATATACTAATGCCCAGAGTATGGGAAACAAACAGAATGAACTTGAACTCTTAATACAGGAGGGAAATTATGACTTGATAGGTATAACTGAGACTTGGTGGGATGACTCTCATGACTGGAATACAGCAGTTGAAGGATATAACTTGTTCAAAAAGAACAGGAGGAACAGAAAGGGAGGCGGGGTTGCACTGTATGTGAAAAATACATATCTCTGCACAGAAATACAGGAGGAGGAGCTTGGTAGCCCCATCGAGAGCATCTGGGTTGAAATAAATGGAGCAAAGAATAAAAGGAACCTGGTGGTCGGAGTCTACTACCGGCCACCCAATCAAGGAGAAGCCAAGGATGAAACTTTTGAAAAGCAAATAGCCAATGTTTTAAGGAAGCATGATGTAGTAGTAATGGGGGACTTCAATTTCCCCGATATTTGTTGGGAGACAAATTCTGCAAAACATGGCCCCTCCAGGAAATTCCTGACTTGTGTGGCGGATAACTTCCTCCTACAGAAAGTAGAGGAAGGAACTAGAGGATCGGCTATCCTTGACTTGATCCTAACCAACAGAGATGACTTAGTGGATAAAGTAGCAGTTACAGGAACTCTGGGGGAAAGCGACCATGTTGTACTTGAGTTCTTGGTTCTAAGGGAAGCAAAAGCCGAGTGTACTCAAACGCGTACCCTGGATTTTAGGAAAGCTGATTTTAATAAACTCAGAACAATGATCAGTAAGGTCCCATGGCAAACAATGCTAGCGAGAAAAGGAGTCCAAGATGGGTGGGAACTTTTAAAAAAGGAAATTCTCAAGGCACAATCACAAACAATTCCAACAAGAAGAAAAGGTGGAAGACAACAGAAGAAGCCAATGTGGCTTCACAAAAAGCTTAGGGATGACCTGAAAACAAAAAAGGACACATATAAGAAGTGGAAAGAAGGCCAAGTAACAAAGGAAGAGTACAGGCAGGTAGCACAGAATTGCAGGGATGGCGTCAGGAAGGCTAAAGCGGAGAACGAGGTGAGGTTAGCGAGGGATGCTAAAAACAACAAAAAGGCTTTCTTCAGCTACGTGCATAGTAAAAGGCAGAGGAAAGAAATGGTTGTTCAGCTATTAAATAAGGATGGCAAAATGATAACAGATGACAAAGAAAAGGCAGAGGTGCTCAATTCCTACTTTGGCTCAGTCTTCTCCCAAAAGAGGGTCTATGACCCCCCTGGCAAAGGCGAAGTACAGGCTGAAGGGGCAGGATTGCAGCTTGAGATCGACAGGCATATGGTCAAGGAACACCTCATTACTTTGAATGAGTTCAAATCTCCAGGGCCAGATGAACTGCATCCTAGAGTAATAAAGGAACTGGCAGAAGAACTCTCAGAACCGCTGTCTATTCTCTTTGAGAAATCATGGAGGACCGGGGAAGTGCCAGATGACTGGAGGAGGGCTAACGTTGTCCCTATCTTCAAAAAGGGTAAAAAGGAGGAACCTGGGAACTACAGACCAGTCAGTCTGACATCAATCCCTGGGAAAATTCTGGAGCAGATCATAAAGCAATCCATCTGGAAGCACCTTGACAACAATGCCGTGATTACTCGAAGCCAACATGGATTTGTCAAAAACAAGTCCTGCCAGACAAATCTGATCTCATTTTTTGATCAAGTCACCTCCCTTGTAGACCGTGGGAATGCTGTAGACATCATATACCTCGACTTCAGCAAAGCTTTCGACAAAGTGCCCCATGATATCCTGATGAGCAAACTTGCTCGAAGTGGGCTAGATGAAACAACGATCATGTGGATCCACAGTTGGCTACAGAATCGGACTCAAAGAGTGCTTATCAATGGGACCTTCTCAAGCTGGGGAGAGGTAACGAGCGGGGTACCGCAGGGCTCAGTCCTGGGCCCAGTGCTCTTCAACATTTTTATTAATGACTTGGAGGAGGAGGTGCAGGGAATGCTGATCAAATTTGCAGATGACACCAAATTGGGAGGGATAGCTAATACTTTGGAAGACAGAAACAAAATTCAAAGTGATCTTGATAGACTGGAGTGCTGGGCAGAAAACAACAGAATGGCATTTAATAGGGACAAATGCCAAGTTCTGCACCTAGGAAAAAGAAACCAAATGCACAGTTACAAGATGGGGGATACGTGGCTCAACCACACTACGAGCGAGAAGGATCTTGGAATTGTCGTCGATCACAAGCTGAATATGAGCCAACAATGTGATGTGGCTGCAAAAAAGGCAAATGCTATTTTGGGCTGCATTAATAGAAGCATCGCTTCCAAATCCCGGGAAGTACTAGTTCCCCTCTACTCAGCACTGGTTAGGCCTCATCTGGAGTACTGTGTCCAGTTCTGGGCACCACACTTTAAGAAGGATGCAGACAAGCTGGAGAGGGTTCAAAGGAGGGCAACAAAGATGATCAGGGGACTGGAAACAAAGCCCTATGAAGAGAGACTGAAAGAACTGGGCATGTTTAGCCTGGAGAAGAGAAGACTGAGGGGAGATATGATAGCACTCTTCAAGTACTTGAAAGGTTGTCACAGAGAAGAAGGCCAGGATCTCTTCTTGATCATCCCAGAGTGCAGGACACGGAATAATGGGCTCAAGTTACAGGAAGCCAGATTCCGGCTGAACATCAGGAAAAACTTCCTGAGTGTCAGAGCAATACGGCAATGGAACCAATTACCTGGGGAGGTGGTGGGCTCTCCCACACTGGAGGCCTTTAAGACGAGGCTGGACAGCCATTTGTCAGGGATGCTCTGACTTGGATTCCTGCATTGAGCAGGGGGTTGGACTCGATGGCCTTGTAGGCCCCTTCCAACCCTACTATTCTATGATTCTATGATTCTATGAGGTACAGTCCAAAACAAGGCACCAGGCTGGGGAAGGCTGTCTTATATTATGTCAAATGGGTGGCCCTCCAGATGTTTCAGCTTACAACTCCCATCAGCCTCAGCCAGCACAGCCAATGGTGGAACTGATGGGAATTGTAGGCTAAATCATCTGGAGGGCCACAAATTGTCCACCCCTGGTGTAAACTGTCATGCACACTGGTGATAGACAGAAATATAAATAAATATACCAGTTAAAATACAATTAATCAACAGGTAAGATGTTTTAAACTGGGCAACAGTCCTAAGTGTGTGTGTGTGTGTGTGTGTTACAGAGGGAAGGGAGGGTGGGTGGGTGGGGGAGTAATGTATGTGGCACATACACACAAATATAATTGTATACCTCATATGGATCGCGCATGCACGCACACACACACACACACAATTTCACACCATCCTGTTCCAAGCAAAGTTTAACTGGACAACTAAACTGAATGCGGTTACAGAAATTGAAACACATCTGCTAAATGTGCCTAATTTACATCTGATACTGTGGAAGTAGGTCTTGTGAGTAGCTTGGTTCAGGCAAGGCGCCTGGTGGGATTGAGCGCGAGTGTGTGTGAGCGTGTGTCTGACCATGAGAAGGTAATTGTAGCTTGCTCATAAGCAAGACATTCCTATCCACCGAAGTAACTCATCCCTAAAGATAAGAAGGCCGCTGTGCTGATAAGACTGTGCTGAGTACTCAGTGGTTTCTGAGCACGCGCAGTGTGTTTTTCTTTGTTCTCCAACTTTCAGTCTGTATAAATGCATCCTGTTTCATTTGGGAGAGACACAGTTTTGCCTGTGCCGTGATGTGCCTTAATAAATTTCTGACTGTTCAACCTAACCTGCCTTGGATATTCCCTGAACAATGTGGTGCTGTGACTCGGATCCCAAATGCTGAGGAGAATCGAACCAATTTGGACCACCATTCACTGAACATGCCAGAAGTGCACACCAAGGTAAGAGACCTTCAGAAACCATTCGGGAAGGACAGCCAGTGGCATACACACACCCCCATCGTTGGTGGCTCATAAGTAATGGAACAAACCAACATCATTTCAAACTTAGGGGTCGCCTTTAATACCTGGATGAAAATCCTTTGCAGTCAATGACTGCCTGAAGTCTGGAACCCATGGACATGACCCAATGCTGCGTTTCCTCCCTCGAGATGCTTTGCCAGGCCTTTACTGCAGCTGCCTTCAGCTGCTGCTTGTTCGTGGATGTTTCTGCCTTCAGTCTTGTCTTCAGGAAGTGAAACGCATGCTCTCTTGGGTTGAGATCGGGTGACTGACTTGGCCATTGAAGAACATCCCACTTCTTTGCCTGGAGAAACTCTTGGGTAGCTTTTGCTGTATGTTTTGGGTCATGATCCATCTGCAATATGAAGCGGCATCCTATCAGTTTGGCAGCATTCGGCTTAATCTGAGCAGAAAGTCTAGCCCTATACACTTCAGAATTCATCCTGCTGCTTTGATCAGCAGTCAGGTCATCTATAAACACCAGTGACCCGGCTCCATTGGCAGCCATACATGCCCATGCCATAACACTGCCTCCACCATGTTTGACAGGTGATGTGGTATGCTTTGGATCATGAGCTGTTCCTTTCCTTCCCCATACTTTTCTCTTCCCATCATTCTGGTACAAGTTAATCTTGGTCTCATCAGTCCAAAGAATCTTATTCTAGAACTGGGCAGGCTTTTTTAGGTGTTTGCTGGCAAAGGCTAATCTGGCCTTTCGGTTCTTGAGTGTTACCAGTAGTTTGCACCTTGTTGAGAGGCCTCTGTATTTACATTCATAAAGCTGTCTCTTGACTGTAGATGTTGACAATGACATGCCTCCCTCCACAAGAGCATTCTTGACCTGGCTAGATGCTGTGAAAGGGTTCCTCTTCACCATGAGCAGCATTCTGCGGTCATCCACTTTAGTTGTCTTCCGTGGTCTTCCAGGCCTTTTGCTGTTGCTGAGCTTGCCAGTTGATTCCTTCTTTTTCAGGATGTTCCAAACTGCTGTGTTGGCCACTCCCACTGCTTTTGCTATCTCCCTGATGGGTTTATTTTGTTTCCTCAGCCTAATTATGGCCTCCTTCGCTCTCATGGACACCTCTTTGGGCCTCATGTTGGGGGTTCCAGTGAACAGCTACCAAATGCAAATGTAACACTCAGCACCACCTCCAGGCCTTTTATCTGCTTGATTGGTCATGGGGTACCCAAGAAACAGGCCACACCTGGCCATGCAGCTGCTGGTCAGCTATTCGTTCCATTACTTATGAGCCACCAATGATGGGGGTGTGTGCCTGCCACTGGCTGTCCTTCCTGAATGGTTAGTGTCCCACTTTTGTCACACCCCTTGAATTACAACTGAAAGTCCTGACTTCACTCCCATCTGGGTGTGTTTCCTTTCAACTTCAATGTGGTGGTGTACAGAGGCCACCTGCCAAAACAGTTCCAATATTTCTGGCCCAGACTGTAGTTCTTGTTATTTTCTCGCTTCGTCTTTTTGCTTTGTATGTAGCCTAGCAAGCTTAATGATGTATGATTTGTTTTAATTGTTTAATTAAACAGCTGCATATAGAATCTGTGAGATTTAAGGGGAGAGTGTATTAGATTTCGTTTTAGAAGAATGGCAAGCAGCCAGAATCATATGCAATAATAATGCAGTAAACAACAGCACAAGTACGCTGATTTACTAGAAAGTTGGCAATTTTCATAATTTTAGAGTTTGTTCTCATAGCTGTATTCACATAGAGTGATCGTCATGTTATTTGCTACTAACAGAAGCTAAAAGAATGCACCGTAATTGCTCTTCACACTGTGTACCTTCTAAGTGATAAGGAATGCTTTTTTCGGTACCATGAAAAACATACACTACTACCAAAAGAGAAAGACCTTGGTGAAGGGGGGCCAGCAGTGTGTGCACTTTCTGATAGTTTTCTAACTTAGTGAGACTTGCTCTACTGAGTGAATTAGCCTGTTATCTGTTCTCGTCTGAGAGAAAGAACGTGCACCATCTGCTCAGATAACCAGCCCCAAAGAAAGTTAAGAGATATGTAAGCTTTCTTTTAACATACAAATAGATTTCATTCAGATGAAGAAATGTTGTTCTTTTAAATATGTATTAGTGGTTGTGTGTACAAAGCTCTGCAAAGTCAACAGCGTTTCCAGTGCCCCTACCATCCCCAGCTGGCAGAGCTGGTAGAAAAAAAGAAAAAGAGAATGGAGTCTTAAAGAACAAATTAGCCTACATCTGTGCTAAACTGGACTTAAATGGTATGATGCTCCAACTTAGGCCCTGCTGAGCATGTGTGCCACTTTGCACCGAAAGACTAGACTCAGTGCCCATGAGATCCATCTAAGGAGACCCATGAGACTCCCATCTTCAGCACCTATTAAAAACATCTTATGAACTTGCACTTAAATGATGAGACCGTGTCGAACTACTCCCAAGGCTTTCCAGTCACAGGTTAAGAAGTGCTTCCAGACGTGCCTATGATACAGTGTCACAACCTGTCGCCTACAGACTGAGACTGAGTCTACATCGAAGCCCATCAGAGGACGTGAGGCTCCCCTTGAGCCTCACTGGAACAAACCCCATCAGGTGCTGTTGACCATCCACACTGCCACGAAGCTGCAAAGACAGACTGCCTGGATCCCCACATCCCACAGCAAGAAAGCACTGCCCCCTGGGGACGACGTGCCCCAGAACCAGACAATGCTGGATGTGCCCTAACACAGACTTCATCAGCCCTTTGAGTCATTTTGGACCAGGAAGAGAAGAACATCTCTGGTTGCCATCGTGGTGCTGGCTTGTTGCCCTTTTGCCTGCTACCATGTGAGATCTTCTTAGACTTTGGGCACTTTGGCCTCCTCCTGACCAGTGGTGAGCCAAGCACTTGCTGGCGAGGTGCGCATAAGCCCAGCAGCGAGCCCAGCTCCTGTTAGTGGAGAAAGAGTGGCCTCGGCAGCCACCAGAGGCGCGGTCTCGTGATATGGCCCACCTGCATCCTGCTCCTAGAATCATAGAATAGTAGGGTTGGAAGGGGCCTACAAGGCCATCGAGTCCAACCCCCTGCTCAATGCAGGAATCCAAGTCACAGCATCCCTGACAAATGGCTGTCCAGCCTCGTCTTGAAGGCCTCCAGGGTGGGAGAGCCCACCACCTCCCCAGGTAATTGGTTCCATTGTCGTGTTGCTCTAACAGTCAGGAAGTTTTTCCTGATGTTCAGCCAGAATCTGGCTTCCTGTAACTTGAGCAACCTGCAATCTGCTTGACATCTGCAGTTGCATGAAAGCAGAGAACACTTTCCTGAAAGTGGTGAACCAGATTCAACTAGACTTGAATGTATCCAGCTGCTGGATCTGCAGCCATGCGCCAGTCCATGCCCAGAGAGGCACACCAATGATCCCAATCCCACTAGATCAGACTAAAATGATTAAACCCCATTACCGACACCGACCAGAAGAGGCCACCTAGCAAGGTGTGCCATGTAATAAGCAGAATTGTTGTTTGTTGTTTGTACTCTTCCTTTGTTGCTTGGCCTTCTTTCCACTTCCTATATGTGTCCTTTTTTGTTTTCAGGTCATCTCTAAGCTTTTTGTGAAGCTACATTGGCTTCTTCTGTTGTCTTCCACCTTTTCTTCTTGTTGGAATTGTGCCTTGAGAATTTCCTTTTTTAAAAACTCCCACCCATCTTGGACTCCTTTTCTCATTAGAGTCGCTTGCCATGGGACCTTACTGATCATTGTTCTATTAAAATCAGCTTTCCTAAAATCCGGGGAACGGGTATGGCTACACTCAGCTTTTGCTTCCTTTAGAACCATGAGCTCAAGTATACCATGGTCACTTTCCCCCAGAGTTCCTGTAACTACTACTTTATCCACTAAGTCATCTCTGTTGGTTAGGATCAAGATAAGGATAGCCGATCCTCTAGTTCCTTCCTCTATTTTCTGTGGGAGGAAGTTATCCGCCACACAAGTCAGGAATTTCCTGGAGTGACCATGTTTTGCAGAATTTGTCTCCCAACAAATATCGGGGAAATTGAAGTCCCCAATTACTACTTCATCGTGCTTCCTTGAAACATTGGCTATTTGCTTTTCAAAAGTTTCATCCTCGTCTTCTCCTTGATTGGGTGGCCGGTAGTAGACTCCGACCACCAGGCTCCTTTTATTCTTTGCTCCATTTATTTCGACCCAGATGCTCTTGATGGGGCTACCAAGCTCCTCCTCCTGTATTTCTGTGCAGAGAGATGTATTTTTCACATACAGTGCAACCCCACCTCCCTTTCTGTTCCTCCTGTTCTTTTTGAACAAGTTATATCCTTCAATTGCTGTATGCCAGTCATGAGAGTCATCCCACCAAGTCTCAGTTACACCTATCAAGTCATAATTTCCCTCCTGTATTAAGAGTTCAAGTTCGTTCTGTTTGTTTCCCATACTCTGGGCATTAGTGTATAGACATCGAAGATCATGTGCTTCATAGTCTGGCTTTCTTCCTACATGTGTCTGAAGACTATTATTGGGCGCTATCAGAGCTGATAGCATGAACCTTCATCCATTGCTACCCCCAACTTTACGTCTCCCTTCCCCGTAGGATTCAGTTTAAAGCCCTCCTGATGAAGTTCTTCATGCTGTGTCCAAACACATTCTTCCCAGCCTTTGTGAGGTGCAACGAATCCTTTGCCAACAGCCCATCTTCCAGGAAGTATAGCCCATGGTCCCAGAATCCAAATCTCTCTCGTCAGCACCACCTTCGTAGCCAGTTGTTCACTCGGAGTATTTTTCTTTCCCTTTCTATCCCTCTTCTAACTACTGGAAGGATGGATGAGAAAACTATCTGGGCCCCAAAGTTCTTGAGTTTCCTTCCCAAAGCTTCAAAGTCTCATGTGATTTCTTCGTAGCTCCGCTTGGCGGTATCATTTGTTCCCACATGGATGAGAAGGGATACCTGTCAGTGGGCTTTATGAGTGCAGGCAACCTTTCAGTCACATCTCTAATCTGTCCTCCCGGGAGACAGCATACCTGGCGAGTCCACGGGTCTTCGCGACATACTTGGGTTTCGATCCCACGCAGGAAGGAGTCTCCCACTACTACCACTCTTCTCTTCTTCTTGTTGTAGGCCTGGGTTTCATCGCGTCTGTTTGACTGACCTTCAGCCTCTTGCTCACTCTCATGTAGGTTCCCCTGTGATTCTTCCTCTGCAGGCTGTCCTCCAGTCTCATCCGCAAGTACCTGGAATCGGTTCCACAGCTCCACTGCTTCCACTGGTGCACAGTGGCATCTAGTTCTTCTGCTCCTGTCACCCTTTTCCAAGGAGTATGCTCTACTGCATTTTTCCTCACCTCAGCATTTCCCTCTTCTGCCTCATCTTGCTGCTGCTCTTCAAGCTTCTGGTCTTCGCTTTGCTGCTGTAGTTTCACCATTCTGTCCAAGAACTCTTCGTGTTCTCTTCTTCCCTGGAGGGTCGACACTCGCTCCAGTCCTCTTACTTTTTCTTCCAGCAGTGTGATCAACTTGCACTTGTTGCAGGTGTAGGCCATGTTGTTCTCAGGCAAGAAAACAAACATGGCACACACCTTGCAGGTCACCACCACAGGCGAGTCTTGTCTTTCCATAGTCTCTTTTCCCAGCTTCCTGGTTGTTCTAGAGTAGCCTGTGCCTGGTCCTCTACTCACTGCAGGTTAAAAACAGAGTCTGACTGGTATGGAAGTGTGTAACAAGACAAATAAATTAAAAATAAATGTTAGGGGCCTCCCCCTTGACCTCCTCTGCTGAACTCCCCTGGCCAACTCCTGTTTGCTCCTCATCCGCTCGCTCTGATCGCTCGCTCTCTGGGACCTTGCTTGCTTCTGTGGTCCCTGGCCAGCTGGAGCAGCTTCCTCGGCTCTGCTCTGCTCAGCTGGGAGGTGGGACTGAAGCTTCCTGCCCACTCAGCTGCTGGGAGTAGTTTGGTTCAGGAGAGGTGCCTGATGGGATTGAATGTTTTGTGTGTGTGTGTGTGTGTGACCATGAGAAGGTAATTGTAACTTGCTCATAAGCAAGACATTCCTATCCACTGAAGCAACTCATCCCTAAAGATAAGAAAGCCACTGTGCTAATAAGACTGTTGCTGAGTACTCATTGGTTTCTGAGCACGTGTATTGTATTTTCTTTGTTCTCCAACTTTCAGTCTGAATAAATGCATCCTTTTTCTTTTATTTGGGAGAGACACAGTTTTATCTGTCTCTCCCACAGCTGGGATGTGCTTTAATAAATTTCTGACGGTTCAACCTAACCTGCCTTGGATATTTCCTTAACAATATTCATGGGGTGGGGGAAACACATGTCCCCACACACACCTTCAGACCTACATTCATGGCCATAACCCTCCTGGGAAAGAAGATTCAGGATTAGATTATCAACAGGGAAAACATTCCCAAACAAACACACTCATTAAATAATGGAATTGGCCCTGGCCCCAAAGAAGAAGCTGTCTGCTGCCTCTCTGAATGATTTGCTGCTCTGCCCTTGCCACTTCCCCATCAACTTCCCACTGTAGAATTCATAGGGATGTCAGAGAATTCCGCCACGGATCTCGGTGATGCCGAATGCCAGTGCATTCGGCCCCCCGAAATCTGTGGCGGAACGGCCTGCCACCCCCCTGCCCCCCCGCGGATCCCCCCCGGGACAAGACTTACCTGGGGCGGATCTTCCGGGCGGTGGCAGCTCCGGCGGCGGCTCCGGCGGCGGCTCCGGCGGCGGCTGGTCTTCCGACCAGCTGCCGCCGCCACCATTTGTCTTGTAAAAAAAAAAAAACACGACGTGATAGGCTACGAAAAGATTTACGTAGCCTATCATGGCTGGGTTAAAAAAAAACACGTACGCAAATGGTGGCGGCTACGGCCACCGCCATTTGCATTCCTTATTTTTGCTGTCTTAAATCTACGTAAATATTTACGTAGACTATGATGGCGAAAATAAAGGGGAATGCAAATAGCATAGCGGGCGCTATTTGCGTCCCTTTTTGATTCACCGTTTTAGCCTACGTAAATCTTTACGTAGGCTAAAACGGCAAATCAAAAAGGGACGCAATTAGCGCCTGCTACGCTACTTGTGTTCCCCTTTATTTTCGCCGTCATAGTCTACATAAATATTTACGTAGATTAAGACAGCAAAAATAAGGAACGCAAATGGCAGCGGCCATAGCTGCAGCCATTTGCGTACACGGTTTGTTTGTTTGTTTTTTCCCAGAGCCCTCCGTGGCCGGAAATCCAGCTGCAGACGGCTCCGGCCTGGCTGGGCCTGGCCAGCTGCTCCGCGGAGCTGCCGCGGAGCACAGCCAGCCGTGGAAGATTCCGGGGGGGGAGGAACGGAGCGCCTCCCCCCCCCGTCAAGGATTCCGGGGGGAGGGACGGAACACCTCCCCACCACCACCATCAACATAATCCGCGGAAAGGTAAGTTACTTTCGTACATCCCTAAGAATTCATTCTAATGCATTTCTACGCTTGACTTGACCACAAGGAACCCCCATGTTTAAAGACAGTATAACTCTAAGGCTTCCCTGTCAGGGGAAGGCTTCTGGCTTCCCGTGGGGGCACCTGGTTGGCCACTGTGGGAAACAGGATGCTGGCCTGGAGAGGCCCCCTTGGGTCTGACCCAGCTTCAGGGCTCTTCTTATGTTCTTTCAGTTGCTCAGCCCCCTGCAGAGGGGCAGCAGCCTTCTCTGCCTTCAGAGGCCACCCTCCCAAAAGAGGGACTCAAACGAAGACATGGCACTTTGGAGGCCAGGGCAGAATGACTGGGAAACCTCTAAAAAGAAAACATTCCCATGTGTACAACCTCCTAAATTTTCACTCTGAAAAGCAGTGTGCCTCACTTCTCAGAAGGATGGGGAAATATCCGGTAGGTCTGTTGGTTTCATAGGCATTCCTCCTTCTTCCCTAGGAACTGTACTTCCCTGTGGGGGGTGAGGGAGCTCTAGCCCAGAATACTCGGCACTCACACCAGAAGACAATTCCCAGAATTCTCTGAGGGAAGCCTGACAGTTACATTGGTATAAAGCCAAAACTGGTTTGCAGCATAGATCTACCCCTCCAGAGCTGGAGGAGAACCCCGGCCCTCTGCTTCTCAGCCTTCCTGGCCAGCCATGGGGAGCGGGGCCTCACCGTGGCCTCACAGCCATCGCCGCCAACGCCGTTGCTGCTGCTGAGACAATAGCGGCCGTCCAGGCTCACGTCGCAGGATGTCTGGATGTGCTGCTTGGGAGGGAACGTGTGAGCCACCCGCAAATCCCGGGTGTCCCAGATTCTGTGAAGGGGCAGAAATTAACAGGTGGAAAACACAGAAGAACACTGGAGATGCCTCAGTTGTGCCGGCTGGCGACTGCTTGCTGCCCAAGCAAGCGAAACGCACGCACCTGAGCAGCTTCACAACAGCATGTGACATTATCAGGAGTTGACTGGGATGCTATTTTATTTGCATTTTTAATTTCAAAAATTCCCCCACTGGTCCATCAGTACTAAGTACAACCCCCTGATTCCTGGGCACCATCACTCAGACAGGATCTCCATCTCACCTATCAGCATGCTCTGGGAAGAAAAGGAGTGGGAAAAGGGTGGGGGGACTGTTCAGTGGCAGAGGATATGCCTGGCAGGCAGAAGACCTCCCAGTTCAGGAGCATCTTGGAGAGCTGGGCCAGGAAAGGCCCTGCTGAACTGCTCCCAGGCAGAGTAGACAAGACTGGCCAAATGGACCTGTGGGCGGTCATTCTTGGTCATAAACCCAAAAATACAGACAACACCTGTCTCTCCAAGACACTGAAGTAACTGAAGGCTACAATAAATCCCACCTAACCTCAAAGAAGTCCCACATTCAAACTGCGGAAGCAAAATTTGCAAAATTTTTGAAATTCAAAAAGTTTCATTCAAAATTGGAAATGCTGAATTTATGCAAAATTTGGTCTCTGCTCCCACAGGACCACATACCTAACTGTTTTATCCTCTGATGTCTGGATGACGTAAGGCTCTCCAGGAACCCAGCACAGGTGTGTTACCTATAGGTGAGAAAAAATGATCATAGAATCATAGAATAGTAGGGTTGGAAGGGGCCTGTAAGACCATCGAGTCCAACCCCCTGCTCAATGCAGGAATCCAAGTCACAGCATCCCTGACAGATGGCTGTCCAGCCTCATCTTGAATGCCTCCAGTGTGGGAGAGCCCACCACCTCCCTAGGGAATGGGTTCCATTGTCGTATTGCTCTAACAATCAAGAATTTTTTCCTGATGTTCAGCCGGAATCTGGCTTCCTGTCACTTGACCCCATGATTCCGTGTCCTGCACTCTGGGATGATCGAGAAGAGATCCTGGCCTTCCTCTCTGGGACAACCTTTCAAGTACTTGATGAGCGCTATCCTATCTCCCCTTAGTCTTCTCTTCTCAAGGCTAAACATGCCCAGTTCTTTCAGTCTCCTCAGAGGGCTTTGTTTCCAGTCCCCTGATCATCTTTGTTGCCCTCCTCTGAACCCTCTCCAGTTTGTCTGCATCCTTCTTAAAGTGTGGTGCCCAGAACTGGACACAGTACTCCAGATGAGGCCTAACCAGTGCTGAGTAGAGGGGAACTAGTACTTCACATGATTTTGGAAGCTATACTTCTATTAATGCAGCCCTAAATAACATTTGCCTTTTTTGCAGCCATATCACAGTGTTGGCTCATACAGTCAGGGCCAGAAATATTGGAACAAGGATAACCGTTTTGGCAGTTGGCCTCTGTACACCACCACACTGAAGTTGTGTCTGTTTCCTGCCTCCCAGCAGAGCAGAGCAGAGCAGAGCAAGCTGCCCCAGCTGGTCCAGGGACTACAGAAGCAAGCAAGCTCCCAGAGAGCAAGTGACCACAGCAAGCGAACAGAGGGAGCAAACAGGAGTTGGCCAGGGGAGTTCAGCAGGGGAGGTCAAGGGGGAGGCCCCTAACATTTTTTTATTATTATTTTCTTTCTTTTTTTCATTTTATTTTTTAACTAACTTTTTTTCATTTTTTTTTTCTTGTAACACACACTTCCATACCAGCGGGACTCTGCTTTTAACCTCCAGTGAGTAGAGGACCAGGCACAGGCTAGTCTAGAACAACCAGGAAGCTAGACACAAAAAGGGAAAAGCGGCAATGGAAGGACAGGACTCTCCAGTGGTGGTGACCTGCAAGGTGTGTGCAATTTTTGTTTTTTTGCCTGAGAACAACATGGCCTACACCTGCAACAAGTGCAAGTTGATCACGCTGCTGAAAGAAAAAGTAATTAAGTTTGTAATTTACTAATTACAAAGTAATTAGTAAAAGGCAGAGGAAAGAAATGGTGATTCAGCTATTAAATAAGGATGGCAAAACGATAACAGATGACAAAGAAAAGGCAGAGGTGCTCAATTCCTATCTTGGCTCAGTCTTCTCACAAAAGAGGGTCTATGACCCCCCTGGCAAAGGTGAAGTACAGGCTGAAGGAGCAGGATTGCAGCTTGAGATTGATAGGCATATGGTCAAGGAACACCGAATTACTTTGAATGAGTTCAAATCTCCAGGGCCAGAAGAACTGCATCCCAGAATGATAAAGGAACTGGCAGAAGAACTCTCAGAACCTCTGTCTATTCTCTTTGAGAAATCATGGAGGATAGGGGAAGTGACAGATGACTGGAGGAGGACTAATGTTGTCCCTATCTTCAAAAAGGGTAAAAAGGAGGAACCTGGGAACTACAGACCAGTCAGTCTGACATCAATCCCTGGGACAATTCTGGAGCAGATCATAAAGCAATCCATCTGTAAGCACCTTGAAAACAATGCAGTGATTACTCGAAGCCAACATGGATTTGCCAAAAAAAAGTCCTGCTAGACGAATCTGATCTCATTTTTTTATCAAGTAACCTCCCTTGTAGACCGTGGGAATGCTGTAGACATCATATACCTCGACTTCAGCAAAGCTTTCGACAAAGTGCCCCATGATATCCTGATGAGCAAACTAGCTCAAAGTGGGCTAGATGAAACAACGATCCAGTGGATCCACAGTGGGCTACAGAATCAGACTGAAAGAGTGCTGATCAATGGGACCTTCTCAAACTGGGGAGAGGTAACGAGTGGGGTACCGCAGGGCTCAGTCCTGGGCCCAGTGCTCTTCAACATTTTTATTAATGACTTGGAGAGGAGGTGCAGGGAATGCTGATCACATTTGCAGATGACACCAAATTGGGCAGGATAGCTAATACTTTGGAAGACAGAAACACAATTCAAAGCGATCTGGATAGACTGGAGAGCTGGGCAGAAAACAACAGAATGACATTTAACAGGGATAAATGCCAAGTTCTGCACCTAGGAAAAAGAAACCAAATGCACAGTTACAAGATGGGGGATATGTGGCTCAACAACACGACAAGCAAGAAGGATCTTGGAATTGTTGTCGATCACAAGCTGAATATGAGCCAACAATGCGATGTGGCTGCAAAAAAGGCAAATAGGATTTTGGGCTGCATTAATAGAAGTATAGCTTCCAAATCCCAGGAAGTACTAGTTCCCCTCTACTCAGCACTGGTTAGGCCTCATCTGGAGTACTGTGTCCAGTTCTGGGCACCACACTTTAAGAAGGATGCAGACAAGCTGGAGAGGGTTCAGAGGAGGGCAACCAAGATGATCAGGGGACTGGAAACAAAGCCCTATGAAGAGAGACTGAAAGAACTGGGCATGTTTAGCCTTGAGAAGGGAAGCCTGAGGGGAGATAGGATAGCACTCTTCAAGTACTTGAAAGGTTGTCACAGAGAAGAAGGCCAGGATCTCTTCTCGATCATCGCAGAGTGCAGGACACAGAATAATGGGCTCAAGTGACAGGAAGCCAGATTCCGGCTGAACATCAGGAAAAAATTCCTGACTGTTAGAGCAATACGACAGCGGAACCAATTACCTAGGGAGGCAGTGGGCTCTCCCACACTGGAGGTGTTCAAGACGAGGCTGGACAGCCAGCGGTCAGAGATGCTCTGACTTGGATTCCTGCATTGAGCAGGGGGTCGGACTCGATGGCCTTGTAGACCCCTTCCAACCCTACTATTTGATGATTCTATGATTCTGTGAAAGGAAACATACCCAGATGGAAGCGAAGTCACGACTTTCAGCTGTCATTCAAGGGGTTTGGCAAAAGCAGGGTACTAACCATTCAGGACTTCAGCAAAGGAGACGTTACCTTGTCGTGGTGCTGGAGCTTGAGCACGTCAATGACATCATGAGCTAAACCGTGAAGGGACACCCAAGACGGGAAGGTCATGGCAGAGAGGTCAGACTAAATACGATCCCTGGGGAAGAAAACGGCAACCCACCCCAGTATTCTTGCCATGAAAACTAAATGGATCAGTACAACCAGAGATATGTCGGTATACCATCGGAAGATGGGACTCTCAGGTCGGAAAATGGTCAAAATGCTACTGGGGAGGAACAGAGGATAGGTTCAACTAGCCCCAGATGTGATGACGCAGCTAGCTCGAAGCCAAAAGGACAGCTAGCAGCCGATGGTGCTGGTGGTGAACGACGAATCTGATGTTCTAAAGAACAACACACCGTAGGAACCTGGAATGTAAGATCAATGGGCTCAAGTTACAGGAAGCCAGATTCCGGCTGAACATCAGGAAAAACTTCCTGAGTGTCAGAGCAATACGGCAATGGAACCAATTACCTGGGGAGGTGGTGGGCTCTCCCACACTGGAGGCCTTTAAGACGAGGCTGGACAGCCATTTGTCAGGGATGCTCTGACTTGGATTCCTGCATTGAGCAGGGGGTTGGACTCGATGGCCTTGTAGGCCCCTTCCAACCCTACTATTCTATGATTCTATGATTCTATGATTCTATGATTCTATGATTCTATGATCTATGAGCCAGGGCAATTTGGACATGGTTATTGGGGAGATGTCAAGATTAAATATAGACATTTTGGGTGTCAGTGAATTGAAATGGACTGGAATGGGCCACTTCACATCAAATGACCACCAGATCTACTACTGTGGACAAGAGGACCACAGAAGAAATGGAGTAGCCTTCATAATTAATAATAAAGTGCCTAAAGCAGTGCTTGGATACAATCCAAAAAATGACAGAATGATCTCAATTCGAATTCAGGGTAAGCCATTTAACATCACAGTGATCCAAATATACGCCCCAACCACAGATGCTGAAGAAGCAGAAGAAGATCAGTTCTATGAGGATCTGCAGCACCTATTGGATAGTACGCCAAAAAAAGATGTTATTTTCATTACAGGAGACTGGAATGCTAAGGTGGGTAGTCAAACAACACCTGGGATTACAGGCAAGAATGGTCTGGGAGAACAAAATGAAGTAGGACATAGGCTGATAGAATTTTGCCAAGACAACTCACTGTGCATAACAAACACTCTCTTCCAGCAACCTAAGCGACGACTTTATACATGGACTTCACCAGACGGTCGACACCGAAATCAGATTGACTACATCCTTTGTAGCCAAAGGTGGCGGACATCTATACAGTCGGTAAAAACAAGACCTGGAGCTGACTGTAGTTCAGATCATGAACTTCTTATTGCACAATTTAGAATCAGACTAAAGAGAATAGGGAAGACCCACAGATCAGTTAGATACGAGCTCACTAATATTCCTCATGAATATGCAGTGGAGGTGAAGAATAGATTTAAGGGACTAGGTTTAGTAGATAGGGTCCTGGAAGAACTATGGACAGAAGTTCGCAACATTGTTCAGGAGGCGGCAACAAAAAACATCCCAAAGAAAAAGAAAACCAAGAAGGCAAGATGGCTGTCTGCTGAGACACTGGAAGCAGCCCAAGAAAGAAGGAAAGCAAAAGGCAACAGTGATAGGGAGAGATATGCCCAATTAAATGCAAATTCCAGAGGTTAGCCAGAGGAGATAAGGAATTATTTTTAAACAAGCAATGCACGGAAGCGGAAGAAGATAATAGAATAGGAAGGACAAGAGACCTCTTCCAGAAAATTAGAAACGTCGGAGGTAAATTCCAGGCACAAATGGGTATGATCAAAAACAAAGATGGCAAGGACCTAACAGAAGCAGAAGAGAGCAAGAAAAGGTGGCAAGAATATACGGAAGATCTGTATAGGAAGGATAATAATATCGGGGATAGATTTGACGGTGTGGTCAGTGAGCTAGAGCCAGACGTCCTGAACAGTGAGGTTGAATGGGCCTTAAGAAGCATTGCTAATAACAAGGCAGCAGGAGATGACAGTATCCCAGCTGAACTGTTTAAACTCTTGCAAGATGATGCTGTCAAGGTGATGAATGCCATATGCCAGCAAATTTGGAAAACACAAGAATGGCCAACAGATTGGAAAAAATAAACTTATATCCCCATACCAAAAAAGGAAGGACCAAAGAATGTTCAAACTATCGAACAGTGGCACTTATTTCACATGCCAGTAAGGTAAAGCTCAAGATCTTGCAAGGTAGACTCCAGCAATTCATGAAACGAGAACTGCCAGATGTACAAGCTGGGTTCAGAAAAGGCAGAGGAACTAGAGACCAAATTGCCAATATCCGCTGGATAAAGGAGAAAGCCAGGGAGTTTCAGAAAAACATCTATTTCTGTTTTATTGACTATTCTAAAGCCTTTGACTGTGTGGATCATAACAAATTGTGGCAAGTTCTTGGTGGTATGGGGATACCAAGTCATCTTGTCTGCCTCCTGAGGAATCTGTATAATGACCAAGTAGCAACGGTAAGAACAGACCATGGAACAATGGACTGGTTTAAGACTGGGAAAGGAGTACAGCAGGGTTGTATACTCTCACCCTACCTATTCAACCTGTACGCAGAACACATCATGTGATGTGCTGGGCTTGATGAAGCCAAGGCTGGAGTTAAAATTGCTGGAAGAAACATTAACAATCTCAGATATGCAGATGATACCACTTTGATGGCTGAAAGCGAGGAGGAGCTGAGGAACCTCATGATGAAGGTGAAAGAGTAAAGTGCAAAAGCTGGGTTGCCGTTAAACCTCAAAAAAACCAAGATTATGGCAACCAGCTTGACTGATAACTGGCAAATAGAGGGAGAAAACATGGAGGCAGTGACAGACTTGGTATTTCTAGGTGCAAAGATTACTGCAGACACTGACTGCAGCGAGGAAATCAGAAGACGTTTACTTCTTGGGAGGAGAGCAATGACAAATCTTGATAAAATAGTGAAGAGCAGAGACATCACACTGACAACAAAGGTCCGCATAGTGAAAGCAATGGTATTCCCCATAGTAACCTATGGCTGCGAGAGCTGGACCATAAGGAAGGCTGAGCGAAGGAAGATAGATGCTTTTGAACTGTGGTGCTGGAGGAAAATTCTGAGAGTGCCTTGGACTGCAAGAAGATCAAACCAGTCCATACTCCAGGAAATAAAGCCAGACTGCTCACTTGAGGGAATGATATTAAAGGCAAAACTGAAGTACTTTGGCCACATCATGAGAAGACACGATACCCTGGAGAAGATGCTGATGCTAGGGAAAGTGGAAGGCCAAAGGAAGAGGGGCCAACCAAGGGCAAGATGGATGGATGATATTCTGGAGGTGACGGACTTGACCTTGGGGGAGCTGGGGGTGGCGACAGCCGACAGGAAGCTCTAGCGTGGGCTGGTCCATGAAGTCACGAAGAGTCGGAAGCGACTGACCAAATAAACAACAACAACCATTCAGGAAGGACAGCCAGTGGCATACACACACACCCATCGTTGGTGGCTCATAAGTAATGGAACAAACCAACATCACTTCAAACTTAAGGATCGCCTTTAATACCTGGATGAAAGTCCTTTGCAGTCAATGACTGCCTGAAGTCTGGAACCCATTTTGTTGTTTATTCGGTCAGTTGCTTCCGACTCTTCGTGACTTCATGGACCAGCCCACGCCAGAGCTTCCTGTCGGCCGTCGCCACCCCCAGCTCCCCCAAGGTCGAGTCCGTCACCTCCAGAATATCATCCATCCACTTTGCCCTTGGCCGGACCCTCTTCCTTTGGCCTTCCACTTTCCCTAGCATCAGCATCTTCTCCAGGGTATCGTGTCTTCTCATGACGTGGCTGAAGTACTTCAGTTTTGCCTTTAATATCATTCCCTCAAGTGAGCAGTCTGGCTTTATTTCCTGGAGTATGGACTGGTTTGATCTTCTTGCAGTCCAAGGCACTCTCAGAATTTTCCTCCAGCACCACAGTTCAAATGCATCTATCTTTCTTCACTCAGCCTTCCTTATGGTCCAGCTCTTGCAGCCATAGGTTACTATGGGGAATACCATTGCTTTAACTCTGTGGACCTTTGTGGACCCATTCAACCTCACTCTTCTGGATGTCTGGCCTCTAGCTCACTGACCACACTGTCAAATCTATCCCCGATATTATTATCCTTCCTATACAGATCTTCCGTATATTCTTGCCACCTTTTCTTGATCTCTTCTGCTTCTGTTAGGTCCTTGCCATCTTTGTTTTTGATCATACCCATTTGTGCCTGGAATTTACCTCCGATGTTTCTAATTTTCTGGAAGAGGTCTCTTGTCCTTCCTATTCTATTATCTTCTTCCGCTTCCGCGCATTGCTTGTTTAAAAGTAATTCCTTATCTCCTCTGGCTAACCTCTGGAATTTTGCATTTAATTGGGCATATCTCCCCCTTTCACTGTTGCCTTTTGCTTTCCTTCTTTCTTGGGCTGCTTCCAGTGTCTCAGCAGACAGCCATCTTGCCTTCTTGGTTTTCTTTTTCTTTGGGACGTTTTTTGTTGCCGCCTCCTGAACAATGTTGCGAACGTCTGTCCATAGTTCTTCCGGGACCCTATCTACTAAATCTAGTCCCTTAAATCTATTCTTCACCTCCACTGCATATTCATGAGGAATATTAGTGAGCTCGTATCTAACTGATCTGTGGGTCTTCCCTATTCTCTTTAGTCTGATTCTAAATTGTGCAATAAGAAGTTCATGATCTGAACTACAATCAGCTCCAGGTCTTGTTTTTACCAGCTGCATAGATGTCCGCCACCTTTGGCTACAAAGGATGTAGTCAATCTGATTTCGGTGTCGACCGTCTGGTGAAGTCCATGTATAAAGTCGTCTCTTAGGTTGCTGGAAGAGAGTGTTTGTTATGCACAGTGAGTTGTCTTGGCAAAATTCTATCAGCCTATGTCCCACTTCATTTTGTTCTCCCAGACCATGCTTGCCTGCAATTCCAGGTGTCGTTTGACTACCCACCTTAGCATTCCAGTCTCCTGTAATGAAAGTAACATCTTTTTTTGGCGTACTATCCAGTAGGTGCTGCAGATCCTCATAGAACTGATCTAATTCTGCTTCTTCAGCATCTGTGGTTGGGGCGTATATTTGGATCACTGTGATGTTAAATGGCTTACCCTGAATTCGAATTGAGATCATTCTGTCATTTTTTGGATTGTATCCAAGCACTGCTTTAGCCACTTTATTATTAATTATGAAGGCTACTCCATTTCTTCTGTGGTCCTCTTGTCCACAGTAGTAGATCTGGTGGTCATTTGATGTGAAGTGGCCCATTCCAGTCCATTTCAGTTCACTGACACCCAAAATGTCTATATTTAATCTTGACATCTCCCCAATAACCACATCCAATTTGCCCTGGCTCACAGATCTTACATCCAGGTTCCTACAGTGTGTTGATCTTTAGAACATCAGATTCGTCGTTCACCACCAGCACCATCGGCTGCTAGCTGTCCTTTTGGCTTTGAGCTAGCTGCGTCATCACATCTGGGGCTAGTTGAACTTATCCTCTGTTCCTCCCCAGTAGCATTTTGACCATCTTCCGACCTGAGAGTCCCATCTTCCGATGGTATACCGACATATCTCTGGTTGTACTGATCCATTTAGTTTTCATGGCAAGAATACTGGGGTGGGTTGCCATTTCCTTCCCCAGGGATCGTATTTAGTCTGACCTCTCTGCCATGACCTTCCCGTCTTGGGTGTCCCTTCACGGTTTAGCTCATGATGTCACTGAGGTGCACAAGCTCCAGCACCACGACAAGGTAACGATCTCCTTTGCTGAAGTTGGAACCCATGGACATGACCAAATGCTGAGTTTCCTCCCTCGAGATGCTTTGCCAGGCCTTTACTGCAGCTGCCTTCAGCTGCTGCTTGTTTGTGGGTCTTTCTGCCTTCAGTCTTGTCTTCAGTAAGTGAAAAGCATGCTCTATTGGGTTGAGATCAGGTGACTGCCTTGGCCATTGAAGAACATCCCACTTCTTTGCCTGGAGAAACTCTTGGGTAGCTTTTGCTGTATGTTTTGGGTCATGACCTATCTGCAATATGAAGCGGCATCCTATCAGTTTGGCAGCATTCGGCTGAATCTGAGCAGAAAATATAGCCCCATACACTTCAGAATTCATCTTGCTGCTTTGATCAGCAGTCAGGTCATCAATAAACACCAGTGACCCGGTTCTATTGGCAGCCATACATGCCCATGCCATAACACTGCCTCCACCATGTTTGACAGGTGATGTGGTATACTTTGGATCATGAGCTGTTCCTTTCCTTCTCCATACTTATAGTGTTGTTGAGCCACGTATCCCCCATCTTGTGACTGTGCATTTGGTTTCTTTTTCCTAGGTGCAGAACTTGGCATTTATCCCTATTCAATTTCATTCTGTTGTTTTCTGCCCAGCCTATCAAGAGCACTTTGAATTTTGTTTCTGTCTTCCAAAGTATTAGCTATCCCGCCCAATTTTGTGTCATCTGCAAAACTAATAAGCATTCCCTGCACCTCCTCCTCCAAATCATTAATACAAATGTGGAAGAGCACTGGGCCCAGGACTGAGCCCTGCGGTACCCCACTCGTTATCTCTCCCCAGTTCGAGAAGATCCCATTGATCAGCACTCTTTGAGTCCGATTCTGTAGCCAACTGTGGATCCACCAGATCGTTGTTTCATCTAGCCCACTTTGAGCTAGTTTGCTCATCAGGATATCATGGGGCACTTTGTCAAAAACTTTGCTGAAGTCGAGGTATATTATGTCCACAGCATTCCCACAGTCTGCAAGGGAGGTTACCTGATCAAAAAATGTGATCAGTCTGGCAGGATTTGTTCTTATCAAACCCATGTTGGCTTCGAGTCATCACTGCATTGTTTTCAAGGTGCTTACACACTGATTACTTCATAATCTGCTCCAGAATTTTCCCAGGGATGGATGTCAGACTGACTGGTCTGTAGTTCCCAGGTTCCTCCTTTTTGCCCATTTTGAAGATATAGACAACATTATTCCAGCTGAACATCAGGACAAACTTCCAGACTGTTGGAGCAATACGACAATGGAACCAATTTCCTAGGGAGGTAGTGGGCTCTCCCACACTGGAGGCATTCAGGATGAAGCCACCTGTCAGGGATGTTTTGACTTGGATTTCTGCACTGAGCAGGGGGTTCGACTCAATGGTCTTGTAGGCCCCTTCTAACCCTAATATTCTATGATTAGCCCTCCTCCAGTCATCCGGCACTTCCCCCGTCCTCCATGATTTCTCAAAGAGAATAGACAGCGGTTCTGAGAGTTCTTCTGCCAGTTCCTTTATTACTCTAGGATGCAGTTCATCTGGCCCTGGAGATTTGAACTCATTCCAATTAATTAGGATTTCGTTGACCTTATGCCTATCGATCTCAAGCTGCAATCCTGCCCCTTCAGCCTGTACTTTGCCTTTGCCAGGGGGGTCATAGACCCTCTATCAGGAGAAGACTGAGCCCAAGTAGGAACTGAGCACTTCTGCCTTTTCTTTGTCATCTGCTATCATTTTGCCATGATCCTGCTACACATCAGCTGCTTCAGTGTGCTTGGGTGGAGGTTAATAGCCAGGTTCAAAAGGCTGTTCTTGAATAGATTAGGATTAAAATACAAAAAAAGCAGTGGGATTTATTTATTTCTGACACCCTCACAAATTACAATAGCAGCATTATCAACACAGGTCAAGACGATGTAAGAACCTAATAGGAGACTGATGAATTGGACCAAAGTGGGTCCATCTGGACCAGCAGCAGTTTCCAACAATGGCCAGTCAAATGAATTGCTTTTATTTAGTTACTAGCTGATATACCTGGCGTTGCCCAGGATGTAATTTTGTCATAGGTGCTATTTGTTAGAAACACACTAAGGTAGGTTTACACTTCTCAGAAAGGCTCCATAAGAAAGGTGAAAAGGGAAATTGAGGAGATTTTTTTTTTAATTCTTATAAAGAGCACACAACACAATTTTTGCTTACTGTTACAAATTAATTCTGGAAGGTATAACTGTACGTGGGAAGAACATGGTGATACCCGAGCAGCATGATGGGCAACATGATGGCGACAGCGCCAACGACTGTGGACATAAAGTTAAATATTAGGAAAGTAGAAGTTCATTCTACGGCTTGTTTATAAACAACATTTGTTGTTTTTCCAGTTGGAGCAAAGATATACAACTGATTCGGGGAACCCACTCTAGAACACGCAACATATAACTGCCCATGGGAGAAACACGGAGAATAAAGCCCGAAGTCTCCACTCCACCATGTCATCCCAGCCCCTCAGACAGGCGAGTGCACACCGCACCGCATTTCACATTACTGCTAATCACACACTACTAACAGATACATCTGGCATTGAAAGGGGTGAAGATATTTAACACTAACTCACTTGCTTGCTGGATATTGCAGGAAGAGGGGAGAGAAACTAAATGCTCTGCACAGTCAGAAAAGAAACCACGAGTGAAGGGGAGGGAACAAACGGCGGCCAGCCAATCCAAGGCGAAGGAAGTCAGAGTGAATGGGAGAGAGACCAACAGAATGAAAGATGGCCAACAGGGTGACTGGTGGCTCAAATCAGAAAGCTGGCCTGTGCCATGACTGAGAGGTGGTCCTTGTTAGTGAGGGGAAGTATAAACAAGGTAATAATGCAACCCAGCGACTCCTGTCATACACTCCGGCAAGTGAGAATGTGAAGTAAAAGGGGCAGCAACTGCAGGGCCCAAATGACGGGCTCAGTGGCCCCCACGGTGCGATTACACCCAGGGCAGCCCCCCTTATTCCCTGTGTTACAGACGGCCCTGCAGCCAGCCACAAACACACAAACCCACACACAATTTTTGACTGTTATATATACAGAAGATTGTATTTCTCATTCACCCAATAACAAACGTTCTCTGGGTGGATAATTAAGTTATCTGGGACAGCCACAAACAGGGCATGAAGGCCCATTTGTCCCCAGAATATGACAGTCAGAGGCAGATGGCCTCTGAACAAAGAGTGGTTCCATTTACCTACTACTGCTAAGATGTCAGGGTCTGGGGTTTTTTTAAGGGCTTCGTACCTTCTGCATGCATAATTAGTAGGGCTTCTTATTTCAAAGCACTACCCGCTCTTACCAGATTCCTGGAAATGGACACTCTGTGTAAACAGCCTCCTGTCTCTATGTCCCAGATGCACACGGTGTTGTCACGAGAACCTGTGCAGAGCTGCTGAAACACTTGAGATTAAGAAACAGAGAGAAAAGGAGTGGGTGTGGCAGGGAAGAGATCATGAGAAATTATGCCCGGAGGTTTGCTTAACTGTCAGAAGTCTGCAATGAGAGTCATCCTACCTGGGCTGACGGCCAAGCCGGTTACCACCAGATCATGTCCTGAAAAGCACCGTGCTGCCCTGGAATCACCAGAGAGTCCCCACATTAGCACCGTCTTGTCCCGAGAGGCACTGAAAAGCCAGCTGGTGTCAGGCAGGCAGTTGACCTGGGCAGAACAGAATATTTCATTCATTCATTCATTCATTCGATTTATACCCTGCCTTTCCACCAAGGAAGGTGGCTAAACAATAAGGAACAGCACTCAAAATAAAAAGGAACGTTGGTACTTACCGTGACACAGTCATTTTCTGCAGTGGATGGAGAATAACCTTGTATGGGTTGCTCCTCCCACTCGCTTCAATAGGCAGGAACATGCAAATTAACTGAATTGCCCTCTCATATGGGAGAGCAACCTACTTCCAGTTCAGAAGATGTCTCAGCGTCAAAAATGTTCAGTAACTTTATTATTAAAAACAGAAACCTCCAGAAGAAGAAAACTAATTAAGGGGGGGAAAACCCAGCAGTGACAGATTACTGCTGGGTGGGCAGGATATCCTCCATCCACTGCAGAAAATGAACATATCACAGTAAATACCAATGTTCCTTTTTCCTGCAGCAGAGGAGAATATCTTTATATGGGACGTCTAACAGTGGTGCCTAAACTGGAAGGCTAAGTCACGGCTAACCCTACTAATAAAACCGCAACCCCGTTGAAGCACCCTCCGGCCGAAAAATGCTTCAGTTGAAGCAAAGGTGCCCAACTTATAATGTCTCACAAAGGAAGTCGCAGCTGCCCATGTTGCGGCCCTGCAAATGCCAACGAGGGGGGCATTAGTCCCAAAGGCAGCAGAGGTAGCTGAGCTCCATGTGGAATGAGCAAAGATCCCCCCAGGCTTTGTATTGATGTTTCCCGATAGGCAAAATGCAGATATTGTCTGTGAGCCAGGTAAAGCAGAATATGCAAGTATGCTTCCGTGAGATCTATTCTAGAGATGCCAGAAAATATCCCATCTGGAGAGATTTGAGGATGGTGTGAAGTGTCTCCATCTGACACTTCCTATTTTTTATGAACTGATTCACCTGTTTCAGGTCTGCTATCACCCTCCAGTCCCCATTCCTTTTGGGGACAATAACGAATATTGAGTAGCAGCCTTTCAGTCTTTCCAAGGATGGCACTGCCTCGATCGCTCTGGTGTCGATGAGGTGAGATATGGCCTGCAGGACTAGGTGGTGTCTCTCTGATTTCCTGGGCCTTGGGGAGGAGATGAAAAAGTCATGAGGAGCTTGAAGGAAGTCCAATACACAGCCCTCTCTGATCGTCCACTGACCTGTGGTGGAGACTTCCCATTGGCGATAAAAAGTCTGAAGCCTCCCTCCCACCGGGGAAGCCGTTTGTCATGCTTCTTACTGTCTCCACTGACCCTTAAGGGTGTATTAGAGGGGAGGCTGTTGAACCCCTGGTTCTGCTTTGGCCTGGGTAGGGATCCCTGCCCACTGCAGGAGTACTTGAACCCTCTTCTGTCTCAGGATCTATACTTTGGGCAAAGGAACGAAAGGAAGACACGCACACACCGCCCCCCAGCAAAAAGGCTTACACGCCCCTTCCTTAGAGGGAGAGGGTAGGGCTTTTTTCTTATCCTTTGTCTCAACAAGGACTTCTTCCAAGGAATCCCCAAACAGCTTATTGCCCGAAAAGGGAACCAGGACCAAGTTGGATTTTGAACGTAAAGCTGCGTTCCAATTTTTAAACCGTATCTGGTATCTGACTGACACAGCTGCCGCCTGGGCTCGGGCAGCAAATTGGCCGCATCCAAGCTGACCCCGGCCATGAAGGCCACTGACTCAGTCAGCTTATTAACGCCCTGCAGGAGTTTAATATTATTCCCTGGAGTATCTTTTAGAATGTCCTTCGCCCAAAGATAGGAGGCCCTGGATAGAGAGGCCATATCGCTAGCAAGGCGGCCTCACGGAGGCCCAGTTCCCCTTCTGTCCTCTGGGTTCTCAGGGGTGCCATCCCCATCCCTTGGGTATAGAGCACCAGAAACTAGGGCAGCCACAGGGGCATCCACCGGGGGCACCTACAATTTGCTCCTCTGTAGCAGCCATATCGGGGGTCAGACTAAGTAGCCTCATGCAGTCTCATGCTTCATGTTCTTGCTGAGCTCTTTCTGCCTTGAATATATTGTTGTAAGCTGACGAGACACAGGAATTTCTTATCTTGTCAACAAAGGCTAAGGTCATAGTGATAGGTATATCATGTTCCTGTTCTTTGCTTATTGCATACCATGTTCTCTTCTGTTCTCTCCTTATCACGGCTACCCTATAACCCAGTTCTTGTATTATAAACAATGGTGCTAGGAGAAGAAATGTTGAGGACTGCAACCCCACGCGGGAGGGGGAGGAGGAGCCGTTTCCTATGTGTCACAATGTCTATAAAACCAATGTGCTGATGTATTTCGGGGCTTCTGGCTCTTTGGAAATGATTCCAGCCTTAAGCCCACACGTTAAATAATCTCTTTTTCCTTCACTCCGTGGTCTCTCTGACTCTGGGTTCTGCAACACCTCACCTGTTTGGCAAATTATGTAACTTTTTTGCAGAAGAGCTATTTGGCCTGGATCAGCCTGGTTTATCCCATTCCACCTATATTACATCCAGAAAGGTGCCTGGGAAGGGAACAGCAGAAGAGGGTGGGGAGCGCTTAGGAAAACTCCTGCCGCCCCTTCCGGAGCATCAGAGTCCTTCTTCTTTTCCTGCCCCCTTCAAGTTTTAGGGCCAGGGCCTTTACGGCCTTCTTTAGTAAGACTGGGAAGGCCTCAGTCTGAAAAAGCCTCTCTGAGGCTGGGCTTTGGGTAGGGCTTCCTCAGCTGACAGGCCTCCCTGTTCTCCTCAGACAGAAGTGGAGAAATGGCTGCCACTGGATCCGATGATCGGGGGGCAGGATGGGCATTTTTTGTCCTCTGTTTGGACCCCTCCCTCTGTGGACTTGCGTTTGCTGCGCTCGGCGGAACAGGCCGACGGGGGGGTGGGGGTGGCCTGTTTGTCTGTGCGGCTCACTTAAAATGGTGGCTGCACCGAGAAGGGCAGGAAGGAAAATGGATGCAGCACTTCGGTAAGAGAACAGCCTCTATGCCTGACTGGGGGGAAGAGGGAGGAGAGGAGGAAGATTCCCCCTCCTGAGCCCGGTTCTCTCTCCACGCTGGTGCCCAGACGGCCTGGAGAGGGGCCCAAGGATTATCCCAGGCGCTGGCTCGCTGCGGGGGGCACCTGGGAGGGCTCCCTCCCTTGAGGCCATCTGGCGGGTCCACCGGCAGAACTCCGGGTGAAGCACGTGGCCACCAGTGATCAGTGGGGGGCGAATTGGGGGCAGCTGGCTGGGAGGGGGACATTTGGGACTTGGCCCGTCGGACTCCTCCTTGGATCGTGCCCAGTCCCGGGCAGGGTCGGGACACGGCGCCACCCCGGGCCTGCCTTGCTCCCGCTGGGCCGGCTGCGCTTAGGAGGGCAGACTCTGCTTCGGCCTGTGTTTGGACGGGGCCGGGCGCAGCCTCATCCAGCAAGACAGACGTGCTCCCGGAGCCCCCCGGCCCCTCCTGCGGGTTCCACAAAAGAGCCCCCTGACATCCCAGGGCCGCCTGTCTCCGAGAGGAAGGCTGGCGTTGCAGGCGCAGGCCTGGTCACCGCTGCAGTTAGGGAAGCTCTGAACCCCAAAAAAGAGAGAGGAAAGTCTGTTTGGGTGCGTCTTTGTTTCCAAAAGGGGGGAGGTAGAGAAGGGCAGAAAGGGAAGAAAGAGAAAAGACGTGAGGCAAACTACAGCTACAGCGGGCTGGAGAGCCTGAGCCGCTGCTCCAGCGACCTGCTCAGAGCTCAGGCAGGAAGCGACGCTGGGAGTCGGCGGCTCTCCCGCGGGAGAGGGCAGCTCGGTCCATCCGCATGTGTGGGGGGAGCAACCTGTAGGAGGATGTCCTCCTCCGCTGCAGGAAAAGCTTAGTTAACACAAATACATTAAAAGCACAATTAAAAGACACGCGCAACAGTGCATGCATAAAAACAGCGCCCAGCCCAACAGGCCAGATAACGTGCCAAAGCCCTGACAGAATAAAAATGCCTTTGCCTGCCGGTGGAAGGACAGCGACCGCAAGGGAGCTGGCCTGGCCTCCCTCGGCATGCCGGGGCATCCGGAGACAGCCAACCTCCTGTTCATGAGCGTGGCATGGGCTGCCCAAAAGGCTGGCCCTACTCCCAGAAGGGGCTTTCCAGAGCCTCAAGCAGCCAGGGAAGGGGCTTTCCCACGACAACTGGGTTCTCTGTGAGCTAGAGAGGCTGCCTGGGCTGAACCCGGCATGCAAAGCTGGGCACTCCCCCAGCCCCCATCTCTCAAGACAGGGGGCTGCCACTGCCTGGACGGAAGCAAAGGGGAGCGCTTTCTGCAGCTAGAACAGGCGTTTACCTTGGTAACTTCACTTTCGTGACCCACAAACCTCCTAACCACGGTGCCACAACGCCAGTTGTACACAACAACAGCCTGAAGGGAGAGAGGGAGAAAAAATACTTGATAAATTCTTTAGGACCACTGGAGGAAGCAGTGACACTTATCAGCCTTTTAATATCTCCCTTTGTTCATTCATAAACTTCCCTTCATCCACAACGATCCCAGGGCAGGTACACTGTTAGAAAAACAAATGCCATATAACAACGGCCATTTAATTATTTTATTATTACATTAACATCCAGCTTTTTTCCCCTCTTGCAAGGAGTCCAAGGCAGTTCTCACACGCTGCTCCTCTCCATTATTAAGATCCTCATACCGATCCAGTGAAGCAAGGCCGCATCTGCATGGCACTGCGAAGGCAGGCCTGACTAGGCCTTGTCAGTAGCTTGGTTCAGGCAAGGTGCCTGATGGGAGTGTGTGTGTGTGTGCGCATGTGACCATTGGAAGGTAACTGTAACTTGCTCATAAGCAAGAAATTCCTATCCACCAAAGTAACTCATCCCTAGAGATACGAAGGCCGCTGTGCTGATAAGACTGTTGCTGAGCACTATTTGGTTTCTGAGCATGTGTAGTGTTGTGGTAAAAGTCCAAAACAGGACTTGGAGGTCATGGACCTCCAAGTCCAGTTTTGGACTTTTACCACAGTTAATTGTCTTTGTTCTCCAACTTTCAGTCTGTATAAATGCACCCTGTTTCATTTGGGACAGACAGAGTTTGGCCTGTCTCTCCCACGGCCGTGATGTGCCTTAATAAATTTCTGACTGTTCAGCCTGACCTGCCTTGGATATTCCCTGAACAATGTGGTGCTGTGACTCGGATCCCAAATGCTGAGGAGAATCGAACCAATTTGGACCACCATTCACTGAACATGCCAGAAGTGCGCACCAAGGTAAGAGACCTTCGGAAATCTCTACGTTTGGGACTCGGAGTGAGGCTGCCCGTGGGACGATTCTGCCTTGGCTGACGGGACACCGCCTTCAAAGAGACAGACAGTAATTTAAGCCCTTGGTAAGTTGGGGGGGTTGGTTTGCTTTTTGGGTTACAGAAGCTCATGCCATATGGCGTCAGGTGAATGGGAGTTGCCTTGTGTGAATTGAGGAAAAGAGTAGAACAAGAGTTGCCTGGTATGAATTGAGGTAAAAAGGACCAGGGCAAATTATACTTGCTGGAACCTTGTGTGAGTGCGTTTTCCTTCTTCCCTCCGTGGTATGAGCCGGCCAGCAAGGCACGGACCTCCTGAATAAATCATTCCTGAACGGAGATTGCAGTGAGTGACCCGGCCATTCCTTCACTCCCTACCACGGCATGAGCTCCCTTGCCCGCAAGTTACTGACTGTGCCTCCAATTCAGTGGGAGTCCGTCTCTGACTGTACCTTGGCATTTGGCAGTGCCTTTTGTTTCGCACAATTTGTGGAGACCTCCTGATTGTTTTCCTGTGTGAATTGAGGATGGGGTCCGATTCTTCCAAAGAAATTCCACAGCCCCCAAACAGATGCCTTCAATGTACATGTACAGGAATTACAGACCTAAGACTTGCAAGTTTTGGACAAATGGAACTTCACCCGTCCAAACACTTTCCCTTGGTTGGGACCAGAGGCATTGCTAGATTCTTAAAAGATCCAGGGCTGAGGCCCGTAACACAAATTTGCAGATAGACAGATAGACAGACAGACAGATAGATGGAGAAGACTCTTACGAGTCCCCTGGACTGCAAGGAGGTCAAATCAGTCAATCCTAAAGGAAATCAACTCTGACTGTTCATTGGAAGGACAGATACTGAAGCTGAAGCTCAAATATTTTGGCCACCTAATGCGAAGAGAAAACTCCCTGGAAAAGACCCTGATGCTGGGAAAGATTGAAGGCAAAAGGAGAAGGGGACGGCAGAGGATGAGATGGCTAGATAGCATCACCAATGCAATGAATATGGACTTCGGGAGCACACTCCGGGAGAGAGCAGAGGACAGGAAGGCCTGGCATGCTATGGTCCATGGGGTCACAAAGAGTCGGACATGACTGAACAATTGAACAACAACAATATACACACACACACACACGCACACACACAAAAGTTTAAGCGCACGTCTAATTGTGTGTGTGTGTGTGCGCAAATGTGTGTGTGTGCTCATGTGGTGTGTGCATGCGGTGTGCTTGCGTGTGTGTATAGATTACGTACATACATACATAAGAAGTGTGCACTGACACACACACACACCCTTCAACTCAAGACCCTGATTCAGCATTTTGGAAAACATCCCGCTTCAGCTCTGGCCAATTCGTAGTCGGACCAGCACCAAACCTGAGTCAATGTTTGCAAAAATGACTCTTTATGCTTCCTGTTGTCTACTATGGGAAATTAGAAAAAAACTGTAACTTTTTTCTCCTGGTTGATAATTTCAGTCACAGTAATTAACTGGATGATAATTTCAGGCACAGTAGACCCCTAGAAGGGGATTTTTGTTGTTTATTCGTTCAGTCGCTTCCGACTCTTCATGACTTCATGGACCAGCCCATGCCAGAGCTTCCTGTCGGCCGTCGCCACCCCCAGCTCCCCCAAGGTCAAGTCCATCACCTCCAGAATATCATCCATCCACCTTGCCCTTGGTCGGCCCCTCTTCCTTTGGCCTTCCACTTTCCCTAGCATCAGCTTCTTCTCCAGGGTGTCCTGTCTTCTCATGATGTGGCTGAAGTACTTCAGTTTTGCCTTTAATATCATTCCCTCAAGTGAGCAGTCTGGCTTTATTTCCTGGAGTATGGACTGGTTTGATCTTCTTGCAGTCCAAGGCACTCTCAGAATTTTCCACCAGCACCACAGTTCAAAAGCATCTATCTTCCTTCGCTCAGCCTTCCTTATGGTCCAGCTCTCGCAGTCATAGGTTACTACAGGGAATACCATTGCTTTCACTATGCGGACCTTTGTTGTCAGTGTGACGTCTCTGCTCTTCACTATTTTATCAAGATTTGTCATTGCTCTCCTCCCAAGAAGTAAACGTCTTCTGATTTCCTGGCTGCAGTTGGCATCTGCAGTAATCTTTGCACCTAGAAATACCAAGTCTGTCACTGCCTCCACGTTTTCTCCCTCTATTTGCCAGTTATCAGTCAAGCTGGTTGCCATAATCTTGGTTTTTGAGGTTTAACTGCAACCCAGCTTTTGCACTTTCCTCTTTCACCTTCGTCATAAGGTTCCTCAGCTCCTCCTCGCTTTCAGCCATCAAAGTGGTATCATCAGCATACCTGAGATTGTTAACGTTCCTTCCAGCGATTTTAACTCCAGCCTTGGATTCATCAAGCCCAGCACGTCGCATGATGTGTTCTGTGTACAGGTTGAATAGGTAGGGTGAGAGTATACAACCCTGCCGTACTCCTTTCCCTATCTTAAACCAGTCCGTTGTTCCATGGTCTGTTCTTACCGTTGCTACTTGGTCGTTATACAGATTCGTCAGGAGGCAGACAAGATGACTTGGTATCCCCATACCACCAAGAACTCGCCACAATTTGTTATGATCCACACAGTCAAAGGCTTTAGAATAGTCAATAAAACAGAAATAGATGTTTTTCTGAAACTCCCTGGCTTTCTCCTTTATCCAGCAGATATTGGCAATTTGGTCTCTAGTTCCTCTGCCTTTTCTAAACCCAGGTTGTACATCTGCCTAATATGGAATTTGCCTTTTTCACAGCAGCCACACACTGGGTTGATATTTTCATCGAGCTGTCCATCACACCCCAAGATCTTTTTCTTGGTCAGTCACTGGTAGCTCAGATCCCATCAAGCATATATGTAATGCTACCTTGGAGGTTCTACAACCTAAATTTGTCTTCCCTGCCCTCATGACTACATTTCCCCATCTCTCTCTCTCTCTCTCTCTCTCCATGTAGCCAATTTGCAGTGAAAGCCTTCCAACTCAGGCAAGCCCATGAGGCTAATTTTTTGTGCTAAGGGGTTTGCCTCTTGTGTTTGATCAAAATCATAGAATCATAGAATCATAGAATAGTAGGGTTGGAAGGGGCCTACAAGGCCATCGAGTCCAACCCCCTGCTCAATGCAGGAATCCAAGTCAGAGCATCCCTGACAAATGGCTGTCCAGCCTCGTCTTGAAGGCCTCCAGTGTGGGAGAGCCCACCACCTCCCCAGGTAATTGGTTCCATTGCCGTATTGCTCTGACACTCAGGAAGTTTTTCCTGATGTTCAGTCGGAATCTGGCTTCCTGTAACTTGAGCCCATTATTCCGTGTCCTGCACTCTGGGATGATCAAGAAGAGATCCTGGCCTTCTTCTCTGTGACAACCTTTCAAGTACTTGAAGAGCGCTATCATATCTCCCCTCAGTCTTCTCTTCTCAAGGCTAAACATGCCCAGTTCTTTCAGTCTCTCTTCATAGGGCTTTGTTTCCAGTCCCCTGATCATCTTTGTTGCCCTCCTTTGAACCCTCTCCAGCTTGTCTGCATCCTTCTTAAAGTGTGGTGCCCAGAACTGGACACAGTACTCCAGATGAGGCCTAACCAGTGCTGAGTAGAGGGGAACTAGTACTTCCCGGGATTTGGAAGCGATGCTTCTATGAATGCAGCCCAAAATAGCATTTGCCTTTTTTGCAGCCACATCACATTGTTGGCTCATATTCAGCTTGTGATCGACGACAATTCCAAGATCCTTCTCGCTCGTAGTGTGGTTGAGCCACGTATCCCCCATCTTGTAACTGTGCATTTGGTTTCTTTTTCCTAGGTGCAGAACTTGGCATTTGTCCCTATTAAATGCCATTCTGTTGTTTTCTGCCCAGCACTCCAGTCTATCCAGATCACTTTGAATTTTGTTTCTGTCTTCCAAAGTATTAGCTATCCCTCCCAATTTTGTGTCATCTGCAAATTTGATCAGCATTCCCTGCACCTCCTCCTCCAAGTCATTAATAAAAATGTTGAAGAGCACTGGGCCCAGGACTGAGCCCTGCGGTACCCCACTCGTTACCTCTCCCCAGCTTGAGAAGGTCCCATTGATAAGCACTCTTTGAGTCCGATTCTGTAGCCAACTGTGGATCCACTGGATCGTTGTTTCATCTAGCCCACTTCGAGCTAGTTTGCTCATCAGGATATCATGGGGCACTTTGTCGAAAGCTTTGCTGAAGTCGAGGTATATGATGTCTACAGCATTCCCACGGTCTACAAGGGAGGTGACTTGATCAAAAAATGAGATCAGATTTGTCTGGCAGGACTTGTTTTTGACAAATCCATGTTGGCTTCGAGTAATCACTGCATTGTTGTCAAGGTGCTTCCAGATGGATTGCTTTATGATCTGCTCCAGAATTTTCCCAGGGATTGATGTCAGACTGACTGGTCTGTAGTTCCCAGGTTCCTCCTTTTTACCCTTTTTGAAGATAGGGACAACGTTAGCCCTCCTCCAGTCATCTGGCACTTCCCCGGTCCTCCATGATTTCTCAAAGAGAATAGACAGCGGTTCTGAGAGCTCTTCTGCCAGTTCCTTTATGACTCTAGGATGCAGTTCATCTGGCCCTGGAGATTTGAACTCATTCAAAGTAATGAGGTGTTCCTTGACCATATGCCTGTCGATCTCAAGCTGCAATCCTGCCCCTTCAGCCTGTACTTCGCCTTTGCCAGGGGGGTCATAGACCCTCTTTTGGGAGAAGACTGAGCCAAAGTAGGAATTGAGCACCTCTGCCTTTTCTTTGTCATCTGTTATCATTTTGCCATCCTTATTTAATAGCTGAACAACCATTTCTTTCCTCTGCCTTTTACTATGCACGTAGCTGAAGAAAGCCTTTTTGTTGTTTTTAGCATCCCTCGCTAACCTCACCTCGTTCTCCGCTTTAGCCTTCCTGACGCCATCCCTGCAATTCTGTGCTACCTGCCTGTACTCTTCCTTTGTTACTTGGCCTTCTTTCCACTTCCTATATGTGTCCTTTTTTGTTTTCAGGTCATCCCTAAGCTTTTTGTGAAGCCACATTGGCTTCTTCTGTTGTCTTCCACCTTTTCTTCTTGTTGGAATTGTTTGTGATTGTGCCTTGAGAATTTCCTTTTTTAAAAGTTCCCACCCATCTTGGACTCCTTTTCTCGCTAGCATTGCTTGCCATGGGACCTTACTGATCATTGTTCTGAGTTTGTTAAAATCAGCTTTCCTAAAATCCAGGGTACGCGTTTGAGTACACTCGGCTTTTGCTTCCCTTAGAACCAAGAACTCAAGTACAACATGGTCGCTTTCCCCCAGAGTTCCTGTAACTGCTACTTTATCCACTAAGTCATCTCTGTTGGTTAGGATCAAGTCAAGGATAGCCGATCCTCTAGTTCCTTCCTCTACTTTCTGTAGGAGGAAGTTATCCGCCACACAAGTCAGGAATTTCCTGGAGGGGCCATGTTTTGCAGAATTTGTCTCCCAACAAATATCGGGGAAATTGAAGTCCCCCATTACTACTACATCATGCTTCCTTAAAACATTGGCTATTTGCTTTTCAAAAGTTTCATCCTTGGCTTCTCCTTGATTGGGTGGCCGGTAGTAGACTCCGACCACCAGGTTCCTTTTATTCTTTGCTCCATTTATTTCAACCCAGATGCTCTCGATGGGGCTACCAAGCTCCTCCTCCTGTATTTCTGTGCAGAGATATGTATTTTTCACATACAGTGCAACCCCGCCTCCCTTTCTGTTCCTCCTGTTCTTTTTGAACAAGTTATATCCTTCAACTGCTGTATTCCAGTCATGAGAGTCATCCCACCAAGTCTCAGTTATACCTATCAAGTCATAATTTCCCTCCTGTATTAAGAGTTCAAGTTCGTTCTGTTTGTTTCCCATACTCTGGGCATTAGTATATTTATCTAAATGTAGATAAATAAATAACTTGCAACTCAAACATTTATAAATACAGCTTTTTTAGGATGAACCTGTAAAATGTACCAATTCTTCATTTTGTATTTTGTAATGTTGTTGTATTTTAATGAAATGTTGTAAACCACCGAGACAGCGTCAGCTATGGGACGGTATAGAAATAATATAAATATAATAACAACACAACAACAACAACAACCCTGCCGAAATCCACACAGGAAATCCAACAACAAAATACCCGGTATTGTAGAAGACCAGAGCAAACTCTTAGCCATCGCCTCGGTCCTCTCCTCCCGCTGGAGACAGTGTGGCCCCTCTTGCTGGTACTGGGGAACTTCAGTGCATTCAGCTGCAGTCTGAGCTTGCAGTCAAATTAGGGATAACCCCGGCCAATAACTCCAGGGCCATGTCTGTGGTGCTGAATTCGAGTCTCCACCTCTTTTTTCTGACAGGCTCCTCCTCTTCATCAGTCACATGGTATGCAGGTGCCCGATGGTCCTCATCATGCTGGGAATTTTTATTTGAATAAACCAATACATAGGCGATGTGATGCGCATAACACAGCACTCTGGAATGAAACAAATGACCCAACAGCAGCGCATCCAGTTTATAAATGTGTATAGACAGACAGACAGACAGACAGACATATTTTAATATGCGAATGCATTTATACATTTACGGATTTTCATGTGAAAGAAGTGCCACTGTTCGGTAGTTTGAACATTCCTTAGTGTTCCCCTTTTTTGGTATGGGGATACAAGTTGATTTTTTCCAATCTGTTGGCCATTCTTGTGTTTTCCAAATTTGCTGGCATATGGCATGCATCACCTTGACAGCATCATCTTGCAAGAGTTTAAACAGTTCAGCTGGGATACCATCATCCCCTGCTGCCTTGTTATTAGCAATGCTTCTTAAGGCCCATTCAACCTCACTCTTCAGGACGTCTGGCTCTAGCTCACTGACCACACCGTCAAATCTATCCCCGATATTATTATCCTTCCTATACAGATCTTCCGTATATTCTTGCCACCTTTTCTTGCTCTCTTCTGCTTCTGTTAGGTCCTTGCCATCTTTGTTTTTGTCCATACCCATTTTTGCCTGGAATTTACCTCCGATGTTTCTAATTTTCTGGAAGAGGTCTCTTGTCCTTCCTATTCTATTATCTTCTTCCGCTTCCGTGCATTGCTTGTTTAAAAATAATTCCTTATCTCCTCTGGCTAACCTCTGGAATTTGCATTTAATTGGGCATATCTCCCCCTATCACTGTTGCCTTTTGCTTTCCTTCTTTCTTGGGCTGCTTCCAGTGTCTCAGCAGACAGCCATCTTGCCTTCTTGGTTTTCTTTTTCTTTGGGACGTTTTTTGTTGCCGCCTCCTGAACAATGTTGCGAACTTCTGTCCGTAGTTCTTCCGGGACCCTATCTACTAAATCTAGTCCCTTAAATCTATTCTTCACCTCCACTGAATATTCATGAGGAATATTAGTGAGCTCATATCTAACTGATCTGTGGGTCATCCCTATTCTCTTTAGTCTGATTCTAAATTGTGCAATAAGAAGTTCGTGATCTGAACTACAATCAGCTCCAGGTCTTGTTTTTACTGACAGCATAGATGACCGCCACCTTTGGCTACAAAGGATGTAGTCAATCTGATTTCGGTGTCGACCGTCTGGTGAAGTCCATGTATAAAGTCGTCTCTTAGGTTGTTGAAGAGAGTGTTTGTTATGCACAGTGAGTTGTCTTGGCAAAATTCTATCAGCCTATGTCCCGCTTCATTTTGTTCTCCCAGACCATGCTTGCCTGTAATCCCAGGTGTCGTTTGACTACCCACCTTACCATTCCAGTCTCCTGTAATGAAAATAACATCTGTTTTTGGTGTATTATCCAGTAGCTGCTGCAGATCCTCACAGAACTGATCTACTTCTGCTTCTTCAGCATCTGTGGTTGGGGTGTATATTTGGATCGCTGTGATGTTAAATGGCTTACCCTGAATTCAAATTGAGATCATTCTATTGTTTTTTGGATTGCATCCAAGCACTGCTTTAGCCACTTTATTATTAATTATGAAGGCTACTCCATTTCTTCTGTGGTCCTCTTGTCCACAGTAGTAGATCTGGTGGTCATCTGATGTGGAAGAATTGGATAAAAATTTCAGGATTCATTGCTTTTTCAGATAAGATCATGTCTGTCAAATTTCAGAATGATAGCCACAAGGGTTTTTGTGCCTTGACATTCTGAGGCCTCCAAAAGAGGAGATACTTATCTCCCTATGTTCCTTGTGGACCATTGTTCTGAAAATTACAGACAACTAGAGGTGTCCCTCCCCTTCACGGATCACTGCCTTGTTGTGGCAAAAAGGCTTGCGTAACTCAGTGAAGCCATAAGCTATGCCGTGCAGGGCCACCCAAGGCGGACAGGTCATGGCGGAGAGTTCTGACAAAATGTGGCCCACTGGAGAAGGAAATGGCAACCCACTCCAGTATTCCTGCCAACAAAACCCCATGGAACGTATCACAAAGCTAAAAGATATGACACCGGAAGATGAGCCCCTCAGGTCAGAAGGTGTCCAATATACTACTGGGGAAGAGCAGAGGGTATTTCCAAGTAGCGCCAGAAAGAGTGAAGCAGCTGGGCCAAAGCCGAAAGGACACTCAGCTGTGGATGTGTCTGGTGGTGAAAAGAAAGTCCGATGCTGTAAAGAACAATATTGTCTAGGAACCTGGAATGTAAGGTCAATGAATCAAGGTAAGCTGGAGGTGGTCAAACATGAGATGGCAAGATTGAACATCGACATTTTGGGAATCTCATAAAGCCCACTGACAGGTATCCCTTTCTTCTCATCCATGTGGGAACAAATGATACCGCCAAGCGGAGCTACGAAGAGATCACGTCAGACTTTGAAGCTTTGGGAAGGAAACTCAAGAACTTTGGGGCCCAGATAGTTTTCTCATCCATCCTTCCAGTAGTTAGAAGAGGGATAGAAAGGGAACGAAAAATACTCCGGGTGAATGACTGGCTACGAAGGTGGTGCCGACGAGAGAGATTTGGATTCTGGGACCACGGGCTATACTTCCTGGAAGATGGGCTGTTGGCTAGGGATGGGTTGCACCTCACAAAGGCTGGGAAGAATGTGTTTGGCCACAGCATGAAGAACTTCATCAGGAGGGCTTTAAACTGAATCCTACGGGGAAGGGAGATGTAATGTTGGGGGTAACAATGGACGTAGGCGCATGCACTGCAATGGAGAGAACAGCGCTGATAGCGCCCAATAATAGTCTTCAGACACATGTAGGAAGAAAGCCAGACTATGAAGCACATGGTCTTCGATGTCTATATACTAATGCCCAGAGTATGGGAAACAAACAGAACGAACTTGAACTCTTAATACAGGAGGGAAATTATGACTTGATAGGTATAACTGAGACTTGGTGGGATGACTCTCATGACTGGAATACAGCAGTTGAAGGATATAACTTGTTCAAAAAGAACAGGAGGAACAGAAAGGGAGGCGGGGTTGCACTGTATGTGAAAAATACATATCTCTGCACAGAAATACAGGAGGAGGAGCTTGGTAGCCCCATCGAGAGCATCTGGGTTGAAATAAATGGAGCAAAGAATAAAAGGAACCTGGTGGTCGGAGTCTACTACCGGCCACCCAATCAAGGAGAAGCCAAGGATGAAACTTTTGAAAAGCAAATAGCCAATGTTTTAAGGAAGCATGATGTAGTAGTAATGGGGGACTTCAATTTCCCCGATATTTGTTGGGAGACAAATTCTGCAAAACATGGCCCCTCCAGGAAATTCCTGACTTGTGTGGCGGATAACTTCCTCCTACAGAAAGTAGAGGAAGGAACTAGAGGATCGGCTATCCTTGACTTGATCCTAACCAACAGAGATGACTTAGTGGATAAAGTAGCAGTTACAGGAACTCTGGGGGAAAGCGACCATGTTGTACTTGAGTTCTTGGTTCTAAGGGAAGCAAAAGCCGAGTGTACTCAAACGCGTACCCTGGATTTTAGGAAAGCTGATTTTAATAAACTCAGAACAATGATCAGTAAGGTCCCATGGCAAACAATGCTAGTGAGAAAAGGAGTCCAAGATGGGTGGGAACTTTTAAAAAAGGAAATTCTCAACGCACAATCACAAACAATTCCAACAAGAAGAAAAGGTGGAAGACAACAGAAGAAGCCAATGTGGCTTCACAAAAAGCTTAGGGATGACCTGAAAACAAAAAAGGACACATATAGGAAGTGGAAAGAAGGCCAAGTAACAAAGGAAGAGTACAGGCAGGTAGCACAGAATTGCAGGGATGGCGTCAGGAAGGCTAAAGCGGAGAACGAGGTGAGGTTAGCGAGGGATGCTAAAAACAACAAAAAGGCTTTCTTCAGCTACGTGCATAGTAAAAGGCAGAGGAAAGAAATGGTTGATCAGCTATTAAATAAGGATGGCAAAATGATAACAGATGACAAAGAAAAGGCAGAGGTGCTCAATTCCTACTTTGGCTCAGTCTTCTCCCAAAAGAGGGTCTATGACCCCCCTGGCAAAGGCGAAGTACAGGCTGAAGGGGCAGGATTGCAGCTTGAGATCGACAGGCATATGGTCAAGGAACACCTCATTACTTTGAATGAGTTCAAATCTCCAGGGCCAGATGAACTGCATCCTAGAGTAATAAAGGAACTGGCAGAAGAACTCTCAGAACCGCTGTCTATTCTCTTTGAGAAATCATAGAGGACCGGGGAAGTGCCAGATGACTGGAGGAGGGCTAACGTTGTCCCTATCTTCAAAAAGGGTAAAAAGGAGGAACCTGGGAACTACAGACCAGTCAGTCTGACATCAATCCCTGGGAAAATTCTGGAGCAGATCATAAAGCAATCCATCTGGAAGCACCTTGACAACAATGCCGTGATTACTCGAAGCCAACATGGATTTGTCAAAAACAAGTCCTGCCAGACAAATCTGATCTCATTTTTTGATCAAGTCACCTCCCTTGTAGACCGTGGGAATGCTGTAGACATCATATACCTCGACTTCAGCAAAGCTTTCGACAAAGTGCCCCATGATATCCTGATGAGCAAACTAGCTCAAAGTGGGCTAGATGAAACAACGATCCGGTGGATCCACAGTTGGCTACAGAATCGGACTCAAAGAGTGCTTATCAATGGGACCTTCTCAAGCTGGGGAGAGGTAACGAGTGGGGTACCGCAGGGCTCAGTCCTGGGCCCAGTGCTCTTCAACATTTTTATTAATGACTTGGAGGAGGAGGTGCAGGGAATGCTGATCAAATTTGCAGATGACACAAAATTGGGAGGGATAGCTAATACTTTGGAAGACAGAAACAAAATTCAAAGTGATCTGGATAGACTGGAGCGCTGGGCAGAAAACAACAGAATGGCATTTAATAGGGACAAATGCCAAGTTCTGCACCTAGGAAAAAGAAACCAAATGCACAGTTACAAGATGGGGGATACGTGGCTCAACCACACTACGAGCGAGAAGGACCTTGGAATTGTCGTCGATCACAAGCTGAATATGAGCCAACAATGTGATGTGGCTGCAAAAAAGGCAAATGCTATTTTGGGCTGCATTAATAGAAGCATCGCTTCCAAATCCCGGGAAGTACTAGTTCCCCTCTACTCAGCACTGGTTAGGCCTCATCTGGAGTACTGTGTCCAGTTCTGGGCACCACACTTTAAGAAGGATGCAGACAAGCTGGAGAGGGTTCAAAGGAGGGCAACAAAGATGATCAGGGGACTGGAAACAAAGCCCTATGAAGAGAGACTGAAAGAACTGGGCATGTTTAGCCTTGAGAAGAGAAGACTGAGGGGAGATATGATAGCACTCTTCAAGTACTTGAAAGGTTGTCACAGAGAAGACGGCCAGGATCTCTTCTTGATCATCCCAGAGTGCAGGACACGGAATAATGGGCTCAAGTTACAGGAAGCCAGATTCCGGCTGAACATCAGGAAAAACGTCCTGAGTGTCAGAGCAATACGGCAATGGAACCAATTACCTGGGGAGGTGGTGGGCTCTCCCACACTGGAGGCCTTTAAGACGAGGCTGGACAGCCATTTGTCAGGGATGCTCTGACTTGGATTCCTGCATTGAGCAGGGGTTTGGACTCGATGGCCTTGTAGGCCCCTTCCAACCCTACTATTCTATGATTCTATGATTCTATGAATCGGCGAACTAAAATGGACAGGCATGGGCGAATTTAATTCAGGTGACCATCGTATCTACTACTGTGGGCAAGAATCCCATTTCAGTCGGGCTTCAGGCCTGGGCATTGGACAGAAACGGCCTTGGTCGCCTTGGTAGATGATATGAGGAGGGCTCTGGATAGGGGCGAATACTCCTTTCCTGTTCTCCTTGACCTCTCAGCAGCTTTTGATACCATTGACCATGGTATCCTCCTGGACCGCCTGGAGGGGTTGGGCATTGGAGACACCGTATTGCAGTGGTTCCGGTCCTTCCTCTCCGGCAGGTACCAGAGGGTAGCACTGGGAGAGGAGGTTTCGGACCTGTGGCCACTCCCTTGTGGGGTGCCACAGGGTTCCATCCTCTCCCCGATGCTAGTTAACATCTGTGTGAAGCCGCTGGGGGCTATCATCAGGATGTTTGTGGTGCAGTGTCACCAATATGTGGATGACACGCAGCTCTACCTCTCGTTCAAATCTTCACCAGGGTTGGCCGTAGAATCCCTGTCCAAATGTCTGGAGACGGTGAGTGGCTGGATGGGGAGGAATAAGCTGAAGCTGAACCCTGACAAGACTGAGGTACTTTTGGTGGGAGACAAGAGGAGGTTGGGGGATGTTGACCTGATGTTGAATGGGGTGCGGTTACCCTTGAAAGACCAGGTGCATAGCCTGGGGGTCATTTTGGACTCCCAGCTGCCCATGGAGGCTCAGGAGTCAGCTGTGAGCCGGACAGCGCTGTACCAACTCCATCTGATACGGCGGCTGTGCCCCTACTTTCCTGACCATCTGCTCCTATCGGTAGTACATGCCCTGGTCTCCTCTCACGATTACTGCCTTGTTGTGGCGAAGGGGCTTGCGTAACTCAGTGAAGCCATAAGCTATGCCGTGCAGGGCCACCCAAGACGGACAGGACATGGCGGAGAGTTCTGACAAAATGTGGCCCACTGGAGAAGGAAATGGCAACCCACTTCAGTATTCCTGCCAACAAAACCCCATGGAACGTATCACAAGGCTACGTTGTGATATGACGCCGGAAGATGAGCCCCTCAGATCGGAAGGTCGACATCTTGGGAAGGTCGACATCTTGGGAATCAGCGAACTAAATAGACAGGCATGGGCGAATTTAAGCATGGGTGACCATCATATCTACTACTGTGGGCAAGAATCCCTTAGAAGAAATGGAGTAGCACTCATAGTCTACAAAAGGGTGGGAAAAGCAGTACTGGGGTACAATCTTAAAAATAGAATGATCTCAGTACGAATCCAAGGCAAACCATTCAACATCACAGTAATTCAAGTCTATGCCCCAACCACTGATGCCGAAGAAGCTGAGGTTGATCGGTTCTATGAAGACCTACAACACCTTCTAGAACTAACACCAAAAAAAGATGTCCTCTTCATCATAGGGGATTGGAATGCTAAAGTAGGAAGTCAAGAAATCACCGGGAAAACAGGCAGGCATGGCCTTGGTGTACAAAATGAAGCAGGACAAAAGCTAATAGAGTTTTGCCAAGAGAACACGCTGATCATAGCAAACACTCTTTTCCAACAGCACAAGAGACGACTCTACACATGGACATCACCAGATGGTCAATATTGAAATCAGATTGATTATGTCCTTTGCAGCCAAAGATGGAGAAGCTCCATACAGTCAGTAAAAACAAGACCTGGAGCTGACTCTGGCTCAGATCATGAGCTGCTTCTTGCAAAATTTCGGCTTAAATTGAAGAACATAGGGAAAACCACTAAACCATTCAGGTATGACTGAAATCATATCCCTTATGAATATACAGTGGAGGTGAGGAATGGGTTTAAGGGATTAGACCTGATAGAGTGCCTGAGGAACTATGGACGGAGGTCCGTAACATTGTTCAGGAGGGAGCAACTCAATCCATCCCAAAGAAAAAGAAATGCAGTAAAGCCAAGAGGCTGTCTGCAGAGTTCCGGAGAATAGCAAGGAGAGACAAGAACGCCTTCTTCAATGAACAATGCAAAGAAATCGAGGAAAACATTAGAATGGGAAAGACTAGAGATCTCTTCAAGAAAATCGGAGATCTCAAGGGAACGTTTTGTGCAAAGACGGGCATGATAAAGGACAAAGAAGGCAGGGACCTAACAGAAGCAGATGAGATATGAAGAGGTGGAAAGAATACACAGAAGAACTACACAGGAAAGATCTGAATGTCCCTGATAGCCATGAGAGTGCGGTCACTGAACTTGAGCCGGACATCCTAGAGAGTGAAGACAAGTGGGCCTTAGGAAGCATTACTAACAACAAAGCTAGCGGAGATGACAGTATTCCAGCTGAGCTATTTAAAATCCTAAAAGATGATGCTGTTAAGGTGCTGCACTCAATATGCCAACACATTTGGAACACTCAACAGTGGCCATAGGACTGGAAAAGGTCAGTTTACATTCCAGTCCCAAAGAAGGGCAACCCCAGAGAGTGTTCAAACTACCGTGCAATTGCGCTCATTTCACATGCCAGCAAGGTTATGCTCAAAATCCTACAAGCTAGGCTTCAGCAGTATGTGAACTGAGAACTACCGGAAGTACAAGCTGGGTTTCGAAGAGTCAGAGGAACTGGAGATCAAATCGCCGGCATTTGCTGGATCATGGAGAAAGCAAGAGAATTCCAGAAAAACGTCTATTTCTGCTTCATTGACTACGCTAAAGCCTTTGATTGTGTGGATCACAACAAACTGTGGCAAATTCTGAAAGAGATGGGGGTACCAGACCACCTTACCTGTCTCCTGAGAAACCTGTACAAGGGTCAAGAAGCAACAGTAAGAACCGGACATGAGAAATGCTGGGTTGGATGAATCACAGGTCGGAATTAAGATTGCCGGGAGAATTATCAACAACCTCTGATATGCAGACGATACCACCCTAGTGGCAGTAAGCAAAGACGATCCAAAGAGCCTCTTGTTGAGGGTGAAAGTGGAGTGTGCAAAAGCTGGTTTGAAATGCAACATTAAAAAAACTAAGATCATGGCATCTGGCCCCATCACTTCCTGGCATATAGAAGGGGAAGAAATGGAAAAAGTGACAGATTTTATTTTCTTGGGCTCCAAGATCACCGCAGACAGTGACTGTAGCCATGAAAGTAAAAGACGCTTGCTCCTTGGGAGGAAAGCTATGGCAAACCAAAACAGCATAGTAAGAAGCAGAGATGTCACCTTGCCGACAAAGGTCCGTATAATCAAAGCTATGGTTTTCCCCGTAGCAACATATGGCTGTGAGAGCTGGACTATAAGGAAGGCTGAGTGCCGAAGAATTGATGCTTTCGAACTGTGGTGCTGGAGAAGACTCTTACGAGTCCCCTGGACTGCAAGGAGGTCAAATTAGACAGTCCTAAAGGAAATCATCCCTGACTGCTCATTGGAGGGACAGGTACTGAAGCTGAGGCTCAAATATTTTGGCCACCTAATGCGAAGGGAAAACTCCCTGGGAAAGACCCTGATGCTGGGAAAGATTGATGGCAAAAGGAGAAGGGGACGGCAGAGGCTAGATAGCATCACCGATGCAATGATATGAACTTGAGCACACTCCAGGAGAGAGCGCAGGACAGGAAGGCCTGGCGTTCTATGGTCCATGGGGCCACGAAGAGTCGGACACAACTTAATGATTGAACAATAACAAGAGGTGTCCCTACATAAGAAACCAGCAACGTTACAGAAGGATAGGTGCAGCAGTTCAAGTGGAAGGGGAGTTCTCCAATTTGGGGGAGGGAGTGATTTGCTTTCCCTTCCAGTCACTTCTTCTCCAATAGTTTTTGAGTATGAAAATGCACAGGTCATTAGAGGTGTCCCCCAGGCAAGAAACCTGCAAGGTTTCTGAAGGATATACATGCATGCAAATTTAGAATGACTAGAATTTATTTACATTTCACCAAAGTTAGCAACAGGGGAACATGGGTGGGAAGGTGATACAGCACTCATGTCCTGCTTGTGGGTTTTCCTGTGGGCATCTGGTTGGCCACTGCGTGAACAGAATGCTGGACTAGATGGACCTTGGTCTGATGCAGCATGGCTCTTCCTATGTTCTTAAATACAGAGTGCCTCTGAGCATGTGCAGAGTGCTTTTCTTTCATCACTGGGCACTTACATTCTCCCCCTACCAATTCTATTCCCCTCCATGCAACCATCCCTCCTCATCCTACCACCCTCCAGCAACTCTTCATAAAAACAGATGTCTTGTTTTGTGCAACTCTTCTCTACTGCCTCCTTGTTATGCACAAGCTCTCATTGTATCTTCCTCCTCATAACTTCATTTGTGCCAAGACTTCACCAGGATTCAGCCAATGAGTCTGTTTTCAAAATTAGGGCTAAGTTATGGAGAAACTCTGAGCATGTACTAAGTGCCTTTCCCTCACCAATGAAGCTAGAGTTCATGCAAAAAAAACCCAAAGCCACAAATGACAAAACATGCATAGGACTGAGCTGAAAGGGTAGTCAGTTCTTTAGATGGAATTGGGTAGGCACTGTGTTAAGCCTGCAGTACCATGCTCACAACTCAGGACTTATTTCTGAGTAAACATGCAGAACATCAAGGCACAAACCTCTCTGCAAAAGTAACTTGTGCTGGAATCCTATGCACACTTTCCTGAGGGTAAGCCTCATTAAACATAATGGGACTTCTCAGCAGGCATACATAGGATTGCATAAATTAGCAATATTTATCTCCCCTCTAGTTAAAAAACAAGCCAAAAACTCCTATATTTTAATTAAAGTTTTCTGTTCATAGGAACACAGGAAGCTTCCTTATGCTGAGTCAGACCCTGGGCCCATCTAGCGCAGAATTGTTGACACTGACGGGCAGCAGCGGCTCTCCAGGGTTTCAGGCAGGATTCTTTCGTAGCCCCACCTGGAGATGCCAGGGATCAAAGCCGGGACCTTCTGCAGGCCAAGCAGGGGCTCTGCCACGGAGCTGCAGCCCTTCCTATTGCTGGGTGATGGCAGCTGACAAACAAAACAGCCCCAGATTTGTTTCTCTGCAGCCATGTCAACCCACTCTTCCCAAAGACTTGACTGAGAAGAAGGAGAAAAACCAACCCTCTTGTCTGTTTGTATAAAGTCAAATCCAGTTCAGAACTTCTTTTGCCTGCCGAAGAGAAGTTTCCTTAAGAATTCCCCAAGATATGCTCTGGGTGGAATAAAGGAGAGAGAGAGAGAGGGAGGGAGGGAGGAAGGAAGGAAGGTGACTGGAAATGTGCATGGGGTGGGGTGGGGGTAGAGAATTCCCTAAGCCAAGTGGCTCCTTTCAGAGAGGTTCAGAGGAATTTAGGAGGCTGTGGAGGGTTTGTAAGGATTGCAGTACTTAAATGAACTTTATGAGGTAAGGTGGCTGAGGGCTTTTTCTAGCTTTTTAAAAACTGTAGAACCTATTTAAAAGCCCCAGCAGTTTCTCGATCATGACGTCACGTTGTCCTAACACTCCCTTTGGGATTATTTGAGTCCTACAGCTATTTAGGAGAAATTAAAGTGGAGGGGGAGAAAGAAGTTTGTGGAGGCTGACTGGATCCTTGGCTGTACTGAAGCTACTAAACGTCTGCAGAATCCAAAGGTTCCAGTTTGGGGAGGTAAAATCAGATGCTGTGTGAAATACCAATATTTCACATGGAGCTTTTTCTTCCCTTCCAGCTCCCTCTTCAAAATTTCATTGCAGGCAAGCTCCCAACAGTGGGCATGTAAGAGCAGAAAAGTAGGGGGAGAGAGTGTTTTTGCACCTCAGAAAAAACCTACACCAGAGATTAGGGAGAGTGACCTCCTAATGGTCACCTTAAACAACTTCTGATTAGAATCCCTAATCCCCTGGATGGCTTGACAGTTTTTACTTTTTGTTTTAGACTTTGAGAAAAGGAAACTTTATGCATGGCTAGCGCAAAAGCCACTTGACCTGTCTGAAATCTGGTAGGTTCAGTCAGCTTCATAGGGCCTGCCAGGTCCCCAAATTTCATGCATGTATATGGAAGCACAACAAAAATATAGCTCTTTGCTCTGACACATTTTCTTGAAAATAGCAAACTTTACCTGCTACTAGCACAAAAGCCACTGGACCTAACTGCCTGAAATTTGGCCTATTCAATCAGCTCTATGGGGGCTACCAAGCCTCCAAATTTCATGTATTTGTCATACACACTAAAAAGGTTATGGCCGTTTTTGTTTTCCAATCCAAGTCTATGGGAAAATGTAAAAAAAATGGCGGTTAGGGCAGCCCAAAGATCCAGGGCAGAGCTCAAAAAACATCAGGTGCCCATGCCCAGGTGGGCCCTCCACCAATGACGCCCTTGGTTGGGACCTTTGATTTGGACAGAATTGTGCATTTAAACTGAGCCTTCAAATCTCGGGGTTCCAAGGTGTCACAGGGTCAATGAGAATGCATTCTTTGACTGGTATGTTGAGACGTTAAAAAGGTCAACTAAGTCCCGGGGAGCGGAGTCTTAAGGACTCCTAAGACAAACTGAAAGACCAAGAGCACATTAGAAAAATGTTCTATCATTGCTGCCACTTTTTTTGTAGCCGAGTTGAGCATTAGAAAAATAAGTCTTCCCACATTTTGCCCCACGAAGTGCGCACTAGATTAAAGGAACAAGCAAACTGGCCAAACCAAGAACCAGCTGACCGTAATACTTTAGACCAAGCGTGCATCAGACACCAAGGAATAATTCCTGAAATTTGTCTGCAGAAAACCGATTAGGCTAAAAAAAATCAATTGTAAACGGATCATCTAAAGACATTTTTGAAAAACATTCTATCATTGCTGCCACTTTTCTAAAGCCAAGTTGAGCATTAGAAAAATAAGTCTCCCCGCTGGCCTGGCCAGCCGATGGAAACACTTCACACCTCCGAGCCGCTTCACCTTCCTCTCCAGAACTTCAAAGACAGCCGAGAGGGTTGTAGCTTCATCAACGCCCGTTTCTTTCTATTGACCAGAGACATTTTGTGCAAACTTGGTTGCGCTATCTTTGTTCCCTGACAGAGTATATTCAGATATTCCTGAGCTGCTTCCCTGGTCTTCTGAAGCTGAATCTGCATCCACTGTTCCAAAACAAGCACTGCTCTAAAACAAGTTGGGCTTCCCAATTATTCCATTTACTCTCTTCTGTTATGGGGGGGGGGGAATCTTATGCTCTTAGTATGCTCTTAGTATGTTTACCTAAAAGCATAGAGATAAGAACTGACTAGTAACATATGTTGCTATCCTTGATTCTCCAGCTGCTGCCCTCCTTGTCCAAGCCTCTGAAAAGTGTTAAATTCTCCTTCAACTATTTGCGTACCCCACTCAGTAGCAGCTCTTCTACTTAAAACAAAACTGCAACGATCTCAATCACGCCTCTTCAGGGATGACATTTTGCTTCTCTCTAGCAGTCACGTCACAGTGCAATGTTGTTCCACTCTAAATCCTGCTTCTTTGCTGCCTCATGCTGCTGAGGGTATCCCTTAGGGTTTTTCAGAAGTGGCTGAGCACCTGGCAAAGCCACATCCAGACTTTTCAGATGAGCCACTGACTAATGTAGATTGTCTGTATTTTGTAGACGGGTTTTGTCAAAGAAATGCTGAAGAGATATGCTGTCTGTTCTTCCCATAGTGTAACAAAACAAATTATTTTGCCTAACCGTCCTTCTGCGCAAGTAGCAGAACTTTTTGCCCTCTCTAGGGCTACTGCTTCATTCCTTTCAGCAATAAACCAGTCTCCCATGTTGCACAACTCCCAAATCAGGCTCAAATGTTGAAAAAGAAAAGTGGAGACTGGCTGGTTGTTCTCAGTCCACGGAACATTTGTGGCGCTCCCCAGATGGTCTCCTGGTAGCGCCCACGGTCCTTCTTCCCCACTTTGTAGTCATTCCACTAAGAGGTTCAGGAGGGTAGAATCGATTGAGTCATTCCACTAAGAGGTGAAGGTGCCACAATGATTTCATAGAATCATAGAATAGTAGGGTTGGAAGGGGCCTACATGGCCATCGAGTCCAACCCGCTGCTCAATGCAGGAATCCAAGTCAGGGCATCCCTGACAGAGAGATGGCTGTCCAGCCTCGTCTTGAATGCCTCCAGCATGGGAGAGCCCACCGCCTCCCTGGGTAATGGGTTCCATTGTCACATTGCTCTAACAGTCAGGAAGTTTTTCCTGACGTTCCGCCGGAATCTGGCTTCCTGTCACTTGAGCCCATGATTCCGTGTCCTGCACTCTGGGATGAAATTTAGATCAAGCAAGTTGCATAAATGAGAATAACGTGTTCAATGTACTCAGTAACTTTGTTTTTGCTTTTAGAGAAAATGTCTTTATATCTGTATTTGTGCCTATTGTTTCTGCCACATGAGAGTGTGAGCTTTTTACTCCTCTTAGTCATCAAATGCCTGTCCCTTGAGCCTGCTGGACAGATTGTCCAATATGCCACCTGAAAGCTACAGCAGCAGCTTCTCCCATGTACAAATCAAGATGCAATGACTGTGTGTGCCTGGCAACAGAGAGTGAGTGTTGGCTGAGGATCGTCTGTCTGGTCATGTATTAGCTAATGTGTTTGAACATGTATTGTAGCTCAAGCTCAACCTTCTGTGTGTACCAGTAAGTGTTACTTCAAAAGACGAGGCTGGAAAGCCACCTGTCAGGGAGGCCCTGACTTGGATTCCTGCATTGAGCAGGGGGTTGGACCCGATGGCCTCGTAGGCCCCTTCCAGCCCTACTTTGTTGAGAGATGCCGCATGTGCTAGAATGATGCTGTCGAGACAAGAATGAGATTTTAAAGTGGTCTAGGCAAGTGTAAACTTTTATTGAAAGCTACTGGTGAGGTATATTTGTACACTGAAGTAACAGTAGATTAGAAATCCTCTGTATTGTGTCTTATCCCCTTGTTATATTAGTTCTTGTTATTTTCTCGCTTCGTCTTTTTGCTTTGTATGTAGCCTAGCAAGCTTAATGATGTATGATTTGTTTTAATTGTTTAATAAACAACTGCATATAGAATCTGTGAGATTTAAGGGGAGAATGTATTAGATTTCGTTTTAGAAGAATGGCAAGCAGTCAGGTGTGAATTTGCCCAGAATCATATACAGTAATAATGCAGTAAGCAATAGCACAAGTACGCTGATTTACTAGAAAGTTGGCAATTTTCATAATTTTAGAGTTTGTTCTCATAGCTGTATTCACATAGTGTGATCGTCATGTTATTTGCTACTAACAGAAGCTAAAAGAATGCACCGTAATTGCTCTTCACACTGTGTACCTTCTAAGTGATAAGGAATGCTTTTTTCGGTACCGTGAAAAACATACACTACTACCAAAAGAGAAAGGCCTTGGTGAAGGGGGGCCAGCAGTGTGTGCACTTTCTGATAGTTTTCTAACTTAGTGAGACTTGCTCTACTGAGTGAATTAGCCTGTTATCTGTTCTCGTCTGAGAGAAAGAACGTGCACCATCTGCTCAGATAACCAGCCCCAAAGAAAGTTAAGAGATATGTAAGCTTTCTTTTAACATACAAATAGATTTCATTCAGATGAAGTAATGTTGTTCTTTTAAATATGTATTAGTGGTTGTGTGTACAAAGCTCTGCAAAGTCAACAGCGTTTCCAGTGCCCCTACCATCCCCAGCTGGCAGAGCTGGTAGAAAAAAAGAAAAAGAGAATGGAGTCTTAAAGAACAAATTAGCCTACATCTGTGCTAAACTGGACTTAAATGGTACGATGCTCCAACTTAGGCCCTGCTGAGCATGTGTGCCACTTTGCACCGACAGACTAGACTCAGTGCCCATGAGATCCTTCTAAGGAGACCCATGAGACTCCCATCTTCAGCACCTATTAAAAACATCTTACAAACTTGCACTTAAGTGATGAGACCGTGTCGAACTACTCCCAAGGCTTTCCAGTCACAGGTTAAGAAGTGCTTCCAGACATGCCTATGATACAGTGTCACAACCTGTTGCCTACAGACTGAGTCTACATCGAAGTCCATCAGAGGACGTGAGGCTCCCCTTGAGCCTCACTGGAACAAACCCCATCAGGTGCTGTTGACCATCCACACTGCCACGAAGCTGCAAAGACAGACTGCCTGGATCCCCGCATCCCACAGCAAGAAAGCACTGCCCCCTGGGGACGACGTGCCCCAGAACCAGACAATGCTGGATGTGCCCTAACACAGACTTCATCAGCCCTCTGAGTCATTTTGGACCAGGAAGAGAAGAACATCTCTGGTTGCCATCGTGATGCGGGCTTGTTGCCCTTTTGCCTGCTACCGTGTGAGATCTTCTTAGACTCTGGGCACTTTGGCCTCCTCCTGACCAGTGGTGAGCCAAGCACTTGCTGGCGAGGTGCGCATAAGCCCAGCAGCGAGCCCAGCTCCTGTTAGTGGAGAAAGAGTGGCCTTGGCAGCCACCAGAGGTGCGGTCTCATGATGTGGCCCACCTGCATCCTGCTCCTTCTTGACATCTGCAGTTGCATGAAAGCAGAGAACACTTTCCTGAAAGTGGTGAACCAGATTCAACTAGACTTGAATGTATCCAGCTGCTGGATCTGCAGCCATGCGCCAGTCCATGCCCAGAGAGGCACACCAATGATCCCAATCCCACTAGATCAGACTAAAATAATTAAACCCCATTACCGACACCGACCAGAAGAGGCCACCTAGCAAGGTGTGCCATGTAATAAGCAGAATTGTTGTATTGTTTTGTTCCATGTGATCATTGCTTTGATTAACTGTTGTATCAAATTGCTTACTAGAACTATACATAAAGCTGAACTGCACCAGATGGCCAGTAGAATGCAAAGGGAAATGTGAAAAGAAGACAAAGAGAGAGGTGAAGAGATTGAACAACTGATAACAATACAAGCATAGATGATGAGCCTGACAGGCTCAAAGGGGGGATTGTGAAAGCAGGCCTGGCCAGGCCTAGTAAGTAGCTTGGTTCAGGCAAGGTGCCTGATTTGGGGGGGGGGGGGGGAGAGAGGGGGAGAGAGAGAGAGAGAGAGAGAGAGAGAGAGACCATGAGAAGGTAGTTGTAGCTTGCTCATAAGCAAGACATTCCTTTCCACCGAAGTAACTCATCCCTAAAGATAAGAAGGCCGCTGTGCTGATAAGACTGTGCTGAGTACTCATTGGTTTCTGAGCACGCGTAATGTGTTTTTCTTTGTTCTCCAACTTTGTCTGTATAAATGCATCCTGTTTTCTTTTGGGGGGAGAGACACAGTTTCGTCTCTCTCCCACGGCCATGATGTGATTTAATACATTTCTGACTGTTCAACCTAACCTGCCTTGGATATTTCCTTGGCAGCACCGATTTCTTGTTCGCTCCACAGGAGCTGCGCAATATGAGCCCTGTGAATTAACAGCTGGGGCAGTAGATGGGAGGGTTAACTCAGACTTCCCAAGCCGATGACATGTTGCCACTGCTTGGCTGTCCTTGGGAGTATGTTCAGCGAAGCAGGACTTGCTTACAAGTAGACGTTCATAACAAACCCTGCACACGCACACCCCACACACACACCGAGGTGGGGAGGAGGGTGCACGACTAGCACGCAGGACTTGCTTGCGAGCAGACATTCGGGACAAACCCCGCACACACGCTTCTGAGGTGGGCAAGCAAACAGGCAGCGGCTGCCTCGGGAGACTGAACCGGCGCTGTGAGCATAGGGGACGGAGCTGGGGAGGAGGAAAGAGTGAGTAGCCATAGTGTATTAACTGCCCGGCCAACAGCACCCCCCCCCCCACACACACACACACAGGCTCAGTGAAGTGCTTCTGAGCACACGGCTATGAGAATCATCCGCCCAGCACCCGCCCCTCCCCAGCTGCACGGCTTCGAATCCACAGGCGTCCCGCGGTTTCAGCTGCATTCCTTTGCAGCTGCATGTCTCCACTCCCAAAAGCTCGATAGGGACGTGGGACAGAAGGCAATGAGTTACTTCCCGGTAGACCCTCTGCTCTTCCCCGCCCCAGGCTACCAGGAACGGGGAGGGGAGAAAAGGCGCTGCGAGGTCAGTCCAAGGGGGGCAGACAGCTCAGTCCCCTGCAGGGAGCCCGAAGCAGGCGGGAGATCCACAGCAAAGGGACTCTGAGAAAACCTGGATTCCCCTGTGAAAACCACAACGGGGCTGCGATGCGGCGACTGCATCCTCTGTCGCAAAGAACTTCCCTTCGAAGCGGCACTGGGGCAAACAGCTCATGCAGATGGGTGAGGCTGAGAGGCAGTGACTGGCCCAAAGTCACCCAGCGAGCTTCATGGCTGAGGGGGGACTAGAACCCAGATCCCCTAGCATTTGAACCACTGCACCCACTGGCTCTCTATGTACAACATACAAAAGAAGAGGGTGAGAACTATTCAACCAGCAAATAAAGAAATCACTTAAAAAGTGCAAAAACACATTTAAACTGTAAAATGCCTGAGCAAAAAGAGACTTTGTAATTGGATACCTTAAAAAGCAACGTCTTTGCCAATTGTATGTTCCTAGGAAGGGAATTCCAAGGTCGGGGTGCTACCACAGAGAAGGCCCTGTCTGTTGTAGACGCACAGTGTGCTTCTCACAGTGTGCTTCTCACAGTGACGGTACACAGAGAAGTGCCTCCTCTGTACATCTTAATGCAGGGGCACAGAACCTTGGGACTGGAGGACATGGGAGGTGGCACTCCTTGAACTTTCAGACAAATAGCTTTACACAAACTGGTATAATGGCAAAAATTGCTTCCATCCAAAGAATAATGAGAACTGTAGTTTGATGGAAAACCAGGAAACCTCCACCAATACAGAGACCAGACTGACACAAAAACTGAACTTCCACTATTACATATGGACACTAAAAAGACTAGACTGGTACTGTAGCAGCCATATCGTGGGTCAGACTAAGTAGCCTCATGCAGTCTCATGCTTCATGTTCTCACTGAGCTCTTTCTCCCTTGAATATATTGTTGTAAGCTGACGAGACACAGGAATTCCTTATCTTGTCAAAGGTCATACAATTGTATATCTTGTTCTCTGCTGTTCTCTCCTTATCATGGCTACCCTATAACCCAGTTCTTGTATTAAAAACAATGGTGCTAAGAGAAGAAATGTTGAGGACTGCAACCCCACGCGGGAGGGGGAGGAGGAGCCGTTTCCTATGTGTCACAATGTCTATAAAAACAATGTGCTGATGTATTTCGGGGCTTCTGGCTCTTTGGAAATGATTCCAGCCTTAAGCCCGCGCGTTAAAGAATCTCTTTTTCCTTCACTCCGTGGTCTCTCTGACTCTGGGTTCTGCAACAGTACACAGCTTTCATTTCTACTAGAAATTGAACGTTGCTACCAGGCACAATTCTCTATGGGTGCATCTCTTTTGGAAAAGCCCCCACCACTACCATAAACTTTGCAGCAGAAGTGTTTCTCTTATGACCTGGACCCCCTGAGCAAATCCTTATGGGTCTCTTGCCTCAAGAGTCCCACCTTCCTTCTTTTACCTTCCCCTTCCCAATAATGTGGGATTTAGGCTATAGGCGTGGGGTGACTGACACTCTAGACACAGGGTTTAACCACAAAAGTTCACTGGTAAATGAAATCAAGTAAATCACAACTAAAGGTATTTACCCAATAGAGCTGAGTGATACAAAAAGTCTTAAGAGAAAATAAAAGTTGCAAAATGCAAGTTCCTTTGCCCCAGCTGTACTTCGACTTCTCCAGGCTGGTTCTTCCTGCTCGCCCTGCTCTGACTCCACTCTTACTGCCTCTCACTCTCTCTCTATACCCTCCCCCCGCAAAACTGAAAGCACGGCTTCAAACCCGAAGAAATGAAACTTAACTGGGGAAATGAAACTCTTCCTCTCAAGGATACCTGCTCTCAACAAAACAATCCCAGGCTTCTACACCTGACCCTTTTTCCCTTTGCCTCTGTAGGCCTCAAACCTTCACAAAGTGACAGTGGAAAAGCAGTTTAATTTTAATCTGAAAGTGGCCACGAAGACCAAGATGGTTTGTGACTCCATCCTTTTCTACCTCTATGGTACTAAAATGGAAAACGGGGCCCGAGTGAGGACCATCGTTGCCCCTCCCATTTTGTTCACCTTTTTTGTAGCCCATTTCATGACTTTGATGCACAATGTCACACAAGACCAAAAATATATACATGTCTGCATCTGATCCCCCCCCGCCCCCACCTGCCCCACACACACACACACACACACACACACACACACACCATTTGTTGAACATGCACTGAAAACTTCCTACAGATAACACAAGCAAAACAAAATGAAAGATCTGACATTAACACACAGAGCTGGCCGTGAAGGCGTGCGTTGCTCCAGCTTTTCAGATGAAGCAAAGTCTGTGCAGTATTTCTTCCAGCTGCTGAGTGGATAGCTAAGTAGCTTGTGACTTGCACCCCCCCAGGACAGCCCCACCATGTCCTGTCCCCTGCCCCAGGGATTCACCTCCATCACCTGCCCTTAAAACCGGCTCCTTAAATCCATGACTTGGTGATGCAGGGAGGGGTGTCACTCTGTCCTTGTACCTCTTTAATGAAAGGCCAACACGCTGCCATCAGCCATGAGAGTGGCAACGAGCCCACTTTAATACCAGTAAGGGCTACCATGGAGCCCTCTCTCTCCAATAGGGCCCCCGAGCGCTCTCAGGAAGCTGCCACTCCCTGAGGGACAGACGGCAGCTCCTCCGGCCTCAAACCAGCGGGCATTTGTGGTGGTTGGGGTGAGCCCAAGAGCTTCGCAGCACAGCTCTGTGGGGGCAGGCCAGTGCGCTGGCCGAGCAAGGCCACTGCTCCACCTGCCTTGTCTTTTCCACCCGACACACACAGATCAGGTGCGAGGGAAGTCACAGAAGACACAGTGTCGCGGTGAGCTGGGCTGTACTGCGGAACTGCCTTGGTGGGAGGGCACTCGGCTTCTTCAGATCTGTTGGGCCTGCCAAGCAGAAAGGAAAAGGAATGGCGGGAGGGTCAGCATGAGGCCCCGAGCCCCAAGTCTGGGCAAAAGGGTATCCCTGCACCCCACCTACCAGCACCCAGGTTTTTTCCACAACAGCAAGCAGCTGGCATTCAGTTGGTAAAAAATGAAAAATAGATCTGCTTAACCAGGCTGGGGAACCAGTTGTCCCCCTCCAGATGTTGATGAACTCCCATCATCCCTCACTGGCTGGGGCTGATGGGAATTAAAGTATAGCAACATCTAGAGGAATAAGGGGTAAACCTTTGTTCATCCTAAAATGAACACTCATCCGTCACTCATTCAGGCTGGAAGGGATTTGCTCATCATCCAGCACCCTCCAGCTGAGCTAAGTAGTTGCCTCCAGACAGCCTCAGGCCATTTTATTTTCCCTGATGCTGTTCCAGGGCATTATGGGAAAATAAAAAGGCAGCTGCCAAGAGGCAAACACACAAATCAGCACCATCTCCCACTCCAAGCTGTACCAAAAAACCCTAGAAGACAGAAAGACATACGTTAACAAAAACATGCGATTTTAATCAATATATAACTCAAATGGAATAGTGGAATGGAACAAAAACCCAAGCACACACCTACTAGGACATACTGTACGAAATTGGTGTGTCTCACTGCAAGGCCCTAAATTAAGAATAGAGCAGCCACATAAACTGGATCAGACAAAATGACAGACAAAAAGAAGGACTTTTTCACACACTGCATAGTTAAACTATGCCATTTCATAGAATAGTAGGGTTGGAAGGGGCCTACAAGGCCATCGAGTCCAATTTGCTACCACAAGATGTTGTGATGGCCACCAGTTCGGATGGCTTTAAAAGGGGATGTGGCAAATTCCTGGAGGAGGAGGAGGAGGAGGAGGAGGCTATCGATGGCTGCTAGTCAAGATGGCTCTATGCTACCTCCATTGTCAGAGGCAGAATGCCTAGGCACACCGGTTGCTAAGGAACATGGGCAGGAGGGTGCTAAAAACTGCGCTCATGTGCTGCTCGTGGGTTTCCCACAGGCAGCTGGTCAGCCACTGTGGGGACAGGATACTGGGCGAGACGGGCCTTTGGCCTGACCCTGCAGGGCAGTCCCTGTGTTCTCCATGCAGCCCACAAACAAGCCATGAAGGCAGCAGCCAGACTCAAGGCCTGGTCTGCAGCTCCTGGCACTCAGATGCAGGGCGCCTCTGCCACTGGAGCTTCCATTGGGCTGACGTGGCTAATAGCTACTTCTGGCTGTGGGCCTTTCTTCCTCCCATCAAAGTTGGTGGCCACTCCACGTCTTGTGGCACTCAACTCCAGAAATTAATTCCTGTGGAACGAGGAGACAGCCCCCCCCCCCCTTCTGCATCATGAACCGACTTGCCAATCAATTCCGGTGGTTGCCCCAAAGTTCTCGAGTTATGAGAAAAAAGTTCTCGTGTTATCAGTCCACGTTCTTTTGAACTTTATATACTTCTATCAGGTCCTCCTTTTGCTGCTTTTTCATTTTTCAATTAAGAAACCTTCACTAAAAGTATATGAAGCTGATGAATCTCACCCAGAATTATCTCCTCTGCAGCAATTTGGGGTCTCAGGTGGCAGAGGGAGAAAGAGGCGCCTTTCCTCTCCATTGCATCTGCTCATGTCTAGCAGAGCTCTTGCGTGTGGTTAAAGGCCTCTTGGGTGTAGGACTTGGAACACAAGAACCCAAACCCTCAAAGGTCCACTGCGAACAATCTGCCAGACACTTTGCAGATAAAATCACCCGTATTCGTGCTGACTTGGATGCCACTGTTCTGACAGAGTCTGATATGGATGGGGCTGGTGCACCATCTAGTCATGTTACGGATACCTTTTGGCTTGTGCAACCTGAGGATGTGGACAAACTGCTTGGAGGACTAAGGCCTATTACTTGCTCTTTCGATCCTGACCCATCCTGGCTAGTGAAATCTGCCAGAGCTGGGCTGGATATAGAATCATAGAATAGTAGGGTTAGAAGGGGCCTACAAGGCCATCGAGTCCAACCCCCTGCTCAATGCAGGAATCCAAATACTAAATTTCATTCTGTTGTTTTCTGCCCAGCATTCCAGCCTATCAAGAGCACTTTGAATTTTGTTTCTGTCTTCCAGGCTATTAGCTATCCCGCCCAATTTTGTGTCATCCGCACATCTGATCAGCATTCCCTGCACCTCCTCCTCCAAGTCATTAATACAAATGTTGAAGACCACTGGGCCCAGGACTGAGCCCTGCGGTACCCCGCTTGTTAGCTCTCCCTAGTTTGAGAAGATCCCATTGATCAGCACTCTTGGAGTCCGATTCTGTAGCCAGCTGTGGATCCACCGGATCGTTGTTTCATCTAGCCCACTTTGAGCTAGTTCGCTCATCAGGATATCATGGGGCACTTTGTCGAAAGCTTTGCTGAAGTCAAGGTATATTATGTCCACAGCATTCCCACAGTCCACAAGAGAGGTGACCTGATCCAAATATCAGAATCGTCTGGCAGGATTTGTTCTTGACAAATCCATGATGGCTTCGAGTCATCACTGCATTCTTTTCAAGGTGCTTACAGATGGATTGCTTTATCATCTGCTCCGGAATTGTCCCAGGGATTGATGTCAGACTGACTGGTCTGTAGTTCCCAGGTTCCTCCTTTTTACCCTTTTTGAAGATAGGGACAACATTAGCCCTCCTCCAGTCATCCGGCACTTCACCCATCCTCCATGATTTCTCAAAGATAATGGACAGTGGTTCTGAGAGCTCTTCTGCCAGTTCCTTTATTACTCTAGGATGCAGTTCATCTGGCCCGGGAGCTTGAACTCATTCAGAGTAATTAGGTTTTCGTTGACCATATCCCTAGTGATCTCAAGCTGCAATCCTGCCCCTTCGGCCTGTACTTCGCCTTTGCCAGGGAGTTCATAGACCCTCTATCGGGAGAAGACTGAGCCCAAGTAGGAATTGCCTTTTCTTTGTCATCTGTTATCGTTTTGCCATCCTTATTTAATAGCTGAACCATTATTTCTTTCCTCTTTTTACTATGCACATATCTGAAGAAAGCCTTTTTGTTGCTTTTAGCTTCCCTCGATAAGCTCAGCTTGTTCTCATCTTTAGCCTCCTGACGCCATTCCTGCAATTCTGTGCTACCTGCCCGTACTCTTCCTTTGTTGCTTGGCCTTCCTTCTACTTCCTATGTGTGTCCTTTTCATTTTCAGGTCATCTCTAAGCTTTTTGTGAAGCCACATTGGCTTCTTCTGTCTTTCGCCTTTTTTTCTTGTTGGAATTGTTTGTAATTTTGCTTTGAGAATTTCCTTTTTTATAAACTCCCACCCATCTTGGACTCCTTTTCTTGTTAGAGTTGCTTGCCATGATGGGGCCTTACTTATCATTGTTCTGAGTTTATTAAAAGTGGCTTTCCTAAAATCCAGGTTACGGGTTTGGCTACACTCAGCTTTTGCTTCGTTTAGAACTAAGAACTCAAGTATAACATGGTCGTTTCCCCCCAGAGTTCCCGTAACTGCTATTTTATCCACTAAGTCATCTCTGTTGGTTAGGATCAAGTCAAGGATAGCCAATCCTCTAGTTCCTTCCTCTACTTTCTCTAGGAGGAAGTTATCCACAACACAAGTCAGGAATCTCTTGGAGGGGCCGTGTTTTGCAGAATTTGTCTCCCAACAAATATTGGGGAAATTGAAGTCCCCCATTACTACTACATCATGCTTCCTTGAAACATTGGCTATTTGCTTTTCAAAAGTTTCATCCTCGTCTTTTCCTTGATTGGGTGGCCGGTAGTAGACTCCGACCACCAGGCTCCTTTTATTCTTTGCTCCATTTATTTTAGCCCAGATGCTCCCAATGGGGCTACCTGTCAGGGTGGACACTGAGCCCATAGAATCCCAGAGTAGTTCCGATTCTGAGGAAGAGCCGTCGCTCCTGGGAGAGGAGCGCGCTCCTCTTTCCCAGGGCCAACAGCTGACAGAGATTCCTCCCACCAGCATTCCTAGCTTAGATAGACCAGGGAGTGACAGAGCGCAGATAGCAGACTTGGTGGACGCGCGACGCCGACGCAGAGAGTGGCGCCAAATGGAGGGCGCAGAAAGGAGGCGTGCCCGGTTGGCACGCAAACAACGGCTGCGCCCAGAAGATCCAAGGGAAAAGGGGAGGGACTCTCCCTAGTCCTTAAGGTCAGGGGTCTGCCAGTAATTCCCTTTCAAACGGGGACCAACTGTTCCAACTTAGGGCATAGGTACTGTGCTGCTCAGATCTAGTTGCAAACGGTAGAGTTGTTAAGTTGTAAAAGAAGAATAAAGCTTTGAAAGGAATCCCCTTTGTCTGTGTCTGGACTTGGCTACTGGATTAGACTGAGAGAGGCCTCCAAGGAGCCCTTGACACTACCAAGCTCATTCTCCTGTATTTCTGTACAGAGATACGTATTTTTCACATATAGTGCAACTCCACCTCCCTTTCTGTTTCTCCTGTTCATTTTGAACAAGTTGTATCCTTCAATTGCTGTATTCTAGTCATGGGAGTCATCCCACCAAGTCTCAGTTATACCTATCAAGTCATAATTTCCCTCCCGCATTAGGAGTTCAAGTTCGTTCTGTTTGTTTCCCGTTTTCTGGGCATTAGTGTATAGACATCGAAGACCATGTGCTTTATAGTCTGGCTTTCTTCCTACATGTTTCTGAAGACTATTATTGGGAGCTATTAGAGCTGTTCTCTCTGTTGCGGCGCATGAGCCTTCGTCCACTGTTACCCCAACTTTACGTCTCCCTTCCCTGTAGGATTCAGTTTAAAGCCCTTCTGATGAAGTTCTTCATGCTCTGGCCAAACACATTCTTCTCAGCCTTTGTGAGGACTTAGGGATGTACGAAAGTCCCTTACCTGAACCCGAAAGTTGATTCGCGGTGAGGGGGAGGCGCTCCATCCCTCCCCCCGAAATTCTGGCCAGGGGGGAGGCGCCCCGTCCCTCCCCCCCAAAATTCTGGCTGGGGGGGAGGCACCCCGTCCCTCCCCCCCGAAATTCTGGCTGGGGGGGAGGCGCCCTGTCCCTCTCGCCGCGAATCCTGTCCTGCCGGGACGCAAATGGCGGCGGCCGTAGCCGCCGCCGTTTGCATCCCTGCAGTCAGCCGTGATAGGCTACGTAAACATTTACGTAGCCTATCACGGTGTTTTTTAAAAATCTAGCCGTGATAGGCTATGTAAATCTTTACGTAGCCTATCACGTTTTTTGTTTTTTAACTTGGAAATGGCAGCGGCGGCAGCCGGTCGGAAGACCGGCCGCTGCCGCCAAACCACCGCCGCCGCCAGGGACATTCGCACAAGGTAAGTCCCATCCGGGGGGGGGAGACCGTTTCTCCACCAATTTCGGGGGGCCGAATGCACTGGCATTCGGCCTCCCCGAGATTTGTGGAGAAATTCTCTGACATCCCTATGTGAGGTGCAACCCGTCCCTTGCCAACAGCCCATCTTCCAGGAAGTATAGTCTGTGGTCCCAGAATCCAAATCTCTTGCACCAGCAACACCTTCGTAGCCAGTCATTCACTCGGAGTATTTTTCGTTCCCTTTCTATCCCTCTTCTAACTACTGGAGGGATGGATGAGAAAATTATCTGGGCCCCAAAGTTCTTGAGTTTCCTTCCCAAAGCTTCGAAGTCTGACGTGATTTCTTCATAGCTCTGCTTGGCAGTATCGTTTGTTCCCACATGGATGAGAAGAAAGGGATACCTGTCAGTGGGCTTTATGAGTGCAGGCAACCTTTCAGTCACATCTCTAATCCGTCCCCCCGGGATACAGCATACCTGGCGAGTCCACGGGTCTTCGCAACATACTTGGGTCTTGATCCCACACAGCAAGGAGTCTCCCACTACTACTACTCTTCTCTTCTTGGTGTTGTAAGCCTTGGTTTCATCGCCTCTGCTTGACCTTCAGCCTCTTGCTCACTCTCATGCAGGGTCCCCTGTACTTCTTCCTCTGCAAGCTGTCCACCAGTCTCATCCTCAAGTACCTGGAAACGGTTCCATAGTTCCACTGCTTCCACAAGCTGTGGTGAGGCCCTTGCTAAAGAAACCATATTTAGATCCTATCGTTCCAGATAATTACCGCCCTGTGTCAAATTTGCCATTCTTAGGCAGGTGCTGGAGCGTGTGGTGGCCTCACAACTCCAAGCCATTCTGGATGAAACTGTTTATTTAGATCCATTCCAATCAGGTTTCAGGCCTGGTTATGGGACAGAAACAGCCTTGGTTCCCCTGGCTGATGACTTATGCCAGGGAATGGATGGGGGAAGTGCAACCCTGTTGGTTCTTCTGGACCACTCAGTGGCTTTCGATACCATCGACCATGTTATCCTTCTGGATCATTTACCTGGACTGGGCTTGGGAAACACAGTTTTAAAGTAGTTCCGGTCCTTTCTGGAGGAGCGGTCTCAGAAGGTGGTGCTGGGGGGCTTCAGTTCCACCCCACGGCCATTAGTCACAAGGTTCTATCTTGTCCCCCATGCTTTTTAAAATCTACGTGAAACTGCTGGGGGAGCTCATCACGAGGTTTGGGCTGAAATGTGATCAGCATGCGGATGATACTCAGCTCTGCCTCTCGTTTCCATCTGCACATCCCAGGGAGGCTGTGGAACTCTTGAGCCTGCGCGTGGAGGCTGTTTGGGATGGATGAGGGTGAACAAACTGAAATGTAATCCAGACAGGACAGAGGTGCTGTGGGTTGGGAAACCACCTACTTTGGATGGAGGTTCACAGCTGGTCTTAGATGGGGCTGCACCCCCCCGAAATACCAAGTCTGGGAGAAGCGCAGGTGGCCGCGGCGTCCAGGAGCGCTTACCAACTTAGGCTGGTACGCCAACTGTGGCCCTATCTGGAGAGGACGGACCTTGCCTCAGTTATCCATGCACTAGTGACATCCAGCCTGGACTACCATAATGTGGTATATGTGCGGCTGCCTTTGAAGACAGTTCAGAAACTCCAGCTTATACAGAATGCAGCCAGCCAATGGTGCTGGTTGGGGCAAGACGATTCGATCACATAATGCCTATACTGTGCCAGCTGCACTGGTTACTGGTGTGTTTCCGAGCCCAATTCAAAGAGCTGGTATTTATTTATTTATTTATTATTAAATTTATTAATCGCCCATCTGGCTGGTCACCCAGCCACTCTGGGCGATGTACAACATACAATAAAAACAGTTTAAAACAATAAAATTCTACAATAAAAACATTTTCTAAAATACCCTAACCCACCCCAAATGCCTGCTGAACAACGTTTTTAATGCATGACGGAAGCTCATTAAAGAGGGAGCATGATGGAGGTCCCTAGGGAGGGAGTTCCACAGAGTGGGGGCCACCACAGAAAAGGCCCTCTCCCTCGTCCCCACCAGTCTAGCTGTCCTGGCTGATGGGACAGAGAGAAGGCCATCCGAGGCTGATCTTGTTAAGTGGCCTGTCTGGTGCTGCTGGAGGCACTCCTTAAGATAGGCTGGGCCAGAACCATATAGGGTTTTAAAGGTCAAAACCAACACCTTGAATTTGGCCCGGAAAACAACTGGTAACCAGTGCAACTCCTTCAGCACTGGAGTGATGTGATCTCGCCGGCGGCTGCCTTTAATCAGGTGAGCCGCCGCGTTCTGTACCAGCTGCAGTTTCCGAACCGTCTTCAAGGGTAACCCCACGTAGAGCGCATTACAGTAGTCTAAACGAGAGACCAGGGCATGTACTACTGATGGGAGCAGATGGTCGGGAAGGAAGGGGCGCAGCCGCCATATCAGATGGAGTTGATACAGCACTGTCCGGCTCACAGCTGACACCTGAGCCTCCATGGACAGCTGGGAGTCCAAAATGACCCCCAGGCTGCAGACCTGGTCTTTCAAGGGTAGCCGTACCCCATTCAATATCAGGTCAACATCCCCCAGCCTCCTCTTGTCTCCCACCAAAAGTACCTCGGTCTTGTCAGGGTTCAGCTTCAGCTTATTCCTCCCCATCCAGCCACTCACCGTCTCCAGACATTTGGACAGGGATTCTACGGCCAACCTTGGTGAAGATTTAAACGAGAGGTAGAGCTGCGTGTCATCCGCATATTGATGACACTGCACCCCAAACCTCCTGATGATAGCCCCCAGCGGCTTCACATAGATGTTAAATAGCATCGGGGAGAGGATGGAACCCTGTGGCACCCCACAAGTAAGTGGCCACGGGTCCGAAACCTCCTCTCCCAGTGCTACCCTCTGGTACCTGCCGGAGAGGAAGGACCGGAACCACCGCAATACGGTGCGCAATGCCCAACCCCTCCAGGCGGTCCAGGAGGATACCGTGGTCAATGGTATCGAAAGCCGCTGAGAGGTCGAGGAGAACAAGGAGGGAGCATTCACCCCTATCCAGAGCCCTCCTCATATCATCTACCAAGGCGACCAAGGCCGTTTCTGTCCCATGCCCAGGCCTGAAGCCCGACTGAAATGGGCATGGTTTTGACCTTTAAAGCCTTAAACGGTTTGGCACCAAGTGACTTGAAGGACCGCCTTCACCCATATCAGCCTGCCTGCACTTTAAGATCAGAAAGAGAGGCCCTTCTTATTTGCCCACCCCGGAGAGCAGTCAGGTGAGAGGGCCTTCTCTGCACTGGCCCCACACCTTTGGAAAAAGCTGCCATCGGAGGACCACCATGCTCCATCATTGCAGACTTTTAAGAAGGCCTTGAAAACATATTATTTTACCATTGCCTTATCTTGATAAGACTGCTATTGTTGCTGTTAACATTGCTGCTGGCTTTATTGTTGGCTTTTATTGTTGTTTTTATTGCTGGCGATGCAGTTGAAGGCACACTTGGAAGAAGCAGATTATCTAGATCCATTTCAGTCGGGCTTCAGGCTTGGGCAAGGGACAGAAAGGCCTTAGTCATCTTGGTGGATGATATGAGGAGGGCTCTGGATAGTGGCGAATGCTCCTTCCTTGATCTCCTCGACCTCTCAGTGGCTTTTGATACCATTGACCACGGTATCCTCCTGGACCGCCTGGAGGGGTTGGGCATTGGAGACACCGTATTGCGGTGGTTCCGGTCCTTCCTCTCCGGCAGGTACCAGAGGGTAGCACTGGGAGAGGAGGTTTCGGACCTGTGGCCACTCACTTGTGGGGTGCCACAGGGTTCCATCCTCTCCCCGATGCTATTTAACATCTATGTGAAGCCGCTGGGGGCTATCATCAGGAGGTTTGGGGTGCGGTGTCATCAATATGCGGATGACACGCAGCTCTACCTCTCGTTCAAATCTTCACCAGGGTTGGCCATAGAATCCCTGTCCAAATGTCTGGAGACATTTAGTGGCTGGATGGGGAGGAATAAGCTGAAGCTGAACCCTGACAAGACCGAGGTACTTTTGCTGGGAGACAAGAGGAGGTTGGGGGATGTTGACCTGGTATTGAATGGGGTACGGCTACCCTTGAAAGGCCAGGGCCACAGCCTGGGGGTCATTTTGGACTCCCAGCTGTCCATGGAGGCTCAGGTGCCAGCTGTGAGCCAGACAGCGCTGTACCAACTCCATCTGATAAGGTGGCTGCGCCCCTACCTTCCCATCTGCTCCCATCGGTAGTACATGCCCTGGTCTCCTCGCATTTAGACTACTGTAATGCGCTCTACGTGGGGTTACCCTTGAAGACGGTTCGGAAGCTGCAGCTGGTACAGAACGCGGTGGCTCGCCTGATTAAAGGCAGCCGCCGGCGAGATCACATCACTCCAGTGCTGAAGGAGTTGCACTGGTTACCAGTTGTTTTCCGGGCCAAATTCAAGGTGTTGGTTTTGACCTTTAAAGCCCTATACGGTTCTGGCCCAGCCTACCTCAAGGAGCACCTCCAGCAACACCAGACAGGCCGCTTAACAAGATCAGCCTCGGGTGGCCTTCTTTCTCTCCCATCAGCCAGGACAGCTAGGCTGGTGAGGACGAGGGACAGGGCCTTCGCTGTGGTAGCCCCCACTCTGTGGAACTCCCTCCCTAGGGAACTCCACCATGCCCCCTCTTTAATGAGCTTCCGCCACGCATCGAAAACGTGGTGGTTCAGGCAGGTATTTGGGGTGGGTTAGGATATTTTTAGAAATATATTTTTAATGCAGAATTTTATTGTTTTAAACTGTTCTATTGTTGTACATCGCCCAGAGAGGCTGGGTGGCCAGCCAGATGGGCGATTAATACATTTAATAAATTAATTAATAAAATTGTTTTATCACTTTTAATATTTTAACTTTTTTATATATTTTGTTGTGTAAGCCGCCATGGGAGGGCTTCTACCCTGAAAGGCATCCAATAAATATTTAAATAAATTTCCCACCCACCCTTACCCCCTGGGAACGGAACAGAACAGAACTTGGGACCCTCTGCAAGTGTGAAGGTAGGCCTTGTAAGTAGTTTGGTTCAGGCGAGGTACCTGATGGGACTGAGAGAATGTTTATGTGTCTGACCATGAAAAGGTAATTGTAACTTGCTCCCTGTATACAGGAAATTCCTATCCACCAAAGTAGCACATCCCTGAAGATAAGAATGCAGCTGTGCTGATAAGACTGTTGCTGAGCTAAATTAGCTCTTGAGCATGCGCAGTGTGTTTTCTTTGTTCTCCAACTTTCAGTCTGTATAAAAGCACCTTGTTTCTTTCTGGGGGTGAGACACAGTTTCGTCTGTCTCTCCCACAGCCGTGATGTGCTTTAATAAATTTCTGGCTGTTCAGCCCATCGTGCCCTGGATGTCCCCTTGACGCAAGCAGAGCAGGGGCTCTCCCCGGGCTGGGGCTCAGCAGCGGGTCTCTTGGCAAGGCACTGCTACCCCACAGGCTTCTCATGAGATAAAAAACCACTGTCTGGATGGGCGAGAGGCGTTGCCCCACCTCACCCCTCCCTCCCCTTACCTGTTTCCGGGGGAGGAGCGGTCGCTGACTTTGCTCTGCAGCTTCCCCATGATATCACGTGAACAGGTCGAAGGGAAGCCCACAGCCTGCCGGGCAGCCCTGGGGGAAGGACAAGAGGAGACTGAACGGACAGACCTAGCGGCTGAGCCAGAGCCAAATCTCAGCATGCTGCTTTCATCAGCTGGCTAGTGGCCCAGCTACCCGCCCAGCCTCTGCCATCCCTTGTGTACTTATCTCCAGAACAAATTGCTATTTTACCCATATTTTGATTCATTTAAACTAGAACACTGTTATAAACTGGCCTTCCCCCAGAATATACAGAGCAAGGTAAAAAAAAATATAGATGTTGCAGAACCCAGAGTCAGAGAGACCACGGAGTGAAGGAAAAAGAGATTCTTTATTTAACGCGCGGGCTTAAGGCTGGAATCGTTTCCAAAGAGCCAGAAGCCCCGATTTACATTAGCACATTGGTTTTATAGACATTGTGACATATATGAAATGGCTCCTCCTCTCCCTCCCGCATGGGGTTGCAATCCTCAACATTTTTCCTCCTAGCACCATTGTTTATAATACAAGAACTGGGTTATAGGGTAGCCATGATAAGGAGAGAACAGAAGAGAACAGCAGAGAACAAGATATACAATTGTATGACCTTTGACAAGATAAGGAATTCCTGTGTCTCGTCAGCTTACAACAATATATTCAAGGGAGAAAGAGCTCAGCAAGAACATGAAGCATGAGACTGCATGAGGCTACTTAGTCTGACCCCTGATATGGCTGCTACATTCCCCCCTTAAATGCATAATTTCATTACAATTATAGCATTTCTGATAACCATACAAAGCTTTTTGTGACATACATATTACTTAGCCTCTTGTTGGGCTATTAGAGCATAGAGGGCAGCAGTTTTACTAGCTGAGACATAAAACAGATTGGTTAAACAGCGCATAAGACAAGGAACGCAGAGACATAACAGAACTTTTATGAACAATACTGGTAGAATTAGGATGAACAATGCTTTCAAGCCAGCTAAGATCTGGAAGCCAAGGGGTTAACTAATTGAGCTAATTGTTTTGTCTTATTGTTTTGTTAGCTACTATATTGTGCAGCTTGTTGATCTGTTCATCTACAGCATTGCCATTATTAGTTAAGTTAAAACAACAGAGCTTTTGGTGTGTCTCACAACTTAAATGATGAAGAAGGAAGAGGTAATCTATACCAGCTCTATTTTCTAGAACTGCACCTCTTAGATCACGCAACTCTTTATTTAACAATGACAATGCTCGTGAGGTGGCATTTATGCTTTTGGCTAAGCTGCAAGCTAACCAGTTGTTCTTTAGACCATTAGCCAAGGCTAAACCTGGAACCCCAACTAGTGACATTGCTAAGGCCAATTTTTCTGAGTCAGAATATAACTGCACATGACTATTACAATTTTTAGTTAGTTGGAGTGCTCGAGGCTGCCGTTGACGGATTTTCTCGGGCTACAGGGGAAGGATTGGCACCAGTTCAATTGGCGGCTGAGGCAACATGGGTGGTTATCAGACAAGTTGGCAGGAATGAATGACCAAGTGCGGGAATTACATGTCTAAAACCATCCATGAGGCAAAAGTATGTGGGCATCATTAAAAGATATGTTTTGAATTTTATTACAGTGGAAGGGGGCCAGGGATAGCTTTATATTTTCTGGAAAAATTTTTGACAATTAAGCATTTGTGCACACGTAGCATTTGTTTCAGCAATGATGGGGGTGCGTAGAGTGAACTCTGTAGGGGGTAGGATCTTTGCAACCACGCCCCAATTAGCATTTTGGGAATAAGTTAAACTTACACCATAAACTTTTAACATGGTATCTTTTTGAATTTTCTCAGGATGTCTACAGACAGGTATTAAGCAAGAGCTAATAAGCCTGTTTGCAGGTATACCTCTTGGCAAACAAAAATGTTTTATTTTCATGATGTTAGCCAGGTGAAGCCAGTAATTATCAGCAAATCACTGGGACAAACTTCTCCTTCCAGGGGCAGACCCCCCTTTTTGCACCTTATTAAGGAAACACAATGCAGCACTACTAACACTACAACACGCATGTTTGATCTTCTTTGGGATCTGACCGTACGCTGGGCAGCTATTCACCTGGCAAGCTGCAGTAGGGTCTAGTCCCCTTCTTCAATTCTCCAGTTGCAGGTCTGACCGTACGCAGGGGGACAGTTTCCCGGTGTGTCTACAGTAAGGTCTAGCCTGAGTCTTCTTACTGCTTTTTCAGAATGATTTTTAAAGGATTTTCAGGATTTCTGTTTATGGTCTACTTTCCCCCTCTCGCTCTCTTGACTCGTGTCCAATGTATCCAGGGTTTAATTCTAGCTGCTTTCATAGCTGCGGGGGTGGAAAGTATGACAGTTCTGAGTTCTTTCCATCTGGGAGTCAAAGGGTTATTTTTCCCTCTTTAACTCATACTTTAACTCTTGGTTGGAAAGGATGAGCTTCTGTGATGGGAATGGCTTATTTTTTTAAGACAAAGCGGCGCTGGGCTTGAAGAACTTTGCTCAGTGTTTGGACTTCTTGTTTAAGGCTAACGTTTGCTTGCTTTTGATGCTGCTCCAGTGTCAATTATGAAGTCAATGTCACGGCCCCTCTCAGTCAATATCACGGCCCCTCTCAAGCTGTCTCCCTCTTCGCCCATTCTGGCCCCTTTGTTTTTTTCCTTTGTGTATTTGATTTATTTTATTTGGGCATTCATGCCACTAATGTCCATCTTGTCCACACTGGGCACACTGGTTCTTTTTTTTAAGAATCTTCTGCCTCTGCCGGGTCTTCTTCTTTTCTTTTTTCGTTTATGTCTTCTTGGGCTTCTGGGTCGAGGGGGGTGTACTGGCGATAGGCATTTGAAAGATGCTCCAAGTACGCTCTGGGGCCTCGGTGGCACCTTGCAGCACTTTAGACACTTTGGTCATATTAACTGACTTCTTCATACCTGCTTTCATGGCTTTTAACAGCAGGGTTTGATACTGGGTGAGGCGCTCTAGCCCCACTTGTGTTTTGGGATTCCAGCAGGGGGGGTTACTTACAAGGAGACTTTATTGGGTAATTTACAGCACACAGGCGTACTTAATTTTTGGATCAGACAGCTTCTCTGAACCACGAGCTATTGCACTAAATGGGTTTTTATACTATACATGTTACCCATGAGGCAGCACAACACTAGCAAGCATTTTCAGCATAGGCTAGAAGTGTTTGGTTCTCAGGCACAGCTTCCTGTAAACAACTTCGCTTCCCAAAGTGCTTGATAACACTTTTATTTATTAGTATGGGAAGACAAATTTTTTCTCTTTCTTTTGCTTTCTTTTTCTTTGCTGATCTGCCTGTATTGCAGATCATGTTTCAAACTTTTTATACAAAACTTTCTGATCTATGCACCAGCCTTGTCTCTTTATTTGTCTTTTTCAAGTTAAACTCACTTACTTAAACCTTTCTGCCTTACACTAGTCCCACTGACACACATTTGGGATAGGTTCTTCTTCTCCTTCTAGTTAGATTTTCTTTATCTTAAAGAACTATTACATTATTGTGGCTACTTTATCCCAGGTAATAAGCTCCAGGCACAATCAGCTGCTTTTAATTTACCCTGGGGGCAACTATGGCCACGCTTCTTTTTTTACAAATTTTTTTTTCTTTGCCTTTTGCCTTTTCTTTTTCTCTCTTCTCTATCTGTCTTCTACTTTCTCTATTCTTTCTTTTCTACTTGCTTTTGTCTTTTCTCTTCGTCATCCATTGGGAACCACACTTAGTATCATTTGGAGTTGCAACTAACACTAATCTGCAAATATCACATATATTTCATGATATTTAAGAAATCATAAAATATACACAACAAACTTTTTCTGCAATTTAACACAATGAATGGAAAACACTTCTTGCATGGTAAGGCATGATGGAGCAGATCCAGCAATTATACTGCTCTTCTGGCTGAAGGCTCAGGGCTCATTAAAATCAAGGGACGGGCATACCCACACACGCAGAGTTCTAGGTCACCATTTTTGCATCGGCAACTCTATGCCGCATGAGTTCTGGCAGAAGGAAATCTAAAAGTTATAGATCAAACTCAGCCTGCTGTACACTGAGCTGACTACAAACATAGACACACGGTACACAGCGATGAGAGTTCAAGTTTATCAAAAGCTTCATAGCACTGTCCATGGCAAGTCTTTGACAATTTAAAATTTTAGTTCATGTGCAGAGTGTCTCTAAAAAGCCCAGACATTGATGGAGGCAAACAGAGAAGGCTCTGGGCAATGAAGATGCGATGTTTCCAGCAAAGGCTCTCCACTTTTGCATCAGTTTAAAAAGGGGAAGTGTGGCCCTACACCCCTTCTGACAGACAAGGGCCTTTAACTTTTTAGCAAGGCCTCTGTCTAAACAGAGCGGCACAGCTCAGCTCTCTAGCCGTGACACTTTAACCTGGGCAACTCCTTTGTAAATTTTATTTTACTTCTGTCAGGTTCTCTCACAGACATTTTAAAAACTTACTCTTTTTTTTTTTCTTTTCTAACCTGGTACATGAAAGCACTGAAACACTGAGTGCCGAAACTCAGGACGCTGGGGGGTGATGGGCATCGCTTTATACTTGCATTTTTCAGGCAGCCATTAATCTTCGGGGAGGCGGTGGGGTGATTTGCAGGACTTCAAAGGCAAGCTTCTCAGTTTGTTTGTATTTGTAAATCCCAAGCTCAAAACAGGACACGATGAGGTACAGGGCAGCCAAATTCTTGCTTTGGCACGGGCAACAAATAACTCCGTTCAGCTTTCTTCACTGGGGTCTCAAACAGGAAAACAGTCTTAATTTAAAGTTGTAACATCACTGACAGCGTCAGCCAGCCAGCTACACAGATCTCATTGTTTTTCAAGACAGTTGCTCCAATATCTTCTTTTCTTCTCAATCAGGTTGGGTCTCCCAGCTTACACAGTTTATTGCAGCTTCCAGGAGCATGGCAGTAGCGTGATTTTGGCTTGGCCAGGAACATGCTGTCTGGTTTCTCGGTCTCTTTAGCACACACACTTAGGCAGTGTAACACTGGACACTCAAATCAGTGAGATTTCTTCATTGCAGGGAATCCCACGGCAAAAGCTTAATGGTTACGCTCTTCAGAAATCATATAGCCGATGGTCAGTAGCTACAGGCTCTATGCAATTCTAACACAGTTCAAAGCTAAACACGGTTACCTTGACAGAGATCTTCAACATGGTCTTTCCGCTTCATTCTGCTTTGGGACAGTCTTATGGCACACTTTTCACTCGAAGAGGGGTCTAGCCTGTGCTCTGGGGGCTGATTCTTCATCTTTATTTTCTATTTTGCCTTCATTTTCTGGGTCTTCATTTTCAGTTTCCATTTCTTAGGGATTTCATCTCAATTAGGCGAGGTGATGATGTTGCACAACTCAGAACGTTGTGGGCAATTTTCCTGCCCCCCCTCTCTCGGCGCGCTAGGCTAACAGCTACTTCTTCGGCCTTACACTCTCACGCTCCCACGCTTTGTTAAAAGCCAGACTGTCCTGCAACATTTTTCTAATTAACAGCCTCAGATCTTGTTTTTTTTTTTCTCTCAGCTCGACCTTGAGCTTTTTGCTGTTTTCTCTCTCTATTCTGAATCTTTTTTTAAAAAAAACCTTTTTCCTTCTTTGTTTGACATACATCTCAAGGGGGTGCAAGGTTTGCTTCCCCCACCACCCATAGCCTCCCTCCTAAATTGAAGACAGACACAATTAGGGAATGGGAATTGGTCAGTGAGTAAGGGGTCTCACTGGCCGACACAAGAGGATTTTTCACACCACGCACTTTGCTACTGGCCTGGGCACCCGGACGGTCAACGGTATGCGTCAGAAACCGCAGTAGCCACTCACACAATCATCAATCTCTCCACTGCATCCATATGTCCCTGCCACCCACTTTTCCCACTTTTTACCAGAGCGGAAAACGGCTTCCCCAGCTTCCTCAGCTTCCTACTGAGTACTGGCGTGCTAGGTACTGGCGCCCACTCGGGGGTGTGATCAGGCCCCCCTTCTACCCGCAAGGAGTAGGTTCTTTTGTATACGTATACCACCAACACTGACCTTCTTCATAAGGCGGGGCCCTCTTTTTTTCTGCCCAGTGGCCTTTCTCCCTAAAGGCGGGGCCCTCTTTTTCCCATATACTTGCCTTTCTCCTGAAGGCTTCCAATGTGGGTTTCAACTCAATTGCAGCTGCGATATAGGCAGGGCTCAAGTTCCTTCCTCCGCTTCCCAAGGTTCTCTTGCTGCTCGCTACCGTTTGGGCGATCCCGGTGCAGGCTTTCTCCCATTCACTCGACAAAAAGGTCGGTGGCGCCAAGAAAGGGAGGCATGCGCCGAGCTCGTCCTCCTGGTGCGGCGATCAAGAGCAGGCAACTGCCACCTGTCTGGCTCAGAGCCTGCCACATCCGAGTCACGGCACCATTTATGTTGCAGAACCCAGAGTCAGAGAGACCACGGAGTGAAGGAAAAAGAGATTCTTTATTTAACGCGCGGGCTTAAGGCTGGAATCGTTTCCAAAGAGCCAGAAGCCCCGATTTACATTAGCACATTGGTTTTATAGACATTGTGACATATATGAAATGGCTCCTCCTCTCCCTCCCGCATGGGGTTGCAATCCTCAACATTTTTCCTCCTAGCACCATTGTTTATAATACAAGAACTGGGTTATAGGGTAGCCATGATAAGGAGAGAACAGAAGAGAACAGCAGAGAACAAGATATACAATTGTATGACCTTTGACAAGATAAGGAATTCCTGTGTCTCGTCAGCTTACAACAATATATTCAAGGGAGAAAGAGCTCAGCAAGAACATGAAGCATGAGACTGCATGAGGCTACTTAGTCTGACCCCTGATATGGCTGCTACATAGATACGTGGGATTTTTTTGGGTTGGAACTAACAAATTAGTTAGTTCCAACCCAAGGAAAACCAATAGAAATATAAAGCTAACCCACAGTAATCCAAAATACTCTCTCTTATAAACAGACCATGGTGGTTTTTGGTTTTTTAAAGGGGGGAGGGGTCTTCAAGGCTGTTCTAAATATCCACAGTGATGGGGTCTGCCAAACCTCAGTTGGAAGTCTATTCCACAACTGTGGAGCCACTGCTGAAAAGGCCCTTTCCCTTGAGCCCACCAACTTGGTTGTTCTTCCTGGTAGGCACATGACATGGGCCTCAGCTGCAGATGTCGGCATGCAGGCAGGCTGGTATGAGTGACGCAACGTGGTGCCAAGCCGTTCAAGTAGTGCCGTCTCCACGTCTGGGCCAAGACGCCCTCAGTGCCCCCGCTCAGTGACTCCACCTTCTCACCCCCATTGTCATCAGCTGCTCTCGCTGCTGCTGCTGCTGCTCCTCCTCACAGCCCCCACTGGCTTGCTCGACAGGCAGACGCCAGGGAGCCGGGGGCCGCGGCAGCTCCTGCTCCCCACCACCATTGCCTGGGCCAGAACGGGAGGCAGGGGAACACGCAGGCTGCACAGAGGAGCAGGAGGAGCAACTCTGCGCTTGTTCCCGGTCCGGTTCTTACTGCTGCTTCTTGGCCCTCGTACAAGTTTCTCAGGAGACGGGTGAGGTGGTCTGGTCCTCCCATCTCTGTAAGGATTTGCCAGAGTTTGTGGTGATCCACACAATCAAAGGCTTTAGCGTAGTCAATGAAGCAGAAATAGACGTTTTTCTGGAATTCTCTTGCTTTCTCCATGATCCAACGAATTTTGGCGACTTGATCTCCAGTTCCCCTGCCTCTTCGGAACCCAGCTTGTACTTCCGGTAGTTCTCGGTTCGCATACTGCTGAAGCCTAGCTTGAAGGATTTGGAGCATCACCTTGCTGCCATGTGAAATGAGCGCAATTGGTGTGGTGTAGTGGCAAGAGTGTTGGACTGGGAGCTGGGAGATCCGGGTTCTAGTCCCCACCCGGCCATGGAAGCTCACTGGGTGACTTTGGGCCATTCACACATTCTCAGCCCAACCTACCTCACAGGGTTGTTGTTGTGAGGATAAAATGGAGAGGAGGAAGATAATGTAAGCCGCCTTGGGTTCCTTGCACGAGGAAAAAAGGCGGGGTATAAATGCAATAAAATAAATAGTTTGAACGCCCTTTGGCGTTGCCCTTCTTTGGGACTGGAATGTAAACTGACCTTTTCCAGTCTTCCCTTCTTTCCTCAGCTACTTGTAAAGCCTCATCAGACAGCCACTCTGCTTTCTTGCAATTCTTTTTCTTTTGAATGGATTGAGTTGCTCCCTCCTGAACAATGTTACAGACCTCCGTCCATAGTTCCTCAGGCACTGTCTATCAGGTCTAATCCCTGAAATCTATTCCTCACCTCCACTGTATATTCATAAGGGATATGATTTCGGTCATACCTGAACGGTTTAGTGGTTTTCCCTATATTCTTCAATTTCAGCCGAAATTTTGCGACAAGAAGCTCATGATCTGAGCCACAGTCAGCTCCAGGTCTTGTTTTTACTGACTGTATGGAGCTTCTCCATCTTTGGCTGCAAAGGACATAATCAATCTGATTTCAATACTGACCATCTGGTGATGTCCATGTGTAGAGTCGCCTCTTGTGCTGTTGGAAAAGAGTGTTTGCTATGATCAGCGTGTTCTCTTGGCAAAACGCTATTAGCCTTTGTCCTGCTTCATTTTGTGCACCAAGGCCATGCTTGCCTGTTATCCCGGTGATTTCTTGACTTCCTACTTTGGCATTCCAATCCCCTATGATGAAGAGGACATCTTTTTTTGGTGTTAGTTCTAGAAGGTGTTGTAGATCTTTAAAGAACTGATCAACCTCAGCTTCTTCGGCCTCAGTGGTTGGGGCATAGACTTGAATTACTGTGATGTTGAATGCTTTGCCTTGGATTTGTACCGAGATCATTCTACTGTTTGTGAGGTTGTACCCCAGTACTGCTTTTCCCACCGTTTGGTTGACTATGAGTGCTACTCCATTTCTTCTAAGGGATTCTTGCCCACAGTAGCAGATATAATGGTCACCTGAATTAATTTTGCCCATGCTTGTCCATTTGAGTTCGCTGATTCCCAAGGTGTCGATGTTCAATCTTGCCATCTCATGTTTGACCACCTCCAGCTTACCTTGATTCATTGACCTTACATTCCTGGTTCCTAGACAATATTGTTCTTTACAGCATTGGATTTTCTTTTCACCACCAGACACATCCACAGCTGAGTGTCCTTTCGGCTTTGGCCCAGGCACTTCACTCTTTCCGGCGCTACTTGGAAATACCCTCTGCTCTTCCCCAGTAGTATAATTGGACACCTTCTGACCTGAGGGGCTCATCTTCTGGCGTCATATCTTTTAGCTTTGTGATATGTTCCATGGGGTTTTCTTGGCAGGAATACTGGAGTGGGTTGCCATTTCCTTCTCTAGCGGGCCACATTTTGTCAGAACTCTCCGCCATGACCTGTCCGTCTTGGGTGGCCCTGCACAGCATAGCTTATGGCTTCACTGAGTTACGCAAGCCCCTTCGCCACAAGGCAGCGATCCATGAAGGGGCACTTGGGACCTACTTCTGCGTAAACCTTCTTTGGATCACACTATATGGCTTGCTTGGGATCATGAGACAAACTGCAGAGATCTTTGGACCGGGACCAGCCTTTGGGTCGTCAGCTCCAGCACCAAAAGCTAACGGATAGGTATGAAGAAATGAGACACTTCTGACCACACAAGCCGCCCCAGGGCTCCTGCTCACGCTCAGGCATCTAGATCAGTCCCACGACTGCGTCAGTTCCAAGCTCAACAGGAGCAGAACAGCCACAAGTGTCCTCACTGTTGCTGTGCCAGAGGTCACGGACCCGTCGGCCTGGCCACAGCAGGGACTGCTTAGGCGAACATGATTATGCCACCATGATGCATAGGAACACAAGAGCCCTGAGGCTGGGTCAGACCCAAGGCGCCCCGTCCGTCTGACAGTCTGTTCCCACAGTGGCCGACGAGGTGCCGCATGGGAAGCCCATCCATAGGACACGAGTGCCGCTGGAGCACCCGCCTGCCCCTGCTCCCCTCCGTTCCTCCAACGACTGCTGATCAGGCTACTGCAGGGGGCAACTGGTGGCCCTCCGGATGTTGTGGGACTACAAGTACCATCAGCCCCAGCCAGTACAGCTAATGGGAAGGGAGGATGGGAGTTGCAGTCCAACAACATCTGGAGGGAACAGGCAGTTGAACTGCAAGATGAGGCCGGACAGCCACCTGTCAGGGATGCTCTGACGGCACTGAGCAGGGATTGGACCCGAGGGTCTTACAGGCCCCTTCCAACCCTGCTAGTCTATGATTCTGTACGATTCTATGACCACCCCAGCCTGCAGCTCTGGAGGCTTGACCCAGACAGTCCCGTTCTGGCCTGGGAAGAGGAGTCCACCCTACACATCCCATGAAGACACGGTGGCACAGCCGCGAGAGGGCTGCAGCGAGCAAGACCGCTGCTCCGCTTTAGGCCAGCGCACCAACAGAATCCGTGCCAGGTGCCGCCGAGCTGGCTACGGGCGGCACGGGCCTTCGCGCCAGCCCTAGAGCGCCATTCTGCCCTCTGCACAGGGCAGCCTTTCGAAAAGCCTTCGGAAACTTCAGCTGCTCCCAAGCACGGCAGCTGGGCTGTGGACAAGCCAGATCTCAGGTGCACGCGGCTCTTTTCCAACAGTCCCCCGCCCGCCCAGGCACTTCCAGGCGCAACCCGTGTGCAGGCCGTGACCCCCGGAGTGCAGGACCAGGCTCCTGAAAGGGCACGCTCCCACAGCGGTGCTAGGCCTGGGGGGGGCTGTCCTCCACAGCCTGCTGATGTCCGAGGGGTGCTTGGCGGGACTGTGGAGGAGGGCCTTGGGGGTGGCCAGGCCCCTCAAGGGTTTGATGGCCTGCAAAGTTGCTGTGGCGGCAGCAGCGGCTCAGCAAAGGCTGGAGAGACAGACGCCCTGAGAGGAGCAGCTCCGCAACGTAGCTGGGGAACAGCCCCCCATCTTCCAGCCGCCTGAAAGGCTGCAGGTTTCTCACCTCCAAGGCCTGGCAAGATCTGGAGGTCTGGCAAGGTGACAGCAGGACTGTCAGAAAGGCAAAGGACAGCGAGAGCAAGAGCGTGCACGCAACCCCTCGCTTCCAAGTGCAGGGAGTGCAGGGAGAGGAACAGACCAGGGAGGTCACGCTCCCATCTGAGGAGCGTGACCCCTGACGGCAGGGGGCGCTTTCCGCTTTCTCCAGGATTACACCTTTCAGTTACTCAACTGTTGCCACATGCTGGAATCTGGGGGAGATCTCTGCTGTTCGCACCCAAGACCTGTCTGCCCTGTTCAACACACAAGGCCTAGAACCTGCAACCATCGCCAGGGAGGGGGCTTCATGCAGCTGGAGGCATCAACGCCAACTCAACAGCTGTACGATGGCCAGGTCAGGAAATCAGGCTCTGACCAAGCCAGAGATGGCCAAGCGGATGGGCTGCGGCATTTGCCTCGAACGAACAAGGCCTCACTCCTGGCTCACGACGCCCCTGGAACGACGGTCTGATGAATCCAGGAAGAAGGCGTCTTCTGCAGCGGCTGCCAGAGGCATCGGGGCGTCCTAGGAAACCGTTCCCATCCTAGCCCAGCGATCCCCTCTGCTAAGTCAGCAGCAAGGCGCAGCTGGGCCCTGTGTCCCTGCACATCGGAAAGACCTAAATGGGGGCCAATCCCGTTTCAACCGCGCCGCCTCTGCAAATCCAGCGTCCCCTTCCGCGCGAACAGAACCAAAACGCCGTGCGCAGGGAGTTCCCCACACCTCTGCCCCCTCCCCAGAACAGACGGCACGAGGCCGAGCCGCCCGCTGCCCACCCCCGGGCTGCCCAGCCCGCCGAACGGGGCGGGTCTCTCAGCGGCTGCTTCGCCCACGGGGCGCGGAGGCGGCTCCTCTGGACGCCAGCCGCGGGGCGCCAGCGGGGGCTTCGCGCGGCGGGCGGGCTCCCGGGGGCACCTGCCGGCCCGCCAGAAGCAGGGAGCCGGAGAGCGGCCTCCGCCTGGCCAGCAGGGCCCCTCGCGGTCCGCCTCAGAGACCGGGCGTTCCAGCGGGGTGATCCGCGCGACCCGCCGGGGCGCCTCCCAAGCACGCGGGCGCAGCTCTGCGCGCCTCCTGCCCGGCAGCGCCGCCTGCCTAGAAGCCGGGCCGGGCCAGCAGCCCCCATCGCTGCCCCTCCCGCCGGCACCTGGCACTCGGGATGCTCCGCCCCGAGGGTGGGGGCGTCCCTCGGGCACGGAGACCCCCGCCCTCGCCGCCCCCCTCGAGAACCGCGGGCGCCGCCTCCCCGCCCGGAGCGCGGGCGCGACCTGGCCTGGCCTGGAGCCCCCACACCGGCCTCGGCTGACCTGGCCGCCCCGCCCGGGGGCGAGCGGCGGGCCAGGCTGCGCGGCGCGGGCTTCGGCAGGGCGGGGCGCCGGGCGAAGTCCCGCCGCCGCCTCCGCGCCCTGGCCGGCGCCCCCCGCCCCCCACCGGGCGCCGCCCTCCCCTCGCGGGGAGGCCTCCAAGCCCCGCCGTCCTCCGCCGCGGGGAGGGCCTTCGGCGGGCGACCTCCGCGCTGGAGGGCGGGCCGTGGCCCTCGCCAGGTGGGGGCGGGCAGAGCAGCCGCGGCGGGCACCGGGCAAGCGACGCCCGCGCCGGCCTCCCCGGGCGGCGACCCCCGCGGCCCTGCGGCGACGCCCCCTCCCCGCGCGCGCGCGCCCGCTCGCTCGCCCGGGCTCACCTGCGGCCTGGCCCGCGCCCCCCTGCTGCGGCGCGGCGCTCTCCCGCCCGTGGCAACCAGGCGTCCGGGGCGGCGCCAGGGAGGGGCTGGGAGCGGCGGCGGGAGGACCGGAGCTCCGCGCCCGACGAGCCAAGGCCAGCTTCTCAGCCGGGAGGGGCTGGGCTGAAGCCTGCCTAGGCAGCCCCCGCATATTCCGCTCCTGGAAGCCGTGACAGCCGGGACGATTCGGTGCTGCGGGGAAAGCACTCCGCACATGCTCAGGGGCACCGAGATGGGCTCTTTCCCCGGAGCGGGAGGGGACCCCCGCCCCTCCTCTCCTCTCCTCTCGAGGCCGGGAAAGCGGCTTCGCGCCTGCCGGGCGGGGGCGGGGGCGGGGGCGGGGGCGGCCGTTCGAGGCCCAGCAGGCGGGTCCCCGCGCGGAAGAGCGAGCCGCGACCCCGCCGGCCTCCAAGGCGCCCCTCCCGCGCCCGGGTAGCGCGGCGCGGGCGCGGAGGCCTCCGTCGAGGCGCTCGCGCCCGCCGAGCCCCGCGCCCCTCCCGCCCCGGCGCCAGGGAGCGCCGCCGCGCCGTGCTGCCCGGCGCCTCGTCCGCTGCTGGCGCGGGCGTGTCGCGCCCAGGAGGGCGGCTCCCCGGGGGCGGCGGCGGCGCAGCAGGTGCCCGGCCGGCGCGCCCGCTCGCCGCCTCGGCCGCGGCTCTGGCGGCGCGGGAGGGGCCTGCCCGGAGCGTGCGCTGGCATGGCGGCGGGCGGCGGCTCGTGTGCGCCCGGTGCCCGGCTGGCCGGGGCGGCTGCCGGGCACCGCCCGCGCCCGCTGCCGAAGAGGCGGCCGAGAGGAGGGTGAGCGCGGGCGCGGCCCGGGCGGCGGCGCCTCTGCTCGGGTGAAGCGGCGGGCGCTTTCCCCGCTCTTCTCTCGGGCTCAGACCCGGAACCTCTTCGGTCAGAAACAAGGGAATCTGGCAATGCTTCCGCGCCTTCAGCAGCTGTTGGACAGGCAGCAGCTCAACGGGTGAAGCTGTGCCTCGCATGGTGAGGCAGCCGGGTCTGTGATCGACTGTTAAGGGCACAACAGCCCTGTCAAGGATGGTTAAAACGGGCAACGTCACCGGTAAGGGGACGCCGTCCAGAAAGTATGGGTGAGGGGGTTTTTGGGCACGCAACAGAGTGCATTTGCATTGCCGAGGCCCAGTCCCCCCATGGCTGGGAATGGGAGGTCTGGCTGCTCAGGAAACTGGGCTTCAGCAAGGCAGCCCGTTCCTGTTTCAGGCCGCCAGCCCTGGGGTGGGGCGGGGGCTTGGTGTTTTGCACTCAGAGCTGGTGGTAGCCTGAATGCTAATACAGGCAGGAGTTAATTTTGCTCGGGTTCTCTGCGGATGCCAAGGGGCTGCTCCTGGACAACTCACCCCTTAACCCCCAGATCTGTTCTGGGGTGAGCTGTGCCAGGTGAGTTAGGAAAATGGACTTTGCACATGCTCAGAGGCACAGTTTGACTTGACACCTTTCAGAACCTGGCATTGACACTAATAGTCTAAGAGGCAGCAAACACAGATCTCCTCTTTCTTTTTTTTGTTTCAGAACAGAATTGTGGACCAGTGTGAAAAGCTTCAGCAGCCTCGGGCCACAACTGCCGAATTTGTGGGCCAGATAAGAAACGGCATCTTGTGGTAATGATGGGGGAGGGCTCAGCTTAAATGGCCCCCAGTGCCACATGTTCCCCTCGCCTGCCAGGGCTCCCATGCCTTTAACAGCTGCTCTGCAGAGAGACATGCAACTGGTGCAGCTTGAAGCAGTTCCGCTACAGCAGACGTAGCTACTACAAAGAGAGACACCCCCCCTTTGACTCTCTCAGAGAGCAGATTCCAGCTGGCCCTGCATTTGCAAGTCTCAATCTCCCACTGGAATCCCCCGCCCCGCCCCCAAAATGCCCGATTGCCAGCCTCGCTTTGGCTGTGCTTGGGGGGAGGGGGGGCGGCTTTTCTCCTAGTTCAGCCACTTCTTGGGCACCACTCCCCCCCACACACACACCCTGCTGCAAGAACAGCCCGGTGCATAAAAATCTGGCAGGTGAAATGAGTTTAAAATGATGGGGACAGTTTGTCCATTTAGTTTGTCAGTCCAGCTGGCATAGACCTAGGAACAGGGGCAGTCGAACGGGTTTGTGATGCGTTTGCTAGTCTGTTTATTTAATAGTTATACATGGCGTACCATATCTAAAAATATCTCTAAGCGGTTTACAAAGAAAGATTAAAATACATCATAATAAATACAAAAACATTTATATGCAACATTTATAAAAACAGCAAACCCAAAGCACTGTGATGAAACAAGCTGGGCAGCAAACTCACTCAGGGAAGGTTTGGTGAAGAGACGGGTCTTCATTTGGTGCCAGAGCACACCACAGTTGGCGCCTCCCAAATACCAGGGGCAGGGCATTCCGTGGGGTGGGTGCTACCACGGAGAAGGCCTGCTTTGAGACTGCTGCTAGGGGGCACTCTGCAGGCCACGCTGCAACCAGCCAGGCCTCCTCCAACGATCCTAATGGTCACATGGGTCTCTACCGGGGAAGGCGATCCGCCAGCAGCCCTGATCCCAAGCTGTGCAGGGCTTCGTATGCCAACAGCAAGACCGTGGACTTGGCTTGGCAGCTAATAGCCAGTGCAGTGGCTTCAACGCCAGGCTAATATGTGCATGGCTCAGTTGCCTGCCCCTGAAATGTAGATGCTGAAGTGCTGCGAGATGGAGCAGGATTGACGGAGTCACGCTCCCTCTGCCTCCCCCCAGCAAGGGGCCCTCCGTCAGGACAACCCGAATCTGCCCCCAACCACCTTCGTGGGCAGCTCTAGGTCCCAGCTGCGCTTGAGCAGGGCGAGCAGAAGCTGGCGGTGGACCGCTGGCTGATTCCGGGGGATCGACCAGCAGAAGCTGGCTGCCGGGATTCTGGCACGCGCTGCCGGGCTCGGTGGGCCTGGATGTGGAGGAGCCAGCAGCATCCCTGAGAAGTGGATCAATTTAGGAACCGTTCAGGCAGAAGGAACCATCCTTCGTGTATTTGACCCACCGGGCTGGGCCGGGTCCATCCCAGTCAGGAAGGAAGTCGATCGTGCAAGGCAGAGGTCAGGCTGCCGTTTCCCGCCGTGTGATTGCAGCTTTGCAATCCCTGAACTCCCCACAGGGAGTTTTATTTAGGAGAACCAAACGAGACACTCGGATTCCCCAGTGGACGGCTGCCCTGCTGGGACCTCCGAAGGAAGACGGAAGGGCGCTCGGCCAAAGGAACAAGTGCCGCTGAGGGCTCTTCCAGCAAGAAGGCCAGCAAGGGAAGGCCAGCCTGGCCCAGAGGGCCTTTCGCAGCTGCTTGGAGCTCACCACCTTGTTCTCTCTGGTTCCTTTTCCCTCCACTCCCCTTCCTTTGCATGCCTTATCATTTTATTTCTAAGCCTGATGGCTGGGTCATCGGTCACATCAATAAAAACCCTCTTTTTATTGATTTGAGCTGCCTTGGGAGACAATAATTGTCTGAAAAGTGGGAGAAAAATGCAGTAAGCAAATAATAAATATAGGATTGCAGCACAAACGTTTTTAAACCGGGGGCAGTTTGAATCTCCTGCAAGAGATTGCCACCCCTCTTGCACTCTGCCCTGCCAGGCCACTGCAGGTTAATGAATACTCATTTCCACACTTGAGGCAGCGGAACCAGTTGGGCAGAAAGACGAGAGCGAGGCGGGTCGGGGCTTCAGCAGTAGCACAGGGACAAAGCTACACAAGCTGCCCACCCAGTCGCTCTCCTCCAGACACTGCCAGTTCCCAGGAGTGAGTCAGGGGGCTTTTCAGGCCATGCACGTTCCCTGGCTAGGGTGGTGCTGGGAGCGCACCACCTCCCACAGAGGAATTCTGAGCCCACCGTTTCTCTTTGGATCCTGACATTGGTAGCAGCAGCCCATGTAGGCTGCCCCTGCCTGAACAGGGAGGTCCCAATTTTGGTCTCGTGGCTGATGTATGTTCATGGGCCTATTCCTCCAAGAATCTGCATGACAGACACGGAATCCACAATTTACTACACTGGCTCAGTGCAGCCTCTGTGGCTCACAGCAGGCTGGAAAGTGGCACTCGAGGAGCGCCCGCCAACGGCTCCTCCTCAAGCTGGTGGCCGTTTCGAGTGGGCTGCTGCCTGCAGGGCTCAGGCCTGGCCTGGTATTCCATCTTATTCATTAAGGGTGCAATTCTATGCATATTTAGACAGAGAAAAGGCCTATAACTCCCAGCATTCCCCCAGCTCACATGACTCGGAATTGTAGGCCTTTTCTCTGTTTAAACATGCATAAGACTGTGCCCTTACAGTATTTATAGGCTGCCCTATAACAAAGCTTTCAGAGCAGCTCAAAACCAGAAATAAAACCATTTAAAATGCAGTAACAACAAAAGTATACAGTATGCCATAGTCACAGAGAGTAAAAACAACTGAAAGCCAAGGACCCCCACACCCACTTCGAGACCCCTCCATCTAATAGCATTACTTTCATATTGATTTAATTTAAAATATACTGCCTCAAATGGGTAGAGGACCGCTTAGGGGCCACCGCAGAAAAGGCCCTACCCCTTGGTGTCCCTCCGGTGGCAACGAGAGCTTGTTCCCTAAACAGTAGTACTCATAAAGTGGTGTCTCTGGCCAAGTGCAGAGTGCCTTCCCTTTTTTTCAGACATCAACCTCCAGATTCGGCAAGAAATGAAGAAGCTGCCCTGTAAAGCCAGATCTGCAGAGGACTGCACGGGAGGGGGCGCGAGAAGGAAGGCAATGCACACCGCATGCTGGCATGTACACGTGTGCGCGCGCGTGTGTGAAAGGGCGAGGGGAGAGCAGGGAGGGGTATTGGGGGGGCTCCTTACCCATTCACCAAGATCAGGGCTGAGTGGGCATGCTCAGCTCAGCAGAGCATGCTCAGTGACTGCCTGCGAAGCCACTTCCGCCATTACTCCGGGCGCAAATGCGGAGGTTCCGCCCAAGTTCTGCGCCTTTAGGAGCAGCGAGGCAGGCAGGAGTCTTCCTGGTGCATCGCTGCACCTCCATGGGCCGAAAGCTTGGGTTTTTTTGCATGCCGTGCACTTGCCAAAAATATGTTTTACTTATTTAAAAGATGTATTTACTCCCACTCTCCAGTTTAAATGTTCAGGGCAGTTCGTGAAGTAGCATTAAACTACAATCGCCCCTTGATGCCAGGCCCGGAACGTGCGCCAAGCAATTCAAGAACTGGGCTTTCCTGAGGATGTGCAGAGTGCACTTCCCTCGCCTGCTGCATAAAGGGTCCTCCCCCCACTCCCAAACAGCCAGGATTCCTGTGCCTTTAAAGCCTGCGTGTAAGCCAGAAATACAACCGGCAAAGCTTCCCTCTGCCTCAAGACGCACCAAGATGGGAGATTATGTCTGTGACATTTCTGCCCGCTGGGCAGCTATTTAGGTCCTGGCTGGCGGTTGGTTCCAGGATGGATCCTGCCGCTCTTCCAAAAATGTAGAGCTCTCCCTTGCGCCAACCCCTTTTCAGATCTTCCACTTCTCTCATGATGCAGGAGAGCGCCAAGCCGGGGGGGGGTGGAATCCTCCCTGAACCGCGAAGTCCAGGGGAGCCCACCCTTCCCAGGCTTGGACGGCGAGGCGAGCGCCAGCACGTGGGTCCCCAACACGGCGCCCACGAGAGAGCGCCGGGCGCCTGGCTGGGGGGCACGTGCAGGGCTCGCCTCGCCGTCCGCTGCGTGGCGCCCGCGCGCAGGTACGAGCGGCACAGGTCGCGGACGAAGAAGCCGGCCGAGGGGCCCGCAGGCTGGAAATCCCGCTGAGCACCAGCGCGCGCCCGGCGAGAAGAGGCACAGGCCTGATGCCCGCGCCGCAGCCGCCCCGACGCGCTGTGGTGCCCGGCGGACGCGCAAGCGCAGGCAGAGCGCGCCGGCCCGTGGCGCTTGCGCGGCACCTGGGGCGCGGGCCGGGGGCGCGGAGGAGGCTGCCAGCCCCGCCCGTGCTGCCTGCCGGCTGCTGTGCCCGCGAACCCCGGCCGCGGCGGCCTCTTTCCGGCGCGGGGCGCGGCCATGCAAATGAGGGGGCGGGGCTTGCCGGGGAGCTCCGGCTGGCGCGCTTCCGGCCCTCTGCAGCGAGCGGCGGCGGCGGCGGGTCGGGGCTCCGGGCTCCGCGCGGCGGGAGGAGGGCGCGCCCCCTGCGCGGGCCGAGGGAGGAGGCGGCGCCTCGCCCCCGCCGCGCGCGCGCGCCCGTGGGGCGGGTCCGGCGCCGGGGCGGCCCGCGGCGGCTCTGCGGAGGCGCCGCGCTTCTCCCGCAGGGCGGCGGCGCGATGCAGGCCGAGTCCCTCCTGCAGAGCGGCTACTTCCACCCGGTGCTTCGCGCGTGGCAGGCGGCGGGCGCCGCCTGGGACCCGGGCCGCCTCGTCTACCCGGTCTTCGTCACGTGAGTCCCCGCCGCCGGCGCGTCCGGGGCCCCCGCCGCGCCCCGCCGCAGGGGCCCGGGCCCGGCTCCCGCGGGCGGGCGGGCGGCGGCCTGCCCGCCCCCGCGGGCCCCTCCGCGGCCCCGCCGCCTCCGCCCGCGGCGCGCCTGACGCTGCCCTCGTCTCCCCGCTTGACTTCCAGGGACAGCCCGGACGCCGCGGAGCCCATCGCCAGCCTCCCCGGCCAAGCCCGGTAAGCCGGCGCCAGCCCGCGCTGCGGAGACGGGCCGCCCGATGCCGGCGGCGCCGCGCCTGCGGCCTGCGCCTGCGGGAGCCTGCGCCCGGGGACGCCGCCGGGGGCTGGCGGGCCTTCCGCGGGCGGCCCGCTGTGGCGCTCCGCGCCGGCCCTGGCCCAGGGCTCCGCCGCCCCCTGCCGCGCCCCGGCGCCACGCTCAGCGCGCCCCTCGAGCCACGGGGAGCCCCGCGGGGCGCCCTTCGGCGGGGCCCCGGCCTCGCCCGGGCGTCCGTGGTGCGGGCATCTCGCTCACGAAGCTGCCGGAGCAGGAAGGCGCGCCGGCCCGCCCGCTCCCGGCCACGCGGGCCAGGCCGGCCGACGCAGCGAGCTGCCAGGCGGAGGCCTCCGCCGCTCCCGCCGGCCCTAGCCCAGTTCAGCGGGGCCCCTCTCCGCCCCCGCGCGGCTTCAGCCCCGTCTGGGCGGGGAGGTAGGAGCCACAGAGCACGCGGGCATGTTCTAGCTATCAGTGCCCCTCCAAGGGACGTCCACCAGACGGCGCGAGGAGGGGGCAAGCGACCCCAGCCAGCCCCCGTGGGGGCCCGTGGCAGCCCCCCTGACCGGCCTCCTGCCTTCAAGCCTTCGCGAAGCCCTTCCCGCTCCTCGGGCTTTTAAGATTGGTTGGGGAACGGGTAGATCTGGGGCGAGTCTGCTCAGGATGGGGGGACCTGATGGGATTGTGGCGTGAGCCAGAGAACTGGGGGGGGGGCTTTGTTTTGGGTAGAAGAAGAATGGAGAGGTAAAGATAGAGTTAGGAATTTGTTTTCGTTTTCCAAATCTATGGAGGGGTGTGTTGAGTGGTGGAGGTGAAATGGCCTTGCTTCCCCAGGGCCCGACCACATCGTGAAAGCGATGCTGAACATGTCTCTGAATCGTGTGCTTGGGATTCATATTCTCTCTCTCTCTTTTTAAACTAGCAGCAGCCTTTGTTCAGCAGCATGGAGGGATCTAGATCAGGAATGCAGTATGGGGGGCAGGTCACTGTTTCCTCCCACACTGTTTTCCCCACTGAAAATTGCTTCATAAAGCTGCTGATCGCAGCTTCCAAGGTAGGTGGGGTTTTCATTGGGAAAGGGTTAGGATCCCTTTTCCCCCATACCGCAGTCCTGATCTGGATCCCACCCTCCAAGAGCGCTCTTAGTGTTCTGCTGTTTTTTAGGAGCATGAGAATCCCCGCCACGTGGGGTGCAAAGACGTGTTGAGCATCGTGAGATGCTTGAACCGGGGGGGGGGGGGGATGCCCAAAGGTTGCCAGTTGCCATTCCTCTGGGTTCTGCCCAGGGCTTTTCCCCTGGGGCCTGCAAGATAATGGATTCCTCAAGGGTGGAGCTGGTGCTCTCCTCCCTGCAAGACGTCCCCGCGATAAAGACCGTGGTGTTGTGGGCTGCATCATGGAGATGGGAGATAAGGTGTGTGGCAGGGTCCTAGCCCTTCCGTGGCGGTTTGGATGGGCCCCTCCTTGCGCCTGGCTGTGCAGCGAGCGCAGAGGAGGTTGGAAATGCTTCTGTGGCCCTCTTCCTAACAAACAGAGGGGATTTGGTTTCCCTGGAAGCAACCAGTGGCCCACGCAGCAGGTCAGATCTGCTGACTGGGCGGACTTCTGAAGAGCTATCATGGCCAATCAGGGCAAAGGAGAAACCCCGTTGCTCGGAGGCAGCGCTCCTCTGCGCACCGGGCACTGGTGGGGAAGAACAGGGGAGGCGTGTTACTCACCTGTCCTCTCATGGGCCTCCCAGGGGTCTCTGGCTTCTGTGGGAAATAGGGTGATGGACTCGAGCAGCCCCCAGTCTGGTGCCCTCCAGGCATGTTGGACTACAGCTCCCAGCACTCCTGACCGTTGTACATGCTGGCTGGGGCGGATGGGAGTTGAAGTCTAAAACACATGGAAGGCACCAGGTTGGGGAGGTGGCTCTGGATGCCCTCCCCGCTCGGTCCGATCCAGCTGCTCTTATTGGCTGCAGGTTTGATGCAGGCCACCCAGTGAATCGTAGGCATTCCATTGGGTTTGTGGCTGTGGCCGGCCCAATGCCTCCTGAGACACCCCCCACCCCACCCCTGGGTTGCGTTGCTCACGGACCTCCCCCCCCCCCCCCCCAGGTATGGCATCAACAAGCTGGAGGAGATGCTCCGCCCCCTGGTGGCCGATGGGCTGAAGTGCGTGCTGATGTTTGGGGTCCCAAGCAGCGCTGTCAAGGTGCGGAACAGGCAGGGTGGCTGGTGCAGCCACGGGTAGGCCCTGGGGCTTCCCGTGGACAAAGCGTGCTTTCTGCGGCTGAGCTGCAGCCTTCTCCTAGCGCGCACCACGTGGCGTGCTGGCGGCTAGTGCCTTCCTCCGCCTGCTCCTCAGGACGAACGCGGCTCTGCTGCTGATGCCAAGGACGCACCAGTGATCCAGGCCATCCGGACAATCCGCGCCGTGTTCCCTGAGCTGCTGCTCGCCTGCGACGTTTGCCTCTGCCCGTACACCTCCCACGGACACTGTGGTGAGTGGGACCGGGCAGGAGCACTTGGAACGCAGGGGCTCTGCACCCCCCCCCCCGATTCCGCAGGTGTGCTGGGCGATGCAGATACCACGGCTCTGCGGAAACAAGCTTCTGCTGGGCCTGGGGAGGGCCCAAGGCGTGTCCAGGCTCCTGCTCCCGGCATTCCTGGTCTGGCTTCACACCTGGCTTCCGGGGTGCGGGCTGCACACCTTTTGATGAGGCTGCCAACGCCTGCTAGTCCAGATGGCTGTATGTCATCTCCAGTATCGGAGGCAGGCAGCTTTTGTATAGCGCTGCCTGGGAACCACGACCGGGAAGATGCCCCTGTGCTCCTGTCCTGCTTGTGGGCTTCCCTCAGGCAGCTGGTTGGCCACTGCGCAAACAGGATCCTGGGCTGGATAGGCGTTTGGTCTGCTTTGGCATGGCTGTTCTTTCATTCTTAAGGACTAGAAGCTTGTGTTTATTTTTTCTAGTACGTGGAAGTGGCACAGTAGCGGCCCTGGGTACTGCACGGGCAGGAGGGGTTGCCTGGTCCTTGCATTTGGTTCAGAGAGGCTTGATTGAAGCCCTGGGCTTGGGTCTGCGGCGGGAGGGGCAAGCAGGGTGAGGCTGGCGATGTGTCAGCGGCCCTTGTATTTTGTCCGTGCTCCTTCCCTTCCAGGCCTCCTGCGGCAAGACGGGACCCTCCGGAACGAGGCCAGCTGCCAGAGGCTCGCTGAGGTGGCGCTGGCCTACGCCAAGGCAGGTGAGAGGGGAATCTTGCTGTGCCGCCATCCTGCATCCCGTGAAGGCAGCAAAGCGTCTCCCAGCGGCTGCCAGTTGTGGCCCTTCAGCCAGGTGCAGAGGCAGCCCGCCTCTGAAGAGCTGTGGCTGGCGGCAGCGGTGTGGGGGCTCTGCCTGTGGCCAGCCACCGGTGGAGGCAGGATGCTGGGCTGCAGGGGCTCGGCTGTGGGCGGATCACGTTGCTTAGCCCCGTGCGTTGGACTGGGCAGCTTCCGTGGGGTTTTGAAAAGGCCTGCCGGCCTTGAGGCAGCAAATGGTTGGCCACCCTCCGCTGTCCTCTGCCACATGACGCGACCCTCCGGTGTTGCCTTCCTCCAGGCTGCCACATCGTGGCCCCCTCGGATATGATGGACGGGCGCGTCCGTGCGATTAAAGAGGCCCTCGTCTCCAGCGACATGGGCAACAAGGTGGGTGAGGAAGCCTTCTGAGGCACCGAACAAGCTCCCCGAGCTTCACGCCAGACCCTCGTCGCCTGGCATCTCCGGCTCTGCAGGGGAGTCTGTGAGAATGGCCTCACCGCCCTTCCACAGCCGGCCGCGGCGTCATTCCCAGGCCAGCTGGCGGCTCCCTCTCCTGCCAGCCATTCTGTGGTGAGCCAGGGAACCCTCGGGGCGGAGGCTGCTGTGGCGCCTGCTTCCGCTTGCCTCGGTGGGCTGTGCTGTGGCCACATGATGTGGCCTTCTCAGCCTTGAGGGAGGGATTGCACCGCCCCCCCCCCCCGAGCCCATTTCTGGATTTTTAAGAAGCCCGCCCCAGGACCTGGTAGTCCTTTGCAGGCCTCAGCAGGGCCTGGGGCCCCTCACCTCTCTGCTGCATCCGCAGGTGTCGGTCATGAGCTACAGTGCAAAGTTTGCTTCCTGCTTCTACGGCCCTTTCAGGTGAGGAGGGTCCAGGCGGCTCTTTCAGGCCTCTGGGCCGGGAGGTTCCCTGTGTGAGCCGGGGAGTGGCCCAAGCCCTGGCTCAGGGCGCTGACCTTGGCTGGCCAGCCTTGGGAGGGGTGGGTGGCAGTGGTCAGGAGATGAGGGCCTTTGGCTCTCCCCAGCCGGGACAAATGCAGCATCTCGAGGGCTGCGGCAGCGCCTGGGTCTCCCCGCTACGGCCCGAGTGGGAGGCGAGCCTGTGGGGATGGCGCACGGAAGCCAGGCTCGCCTTCCTCTCCTCTTCGTCTGTCTCCCTGGTGTCCATAGAGATGCAGCCTTGTCCAAGCCTGCGTTTGGGGACCGGCGGTGTTACCAGCTACCTCCAGGGTCTCGGGGGCTGGCTCTGCGGGCAGCGGTGAGTCCTGCCAGGCACTGTTTTAGCTGCAAGGCCGCTCCCTGTTTGCCCCCGTTCCATTCCGCTTGCCGCTGTGGGAGCCACCAGCGGGGAAGGCCTGGGGTGCCAGGGGGCCCGTGGGAATCCCACACCCTGTGGCACAAGACAGAGGCGCTCTTAGTGGACTCAGCGTGCTGGGGATTGGGGGTCAGGGCTGAGCCTGCTGGTCAGAATCATAGGACAGTAGGGTTGGAAGGGGCCTGCAGGACCGTTGCGCCCAACCCCCCTGCAGCCTTGCGAGGGCTGTGTCTCTCTGTGCCCTGCCCCAGTTCCTCGAGAAGCCAGTGCTGTGGCGGCAGGGCCAGCGGGAGCGCGGAACCCTGTCGTGGGTGGAGGCTTGCTAAGCTTGCTGTCGTGGGTGGAGGCTCACCTGCTAAGCTCTGTGGGATTTCCCCGTACGGCAGCTCAGGAGGCATTTGCCAAAGCCAGCAACTCTCCCCAAGACCTCCTAGCCTGACCTGCCCACAGCCAGAGGGCCTGAGAGAGACGAGAGTCTCTGATAGCCGTTGGGCTGGGTTCTTAAACTGCCGCTGCTGGTGACATTGTAGGATGCTTCCTGTGTATGGTTGGTCTGGGTTTGAGTTGCTATATGCTGCAGTTTTTGTTTTGTGATACTTTATTTTACAACTCTGAAAACTGCCTTTATTTTGTTATATTTTTAGTCTGCCCAACAGTAGGAAGTTGTCTGCGAGGATTAAATGGTAAAAGAATAGGCCCTGGGCGGCATAAAAACAGTTAGATCAGCAATGGCAAGTTGGAGCTTCCAAGTCCAGGAGCAGGATACCACTGAATACCAGATACTCTGAGGGGGGGGTGTGCACAGCAACAGGGGGAGACGGCTTGCAGATGGTCTCCCCGGAGGCACCTGGCTGGCCACCACAGAGGGCAGCCGGGCAGCAGACTGCCTGCCTTTGGTCTGCTCTGCAAGGCTCTGGGAGGGTGGGATCCTGCCTGGTCACCCGCAGGCGATTCTTGGTGACCAGGTGAATGGCTGCCGCATCACACCGAGAGAGGGAGATGCTTAAAAGAGGCTGTGCCTGACTGAGCAGGGGCTTCAGCCGTGGCTGGTGAGGCTCTGAGGTGCTGTGGCGTTTTCCAGACATGGGGAAGCCTTTCGCTGGGTCCCCTTCCTGTTACCCAGTAACAAGGAAATGTTGCTGGTTGCAACTCCGCGCCCCCAAGACGCTGTCCGTGGGCAGGCCTCGATACCCCGAGCAGGGCGGGTGAAGAAGTCAGAGTCTCCCCAGAGTTTGAGCAGCCAGCAGGCGGCTGCAGGGAGCCAGGTCTGCAGGGCCAAGCAGCTGCTGTGGGAGCACTGCCAGGGACGTGCCTGCCTGGGGCCAGACACAGGCGTTCGGGGTGGGCGCTCCCCCTCTTGCCCCAGCAAAGTCCCCCTCCTGCCCCAGCAAAGTCCCCCTCCTGCCCCGGTGCTGTTGCTGGACTTCTGGGGCAGGGCCCGGGGCGGGGAGGTGCAGCCCCTGCTTGGCATGCGGAGGGCCCCCAGCTCGGCCCCCGGCAGCGTCTCCATTCAAAGGACCAGGGAGCCATTAATGGCAGAGCGGGATGGGAAAGACCCCCGCCCCACTCTGCGGAGACCCCAAGGAACCACGTGGAGACCAGTGCTGGGCCGGGTGAGCAGGGCACTTGCTTCCGTTCCTCTTGCAATAGCCTGCCCCTCTTTTTGTTGTATGTTTTCTCTCCCGCCCTCCCCAGGAGCGGGACGTGCGGGAGGGAGCAGACGTGCTGATGGTGAAGCCAGGGATGCCCTACCTTGACCTTGTGCGGGAAGTGAAGGACAAAGTAAGCCACCGGAGCTGGGATGGAGCTGGTCGGCCCCTGTGGCTGTGCCACGCGCTGGGGTGGGCAGGGACACCGTCTGGCCTCTGCAGCCTCGCAGCAGCAGCACTGCGGAAGGTGCCCTGGCCGAGGTGCACATGGGGGTGTCTGTTTTCCAGCATCCCAACCACCCGCTGGCCGTCTACCACGTCTCGGGGGAGTTTGCCATGTTGTGGCATGGAGCACAGGCCGGGGCCTTTGACCTGAAGGCTGTGGTGATGGAGGCCATGGCTGGGTTCAGGCGAGCGGGTGAGTAAGGCAGGAGTACAGGTGGAGTGGGACGGGGGGGTGGGGGGGCTGCCAGTGTGATGGAGTGGTGAGAGCACAGGACTGAGATCCGGGTTCTAGTCCCCACTCAACCATGGAAGCCCACTGGGTGACTTTGGGCCAGTCACAGACTCTCAGCCCAACCCACCTCACGGGGTTGTTGTTGCGAGGATAAAATGGAGAGGAGGAGGACGTAAGCCACCTCGGGTTCCTTGCAAAAGGAAAAAAGGCAGGATATAAATGCAATAAATAAATAAAAATAAAGTGACCCTGATGCCAAAGGGCTGCTCCCATCTGGGCTGCTGCATCCCTCTTCTTCACAGGTGCTAGCATGGGCCTTGCAGCACTCGGCACCTTCAGCGCTTTCTGCGATCATACTTGAGTGACTAAGGGAGCGATCCTACGGCCACTGGACACCGTCTAGAGGGCCGTAGGATATGCTGTTTTCCAGGAACTGACCTCAGACCCCATGCTCCAAGGTCTTTTCCCGGAACACTGACCTCCCCCCACATCCGCGCTGCCTCGGCGGCAGCACAGAGAAACCCCAAGGAGGAGCACGGAGTGATGGAAAGGGGGCGGGGCAGGGGTGTTCCAGGACGGGGAGAGCAGAGCTGCGTGTACGACACATCCAGTGTGTCATACAGCAGCCTCCTCTCCCGGTCAGCCCCCCCGGAAACAGCTGGCCAGCAGCAGGGCAGGATTGGCCCAGAGGGAACAATCCCTCCCATGCCACTCCTGCCTTGTTCTGGATGGGTGGTCGCCTCTGAGTTCGGATCAGACATGCTCAGCCCTGTATGGGCAATAAAAAGACGACCTGCCCAGAAGTGAAGGTGCGGTTTAAAGCAGGAGAAAGAAGGCAAGAGTCTAAAAATATAAAATTTAAAAAACCAGGAGGCAAGGAACAGTTTTTTTTAAGCCAGAGGAGGCATATGCAAATAAAGGTTGGGACGCTAATAAAAGAAATGTATGTTTTGGGGTGTTTTTTTAAAAAAAGAAATAATTCCCTTGCAGGGGCAGACATCATCATTACATACTATGTGCCTCAGCTCCTGCGGTGGCTGAAGGCGGACCGGGCGTGAGGTGTGCGTCCTTTGCTTGGAACGAGGATGGAAGCTGGAAGGCAGCGGAATTGGACCCAGGGAGTCGTTACGGGCTCTAGCATCACAACCTTTGTTCAAACAGATGCAGCCCCCCGCCCCCCTGCTTATTTTAAATGCCCCTGATGGAACAGTCCCCTCTTCAAGGAGCAGGTTCATTGAGTCCTTGGCCTTTAGCAGTCCTGGCCTGGCACTGCGGCCTGTTTGTTGCTTTTACCAGGACACTTTTGAAAGCCTGGGTGGTTTCTTTTAAAGATGTTGCAGCCAAGAAGGCGTTCACATTCTTTGCCCTGCAGGCGCTACACCCCCACCCGAAATGAAGATAAGGCCAGAGTTGCCTGCCGCAGCTGTAGCATCAGCAGGGGCCAGCCACAACTGTGAAAGCCTCTCCAGCAGCCGTAAGGCTAAACACAACCTGTGTAAAGGGGATGCATTTACAGATACAATGTGGTCTAAATTTTAGGTAGGTTTAAATCTTTTCTCGATTGCTACATTTCCATGCTGGAAATGTTGATTTTTTTTTACAGGTCATGCAGCTGTTAAGGGTGCAGGAGCCCTGCTGAAAATAAAGAGTGGGGGGAGAGCCCTATTTTTAACATGTGAGCTCTTTTTGAGTAGCTTTCGTATTTTTAAAATATCACCCTGACTCTTAAGGCCTTGGACGTGAGCTTGGGATACAGAAATTAGGCAAGGGGTCACATCTTTCCCAGCCAGGGCCCAGCTTCTTTTGAGTTCTGCATGTAAGAACATAAGAAGAGCCATGCTGAGTCAGACCGAGGGTCCAGCTAGTCCAGCATTCTGTTCACACAGTGGCCAACCAGCTGTCAACCGGGAACGCGCAAGCAGGACACGAGCGCAACAGCACCTTCCTGCCCGTGTTCCCCAGCAACTGGTGTCACTGCCTGTGCTACTGGAGGTAGCACATAGCCATCAGGACTAGTAGCCATTGAAAGCCTTCTCCAGGAATTTGTCCAACCCCCTTTTAAAGCCACCCAAATTGGTGGCCATCACTATGTCTTGTGGTAGCGAATTCCATAGTTTGACTATGAGTTGTGTGAAGGACTTCCTTTTCTCTGACCTGACTCTCCCACCAGTCACCTTCATGAGATGACTCCTTTGGGTTCTCATATTATGAGAGAGGGAGAAAAAAGTCTCCCTCTCTCCACACCATGTATAATTTTTCCACCTCTATCATGTCTCCCCTCACCCTCCTTTTTTCCAAGCTAAAACCATCTCAGCTGTTGTACCCTTCCCTCATAGGGGAGATGCTCCAGTCCCTTGATCATTTTAGTTGCCCTTTTCTGCACTTTGTCCACTTGCCTTTAAATGCCACTAAAACAAGACCAGTTTAAAAACAAAAATGGCAATGAGTCCTCTAGTTGGTTTCTCTCACTGTGAAAGACTCAGGTGGGCCCTGTTAGACTCCTTGCAATACCTTGGATTGCCAACTGTCTGGTAAAAAAAAAACCTGGTCTGGTCTACTACTGTGCTTGATACACAGGAAACAGATGAAACATTACATGACATAATGGTTGTCTATGCCCAGTCATAATGACGAGCATAGATTCTCCAGGGGTAAAAATCTCCACTCTGACTTCTCTCCTTACATCATCATGGTTTTTCCCTGAACTGCCTGTCTGCCTTTCTTTAAACTGCCGCCTTTTTGCTGAGGAAATTAGAATTGTGAAACCGCTGCCCTTTGAAGGAGGCAGACTCCATTCTTCTGGATATCAATTTTAAATGACGCATTGGAGAGGAAATAAAGGTCTGATGTTTTCTGGAAATAAATAATTATTTTATATAAGATACATTATGTCTAAAACAAGCAACTGAAGTGGATTTACTATGCCCAATCTGCAAAGAGTTTTTATGACAAAAGTTTCCTTGCCAAGGTTGCAGAGGCCTCTGCACTAAACTAGGTCACCCTATGGGCAGGTAGAAGCCTGTGTCGCCCTATGGGCATCCGGGGCTTCCCTGTGGGCCAGTGCCATCATTTGTTCCTGTGTGTCCCTGCTTCTTCAGCTAGGATTCCATGCAGCTCAGCTCTTGCCATATTCTCGCTGTTCTGCCTCAAAGCCTGCTGCTGGGGAGCATGCGCAGGAGCGTGCTGCTGCACCCGTGTTTTGAGTGTGGGCTTCACATGGGGCCATGTGGGCAGCCACTGTGGGAACAAGATGCTGCACTTTGATCTAGTGTGATGCTTCTTGCGTTCTTATGAGCTGGCTACCTGCTTGTGTTTCACGGTGACCCATTGCAGGAGGGTCTGTAGCTCAGGGGCAGAGGCCCTGCTTAGCAGGCCGAAGCTGCCTGGTTCCATCCCCAGCAGCATCTCCCGGTAGGGCTGGGAAAACCTCTGCCTGAAACCCACTGTCAGCCCGTGTTGGCAGCACTGGGCTAGATGGACCACTGCCCCTACTCGGTATAAGGCAGCGTCCTCTGTGGTCTGGATTGATTGGGGCAAAGGAGGCATGATCCTGGCTGCTGGCAAGGAATGGGGTTGACTCTGTCTCATTCCCTATGGGCCTTTGAGGATTCAAGTGTCAGCAGCTGACACCCAGGCCTGTGGGCCTGTCTCCTTGAGGCCAACGGAAAAGGCCTCCATTGCAGAGATGAACGGAGATTTGCTGCCCTGGGGTGCGGAGTGCAACTGCAGGTGACGTGTGTGCGCACGCTTGTGTTTTATGGACACTTCATATACAGTGAAAATGGCACCGAGCTGGGTGTAGGTCTGTGTTATTGGTGAGCCCCGGAGGAGAGGGTGCTTCTCCCTCAGCAGCAGAGGCTGCCTGCTTTGAGCCTCTTAAATTGTGCAGTGAGATTATTCAGAAGAAACAGAGCAAGTGAGGCTGTGCCTGTGATTTCCAGAGTGGTAGCTGTGTTTGCTGCAGAAAAAACAACCAGAGTCCTGAATTTCTGCCATAATAAATGTCTGAGTTTTCAAGGTGCCACAAAACTCTTGTTTATGCCTGTGATTGGATCAATGAGTGTTTAGAAAGTGGGTTCCAAGTTTTCTAGTCACACAGGACCCCATTTCATGGAATCATAGGATTGGAGAGAGCCTACAAGACCATAGAGTCCAACCCCCTGCTCAGTGCAGGAAGCCTTATTCCCAGGCAGTCTCCCATCCAAGTACTCCCCAGGGCTGACCCCGCTTCGCTTCCGCTTTCATGTTGGATTTTTTTCAAAAAACAAAAGAAAAACAAATCTTGTGCCAGGACATGATTATTTCCTTTGCCAATGATGTTTCTGCAGCCTTCTTTATTCCCAAGATGGCAATTGGAGAAGGGACTTACCTGAGTGGAAGCAAGACCATGCTAGTTTCAAGTTGCGCAAATGTCGAACCACCTAGGTTGGCTGAGGAAGTCTAGGAGTGGCAAGCTGGCCACCTGCATTTTTAGTCCCCAGTTGCCTGCAGGCCTAATCTCACAACCGCTGTTTATGTGGCACAGGTGTGGCTACTAAGATCCCCCCATCTGTTCTCAATCTGCTGCTGGCACTAAGACTTGGGAGCACTAATCCCCTTCCCTCTCCTCCACTGATCCTCTCTGGTCAGACAGGAGTTGATCCCTCAAAAGGCAGCTGTCGGGAGGGAGGGAAAGCCTCTGCCTCGTGCTTGATTCTGCCTGCAGCCTTCCCCACAGGAGAGCAGGGGAAGGGCTCCTGTGCCGAAGGGCAGCAATCGCCAAGAGGGAGGGAAGGAGAGTGCGACGCACAGCGCCCACCCTGGGGACAGTGCCAGGCAAATTCTGCATGCCTGCAAGTGACTTCGCCTGCCAATGTGGAGGGAAGGGATGCAGTAGTTCTTGTAGCAGTGTCCTGCAAACGCCACAACAAAGGGGCAGAAGAGAACTGGCGGACTGCAGTCCTAGGCTCATCCTGTCCCTTCTCCAGCAAGCTTGGGGAGGTGAGCGAATGGGTCCCCAACATGGCACCCATAGGCCCCTGCAGGTTGTTGTTGTTGTTCAGTTGTGTCTGACTTCGTGACCCCATGGACCACAGCACGCCAGGCCTTCCTGTCCTGCGCTCTCTCCCGGAGCATGCTCAAGTCCATATTCATTGCATCAGTGATGCTATCCAGCCATCTCATCCTCTGCCGTCCCCTTCTCCTTTTGCCTTCAGTCTTTCCCAGCATCAGGGTCTTTTCCAGAGAGTTTTCGCATTAGGTGGCCAAAATATTTGAGCTTCAGCTTCAGGATCTGTCCTTCCAATGAGCACTCAGGGTTGATTTCATTTAGGATTGACTGATTGGACCTCCTTGCAGTCCAGGGGACTCGTAAGAGTCTTCTCCAGCACCACAGTTCGAAAGCATCAATTCTTTGGCGCTCAGCCTTCCTTATAGTCCAGCTCTCACAGCCATACGTTACTACTGAGAAAACCATAGCTTTGATTACACGGACCTTTGTTGGCAAGGTGATGTCTCTGCTTCTTACTATGCTGTCTAGGTTGGCCATAGCTTTCCTCCCAAGGAGCAAGCGTCTTTTAATTTCATGGCTGCAGTCACCGTCTGCGGTGATCTTGGAGCCCAAGAAAATAAAATCTGTCACTGCTTCCGTTTCTTCCCCTCCTATATGCCAGGAAGTGATGGGGCCAGATGCCATGATCTTCGTTTTTTTAATGTTGAGTTTCAAACCAGCTTTTGCACTCTTCCACCCTCAACAAGAGGCTCTTTAGATCCTCTTCGCTTTCTGCCATTAGGGTGGTATCATCTGCGTATCTGAGGTTGTTGATAATTCTCCCAGCAATCTCAATTCCGACCTCTGATTCATCCAGCCCAGCATTTCTCATGATGTACTCAGCATATAAGTTAATAAGCAGGGCGACAACATGCAGCCTTGTCGTAATCCTTTCCCAATTCTGAACCAATCGGTTGTTCCATGTCCGGTTCTTACTGTTGCTTCTTGACCCTCGTACAGGTTTCTCAGGAGACAGGTAAGGTGGTCTGGTCCTCCCATCTCTTTCAGAATTTGCCACAGTTTGTTGTGATCCACACAATCAAAGGCTTTAGCATAGTCAATGAAGCAGAAATAGACGTTTTTCTGGAATTCTCTTGCTTTCTCCATCATCCAGCGAATGTTGGCAATTTGATATCTAGTTCCTCTGCCTCTTCAAAACCCAGCTTGTACTTCCGGTAGCTCTTGGTTCGCATATTGCTGAAGCCTAGCTTGTAGGATTTTGAGCATAACCTTGCTGGCATGTGAAATGAGCGCAATTGTACGGTAGTTTGAACACTCGTTGGCATTGCCCTTCTTTGGGACTGGAATGTAAACTGACCTTTTCCAGTCTTGTGGCCACTGTTGAGTGTTCCAAATTCGTTGGCATATTGAGTGCAGCACTTTAACAGCATCATCTTTTAGGATTTTAAATAGCTCAGCTGGAAGACTGTCATCTCCTCTAGCTTTGTTGTTAGTAATGCTTCCTAAGGCCCACTTGACTTCACTCTCTAGGATGTCTGGCTCAAGTTCAGTGACCACACTACCATGGCTATCAGGGACATTAAGATCTTTCCTGTAGGTCAGTTTACATTCCAGTCCCAAAGAATGTAAAGGTCAGTTTACATTCCAGTCCCAAAGAAGGGCAACGCCAACGAGTGTTCAGACTACCGTACAATTGCGCTCATTTCACATGCCAGCAAGGTTATGCTCAAAATCCTACAAGCTAGGCTTCAGCAATATGCGAACCGAGAGCTACCAGAAGTACAAGCTGGGTTTTGAAGAGGCCGAGGAACTAGAGATCAAATTGCCAACATTCGCTGGATGATGGAGAAAGCAAGAGAATTCCAGAAAAACGTCTATTTCTGCTTCATTGACTATGCTAAAGCCTTTGATTGTGTGGATCACAACAAACTGTGGCAAATTCTGAAAGAGATGGGAGGACCAGACCACCTTACCTGTCTCCTGAGAAACCTGTACGAGGGTCAAGAAGCAACAGTAAGAACCGGACATGGAACAACCGATTGGTTCAGAATTGGGAAAGGATTACGACAAGGCTGCATGTTGTCGTCCTGCTTATTAACTTATATGCAGAGTACATCATGAGAAATGCTGGGCTGGATGAATCAGAGGTCGGAATTGAGATTGCTGGGAGAATTATCAACAACCTCAGATACGCAGATGATACCACCCTAATGGCAGAAAGCGAAGAGGATCTAAAGAGCCTCTTGTTGAGGGTGGAAGAGTGCAAAAGCTGGTTTGAAACTCAACATTAAAAAAACGAAGATCATGGCATCTGGCCCCATCACTTCCTGGCATATAGGAGGGGAAGAAACGGAAGCAGTGACAGATTTTATTTTCTTGGGCTCCAAGATCACCGCAGACGGTGACTGCAGCCATGAAATTAAAAGACGCTTGCTCCTTGGGAGGAAAGCTATGGCAAACCTAGACAGCACAGTAAGAAGCAGAGACATCACCTTGCCGACAAAGGTCCATGTAATCAAAGCTATGGTTTTCCCAGTAGTAACGTATGGCTGTGAGAGCTGGACTATAAGGAAGGCTGAGCGCCGAAGAATTGATGCTTTCGAACTGTGGTGCTGGAGAAGACTCTTACGAGTGCCCTGGACTGCAAAGAGGTCCAATCAGTCAATCCTAAAGGAAATCAACCCTGAGTGCTCATTGGAAGGACAGATCCTGAAGCTGAAGCTCAAATATTTTGGCCACCTAATGCGAAGAGAAAACTCTGGAAAAGACCCTGATGCTGGGAAAGACTGAAGGCAAAAGGAGAAGGGGACGGCAGAGGATGAGATGGCTAGATAGCATCACGGATGCAATGAATATGAACTTGAGCACGCTCCGGGAGAGAGCGCAGGACAGGAAGGCCTGGCGTGCTATGATCCATGGGGTCACGAAGAGTCGGACACGACTGAACAACAACAACAAAACAATATTGTTCTTTACAGCATCGGATTTTCTTTTCACCACCGGACACATCCACAGCTGAGTGTCCTTTCGGCTTTGGCCCAGCCGCTTCACTCTTTCTGGCGCTACTCGGAAATACCCTCTGCTCTTCCCCAGTAGTATATTGGACACCTTTCGACCTGAGGGGCTCATCTTCCGGTGTCATCTCTTTTAGCCTTGTGATACGTTCCATGGGGTTTTCTTGGCAAGAATACTGGAGTGGGTTGCCATTTCCTTCTCCAGTGGGCCACATTTTGTCAGAACTCTCTGCCATGACCTGTCCGTCTTGGGTGGCCCTGCACGGCATAGCTTATGGCTTCACTGAGTTATGCAAGCCCCTTCGCCACAACAAGGCAGTGATCCATGAAGGGGCCCCTGCAGGTTACTAGTTACTGATACCCTGGTTTCTCTTCAGATCATAGAAATCTTTTGCCATGAAATTACTGTCTGGCAAGCCATGTTAACCAAGGGTGGGCAACTTGTGGCCCTCCAGATGTTTTGACCTACAACTCCCATCAGTCTGAGCCAACATGGTCTTGGCAAAGCACTTTGCGGATAAAATTGATCGGATCAGGAGTGTTATTCCATGTGCTGTGGATACAGTTAGCGAGCAAGAGGCAGTCTGTGGCAAACCAGTTTTGTGGTATCAGTTCCAGCTTCTTCCTTCTGATGAAGCGGACAAGGTGCATTCATCTGTAAGGCCGACCACCTGCTTACTTGATCCTTGCCCATCTTGGCTCATTCTGAGCTGCAGAGAGAGGCTGGGTGAGGGGATCAGGGCCGTGGTGAACGCCTCCCTGGAGGAAGGAGTGATGCCATCAGCCCTCAAGGAGGCAACGATAAGACTGCTCTTAAAGAAGCCCTCCTTGGATCCCCAAGTTCTGAACAACTTTCACCCAGTCTCGAATCTGCCATTTTGGGGCAAGGTGATTGAGCCGGTGATGGCGATGCAGTTGAAGGCACACTTGGAAGAAGCCGATTATCTAGATCCATTTCAGTCAGGCTTCAGGCCTGGGCATGGGGCAGACACTACCTTGGTGGATGATATGAGAAGGGCTCTGGATAGGGGCGAATGCTCCTTCCTTGTTCTCCTCGACCTCTCAGTGGCTTTTGATACCATTGACCACGGTATCCTCCTGGACCGCCTGGAGGGGTTGGGCACTGGAGACACCGTATTACGGTGGTTCCGGTCCTTCCTCTCTGGCAGGTACCAGGGGGTAGCACTGGGAGAGGTGGTTTCGGACCTGTGGCCACTCCCTTGTGGGGTGCCACAGGGTTCCATCCTCTCCCCGATGCTAGTTAACATCTGTGTGAAGCCGCTGGGGGCTATCATCAGGAGGTCTGAGGTGCGGTGTCATCGATATGCGGATGACACGCAGCTCTACCTCTCATTCAAATCTTCACCAAGGTTGGCTGTGGAATCCCTGTCCAAATGTCTGGAGACGGAGAGTGGCTGGATGGGGAGGAATAAGCTGAAGCTGACAAGACAAGACTGTAGTACCCCTGACAAGACTGAGGTACTTTTGCTGGGAGACAAGAAGAGGTTGAGGGATGTTGACCTGGTGTTGAATGGGGTACAGCTACCCTTGAGAGACCAGGTCCGCAGCCTGGGGGTCATTTTATATTCCCAGCTGTCCATGGAGGCTCAGGTGTCAGCTGTGAGCCGGACGGTGCTGTACCAATTCCATCTGATATGGCGGCTGCGCCCCTACCTTCCCGACAATCTGCTCCCATTGGTAGTACATGCCCTAGTCTCCTCTCGTTTAGACTACTGTAATGCACTCTACGTGGGGTTACCCTTGAAGATGGTTGAGAAGTTGCACCTGGTGCAGAACGCAGCAGCCCACCTTGAAGGAGTTGCACTGGTTACCAGTTGTTTTCCGGGCCAAATTCAAGGTGTTGGTTTTGACCTTTAAAACCCTATACAGTTCTGGCCCAGCCTATCTCAAGGAGCGCCTCCAGCAACACCAGACAGGCCACTTAACAGGATCAGCCTTGGATGGTCTTCTCTCTGTCCCATCAGGCAGGACAGCTAGACTGGTGAGGACGAGGGAGAGGGCCTTCTCTGTGGTGGCCCCCACTCTGTGAAACTCCCTCCCTAGGGAACTCCACCATGCCCCCTCTTTAATAAGCTTCCGCCACGCATTGAGAACGTGGTTGTTCAGGTAGGCATTTGGGGTGGGTTAGGGTAATTTTAGAAATACTACATTTTTAATGTAGAATTTTACTGTTTTAAACTGTTTTTATTATTGTACATCACCCAGAGTGGCTGAGTGACCAGCCAGATGGGCGATTAATACATTAATTAATTAAATGGTGAGGGATCATGGGAGTTATAGGCCAAAATATCTGGAGGACCACAACTTGCCCACCCTGTCTTAGACTCGTCCCCTACCCATCTGTAACTTACCTTGTAGTAATTACTGAGATGCAGTTAATTAGCTAGGATATGCACGGCATTCATGCACCTCTGCACAGCCCATTTGCTGCCACTTCGTTCCTCCTTTCACGCAAACAGCAAAATAAACCCGGAAGCTGCAGTTAACCATAGTTTCCCATTATGGCCAGACTGTGAAGCTATGGTTAATAGCTTCCAAACAAGCCAGGATATGAAGCCATAATTTAAAGTTGGCTTCTGAATCCTGGCTTGTTTGGATGTAACAAACAACTCCATCACTTTGTGTAGGGTGGAGCAAAGGGGCTGCATGCTGGTGCACAAAACTCATCCATAAGCCAGGTTTTGATCATCCAAAGGCAGCCAATAATATATGTGAAATTATTTGAGCACTAAAGGGGTGGTGGTAATACCACAGATTGGCTGTGGATGTATTTCTAAGGTGCCCCTTGATGCTGACGTTTCCCGTCTCTCACCACTGAAAATTACTTTTTTAGCTAGATGTTATCCAAACTCTTGTGAAGTTTACTATTTAAGCAGCAGATGTAGTTCAAGCTTTCTAAATCAACAACTTGCTCCTGTTCTGTTACAGAAGCTGGTAGTTAAAAATTCAGAAGGAAATACTGTTCTCAAGAGCTGTGTGATTCTAATGCTAATTTTTTTCAGTGCAGGGGATTGGGAAGGCACAACCCCCATTTTTCTTTTTCTCTTGCAATTCATACCATCTAAGTAGGGAACGAATCCTCTATTGCAGCAGTCCCCAACCTTTTTGGGACCAGGGACCAGTCCCACGGAAGACAAATTTTTCCACGGACTGGGGGTGGGATGGGACCGGGCCGCAGTAGAAGCGTGGGAACCCCCCTTACCTTGGGTCCATGGGGGGGGAGGTGATCCGTCCCTCCCCCCGGAATCCTTGCTGGCTCTGGCCAGCTCCGCTCCGCAGCACGTCTGCGGAGCTGCCGGCCGGCTCCAGCCAGGGGCGGACTTCCGGCTGCTGCGACGGAAATGGTGTTGGCGTAGCAGACACCATTTGCCTCCCTGTTCTTTGCAGTAATAGGCTATTACTGCAAAGAACAGGGCTGGAGCCAGCGAGGATTCCGGGGAGTGGGGGAAGGGTGGATCACCTCCCCCCCCCGGAGGACCCAAGGTAAAGGTGGGTTCCCACACCCCTACTGCGGCCCAGTCCCTAACAGGCCACGGACCATTACCGGTCCGCGGCCCGGGGGTTGGGGACCCCTGCGCTATTGTACTGGGTGTGTGGTGAAGCCCCTAAACCTGATTGGCCAAACTGGTGGTGATGACATGGAATGTTCATGAGGTTGTGGGTGGGGGGTGGGGGGTGGGCAAGGATGGATCCCAGAGACAAGGTGGCTGGGGAAAGGACCCACAGAACAGCCAATAGCCTGAGAAGAGAAGGGAAGGGGAGAGGAGGGGAGATGATGAAGAAGGGGACAGGAGGACAAGAAGGCCAAGTGCTCCAAGAAGAGGCCAAGGAGAAGCTCTCTGGGTAGTTCGCAAAATTATCTGCTCATTGACAGAATCATATATATATAATTTCATTCTCTTACATCCCTAAAATAATGTTCGCATGTAACTTTTATGGAGGTCCCTAACAGTGCTTCACTTTCCTCCCTCTAGACTGGATGGTGTGTGAGAGACACAGCTAGAGATAGCACAGTGAAGGCTAGCAGAACCACTACCTGCTCCAGGTTCCATAGGATTCAGAGACAGGAAAGAGACACGCTTGCTAAACATTGTTTTGCCTGGTGTTGAAGTAACAACCCTGTGAAGTGGACCAGCGTTATTATCCCCATATTGCAATTTGCAGATGGAAGACTCAAGGACGTCTAGGGAGCTGGTGGCAGAGGCGAGATTTGAACTACAGCCACTTACGCTGCAATCCTTTGTGTACTTAATACGGAGTAAGCCCACTGAACCAAGGGGCGTTTACTTAGGGTTGTGCTGCACGACGGGGGGCATCTTTCACTGCAAGTCGTTTTGTAATGCAGCCATGAGGCCAAGATGCACAGCTCCAGGGTAGACTCTAAATCTGCACCCACCTGACTACAGCATACATCTATCTGCACAGACACAACATTTGGGTATTGGCTCCTACAATCTTGCTCGTAAGGCCTGCTTTCTGAACATTCTGCCACAACAAAAATAGTCACAAATACGAAACTAGGTCACCTCTAATGGACTGGATTACTCATTCTGCAGCCCCCATTTCACTAGACTGGAACACAATCAGGGACTAGTATGTTTTATTATGGATTATTGATAACTTGTCACTGGGGAGCATTTTTCTTATTAGTATATTTTATGTTTGTGTTCTAGATTTTTATGAAAACCAGTTTCGGAGGTGCACACAGAAAGTGGCATAGAAATATGCCATAAATAAATTGGAGGTAGGGCAAACCTAGCTGCAGAAGCCTATTTTGAACACTAAGGTTCACCCTAACATTACGCAAAGTAACAGTACTCCTGGCTATGTGCAAATGGCTCCGATTGCACAGAAAAGAACCACAGAAACAGCCAGCCTTACTAGACCTCTGCAGTTATGCAGAGTATGGTCCCCAGATCTGGCCTTGGGTCTCTGCTTCTAAGTGAAGCAATGAACACGAGTATATCTCTTTCCAAGTGCTGACAGCTACTGCTACTGGAGCAACAGACCATGCTGAAATTCTCTCACCACTCTGGGTCATGTAGCCAGCACATCACGTGATCTGAAGTCAGACATTCTTCCTGCCTACGCTCATCCCGTTACAAGCAAAGGGAAGTACCAGTCACTTTCACCATCTTATCCCACACGCTGCCCTCCTCGCCCGCCCCAGGCAAGCACTGCTTCAGCTGCAGAGCCGGCCCACCCATGCTCCTTTCCTCTGGGCCACCTCTCAGGCACAATGTCAGGGCCAGGAGGGAATGTTCACCCTTTGCCGATCAGAAAACACCCCCCTCTAGCAAAGGCCTTGGCTCCTTCAGCATTGTGCATGATCTACGGGCACGTCTGAACAGTCCACCCACTCTCTGTGGCACACAACTGCTGGTGCAGGTTGACTCCCTTGCCTTGCTGGCAAGGGGCCGTTTCAGAGAGCTGCTCCGCCCCCCTTCTCACAGCCCCAGTGCTCGGATGTGGCAACTCCACATGCACACTATGTAAATGGCAAAGGTCTGTATATATGTCTCTGGAATGATTGACAGGCAAGTGTGAGGCGGGGCTTGGCAGAGGGTGGGCCAGCAGAAGAGTGGGGGCGTGGCTGAGGGAGCGCGGAGTGATTGGAGGAGCGCTTGTGCAGAAGGCGGGGGGGCTTCCAAGAGGAAGGCAGATTGGGAACAGCCGGAGAAGCCGGAGACGGGTGGGGGGGGCAGCCAGCCAGAGTCTGCAGGACAGAGAGTGTGTCAGATAGCGGGGGGGGGGGGGGGGTTGAACATTGCACAATAGAACAACTTGCTTTTAGTGCTGCTTATAGTGTTGCCTTATTTTAGTCATCATCCCCAATATCCTTTCCTCATCCCAACCCTGTTGTACCAAATAAACCTTTGTTTTCGATTTTAAAAGACAGTTTCCTTTTTAGTTATTAGGAACGGTTTTGTGGAATAACCCCCACGTGCTGGCTGCTTGGTCTGTGCTACCAAAAAGGAAGAAAGCCGCTCAAAAAAGGGGCTACTGGTGGCAGCAACTGAGAGAGTGGCGACCCATCACAATACGCAAACAAAGGGTTGTGGGTGAGCCTAAAAGTGGCAGTGTGAGGAGAGACAGTGACCAAAGCACCTCACCTGGTGACTAGACGTGGGATCCTGTGGTGGTCAAAAAGGGCTCAGGTCCTCAGAAGTGGTGTCAGGCGGTGGGATTTCGAAAGAGAAACCCTTTTAGAGAAAGAGAAAGAAATCTTACGTGTGTGCTGTTGAAAGGAAGGAAAACCTGTGGAAAAACAGCATGTTGCCCAAGTTGTTGGGATCACAAAATAAAATTACCCCACACGAAGTAAAAATGTGTGTGTGGAGCCCTTTGAGAACCCAGAGAGCAGCCGTGTGTACATGTGTGTGTTAAGGAGCGGAAGCTGAACAGAAAGCAACTTTCACAGAACAGAATCAGAAAAGAAGAAAAAATAAGTAGAGAAGCTCTCACTGATCTTAAAAGAACATAAGCAAAACACTCTTTAGAAAATAAGCTCTCTCAAGTGAGGGAAGAAAACAACAACAACCTCAAACAAAATCCCTCCAAAGAAAACAAAAAGAATTCCTGTTGTGAGTACTGACAGGGTAGAAGATGAAGAAGCCATTTTGTCAGGAGAAATTCCTGAGGTCGAGGAGGAAGTTAGTGACAATATAGAAGATATTGAAAGTGCAGAACTTATAGGAGAAGAAGGGATTAGACAAACAGTTCCAATCATAAGTGTGTTAAAAGCTACTGATTCCTCACAGTCTGAGATTGCCAAAATGCAATTGGAAATAAAACGTATGGAAATGGTATTGAGACAAAAAGAACTTGAGGAGGAGAGAGACAGAGAAATAAATAGGACTTTGAGGGAGAAAGAAATTGAAATAGAAATTATGAGAATAAAATAACAGTCTAGTGAGGGAGCCAAATAGAGGGAACATGAAAAAGCCTTACATAAAAGCCCCAGATTAACCCCAAGGGGCTTTGCCTTGTACATACCAGGGCAAGATCCTCAAATCTTTCTATCCACACTTGAGAAAGCAGCATTTAATTGGGGCAGGCAGACTTTATGAAATTTATTCCAAGCCTGGTGAAAGGGGAATTAGCAGAAGTATACATTTCCCTCAGATAAAGAAGTTCCCTATGAAGACTTTAAGAATGCTGTGTTTGTACGTTTTAAACTAGGGCCTGACTTTTTCAGAAAGAAGGACTCTACAATCCCATCTTGACAGATCTTTCACTGAGTACAGTTCCAGGGTGAGTGATCTGTTTGAGAAATGGATGACAGGAGCCAAAGCGAACACAAAAGACAAAAGATTTAATGATTTTAGATCAATTTTTATTCCAACTCCCAGGAGAAATAAAGCTGTTGGTGAAAGACCATTTCCCCAAAGATGTTCAGAGTGCTGCTGAAACTGCTGACCTGCTGAATAGAGGTGGCTGCAACAAAAGAACCTCAGGAAGGGTGAATTTAAGCCTGTTTTTAAAACTTTACCTCAGAAGGAAGAAGTTAAGAGAGGGTATTCAACTGGACAAGAAGGAGGTCTCAGATTGTCCAGACCAAGAGAAGATTACCACAGCCAAGTAACAAATAGCAGGGAGAGAACACGTTTCAATTGTGGGAAGACTGGCCATTATAAGTTGCAATGTCCAAGTCCACAACCTAAAGCAAATATATCTAGTCATGCTGTGAAGTTAGTTAAATGCATTGAAACACCTACCCAACGTTTAGCAGAAAGCAGTGACATACCATAGATGATACCTCAGGGTAATATTAAAGATTATAGAATCATAGAATAGTAGGGTTGGAGGGGGCCAACAAGGCCATCGAGTCCAACCCCCAGCTCAGTGCAGGAATCCAGGTCAGAGCACCCTTGACAGATGACTGTCCAGCCTCATCTTGAACACCTCCAGCGTGGGAGAGCCCACCACCTCCCTAGGTAATGGGTTCCACTGTCGTCTTGCTCTAACAGTCTGCTCTAACTTCTAACAGAAGTTTTTCCTGACGTTCAGCCAGAATCTGGCTTCCTGTCACTTGAGCCCATGATTCCGTGTCCTGCACTCTGGGATGATCAAAAAGATCATCTAGCCCACTTTGAGCTTAGTTTTATTTATTTATTTCTATACCGCCCAATAGCCGAAGCTCTCTGGGCGGTTCACAAAAATTAAAACCAAACAGCACACAATAAAACAATTTAAAATACATAGAACATTAAAGCCACAATATAACAATACAACCACAATAAAACCTAGCAGCAGTGCAGGAGTTTAAAATACAGATTTAAAACAGCAAAGCTAAAAATTTAGAAAGCTAAAATGCTAAAATGCCTGGGAAAATAAAAAGGTCTTCACCTGGCGCCGAAAAGAATACAATGTAGGTGCCAGGCGAACCTCACTAGGGAGCTCATTCCAGTGCCGGGGTGCCACAGCAGAAAAAGCCCTCCTCCTAGTAGCCACCCGCCTCACTTCCTTTGGCAGGGGCTCACGGAGAAGGGCCGCTGACGATGATCTTAAGGTCCGGGCAGGCACATATGGGAGGAGGCGATCCTTCAGGTAACCTGGCCCCAAGCCGTTAAGGACTTTGAATGTTAACACCAGCACTTTGAATCGGGCCCGGAAATGGACTGGCAGCCAGTGCAGCTGGAAAAGTACTGGCGTAATATGAGCTCGCAGGCCAGTCCCTGTTAACAATCTTGCTGCCCTATTTTGGACCAGCTGAAGTTTCCGGACCATTTTCAAAGGCAGCCCCACGTATAACGCATTGCAGTAATCCAGACGAGAAGTTATCAGAGCGTGGATAACCGTAGCTAGGCTCTGTCTGTCCAGATAAGGGCGGAGTTGGTATACCAGCCTCAGCTGATAAAAAGTGCTCCGTGCCACTGAGTTCACCTATGCCTCAAGTGACAGTTCTGGATCCAAGAGCACCCCCAAATGACGAACCTGATCCTTTAGGGGGAGTGCAACCCCCTCCAGAACAGGTTGAATATCACCTAGCCAGGCAGACGAACCACCCACTAACAGTACCTCCGTCTTGTCTGGATTGAGTTTCAGTTTATTAGCCCTCATCCAGTCCATTACTGTGCCCAGGCCCTGATTCAGAACAGCCTCTGCCTCACCTGGGTTTGATGAGAAAGAGAGGTAGAGCTGGGTGTCATCCACATATTGATAGCACCTCAGCCCACACCTCCGGATAACCTCCCCCAGCGGTTTCATGTAGATGTTAAACAGCATGGGGGATAAAATAGAGCCCTGTGGAACCACATGGCACAATTGCCATGGCACAGAGCAGTAATCCCCCAGCACCACCTTCTGGAATCGGCCATCCAAGTAGGAGCGGAACCACTGTAGTGCAGTGCCTCCTACTCCCAACCCAGACAACCTATCCAGAAGGATACCATGGTCGATGGTATTGAAAGCCGCCGAGAGGTCCAGGAGAATCAACAGGGTCACACTCCCCCTGTCCCTCTCCCGGCAGAGGTCATCCCACAGGGCGACCAAGGCAGTTTCCGTTCCAAAACCAGGCCTGAAGCCCGATTGAAATGGATCTAGATAATCCGTTTCATTCAAGAGTGCCTGGAGCTGTCCTGCAACCACCCGCTCAAGCACTTTGCCCAGGAAGGGGAAGTTGGCCACTGGCCTATAATTGTTAACATCCTCTGGGTCCAGGTTAGGCTTTTTCAGGAGTGGTCTAATTACTGCCTCTTTTAAAGCAGCAGGCACCACTCCTTCACTCAAGGAGGAATTTACAACCTCCTGGACCCAGCCAGACATCCCCTCCTTGTTTGATTTAATAAGCCATGAAGGGCAAGGGTCAAGCACACAAGTGGTCGATCGGACTTGGCCAAGCACCTTGTCCGCATCCTCAGGCCTCAGTAACTGAAACTCATCCAATAAAACTGGACCAGACAGTTCTCTGAACGCCTCTACCAATGGAACTGCATTAATCGTGGTGTCCAATTCATGACGAATCTGAGCGATTTTATCTTCAAAGTGCCATGCAAACTTGTCACAGCGTGCCGTGGGTTCCACCGTCTCTCTCCCTGGCCCAGAATGTAACAGGCCGCGAACCACTCGGAAAATCTCCGCTGGACGACACTGAGAAAATGCAATGCTGGTGGAAAAGAACTGTCTCTTTTCCACCCTCACCGCCACAGAGTAGGCTTGACAGTGGGCTCTCACCTGTGTTCGGTCAGACTCAGCACGAGTTTTCCTCCACCTGCGTTCTAGCCGACTCCCCTCTTGCTTCATTGCCCTTAGCACAGGTGTGTACCAAGGAGCTGGCCAGGCTCTGCTCAGAGGGAGAGGGCGCTTGGGCATGATCGTGTCAACCGCCCGAGTCATCTCTGCATTCCACAGAGCGACCTGGGCTTCGACAGGAGCACCAGCCATACCAGCAGGAAAATCCCCCAGAGCCCTCTGGAATCCATCAGAATCCATTAATCGCCAGGGGTGGACAATTTTAATAGGTCCCCCACCCTTGCAGAGGGGGAAGGCTGCCAGGAGTCTAAACCTCAACAGGAAGTGATCTGTCCATGACAAAGAAACAGATGTTAATTCCTCCACTTTCAGATCACCATCCTCCTGCCCAGTCGAGAAAACCAGATCAAGCGTGTGTCCTTTTATATGTGTTGGGCCGATGACATGTTGGGACAGCCCCATGGTTGTCATGGCGGCCATGAAGTCCTGAGCCGCCCCGGATACAGCGGCCTCGGCATGGAAGTTGAGATCCCCCAGGACCATCTTTAGTTTGCTCATCAGGATATCATGGGGCACTTTGTCAAAAGCTTTGCTGAAGTCGAGGTATATTATGTCCACAGCATTCCCACAGTCCACAAGGGAGGTGACTTGATCAAAAAATGAGATCAGATTCATCTGGCAGGATTTGTTCTTGACAAATCCATGTTGGCTTCGAGTCATCACTGCATTCTTTTCAAGGTGCTTCCAGATGGATTGCTTTATCATCTGCTCCAGAATTTTCCCAGGGATTGATGTCAGACTGACTGGTCTGTAGTTCTCAGGTTCTTCCTTTTGCCCTTTTTGAAGATAGGGACAACATTAGCCCTCCTCCAGCCATCCAGCACTTCCCCCGTCCTCCATGATTTCTCAAAGAGAATAGACAGTGGTTCTGAGAGTTCTTCTGCCAGTTCCTTTATTACTCTAGGGTGCAGTTTATCTGGCCCTGGAGATTTGAACTCATTCAAAGTAATTAGGTGTTCCTTGACCATATGCCTATCGATCTCAAGCTGCAATCCTGCCCCTTCAGCCTGTACTTCGCCTTTGCCAGGGGGGTCATAGACCATCTTTTGGGAGAAAACTGAGCCAAAGTAGGAACTGAGCACTTCTGCCTTTTCCTTGTCATCTGTTATAATTTTGCCATCCTTATTTATTAGCTGAACAACCATTTCTTTCCTCTGCCTTTTACTATACACATAGCTGAGGAAAGCCTTTTTGTTGCATTTAGCATCCCTTGCTAAGCTCAGCTCATTCTCAGCTTTAGCCTTCCTGACGCCATCCCTGCAATTCTGTGCTACCTGCCTGTACTCTTCTTTTGTTGCTTGGCCTTCTTTCCACTTCCTATATGTGTCCTTTTTTGTTTTCAGGTCATCTCTAAGCTTTCTGTGAAGCCACATTGGCTTCTTCTGTTGTCTTCCACCTTTTCTTCTAGAAGATCTAGAAATATTACCTGAAAAGGTTATGTTGCGTGGTTTAAAGGGGTCACATCTGCCACAGCTGGATGATGAGCTCACAGAAATGGTACTCTGTTGTTCAGTCGTTCAGTCGTGTCCGACTCTTCGTGACCCCATGGACCATAGCACGCCAGGCCTTCCTGTCCTCCGCTCTCTCCCGGAGTGTGCTCAAGTCCATATTCATTGCATCGGTGATGCTATCTAGCCATCTCATCCTCTGCCGTCCCCTTCTCCTTTTGCCTTCAGTCTTTCCCAGTATCAGGGTCTTTTCCAGGGAGTTTTCTCTTCGCATTAGGTGGCCAAAATATTTGAGCTTCAGCTTCAGGATCTGTCCTTCCAATGAACACTCAGGGTTGATTTCCTTTAGGATTGACTGATTGGACCTCCTTGCAGTCCAGGGGACTCGTAAGAGTCTTCTCCAGCACCACAGTTCGAAAGCATCAATTCTTCGGCGCTCAGCCTTCCTTATAGTCCAGCTCTCACAGCCATACGTTGCTACTGGGAAAACCATAGCTTTGATTATATGAACCTTTGTCGGCAAGGTGATGTCTCTGCTTCTTACTGTGCTGTCTAGGTTTGCCATAGCTTTCCTCCCAAGGTGCAAGCGTCTTTTAATTTCATGGCTACAGTCACCGTCTGCGGTGATCCTGGAGCCCAAGAAAATAAAATCTGGCACTGCTTCCATTTCTTCCCCTTCCATATGCCAGGAAGTGATGGGGCCAGATGCCATGATCTTAGTTTTGTTAATGTTGAGTTTCAACCCAGCTTTTGCACTCTCCACTTTCACCCTCAACAAGAGGCTCCTTAGATTCTCTTCGCTTTCTGCCATTAGGGTGGTTCACATACTGCTGAAGCCTTGCTTGTAGGATTTTGAGCATCACCTTACTGGCATCTGAAATGAGCGCAATTGTATGGTAGTTTGAACACTCTTTGGCGTTGCCCTTCTTTGGGATTGGAAAGTAAACTGACCTATTCCAGTCTTGTGGCCATTGCTGAGTGTTCCAAATGTGTTGGCATATTGCAGCACTTTAACAGCATCATCTTTTAGGATTTTAAATAGCTCAGCTGGAACACTGTCATCTCCGCTAGCTTTGTTGTTAGTAATGCTTCGTAAGGCCCACTTGACTTCACTCTCGAGGATGTCCGGCTCATGTTCAGTGACCGCACCATCATGGCTATCGGGGACATTAGGATCTTTCCTGTATAGTTCTTATGTATATTCTTTCCACCTCTTCTTAATCTCATCTGCTTCTGTTAGGTCCCTGCCTTCTTTGTCCTTTATCATGCCCATCTTTGCACAAAACATTCCCTTGAGATCTCCGATTTTCTTGAAGAGATCTCTAGTCTTTCCCATTCTATTGTTTTCTTCGAGTTCTTTGCATTGTTCATTGAAGAAGGCCTTCTTGTCTCTCCTTGCTATTCTCTGGAACTCTGCATTCAGTTGGATATATCTTCCCCTTTCTCCCTTGCTTTTCGCTTCCCTTCTTTCCTCAGCTACTTGTAAAGCCTCATCAGACAGCCACTTTGCTTTCTTGCACTTCTTTTTCTTTGGGATGGATTGAGTTGTTCCCTCCTGAACAATGTTACGGACCTCCGTCCATAGTTCCTCAGGCACTCTGTCTAACAGGTCTAATCCCTGAAATCTATTCCTCACCTCCACTATATATTCATCAGGGATATGATTGAGGTCATACCTGAACGGTTTAGTGGTTTTCCCGACGTTCTTCAATTTCAGCCGAAATTTTGCAAGAAGCAGCTCATGATCTCAGCCACAGTCAGCTCCAGGTCTTGTTTTTACTGACTGTATAGAGCTTCTCCATCTTTGGCTGCAAAGGACATAATCAATCTGATTTCGATATTGACCATCTGGTGATGTCCATGTGTAGAGTCGCCTCTTGTGCTGTTGGAAAAGAGTGTTTGCTATGATCAGCGTGTTCTCTTGGCAAAACTCTATTAGCCTTTGTCCTGCTTCATTTTGTACGCCAAAAGCCATGCTTGCCTGTTATCCCGGTGATTTCTTGACTTCCTACTTCAGCATTCCAATCCCCTATGATGAAGAGGACATCTGTTTTTGGTGTTAGTTCTAGAAGGTGTTGTAGGTCTTCATAGAACAGATAAACCTTAGATTCTTCGGCCTCAGTGGTTGGGGCATAGACTTGAATTACTGTGATGTTGAATGGTTTGCCTTGGATTCATACTAAGATCATTCTATCGTTTTAGAGATGGTACCCCAGTACTGCTTTTCCCACCCTTTGGTTGACTTTGAGTGCTACTCCATTTCTTCTAAGGGATTCTTGCCCATAGGTCACCCATGCTTAAATTCACCCATGCCTGTCCATTTTAGTTCACCGATTCCCAAGACGGATGTTCAATCTTGCCATCTCATGTTTGACCACCTCCAGCTTACCTTGATTCATTGATCTGACATTCCAGGTTCCTAGACAATATTGTCCTTTACAGCATCGGACTTTCTTTTCACCACCAGACACATCCACAGCTGAGTGTCCTTTCGGCTTTGGCCCAGCCGCTTCACTCTTTCTGGCGCTACTCGGAAATTCCCTCTGCTCTTCCCCAGTAGTATATTGGACACCTTCCGACCTGAGGGGCTCATCTTCCGGCGTCATCTCTTTTAGCCTTGTGATACGTTCCATGGGGTTTTCTTGGCAAGAATACTGGAGTGGGTTGCCATTTCCTTCTCCAGTGGGCCACATTTTGTCAGAACTCTCCACCATGACCTGTCCGTCTTGGGTGGCCCTGCACGGCATAGCTGATGGCTTCACTGAGATAAAAAATATTTGGGTATGCTGGATACAGGGGCTAAGATTTCACTAATTAGAGCAGATCTGATGGAGGAAAAGGCACAATCCCTGGAAAGGCATGTTATATAAAAGAGATTAATGGCACCCACAGGGAAGCTCCAGTTGCCAGTGTATATCTACAATGGAGGTGTAGAAAAGGAAAATATGAGATGGCTGCAAATTCTGAGCAAACAGAAGCGGTGATAGGAAAAATGTGATGGGGCGAGGAACCCAGATACATATTTGCCCAGACCCTTCTGAAGAATATGCTTTGACTCAAACTGAAAATGAGAAAGAAAACTTGAAAGAAAGAAAGAAACAGAGCATTGTGGGTGAGAGCCTAAAAGTGGCAGTGTGAGGGGAGACACTGCCCAAAGCACCTGACCTGATGACCAGAAGTAGGATCATGTGGTGGTCAAAAAGGCCTTACCCCCCCCCTTTAAAAAATTTTTTGCAAAAGCACATGGGGGGCCACGCTGTTCCCTGAGGCACTACTGCAGTGCACTCCCCCCAGAAAGAGCAGGGTGGGGCTCCCTCCTCAGAGGGAGCAGCTGCTTGCGGGGCTGCTCAGGCTGTCACAACGGGCAAACCAGGGTGAGACAGGAGTGCCCTTCGCTGGCTCTCTGCGGGACAGCAAGGGGGGAGGAAAGGCAGGCAAGGGAGCTGCCTGCCCTCACCTGGCTCAGCAGCATGGCAGGAGGGGGGAGACCCTGTGCTCGACCCCTGCAAGTGGCCGTGCCCACAATGACAGGCAAAAGAGCTTCTTGCCCAAACTACCCATGTGAGGGGAGGGCCCTTGGCTTGAACTGGTCAAGCGGGAGTGGGGGCCCACATTGAAGCAGGAAAACAAGGACCTAAGCCACGGGGCTGTGTCCTGAGCACGTGGGCAGTGGGGGCTTTTCCAGAAGAAACTGAGGAGATGGACAGGAAGGCCTTCCGTGATCACGTGGATGAACGAAAGTGCGAGAAAACCACACAAATGAGCAGTAATGCAGTGTGAGAATAAAACCACACAAACACACCTCTCTCTTCTCCATGTTCCCCTCCCTCTGCCTTGCAGAGCCCTTTGGAAGGGCGGCACTTGGAAACAGCACAATGGATTTTAAGGCGGGGGGGGGAGATAATTTTGCAGGATGCAGCCCTCTACCAATGCTTTGCAACAGCTGATCATAGAATCATAGAATGGTAGGGTTGGAAGGGGCCTGTAAGACCATCGAGTCCAACCCCCTGCTCAATGCAGGAATCCAAGTCAGAGCATCCCTGACGGGTGGCTGTCCAGCCTCAGAAGGAGAAAAAAATGGACACACCAGGCTTTATTCTGAGGCAGAGTCGTGACATGTTTGCAGAAACATAGAAAGCCCCTTTGGGTCAGTTTATTCAGAGGCTGCAGAGTCACAACACGTTTGGCAGAACAGAGCCATAGAAAGCCCCCTCCCTCCAAGGCACCATTTCCCCAACATCTGCCATCGGTGAAAGTGCCAAATGCAGTTTTCCTGAGTTCAGCCCCCCACCCCCACCCCATCATTATAATGAGAGAACAGGGTGACATTGGACTACCTCATAAGGTTGTTGTAAGGGCTATTGGACTAATACTTATGAAGCGCATGACGTGACTGTGCATTCACATCTATGGTGGCAGGGGGACAGTAATTATCCTGGTGGGAGATGGGATGGTTCCTGTTCAGTCTCTCTCCCCCCCAGCCCTCCCAACCACTACCTGGGGGTGGCCCCTAAAGACACCCCTCTGCCAACACCATTGCCCCATCATGCTCACAGCTCCTCCACTCTGGCTGGAGGCTCCCCAGCCCTCCCGCATGCATCATCATCATTTGCTCCACAGGGAGGGGGGTGTCCTTGGACTCCAGATCTACCCCTGGGCATCTGGGGGGGTGGGAGGAGCAGCAGAGGCAGCCTCATCCTGCCATCCCTTCCGCTCGCCCACTGGGTGGCACCGCGGGCAGAGCGGGGAGGGCGTTCAGGGTCTGGGCAGCGCCCCCCCCAAGGGGTTTTCCAGGCAGTGGGGAGGGCACGGCAGGTGGGACCCGCAAGGAGAGTGGCAGCGCCAGCAGACCCCACCCGCACCCATCACTTTGGGCCAAGGACCCCTCCCCCTGAAGGACCACTACGAAGCAGGGCCACGCTTTGGCCACCAGGGGTCAGCAGGCTGCAGTGCTACCTTTGGGCCACTAGAGGGAGCTCCCATGTGATCGCTGCAGCCTTCAGGGGGCCACAGAGTTCAGCAGCCCACGAAAACATTTTACAAAATCCAGGTTACCTCAATGTGCTGCCGTAGCCATTTGGAAAGAGTTTTAGGTGTCGCTAAAGGGGGTGATGAGTGGGCTATTGCAATACATTGAGTTTCCATCCTGCAAAATGCCCTGGAGGGATGTCCTTCTGGATTACTATTATTCTAAATTACTATTGAGAGGCACAAAGCATGTTTGGCAGACTGAGCAAACATCTGTCTTGTAATACTGGGCCAGTTTGCTCGGACAAGCCACTATGTCTTCAATAAATAAGCTACTGCTCCCAGACTGGAAGGGGGGATAACTTTTCCTCCTGGTGGATCTCTTCTTTACATGGGCTCCCCAGGAAAAAAATTTCTGACTGGCTGCCACCAGTCAGGATGAACCTCCTGACATAGCCTAGTCTGTTCAGCTGCTTGTGGAATCTCTAAGCCATCTGTCAGGGATGCTCCGACTTGGATTCCTACATTGAGCAGGGGGTTGGACCTGATGGTCTTATAGGCCCCCTCCAACCCTACTATTCTATGATTCTAAGCCCTATTGCCAAGGGCCCCTCCCTTCAGCCCAGTCCTAGGGAAGAAAGAAAATGTACTTTGGACTTTTCTTCTCAAAGCCCAAAAACAGAGAGTTTACCAGAACCCTTTAAAACTCCTAAAACACAAGTGGTAGCTTTGTAACCATGCAGTCTTTCACATGGGGAAGGGAACAGTGAGAAACCCCTTTTAAAACAGCACAGCCAAATGTCCAAATATAAAAAGGAGTTTGTTTGGGGGAGGGGGAGAAACACAGGGAGGAAACGATGGAGGGCAACTATCACAGACACACAGAATTCCAAATAAAAATCTAAAAGTCAGTCTAGCTTATCTAGTCACATTACCTACTGGAATAGAGCCTTGGGTCCCAGACCGTATCAATGGGACCTTCTCCAACTGGGGAGAGGTAACGAGTGGGGTACCACAGGGCTCAGTCCTGGGCCCAGTGCTCTTCAACATTTGTATTAATGACTTGGAGGAGGAGGTACAGGGAATGCTGATCAAATTTGCAGATGACACAAAATTGGACGGGATAGCTAATACTTTGGAAGACAGAAACTAAATTCAAAGCGATCTTGATAGACTGGAGCGCTGGGCAGAAAACAACAGAATGACATTTAATAGCGATAAATGCCAAGTTCTGCAACTAGGAAAAAGAAACCAAAGGCACAGTTACAAGATGGGGGATACGTGGCTCAACAACATTACAAGCAAGAAGGATCTTGGAATTGTTGTAGATCACAAGCTGAGTATGAGCCAACAATGTGATGTGGCTGCAAAAAAGGCAAATGCTATTTTGGGCTACATTAAGAGAAGCATCGCTTCCAAATCCCAAGAAGTACTAGTTCCCCTCTACTCAGCACTGGTTAGACCTCATCTGGAGTACTGCGTCCAGTTCTGGGCACCACATTTTAAGAAGGATGCAGACAAGCTGGAGAGAGTTCAGAGGAGGGCAACAAAGATGATCAGGGGACTGGAAACAAAGCCGTCTGAGGAGAGACTGAAAGAACTGGGCATGTTTAGCCTTGAGAAGAGAAGACTGAGGGGGAGATATGATAGCGCTCTTCAGGTCCTTGAAACGTTGCCCCAGAGAGGAAGGCCAGGATCTCTTCTCGATCATCCCAGAGTGCAAGACACGGAATCATGGGCTCAAGAGACAGGAAGCCAGATTCCGGCTGAACATCAGGAAAAACTTCCTGACTGTTAGAGCAATACAACAATGGAACCAATTACCCAGGGAGGTGGGGGGCTCTCCCACGCTGGAGGCATTCAAGACGAGGCTGGACAGCCATCTGTCGGGGATGCTCTGACTTGGATTCCTGCACTGAACAGGGGGTTGGCCTTGATGGCCTTATAGGCCCCTTCCAACCCTACTGTTCTATGATTCTATGATATGCTGAGTTCATTGCAGAGAAGATGGTCTTGGAGAGGGACAGAGAGGGACCATGCACATCTGGCTTCCAGTGAGATGGTATATAGGAAAGAAGTGAGACAAGGATAAGTAAAACTATTCAGCTTGCTCAGCAGGGAGGCAACTGATCAGATGCTCTAGCGGGCACTATGGATCTAAATCAGAAGCAGGGGTTTGTCACAGCCAGGGTGGCTTGTTTTAACCCCCAGCACATGCCAGGCACCATTTCCCTAATTACCTGTCCAGGCACAACTTGTCATGTTGTTCAAACCCAGATGGCATGGCTTGTTTGAGGGGGAAACAACCTTCAAATAACCCATGGGCTGTTGCTGGGTTATTTTCCCCTCAAACAAGGCATACCACCCAGGATCATATGACATGACTAGCTACGCCTGCATGGTTAATTAGGGAGATGGTGCCCGGAATGCGCTGGCTATTAAAACAAGCCACCGTGGCTTGTTTGATCATGCAAACCGGGTCACAGTCTTAAATAATACACCAATAAATATAATTGAAACCTTTCACTCATCTTCTCTCCCACTATCCAGTAGGATTTGGAAAAGTATTGTGCCAGAGCCACCTCTGAAAAGGCTTTTTGCACATGCTCAATGTTTCCAGTTTGAATTTTCAGATCTTCCAGGCCTTGCACTTCGTTGGTCAAGTCAATGTGAGTTTTTCTTCCCAATGGTGAGAGCTCAGTAGGGCCTGCCAAAGGTGTGCCAAGAATGAGCTTTGATTGTAAGCTGCTCTAGGAGACTTTCAGCAGATGTGTAAAAATTCTTCAAATAAATAAATCCACCACATGATTCTTCAAGAATGCTGTGCTGATCCAGAGCAAGCTTACCAAGTACAGTTTAAAAAGGCACACAATCACTTCTGACAGAATTTTCAAGAGCATTCTGGTTCTTACAGGTTTGCGTTGAATTCCCTTTTGTGAACTTTCTGTCAAAGACTTGAGATTTGCCAGACCTGCCAAACTCCTCCTCGCTTGGCTTTTGGCAGAAGCCCAAGAACGAGGCCCATCCATCCTGGGCAAGGAGCAACCTGGAGCCTTTGCAGGTTTCCTGTATGCCGGGGAGGTCCAACTACTGCACAGCTCCTCTTTCCATGCCAGTCTTGCAGAGGCTGAATGGGACCATGAAGCCCTGGCCTTTCTAGGCTTCCTACTGGCTGGCACCACAGAGCTCTTGCCAATCAGCAGAAAGGCTAGCGCTACTGAAAATTCCAAGAACATTTCTGCCAGCTGCCTGAGCCTATTCTCTGTGCATGTGCAAAGTGGATGCTCTGGAATGAAATTCTCCCAGGGAGAATGTTTCTAGCTTTATGACTTCTCTCTGCAACATCGTATAACTAATAAAAGACACTGAAAATGCTAAATAGCAGCAAAGATGGCCAAAACCCAAAGTTACTACACAAACTTTATTTCAGATTCCCAAAAAGAGTTCATAGTGGAGCATTACCTTTGGCCAGCCATGGCAGGATGTGCATTTTGCGCTCAGAGCATTTGTGAGATCTCTGGAGAGCACAACGGTGCCAGTAAAGATGGTGTAATTGCATAATTCATCCACCAGGTGGCAGCAGAGAGAAGCCTTGGATGCTGGCCGCCACGCCAGTAGGTTCAGTGGCTGTGACCCCCCTCGGGCAGAGTCAGGCGTCCTGCTTCCTCCCCAGAGAACAGCAGCATGCCCGGAGCACCCGCCCTCATGTCAGGCTGGATTTAGGAAACAGCCGAGTTTGTTTTATTGGACTTGCTGGGAAGACTAATGAGAAAATGCTAACACGCCTCTCTTAAAACAATGTCTTGGTATGAGATGCAAATGCCTAATGTTAGTGATAAATAACAAAGAATTTGAAAAAGTGAATGAGTAAGAAGTAGTAATTGTATTAAAGGGAAGAAGCAGGTTCACAATCAATTCTGGGTAACTAGCATAAAAAAATGATGGTTAAGTTCACCTGGATGGTACCAAAAGAGAAAATACTGAGTTAAAGTCCTATCAGTTGGGCCAAAAAGTTATTTGACTAATGAACAGGTGTGAAACTGTATCATTTCAGGTCAAAAGTGTACTTTAAGTTTTCGCTTATCAATTAATGAGCAAAAAATATTGTGTAAAGTATACACATCGAAAAGCTTGATATACAGTATCTAGAAAAAATTATACACTTAAGTTTAATTGGCAAATCTTGAGTAAGGAGTTATCTTCTCAAAGCTATAATTCAAATTTGATTTTATCTATTTGATAAAATAGGTGTACATGTAAGCCTTTTTTAATAGGATCTATTCTTCAGAATGGTTAATAAAAATAAGATAATTAAGACTGAGCCTAATGTATGGGACAGTAGATAGTACTAGCTATGAGGTAATTTCTACACACTCCTTCATGGATCACTGCCTTGTTGTGGCAAAGGGGCTTGCGTAACTCAGTGAAGCCATAAGCTATGCCGTGCAGGGCCACCCAAGATGGACAGGTCATGGCGGAGAGTTCTGACAAAATGTGGCCCACTGGCGAAGGAAATGGCAACCCACTTCAGTATTCCTGCCAACAAAACCCCATGGAACGTATCACAAGGCTAAAAGAGATGACGCCGGAAGATGAGCCCCTCAGGTCGGAAGGTGTCCAATATACTACTGGGGAAGAGCAGAGGGAATTTCCAAGTAGCACCAGAAAGAGTGAAGCGGCTGGGCCAAAGCCGAAAGGACACTCAGCTGTGGATGTGTCTGGTGGTGAAAAGAAAATCCGATGCTGTAAAGAACAATATTGTTTAGGAACCTCGAATGTCAGATCAATGAATCAAGGTAAGCTGGAGGTGGTCAAACATGAGATGGCAAGATTGAACATCGACATCTTGGGAATCAGCGAACTAAAATGGACAGGCATGGGCGAATTTAATTCAGGTGACCATCATATCTACCACTGTGGGCAAGAATCCCTTAGAAGAAATGGAGTAGCACTCATAGTCAACAAAAGGGTGGGAAAAGCAGTACTGGGGTACAATCTTAAAAACGATAGAATGATCTCAGTACGAATCCAAGGCAAACCATTCAACATCACAGTAATTGAAGTCTACGCCCCAACCACTGAGGCTGAAGAAGCTGAGGTTTATCTGTTCTATGAAGACCTACAACACCTTCTAGAACTAACACCAAAAACAGATGTCCTCTTCATCATAGGGGATTGGAATGCTGAAGTAGGAAGTCAAGAAATCACCGGGATAACAGGCAAGCATGGCCTTTGGTGTACAAAATGAAGCAGGACAAAGGCTAATAGAGTTTTGCCAAGAGAACACGCTGATCATAGCAAACACTCTTTTCCAACAGCACAAGAGGCGACTCTACACATGGACATCACCAGATGGTCAATATCGAAATCAGATTGATTATGTCCTTTGCAGCCAAAGATGGAGAAGCTCTATACAGTCAGTAAAAACAAGACCTGGAGTTGACTGTGGCTCAGATCATGAGCTTCTTATCGCAAAATTTCGGCTTGAAGAACGTCGGGAAAACCACTAAACCATTCAGGTATGACCTCAATCATATCCCTGATGAATATACAGTGGAGGTGAGGAATAGATTTCAGGGATTAGACCTGATAGACAGAGTGCCTGAGGAACTATGGACAGAGGTCCGTAACATTGTTCAGGAGGCAGCAACTCAATCCAACCCAAAGAAAAAGAAGTGCAAGAAAGCAAAGTGGCTGTCTGATGAGGCTTTACAAGTAGCTGAGGAAAGAAGGGAAGCGAAAAGCAAGGGAGAAAGGGGAAGATATATCCAACTGAATGCAGAGTTCCAGAGAATAGCAAGGAGAGACAAGAAGGCCTTCTTCAATGAACAATGCAAAGAAATCGAGGAAAACAACAGAATGGGAAAGACTAGAGATCTCTTCAAGAAAATCGGAGATATCAAGGGAATGTTTTGTGCAAAGACAGGCATGATAAAGGACAAAGAAGGCAGGGACCTAACAGAAGCAGATGAGATTAAGAAGAGGTGGAAAGAATACACAGAAGCACTATACAGGAAAGATCCTAATGTCCCCGATAGCCATGATGGTGTGGTCACTGAACTGGAGCCGGACACCCTAGAGAGTGAAGTCAAGTGGGCCTTACGAAGCATTACTAACAACAAAGCTAGAGGAGATGACAGTCTTCCAGCTGAGCTATTTAAAATCCTAAAAGATGATGCTGTTAAAGTGCTGCACGCAATATGCCAACACATTTGGAACACTCAACGGTGGCCACAAGACTGGAAAAGGTCAGTTTACATTCCAATCCCAAAGAAGGGCAATGCCAAAGAGTGTTCAAACTACCATACAATTGTGCTCATTTCACACGCCAGCAAGGTGATGCTCAAAATCCTACAAGCAAAGCTTCAGCAGTATGTGAACCAAGAACTACCGGAAGTACAAGCTGGGTGGCAGAGGAACTAGAGATCAAATTGCCAACTTTTGCTAGATCATGGAGAAAGCAAGAGAACTCCAGAAAAACGTCTTTTCTGCTTCACTGACTACGCTAAAGCTTTTGATTGTATGGATCACAACAAACTGTGGCAAATTCTGAAAGAGATGGGAGTACCAGACCACCTTACCTGTCTCCTGAGAAACCTGTACGAGGGTCAAGAAGCAACAGTAAGAACCGGACATGGAACAACCGATTGGTTCAGAATTGGGAAAGGATTACGACAAGGCTGTATATTGTCGCCCTGCTTATTAACTTATATGCAGAGTACATCATGAGAAATGCTGGGCTGGATGAATCAGAGGTCGGAATTAAGATTGCTGGGAGAATTATCAACAACCTCAGATACGCAGATGATACCACCCTAATGGCAGAAAGCGAAGAGGATCTAAAGAGCCTCTTGTTGAGGGTGAAAGAGGAGAGTGCAAAAGCTGGTTTGAAACTCAACATTAAAAAAACAAAGGTCATGGCATCTGGCCCCATCACTTCCTGGCATATAGGAGGGGAAGAAATGGAAGCAGTGCCAGATTTTATTTTCTTGGGCTCCAAGATCACCGCAGACAGTGACTGTAGCCATGAAATTAAAAGACGCTTGCTCCTTCGGAGGAAAGCTATGGCAAACCTAGACAGCATAGTAAGAAGCAGAGACATCACCTTGCCGACAAAGGTCCGTCTAATCAAAGCTATGGTTTTCCCAGCAGTAACGTATGGCTGTGAGAGCTGGACTATAAGGAAGGCTGAGCGCCGAAGAATCGATGCTTTCGAACTGTGGTGCTGGAGAAGACTCTTACGAGTCCCCTGGACTGCAAGGAGGTCAAATCAGTCCACCCTAAAGGAAATCAGCCCTGACTGCTCATTGGAAGGACAGATACTGAAGCTGAAGCTCAAATATTTTGGCCACCAAGGCAAAAGGAGAAGGGGACAGCAGAGGATGAGATGGCTAGATAGCATCACCGATGCAATGAATATGGACTTGAGCACACTCCGGGAGAGAGCGCAGAACAGGAAAGCCTGGCGTGCTATGGTCCATGGGGTCACGAAGAGTTGGACACGACTGAACAACAACAACAGCAACAATTTCTACACAAAACGTATAAATATGTGCTGATTATAGAATGCAGGAGCTTCTTATTAGACATTCACCAGTGCTGAATCGGGAACGTGGTACTTAACAGGAAATCTCTCCTTTTTAAGCTATTAGGACTTTTAAGTGTAAAAAAAAAATTATGCCATTTTATGCATGTTATGTTTTGATGTGATGTAACAAATATATTTCTAATAAATTGAATCCACCTAAAACAATTTTTGCCGCAGTGGCTTAGTGGTAAAGACGCTGAACTGCAGACTGGAAGGTCGGCAGGTCAGCAGTTTGAGACCCAAGTGCTGCGTGACGGAGTGAGCTCCCGTCTTCAGTCCCAGCTTCTGCCAACCTAGCAGTTTGAAAACAAGAAAATGCAAGTAGATAAATAGGTTCCGCCTCGGCGGGAAAGGTAACAGCATTCCGTGCACCTCGGTGTTCAGTCATGCCGGCCACATGACCACGGAAGCGTTTTCAGACAGCGCTGGCTCTTCGGCTTAGGAACGGGGATGAGCACCGCACCCTAGAGTCGGACACGACTGATTATATTGGTCAGCTGTAGGTAGTTAACTGGCAGCCAAAGGCTTCCTAAATATTTGAACTATAGACTGAAAACAGCTAGCAAAGACCAAATCCATAACACTCAGTTCTAATGGGCCAGTGCCACAAGGACACACAAGCATGGACAACTAGAGTCAAGGAGAAATGCCCTTGGGAAATGGGAGGAAAGAGCTGTTATTGGGCCTAGACTTCAAATCTCCTCTGAATGTGTCAGGGTGGAGGGGAATGGAAAATGAGTGAAACTGGTTCCATCCATTAACCAAAGAATATATGATAGCACCTCTGAGCATGTATAGAGTGGATTTTCAACACCAGTAAGAAAAAGACAGCTTCACTTCAGCTGGTGTTGTGTGAGAGCTTCCAAGCAGCTACGAGCCATTCAGAAGTTTGGGAGGTGGGGGCAATGGAAAGAAATCCATTCATAAAACATTTTACCCCTTTAAACATTTGGACACTTCATTCAGATTGCCTTGTTTGCATATGAAGCGTTTTTACGTGTTGTACCCATGTACAACACTTTTGGCAACTGCCTTCCAATTCAAAGTAACTTCTGAATGCAATCCTTAGATCACACCATCAGTGCACACAGCTTTGCAGAGCAACAAGATGGGCCTCTTCCCCACACAGCTCACAGTAAAACATTTGCCATTTCCATCGTACCTGAGGGAAGCCCCAAGAAGTTTATGAACATGATCTCCATACTCAGCACAACAGCACTACAGTGTAGGCTAATCCTATCCTCCTCATATCGCAGATGGAGGAGCCGAGTCCAAGAGCAGGCGGCTTGCTCCGGGGCAGCCTGGCGAGCACAAGCGGGGCAAGCGTGGGGCTCCTTCTCTGGTCCCGGCAGAACCTGAAGGAGAGGCGACCCTGGACGAAGACGCTGCCCCACCACTCCGCGGGGCCCGTCCGCGGGGCTCTTGCCAACGGCTCTGCCGAAACAGGGACGAGCCTCCTCGCCCTGCTCGGGCTGCCGCTCTCCGCCGAGCGCGCTGGGCACTTGCACCGGCCGGCCCGCGCGCGCCAGAGGCGTTCTCGGGGCACGCGCAGGCCCTTCTCCGGCCGGGCAGCGGCAGCTCCCAGCAGCCGGGCAGCGAGGGCGCAGCGCGGCTTGCGCAACGTCACGCCCGGCAGCGACCCGGCGGGGCGCCGCGCCGCTCGGCCCCAGCAGCCGCGCGTCTCCCCGCCCAGGAAGGGGCCTTGGCCAAAGGCCGCGCGGGCTGCCCTCGGAAGCCCGCGGCCCGGCCCCGCCCCGCTTCGCGCCGGCCCTGGACCCCCGCTGCGGGGCTGCTGTGCGCCTCCCGAGAGGCGGCAGCCCCCGCGCCGCGCCCCTCCCGGCCTCGGCGGCGGCGCGGCAGGCGCCCCGCGGCCGCCTCCCTCCTGCGCCCCGAGCCGGCCGGCTGCCTCGGGCGCGGCGCCCCGTCGCCAGCCGACGCGTCGCCAGGGCGGGCGGCCCCTGCCCGCGGCGCCTCACCCCCGTCGCCGGCCGCGGGGAGGGGGCCCCCGCCCGGCGCCCTCCGGACAGGCCGCGCGTGCGCAGGGGCCCCCCAGCCCTGCCGGCGCGGGAGCGGCAGAGGCCGCGTGGCGGCGGCGGACGGGCGGGCCTGCGCCGCCGTGGTGGTCGCGCCCACCAGCCCTCGCAGGGGGCCTCGCCCCCGCCGCCCTCCCTGCTGCTGCTGGCGCCCTCCCGGCCCGAGGAGCCGCCGAGCTGGGCGGTGCAGGGGCGGCTTCCGACGGGAGGGGAGCCCGCCCCGCCGGAGCCCACTTCCCCGGAGCCTGCGGGCGACGTTGCCCCGAGAGGGCTGCGCCCTCCTCTGCTCGCGGGCCCCCGCGGAGCGCAGCCCTCGCGCCTCGCCCGCCTTCGGGGCCCGCGTTCTCCGCCGCCGGGGCCCGCCGGAGGGGCTGGCGGGGCCTTTCCGTGGGATGCTTCGCGGCCTCGGCGCCCAGCCGGCCCCTCCGCCTCCCTGCCGGGGCTGCCGCCGGCCCCAGGCAGGCTCCCCGAGGCCGGCGGCGGCGGCCTGCGGAGCCCTTTCCCGGGGCGCAGGTGCACTCCCGGGGGGCGATTTTCCGGCCGCCGCCGCTTTCTTGGCGCGGCAGCGCAGCGCTCGCGGCAAAGGGCTCGCAGGGCCGTCCGCCGCGAAGCCCCGGCCCGCGCGCCCCCGCGATCAGGCGTTCGTGGAGATCAGGCGGCGCGGGGCGTTTCTATTGTGTTGACTCTGCCGGCCGGGAAGGGAAGCCGCGCAGCCGCTCGCCTGGCCCCGCCCGCGGGATGGTGCGCGGAGCCGGGTGTGGCGGGGGCCGAAAGCGCGGCTTCGCAGGGCTGCCCCGCAGCCCGTCCCGGGCCTTTCCGAGCTCGGCGTCATTCGCGCCGGCGCGGCGTGGGGGGTCCGGCCCGTTCCCCTCGAGGGGGCTTCGGCTTCAAGCTGTGCCCCGCCGCCCCCCTCCGGGAGAGCCCTCGGCGAATGCAGGCCTTCCTCTTCAGGGGGCCGCGGGCTCCCTGGGGCCGAGCAAGGCTGTCGCCAGCCCGCCCGCCGGGGCCTCCCCCTTCGCTCTTGCTGGCGCGCCAGGGCTCCCGCGCGGGGCCGGGCAGGCGGGCATCAGGCCGAGCGGGGGGCGGCCGCCCGGGCCGAAGCCGCCCTCTGGACTCGCCTGCCCGCTCTTCGCCGCTCTTCAGAAAACGCTTCTGGGCTGAAGTTCGTCTGGAAGCAGCGCGGGGCTAGAGGGCTGGGGCGGGGCGGGCGGCGGGGCCTTGGCCACGGAAGGCCCCCACGGGGAAGCCGCTTGCTTAGCTGGGCGGCCGGGGCTCGTTTCCCGGGCGCTCAGCAATTCCTCGGGGACAGGAGAGCAGCCGTCTGACCCAGCGGCCCTGGCCTGCGGAAGGGGAGGCCGCAGTCGACCCAGGAGGAGAAGGGGGGCGAGCGCTAGCTGGGCCCTCCGTCCAGAGGCCTGGAGATCAGGTGGCGCGGGGCGTTTCTATTGTGTTGACTCACCTGCTGCCGAGGGCAAAGGGCGGCGCAGGGAAGCTGGAATGGGCACGGAGAGCACGTTCCGCCCTCGCAGCTCAGCTCGGCTGTGAAACACTCGTGCCCCCCAGCAATGCGACGGGGAGGTGCCCACTGCCTTGGCCTGGCCCTCTTCAGCTCAGCCGCCCGAGGCCCCGGGACCTGGCAGGCGAAGGGCGGGCACCCGCCCTCCTGCTCACCCCCCTGCTGCTTCCCTGGCGTCTCCTGCTCCCTCCAGGCACTGCTGTGTTCAGTCCACCGCTCAGGTGCTCCCGAGACTTGCCAGATTTCCTCCTGCCCCCGGCCGGGGTACGTTGGCCTGCCGGGCCGCTCCTAGCCCTACATGTCTGTGACCTGCTTCTCGTATGGATTTGTCCCCAAATGCAGGACTACAGGTGGAAATGGCCCGGCTGGTGGCATGCATTGCCACGCACATGCGTTGGAGGGGAAGAGCAGCATCTGCTTGCTCTCAATTTAGTTTCCAACTGTGGTGAGGTCAATATCACAAAGAGCGTGGCTCTGGGCATGTGAACAGTGTCTTTCTGTCTCATCGGAATTAATGCATTCTACTATCACAGATCTGGGCTGGCTTCAAGGCCGCTTGAGCTCCAGCGCTGTCATTTTAGGAAGCAAGATTACCCGTGTGTGAAGCCGTCTTGAGGCCTTGCCCAGTTTTACTATTTGTGTAAAATGATTTTTAGGCCACCTTCAAGGGTAGAGCCCTTTTCCAGCCATACCAGTTCAGTTCTCCACTGCTGCTGCTTACACCGGGTGCCGGGGCATCAGCAGCCCCTGCCACCTACCTAGGAAGCTCCACAAAATGTGGCTGGTGCCACCAGATCTCCTCTCCCTTCGTCTGTGCTCAGAGGACAGGAGGGGAACATCCACAGGGCTGTTGCTCTTGCTGAGTCCGCAGAGACAGGCGGTGTGCTGCTTGCAAAGGGGGAGAGGGTGTGTTGTGGGGGAGGAGAAATGGAAGCAAGCTCCACCCCTTTCAGGTTGAGCGCCCCCCCCACTGCCCTTTAAACTGAGCAGATGTTTGCATGCACAAGTTCCCTGACTGACAAGGAGGGAAGAGATGCAGTGAGGGAGCTGCGCTGGGCCGTTGGGGGCAGCAGATGGGGAGCTGCTGGCTTCGGTGAGCGGAGGGTGCGCCCGTGCGCGAAGGATGCTCCCGGACGGGGCCGGGCTGGTGCTCTGCCTGGTATGGCTGTCCCTACCTCGGAGCGCGGCCTCCCCCTGCCTGGAGCAGTGCAGGTGCTACATGAACACGCTGCTGTGCCAGGAGCCCAACACCATCCAGAGCCTGGCGCAGCTGCGCAGCTTGGAGAACTTCACCGAAATGTGAGTGTTGCTCTCAGGGGCAGTCTGCCTTGGGCTATGTGAAGCAGGACATTTGGGTGTTGCACCGGTGGGGTGGAAGGGAGCCAGTCCAGGCTAACTTCTGCATCAGATGCCAGTAGGAGGGTGTGGCGGGAGTTGGGGCGCCCCTCTGGGGCTCTGATGCATCCGTTGTGCTGAGGGGAGCGGGTGCCAAGCTCGCAGGGGCAGAAGGTCATGGGGAGCCAGCAGGACCTTGGTGGAAGAGGGGAGGCGCCAGTCCGGCTGCTGAGGTGCTCTGCCAAGCCAGACCAGAGAGCCAGACGAGCCCCAACCACCCCTTGGGTGGGGAAGCCAGGTGTGCTGCAAGCTGTCAAGGCACTGGGGAGGTGGGTGGGTCTGAAGCAGCTTCTGCCCACGGATGCACAACTCTGAGGCCTGGGGAAGGCCAGCATGCCACCTGCTGCTGGGGCTGCCTGGGGAGGGACCCCTCCCCTCAGCCATCTCAGGGCAGGTCTCTCCCTTTTGTGCCCTTCTTCGAGGGAAGAGGAAACCTGTCTGAGCTGCCTGAGAGGAACTCGGTGGCATATTGTGATTAGCAGTCATTTTATGCCCGGGAAGTTAAACTAGGTGCATGTTTCTTCCTCTTGGACCCAAATTTGCACTTCTGCTGGGGAAAGTGGATGCAGGCTGTTTTCAGACGGGTTTTGTGGGATCTCCCAGTGCAGAGGCTTCTTGCCCTTTTTTCCTTTGCCTCTCTCTTTTGCACAAACACACCACTGCCTTCTCCACCTTTGGCAAAGTTTTTGGCATGCCCCTCTTTCCCACTTGCCTGGGGAAGTGGATTAAGATGTTCCAGGGGCTGCCCGCTCCTTCCAGCTTGCATGATATGCTGCTCCTTCACGGAAAACACTTCCTTGTATGAAATCGCAGGAGTCTTGCATGTATAGCTTTTTCTTTGTGTGTGTGTCTGTAAGGTTCACACCACTGTGAAATTCATGAACATGCAACTGTCAAACTTCAGTGCACTGGATGCTTTTCCTTCTACATGGTAGCAAAAGTCAGTGTTTTAGGGCTCAGCATGCAAAGAAAGTTGAATGGGGGGGTGAGATGGACAATATCCACCCTCCCCAGTGGTGCCTTCTGCTTGCAGCCAGAGAGCACCTAAAAAGAGAAGTGCTTGGAGACGTAAATTGAGGGACTGCATACTGTTGCATGTTGCTGAGACTGCCTCTCATTTGCCCACAAGTGCTTAAGGAGCTCAGTGGTGAAGCGGCATGCCTATTGCTGTGTAAGCGTGTAGTCTTTACAAGAACTTCCTTGCAATTACCTGGGGAGGTGGTGGGCTCTCCCACACTGGAGGCCTTCAAGACGAGGCTGGACAGCCATTTGTCAGGGATGCTCTGACTTGGATTCCTGCATTGAGCAGGGGGTTGGACTCGATGGCCTTGTAGGCCCCTTCCAACCCTACTATTCTATGATTCTATGATATGGCTTGGAAGGTGGCTCATGGAACCCCAGTTGCAGATGAAGGAGCTCGTAGGCCAAGCGTCTGTCCTGCATAAACTGGCAGAGGGTGAGGCTTGTTAAGCCCGGAGACGAGGACCGCGGGCAGGGAGGGTCCTCTGGCTTCAGCAAAGGCATCACTGCACGGTGGGCGCCTGGGGGCAGGCAGCAGAGGGGTGGCGAGCTGGGGGTCCCCAGAGGCTGCTGAGCCCCTCCTCGCTCCTGAGCCACCTGCGGTCAGGGGACAAGCAGGTGGGTGTCTCTTCTGGGCTGGCTAAAAGGGGGTAGCCAGGGAATGTGCAGAGGGGTCCAGCATGGGACAGGAGGCCAAGTGGGGGGATGTTGACATGAATGATCTCCAGGGCCACGTCTGCAGAAGACACTGGGATAATTCGCCGTAACACCCCCCAAATGCTTCTGTTCTCAGCTAGCTGAGCGACAGAGTGGCAGATGAGCATCCATTTATTCTCTTATCCCATCTTGACTTCGGGATAAATAATATTCCTCAATGATGTTCTTTCCTGGGGCCGCTGGACAAGGCCAGCTCCTCCTTAGAGCGTGCCATGGCCTCAAGGCCAGCAATCCATTGCCCTGAGACATCCGAGGGATGCCAACTCATTTCCAGGAACTGGCCCAGTAGCTCAGCATGTGTCTGCGAGGAAGCCTGGCTCCCTGAAGGGTGTAGTCCTCCCCCTTTGCCAGAGGAGCTGTGTGTCAGCCTGCCTCTGGAGCTGCCGGAAGAGAGCCCGTTTCCTAGAAAAACCAGCCCTGGAAGAATGCCTGATCCTGTAACGGGCAGAGGGGGAGGAGTCCAAAAGAGCCCTGGGGGCGCCAGATCTCCCATTGCTCCCCAGTCCTCTCACCTCATCCCAGCTTAGCATCCAAACACCCCTCTCTGTTAATAGCATGGTGCTTGCTATGCTGATGCTGTCTGCACTGGCCGGTGACTTCCCAGGAAGAGGCCTGGGGAATCAGCTCAGCATAACGGGACTGTGGAAAGGTCAGATGGAGCGTTACAGATGTTTAGGAACGGGGAGGGAAAGAAAGTGGCAAGCGTCAGCATGCCGTTCTGCAAATCTGTGCTGCAGTTACATTGGGAGTGCTGTGTACAGTTCCCATAAACTAATGCATGGCATGGAGGAAATGGATGGAGAGAGACGTTCCTCTGCCCCTCCTGCTCAAACGTGGGGCTCACCCAGTGGAATAATGGGCAGTAGAAATAACTACTTCTCCAGCTGACACACTCTTGGACTTCCCTGGCACAACAAGATGAGGTGTGAACCACAACCCTCCAACCTTTAAAAAAAAACTAGATAAAGGCAGGAAAGATACTGACCGTGGCAGCTAAATGTTCTAGCGTCTGGATTCAGAGCCAGGATCCTGCTGAATATTAGATGCTTCTGTGCTCGGCTTTTGTGCTTCCCAGTAACATCCAGCTGCACGTGGTTGGAGACAGAATGCTGGGCAAGGTGGACCTTTGCAAGGCCACGATGACTATGCCCTTGAGTGGGAATGGTGTGGAGGTCAGGAGGAAATTGCACCTCCTGGCGATTCCACACCTCGTTTGACCTTGTATAGCTATTTCTGCCTTTGCCCAAACTCTCTGCAGACGTACAGATCTCTTTCTCCCTCTCTCTCTCTCTCTCTCTCTCTCTGTCTCTCTCTCTCTCTCACACACACACACACACCTGTGGGGTGCTGGTCCACATGTGTGTTTTGACCATGTGAGAAACTCCTGTCTTTCCTGCCTTCCTATATGTGCTGGGGTGGAAAACGTAATCTTGGATGGTGAGTATGAGAGGCACAGGCCTGGTCTGCTGGAGAAATGTCTGCTGCTTAATGGGATCGGTCGTCTCTGCGAACTGCTGGATCACCCGTTACGTTTCTCCATTTGAGGAGTTGCCCTAGAAACATTTGGCTGCTTTCATGGACAACAACAGTATATGGTGTGGACCAGCCCTTGGTCCAACTTGGAAACAAGGTAGAGAGACACCTGATTTGAGAAGGCCAAGGCTTAGAGCAGCCTCCCCCCACCCGGTGCCCTCAGGACCATCTGCCTCCCATCATCCCTGGCCAGCACGGTCAGTGGCCAGAGGTGATGGGGGTTGTAGCGAAGAACATTTGGAGGGCTGACTTGGAGCGACAGAGACACTGCAGCGTCACTGGTCAGGAAGACGGGCAAAGAAATGCAGAATGAGGTGCCTCTTCCCAGCTCATGTGGAGCAGCCAGGAGTCTGTTTCCAGTAGGAGACCTGGAGCTCGCACACATGTCCTTCCACACACAAGTCTACTCCTGTTTCCCCCCTGCACCCCCACCCAAGCTCCCTTGATTTCAGCAGCCTAATTTAGGAGGAGAGTTAGGCACTGTGTTGTTGCTGTTGTTAAACCACGGAGTCGGAAACTCGCCAGTCTGCTGCAGACCCCCTAGAGATCTCCCGGTGCCTCCACATCTACCTTCTGCCCACTCCCGTTGTAGAGCTAAAAGAGAAGAAACTCCTTTCTAGACATAGGGCCATGATGGCTTGTTTGCTGGAGCTCTGTGCATTTGCCTCCCTGGCCCGCTGTTGCACCCGGTCTTGTTGAAGCCCCAGAGGCTTTGCCAATAGCTCTTCTCCATCTTCTGAGCTATAAAAGGAGAGCAGCTGATGGGCCATTACGCAGTTCTCTCCAGCACAGCAGGGGTCCATCCATTATCTCCCCCATGGTAGCGAGAAAGGTTCCAGGAGGATCTAGCAGGGACTGATGCCTGCTGGAACTTGGGCAAGTGGGGGAGATGCCACTCCCCTGCCCAGCCATTGGCAAGCAGGAGGTGGCTAGTCATGGCGAGTGGGCATAAGCCTCCACCACATAGCACACAATTGCACTGAGAGGCCCTGGGCGTAGAACAGTCATTCCTCTGTTCTGCTAGAGAGAAGACCACCTCATACCAAGGCAGAGGCAAAGAGGAGACTGTGTCAGGACATAAGCAGGCATCGCTAGTGCCATCTTTGGATGGGTTGCCAAGATGCTTCCCACACCGTCGGGCTTCTCGCTCACCTGCTGTTTTAGGATGCCTCATGACAGGCTCGGACCTGAAGGGGAGGGTGTGGGCTGCTTTCCCCCTCCATGACAAAATAATCTTGATGAGCCTCAGCCTATTAGCTTTATTAGCGCCCACTGCAAATCTCAAACGCGTGAGCCAGCTTTTGCGTTTCACAGTTCCCCCTTCCTTTCCCTGAGATTCCTGTTTGCGATTCTCCAGCCACCGGCTACATCCAGATGTCTCACCGCTGAGCAGCCCTTGCCTCAGCACAAGCTGTTCACGGCTCGGCAAGCCCCAGGTGCACCCAGCAGGGGAGTGCCTGGGGCTTTGCGGGCGTCTGCGGTGGAGCCCAGAAGCACTGTCCTCCCTGTGCCCCGGCTGGGAAAGTCCAGGGGCATCTCGGGTGCGGGGAGCAGAGCCCTGGCCTTGCTGGCCCCGGGAAGGCTGTTCTTGTGAATATCCAGACACCTGCCCGGCTGCAGGGAGCTGTGCACATGCCGTGGAGGGCCGTTGCATTCCAGTGCTGTAGTCACTCCTCAGGCCCATGCATGGAAATATTGCAGACTCTCAGTCTGGGCTGATGCGCTCCCCTCCTTTTCAGAGTCATTGAGAACCAGACCGCATTGACCAACCTCACTCTGGATGACATGAAGAACCCCCGAGACCTGAAGAACCTGTAAGTCGGCGGGCGGGCTGGCCGCTCCGCCTGGGAGGAGGCTGGGGAGACGGGTGGGGGAGGGCCCTTTCCCCCTGGCTGAGGTCTCCTGCACAGGGTTTTGCTGCCACTTTCCACCCCACTCCCAACCTGCGCTCCCTCCTTTCTCCGCCTTTCCTCCTCCGGGCAGCAATGGGGGGGGCGGGGTTGGCAGCGCGGGGGCAGCAGATGGTCCAGCTCGAGGGCAAGTGGCAGGGCGAGAGGATCCACCGGCCCCTGACACCACACCGATATATTCCTAAGGAAGGGGGAGGCCGATCGCAGGGCCGGGCTGGGAAGAGCAGCTGCTGACCATTCCCGCCCGCCCAGAGGCCCCGGGAGCTTCCATCCCGTTCCCGAGGCTGAGAACTCCCGGCGCTGCCTCCGAGGAGATGCTGAGCAAGCGGCACCAGCCACCCTCTTGTCAGCCCTCACGAACATCGCAAGTGTTCAGGCAGGGCACCTGCCGTCTTCCCCCACAGCCCTTCCTGCCCTCCTGGTGCTAGCCCAGAGTGGCTGCACCACGGCGCCCCCTGGGCCAAGGGAGAGGGTTCTGCCCCTCTGGCTCCCCTGATGTGGCTGCTTCCTGCAGGGAGCTGACTTTGCTCCTTCGTCACAGGACCATCTCAAAGACACAGCTGCAGTTCATTTCGCCAGACGCCTTCAGAGCCAGCTCCAACCTGACGCACCTGTGAGTAACTGCAGCGGCCTCAAGCACCTCCTCGCTTGAGCTGTCTTTGGTTCATATAGAATCATAGAACAGTAGGGTTGGGAGGGACCTACAAAGCCATCAAGTCCAACCCCCTGCTCAGTGCAGGAATCCAAATCGGAGCTTCCCTGATGGATGGCTGTCCAGCCTCGTCTTGATGCCTCCAGTGTGGAAGAGCCCACCGCCTACCTAGGGAATCAGTCCCATTGTCGTACTGCTCTAACAGTTAGGAGGTTTTTCCTGATGTTCAGCCGGAATCTGGCTTCCTATCACTTGAGCCTATGATCCCGTGTCCTGCACTCTGCGATGATCGAGAAGAGATCCTGGCCTTCCTCTCTGGGACAACCTTTCAAGGACTTGAAGAGCACTATCCTATCCCCCCTCAGTCTTCTCAAGGCTGAACTCCCAATTCTTTCAGTCTGTAGTGCAGAATGGATTGGGGCTTGAGGGCGGGGGTGGGGGGGAGATCCCAGCAGGGGACTGCTTTGTTTTGGCACCAGATTGGCATTGCAGGAGGATTAATAGCTTCTATCCCGGAGCCTCAGTTCCCCAGCTGCAAAATGGGGCTCATAATAATTCATCAGGTTGCTATAAGGTTGAGAGTCGGAGGAGACCATGTCCATGCTGGGGCCCTTTGCTGGGCTCCTCCCCTTCTTTCTCCCCTCTCTCCACCTGGGAAGTCCACCAGCCCACTTGCAGTGTCCAGACTGAGTGCTGGGTCTCCCCCGCCCCCAGCTCAGAGGAGGAATTGATCAGGAGCAGCTGTCCCTGGCATTGAAATGGTTGTGGCAGCAGCAATCTGTCCCGTGGCAGCTGCTGGGCTGCTGAGCAGATGAATGGTGCTGCTAAGCTGCAGAAGGGAGCGGCCCATTGCCTGAGCTCCCCTCCCAAGAGTCTGAATGGCTTAGGCTCCTGCTCAGCGTGTCCAGCAGCCCCTGCCCAGCCCCCTCCCACAATGCATGCAGGGAACCACCCACCCAAACGTAGACACCCCCCTCCTCCTCCAGCAGCTATTTCAGCCCATTCTACCCCGCAAGTTAGGAGGGGGGGCGGTGTGAGACAGCACCCTCAACGTGGGTCAGCATTTCCCTGTGGCACTGTGAACAGGACGCTGCTGGCATCGGAGCTGACTCAGAACCCAGGGAGAAGCACGTCCCTTTTGTAAGGCGTAGGCAGGTGCCCAGGATGCAGTGGGATGATGGGAGCCACGTCGCCTCTGACCCATGCCCGGTCCACAGCCCACTTCTCTCCTGCCAAGGCTTCCTCCGGTCCATCTGGAAGGACTCCGTTTCCATGGAGTGGGTCGAGGGACTCCGCCTCCGCATTCAGTGACAATGGGCTGGCTCCTTTGCTCCCAGGCCTTGGGAGCTGCATTGGGGCTCCACTTCTGGAGCCCTAAAAAAACACCCCTTGGGGACTTCTGGGCAGTGCTTGGTGTATGTGGCCATTAAGAAGGCCGTGTGTCTCTTAGCAAGAGTCGAAACACCATCCAGAGGTTCAGCTCTCCTCTCGTCTGACATTGTGCCTGCAGATGTATCCCCGTCCCTGAGAATCCCGTGCATCTCTTCTCTCCCTGTCTTCCTCCCCCAGGTTCATTGAAGCCCTGGGCTGGGGCACTGTTAATCATTGTTAGTGTTAATGTCCCTGTGCAACAGAGAGTTATTGATTTGTTCCCATGTAGCACACTGCTGGCCTTGCCGCCCACCCCCATGACTTCCTGTGCAGAGAGAATTGCTGGCCCTGGGAGCTCAGCCATGTCCATGGGGAATGCCGCTAGCTTGCTACCCTTTGGACGTCTCCTCTTCTGTCTGTCCAGGGCTAGCAAAACAAAGCCAACTGGCCAGGAATTCCCGTTTTTTGATACATCCAAAGGAGCCACAATTGGGGTCCCAGCACAGGGGAGAATGGGGCAGCCAAGCAGGGTCAGGCCTTAGGAACGGCCACAGAGTTGCCCTGCTGGGAGGGTCGACAACACTGGAAGCAGGCGGAGTCCTGGCACCAGACAAGCAAGGTGCCTCCTCTTCCTTATTCTCTCCCTTGCAGGAACCTTGCCTACAACCAGCTGCGGTTCCTGTCCTGGAGGGTTTTCCACCACCTCCGTCTGCAGGAGCTGTAAGTCACCACGGCAGCCAGGCTCTAGATGGGGGGCACTTTCTGCCCGAGGCGGGGAGTGGGGAGGCAGTCCTTTGGGAGGCTTGTGGGGCTCAAATGTCAGTCCTACGTTCGCATGCTTCTATGGATGCACCCAGTCTTGTCATAAAGCTTTTGGTTGTTGCCCAAGGGGAAAATGGGACTCTGCTGATTTGTTCCAAAGAAGCAATTATGGGTCGGGGGATGCTTAGTCTATGCTGGGTCCCCATTTCCATACCCCCACAACAAAAGGTGTTTATCAAAGTGGATCTTGTCCTCTGAGGCTGCAGACTTCCGTTTCCCTGCATGGGGCAGGAGCAGTGGAAATGCATGAGAAGTGACCTGAAAGTGCCACCAAAGCAGTGTGGCCTGCCACTGCCGTTCCTGGCACAGCTTTGAGGGAACCCCGCAAGCCTCTGCCCAGAAAGGACAGAAGAAGCTGGCCAAGGGTGACCCTTTTCCTTGTCAGGGCTCCCATGATTTGAAATTCCTCATGACAAATGGGACCAACAGATGGAGAGAGGCTTCGCGTGTTGAATTTCCACCTGCTGCCTTCATTTTAAAGCCTTCGTTTTAAGGCACCCTGTCCTCCGCACTCACCCCAAAAGCAGAAAAGAAGCTACGTAGAGCTAAAAGAAATAACTGGGAGTGTCTCGTGCCTCCAAAGCCAGCCTCCTGCTTTCGTAGAGACAGGGTAAGGGCTGCACCTGTTGAATTTCTGTCATGCAGTCCTTTCAGGACATAGGCTGTTTCCCACAGGTGACTCCTAGCACCATCTCTGCTATGTGGAACCATTTCTCAGGAACCTTTTGGTGGGTCCTCTGCTCTGGCAGGACGTGGGAAACAAACATGTCCCGTGGGCTGTGCTCCTGGGCGTAAGCCTCGTTGAACTCGGAGGGGCCGTGTTCCCACTTGAAATAGGCATGCTAGGATTGAGCCCCCTTCCTTTCTGGCCAGGCTAGCCCATTTCTTTGTACCGTTCATTTCCCACCTCTCTTCTGGCAAATTCTGCCATTTGGGAGAGAGCAGTCGCCTGACGTTCTGCCACTTGGATCATGTGGCAGGAGAGAAACTGAGGCACGCTTACCATAAGACGTAAGAAGAGCCCTGCTAGGTCAGAGCAGAGGCCGATCTTTCCCAGCATCCTGTTCACCCAGTGGCCAACCGGCTGCCTGTGGGAAACCCACGAGTAGCACAGCAGTGCAATGGCACCCTCACACTCGTGTTCCCCAGCAACTGACAGGAAGGGCTTCCATACAGAAGGCTTCTGGAGTGGCAAAATCATCGCTGTTCCTCCATGAAGTGCAACCGGGACTGCACAGCTGAGGCTCTGACGGTTTGGGCGCGTGTCCATCTTGCTATGTTCTGTCTCCACAAATGACCAGGGCATCACCTGGTGGTGGGGAAATGGCCGTTCCTCCACCACCACCTCCCGTTTACTTCCCCAGCTCACCGAATGAACAGCATGTGATGCAGTTTGGTCCTGCGTACATAATTTCTTAAACCTTAATGGCCGGGGTGCCCCATCTTCATGCTCCCACTGTGGTACAAGTAGGAATTACCCCACCCACCTCCTGCTGTCCCAAGCACCAAAAGTGAGCTGGGAGGTTGTGCTGCTTTTCCGAGCAAGTGAGATTTTCTCCTCTCAGCAACACGTTTTCTGACTGGCTGCACAGCTCCGCAGAACCTCAAGACCCAGGAGAGGGGGATTCGCCTTGTTTGCACTGAGCTGCTTCTTGCTGCTCTTCCGTCCGGCATGGAACGTCTTGAAGCTGCCCGCCCCGCTCAGAGCGGTAAGCAAGCAGCCCCAAATAAGAAAAAGGACCCCCACCAACTTGTGCAACTATGGTAGAGCAAAATGGTGTTCATCCTCATCAGTTAAAAAAAAAAGAAGCAACAGGTAGTTGTGTCCTGTCATTGGGTGATTTCAGTGTGGGTACTGAGGTCAGCTTGTTCTGGGGGCTCCAACAGTTTCCCCAGAGCATTGAGTTAAGGTGGCCAGGAGAGCCAAAAGCAAGAGGACCTGGAAGGCCTGTCACGGGACAAGCGAGGCCAGCCACAGAGAAGCAAGGGGCAGTGCAGCGGGCCATCCCCCTTCCCCAGGGGCGACAACTCCTCGCACATTTCCAGGCCACGCCTGCAGAGACACTGCGCTGCTCTTCCACTCTTTCCCCCAAAGTCGGCTTTTCTGGGGGAGACAAACAGTGCACACTAGACGAACACAGGAGGGTGCCAATGTCATGTGGACAGCCCCCTAGATGTGAGTGAACGAGGCGTGGCTGTGGCACAGAAAAAGCCTCACCTGGAAGCACCCTCAGTGGGACTCGCTTGTGTGCATGGACTGGGGCTGTGGGTCTCTTCTGACCAGCGCAGGAAGCTCTCCCGCTTGCAAGATTCCCCTCCTCCATTGCCAGTCCTTTCACCAGCAGTGGCCAACCCCCTTTTTCTTTTCACTCCAACCTCCTCCAGGGAGCAAAAGGACAGTGGGCAGCGGCAGGCACAATCTTTCAAAATCTTTCCCATTTGTATCTGCTTGCCTGCAATGATTTCTATGCCCTCCCACCACTCCCAGCCTTCAGAGAGAGGATTCTAAACAGAACCTGACTTGTGTGGAGCACTTGGCTTTTTATTGCTTCATTTTCCTGGGAGATTTTCCCGCGTAGCAACTGCAGCATTCTCTCGCTCTCTCTGTAGGTATGCATGTATGTAATGGCCTGGCTGCGGCCAGACATTAGTGTGTCTAGTGGCTTATTTACTTGAAGCTCAGTTTTATCTCAAGGTCATTTTATTTATTTATTTATTTATTTATTTATTAAATTTATTAATCGCCCATCTGACTGGTCACCCAGCCACTCTGGGCGATGTACAACCCACCATAAAACAATTTAAAACAAAATTTTACCATAATTTTTTTTTTTTTTAAATACCCTAACCCACCCCAAATGCCTGCCTGAACAACCATGTTTTTAATGCACGACGGAAGCTCATTAAAGAGGGGGCATGACGGAGTTCCCTAGGGAGGGAGTTCCACAGAGTGGGGGCTACCACAGAGAAGGCCCTCTCCCTCGTCCTCACCAGTCTAGCTGTCCTGGCTGATGGGACAGAGAGAAGGCCATCTGAGGCTGATCTTGTTAAGCGGCCTGTCTGGTGTTGCTAGAGGCGCTCCTTAAGACAGGCTGGGCAGGGTTTTAAAGGTCAAAACCAACACCTTGAATTTGGCCCGGAAAACAACTGGTAACCAGTGCAACTCCTTCAGCACTGGAGTGATGTGATCTCGCCGGCGGCTGCCTTTAATCAGGCGAGCCGCCGCGTTCTGTACCAGCTGCAGCTTCTGAACCGTCTTCAAGGGTAACCCCACGTAGAGCGCATTACAGTAGTCTAAACGAGAGGCGACCAGGGCATGTACTACCGATGGGAGCAGATGGTCGGGAAGGAAGGGGCGCAGCCGCCGTATCAGATGGAGTTGATACAGCGCTGTCCGGCTCACAGCTGACTCCTGAGCCTCCATGGACAGCTGGGAGTCCAAAATGACCCCCAGGCTGCGGACCTGGTCTTTCAAGTGTAGCCGTACCCCATTCAACACCAGGTCAACATCCCCCAGCCTCCTCTTGTCTCCCACCAAAAGTACCTCGGTCTTGTCAGGGTTCAGCTTCAGCTTATTCCTCCCCATCCAGCCACTCACCGTCTCCAGACATTTGGACAGGGATTCTACGGCCAACCTTGGTGAAGATTTGAATGAGAGGTAGAGCTGCGTGTCATCTGCATATTGATGACACTGCACCCCAAACCTCCTAATGATAGCCCCCAGCAGCTTCACATAGATGTTAATTAGCATCGTGGAGAGGATGGAACCCTGTGGCACCCCACAAGTAAGTGGCCACGGGTCCGAAACCTCCTCTCCCAGTGCTACCCTCTGGTACCTGCCAGAGAGGAAGGACCGGAACCACCGCAATACAGTGTCTCCAATGCCCAACCCCTCCAGGTGGTCCAGGAGGATACCGTGGTCAACGGTATCAAAAGCCGCTGAGAGGTCGAGGAGAACAAGGAAGGAGCATTCACCCCTATCCAGAGCCCTCCTCATATCATCCACCAAGGCGACCAAGGCCGTTTCTGTCCCATGCCCAGGCCTGAAGCCCGACTGAAATGGGTCTAGATAATCAGTTTCTTCCAAGTGTGCCTTCAACTGCACCGATTGAACTGCACCGCTCAATCACCTTGCCCAAAAATGGCAGATTTGAGACTGGGCGAAAGTTGTTCAGAACTTGAGGATCCAAGGAGGGCTTCCTTAAGAGCAGTCTTATCACTGCCTCCTTGAGGGCTGATGGCATCAGTCCCTCCTTAAGGGAGGCGTTCACCACCGCCTTGATCCCCTCACCCAGTCTCTCTCTGCAGCTCAGAATGAGCCAAGATGGGCAAGGATCAAGTAAGCAGGTGGTCGGCCTTACAGATGAAAGCACCTTGTCCACTTCATCAGGAGGAAGAAGCTGGAACCGATCCCACAAAACCGGTTTGCCACAGGCCGCGTCTTGCTCACTAACTGTATCCACAGTGTGCAGAGTAACACACCTAATCTGATCAATTTTATCTGCAAAGTGCCTTGCCAAAGCCTCACAGGAGGCCTTAGAATGCTCCAGTGGTTCCAGAGCCACAGGACCGACCAGGCTCCAGACCACTTGGAACAGCCTCCTGGGGCAGCACTCTGCAGACGCGATGGAGGCAGCATAATATTCCTTTTTTGCTGCCTTCACCGCCACGTGATAGGCTGAAGATACAGCTCTAGCCCGTGTCTGATCGTCTTTGGAGCGAGACTTCCGCCACCAGTGCTCTAGCCGTCTCACCTCCTGTTTCAGAGCTCGTAACTGCGGATTGAACCATGGTGCAGTCCGAGCCCTGTTCAGGGGGAGAGGGCGTTTCGGAGCCACCCGATCTAATGCCCCAGTGATTGCGGCATTCCAGCCACCCACCAGGGTCTCGACCGAGTGGCCGTTGGCATGCCCCAGAGAATCCCCAAGCGCGTTCAGGAATCCATTTGGATCCATAAGACGCCTGGGGCGGACCATTTTAATGGGTCCTCCACCCCTGCGGAGGGGTTGTGGAACCGAGAAGTCCAACATCACCAGATGGTGATCTGACCATGACAAGGGGGTGGTGGATATACCCCCGACTTCCAGATCACTCCCCGCTTCTCCAGAAACAAACACAAGGTCTAGTGCATGACCGGCTACATGGGTGGGCCCAGTTAGAATATGGTGCAGCTCCCAGGAGGCCATGGTCTCCATGAAGTCCCGAGGTGCTCCTGTGAGGATGGCCTCCGAATGTACGTTGAAGTCCCCCAACACCAGTAAGTTAGGGGACTGTACACGCTCATCAGAGACCACCTCAAGCACCTCGGCCAGGGAGTCAGTCGTGCTATCTGCCCGTGCAGAAGTCGGAGTGGGAAATCACGCTGCAGATCCTGAACGTCTCTCCTGGCTTCAACCTCCAAAACCTCACATGCCAAGCAGAGAATGAGAAGGTCATGTTAATTGGCCAGACCCACCTGGGCTATTTAAGCATAATACATGCTAAGATCACCATCACTTGAGTGATGGTAAAAAAAAAAACCCAAACCACCCTGCGCAAGAGGAGCTTGGGTGTGTCAGGTGAGCAGCGCTGGGAGTGGAGATGGAGTTTAGAGCACCCCACTGCATCCTTTTTGTGGGCACCAGCTCCACACACAGAGACACTATACAGAATTTCTCTGTTCCCCAACGCATAATATTATTAAATCATAGACTGACTTTGCTGAAGCTGGAAAAGATGCCTTCGAGTACACAGTACTCTCACGCTACTTAATTTACCCTGAGTTAGGCCTGAATGAACACCGTAAATCCCTCATAATTCCTGATTAAATGCAACCTGAGAGTTACTGGGGCATCTGCTAAGCAGGGCCAAATGTGTGACGCTCCTCTCGACGTCTGCTGGGGTCCTCAACAATCCAGCTGCCGCTTCTCTCCTCCCCACAGGGTTCTTGTTGGGAACCCGCTCCAGTGCTCTTGTGGGCTCCGGTGGCTGCAGCTGTGGCAGGAGAGCAGGCAGGTCGAGTTGTCTGGCAACCAGTCCTTGCGCTGTGTGGCAAAAGGCGAGAAGGCAATACCCGTGGCGGACATGAGTATTGAGGGCTGTGGTAAGTAAGTGGGCATTGGATGCTCAGGGGCTGCCCCACTTGAAGTCCCCAGGCCCGTGGCCAGTGTTTGATGTATGTCCTCACTGAATGCTCACCGTCCAAGCGCTTGTCCCACCCCAAAAGCTCTGAGGCTCCCTCGGGTCCCCCACATGGCTCCTTTGAGGAGGACGAGTGACCCTTCCTGGCCCAATGACCAGCCGTCTCTGTCCCTTCCCATCTCTTTGGCAGACTTCCCAACGGTCTTGATTGAGTACAACCCTGCCCCGGTGGGTGAGGGCGAGAACGTCAGCCTGACGTGCCACGTCACAGGAGAGCCGCGACCAGATGTGCGGTGGCATGTGCCCGACGTGTGGTCTGATCCTCCCATCATCACTCCAGCAAACACAAGTGGGGTCAGTCACCTCGCCTTTTGTAGGGGTCCAGGAAGCATCTGTGAGGGGGAAAGGAGCTGGAGGTACCTCTTATCCCCACCCTGAGCCTTTAAAGCAGAGCGAGAGAGAAATAACAATAGATGTGATTCGGGAGAAGTGCTCCTATTCTGCACGGGATGGGCAGAGTAGTCGTTCGCCTTCCCATTTTCGCCATCTTAGTCCCATGTGTATGAAGCAGCTGATGGGCTTAGGAGCGGGCCACAAAGCCCGGGGAGGGTGGTGGGCGACGGGGTTGGCCCAGCAACTGGCATGCTGGAGCCGCTTATGCTCTCTGCCCGTGCAGAAGTCGGAGTGGGAAATCACGCTGCAGATCCTGAACGTCTCTCCTGGCTTCAACCTCCAAAACCTCACATGCCAAGCAGAGAATGAGGCGGGACTCAGCGAGGACGTGGCCCAGCTGAACGTGACTTGTAAGAGCGAAGGAGAGCTCCGTGGAAGGTCTCCGGCCCTGGCTGGTTTGGCTTCCCTTCCTGGCAGCCATCTGCGGATTGGGCGCGGGGAAAGGGGGGGTTCTTCTGGTAACCTTTCCTGTGATGTTCAATGAGAAAGGCAGCACTGGAGTCTGGGGTGGGGTTTGGACAGGGAATTTTTTTAGACCATGTCAAGGAGAACACCAGCAAGATCCCACATTTACCACCACATGTGAGGAAACCTACTTGTTTCCCTTTTTAAAAAACTTTTGAGGGTTGGGTCCACGGAATTCCCTGGCACAGTTTTTAATAAGAGCTCTCAAATTGACCTCACCATTAGTGAATGCTTCCTCATCTAAAAACTCCTTAACCGCTGCCACCAAAATAAACCCTCAGTACCTAAAAGAAATTCAGTAGCCTGGTCCTCATGGCCGAGGCACAGGATTGATGTCATCACTGTTCACATGAGTTCGTGTTACATCTATGTCCTGCCATTTCCCCTCTTGCAAGGAACTCAAGATGGCTCACATGGTCCCTCCTCTCCATTTTGTACTCATAACAACCCTGTGAGGTAGAATCATAGAATAGCAGGGCTGGAAGGGGCCTACAAGACCATCAAGTCCAACCCCCTGCTCAGTGCAGGAATCCAAGTCAGAGAATCCCCGACAGATGGCTGTCGAGCCTCATCTTGAATGCCTCCAGTCTGGGAGAACCCACCACCGCTCCAGGTAATGGGTTCCATTGTCGTCTTGCTCTAACAGTCAGGACGTTTTTCCTGATGTTCAGCCGGAATCTGGCTTCCTGTCCCTTGAGCCCATGATTCCGTGTCCTACACTCTGGGATGATGGAGAAGAGATCCTGGCCTTCCTCTCTGGGACAACTTTCAAGGACTTGAAGAGTGCTATCATATCTCCCCTCACTCTTCTGAAGGCTAAACATGCCCAGTTCTTTCAGTCTCTCCTTATAGGGCTTTGTTTCCAGTCCCCTGATCATCTTCGTTGCCCTCTTCTGAACCCTCTCCAGTTTGTCTGCATCCTTCTTAAAGTGTGGTGCCCAGAACTGGACACAGTACTCCAGATGAAGCCTAACCAGTGTTGAGTAGAGGGGAACTAGTACTTCTTGGGATTTGGGAGTTATGCTTCTATTAATGTAGCCCAAAATAACATTGGCCTTTTTTGCAGCCACATCACATTGTTGGCTCATATTCAGCTTGTAATCGACAACAATTCCAAGATCCTTCTCGCTTGTAGTGTTGTTGAGCCACGTATCCCCCATCTTGTAACTGTGCCTTTGCTTTCTTTTTCCTAGGTGCAGACTTGGCATTGATCCCTATTACATTTCATTCTGTTGTTTTCTGCCCACCGCTCCAGTCTATCCAGATCACTTTGAATTTTGTTTCTGTCTTCCAAAGTATTAGCTATCCCGCCCAATTTGGTGTCCTCTGCAAATCTGATCAGCATTCCCTGCACCTCCTCTTCCAAGTCATTCATAAAAATGTTGAAGAGCACTGGGCCCTGCGGTACCCCGCTCGTTCCCTCTCCCCAGCTTGAGAAGGTCCCATTGATAAGCACTCTTTGAGTCCGATCCTGTAGCCAATTGTGGATCCACCGGATCGTTGTTTCGTCTAGCCCGCTTTGAGCTAGTTTGCTCATCAGGATATCATGGGGCACTTTGTCGAAAGCTTTGCTGAAGTCGAGGTATATGATGTCCACAGCATTTCCACAGTCCACAAGGGAGGCCACCTGATCAAAAAATGAGATCAGAGTCGTCTGGCAGGATTTGTTCTTGACAAATCCATGTTGGCTTCGAGTAATCACTGCATAGTTTTCAAGGTGCAAACTGATTACTTTATAATCTGCTCTAGAATTTTCTCAGGGATTGATGTCAGACTGACAGATCTGTAGTTCCCAGGTTCTTCCCAGGTAGGTTAGGCTGAGAGGCAGTGACTGGCCCAAAGTCACCTAGTGAGCTTCATGATCAAGTGGGGACTAGAACCCAGATCTCCCAAGTCCCACACTAACAGCTACAGCACAGTAGAGGCAGGTTTTCAAGATGAACCAAAACTAAGATGTTTATTAAGGGAATGATTTACAAAAGGGAATAAAATGTCATTCTTCAAATGACAGGCTAAGATTATTGTTCCAGACAGGTAAGAGAGCCTTTGCCTGCTAAATCCACTCTCAACAGCTTTCCCCTCAAATCAGGTTTCCCTAAACTCCCCCCTAGCTCTCAGTCAGGAGCCGATGCTGTACAGCTTCCTCCTCTGCCTCCAGCTCTTTATGTTGCCTCCAGTTTCTAGGATGGTTCAGATGTTTCAGGGATTGCTTGCCAAAGTGTCCTCTCTGAAACCTCCTCATGCTGGCCTTGGCCACCTGCCTGCTTGAATCTTCGCCACAGCCTCCCAGCACAGCCTGCCCTCCTCGCACCCAGCTCCAACGTCACATCCTGTTCCAGAGGGGCGCTCTCAGGCCTGTCTCTTTTCTAGCTCTTTCAACTGAACTTCTCTTCCTTTCAAGCTTCCTGACCCAAATATTTCAACTGAGTTCTTCCTCGGGGCCATGCTGAATATAAGTTATTGTTTTAATTAATTAATTAATTACATTTCTGTACTGCCCATTAGTCAAAGGACTCTGGGAGGTTTACAAGACAAAGCATAAAGCCAGAAAATATAATAACAATATAAAACCATAAATTTAAAACAGAATAAAGCAAAGGTAGTAACCAAGATAAAAGCCATTAGCAGTGCAAAGATCTAAAAACACACACATGTCCTTTTTAAAACCGAAGGGCTAAAAAGCCTGGGGAAATGAAAAGGTCATCTGGCGCTGGAAAGACCATCATGTAGACACCAGATGAGCCTCTCTGGGGAGGTCATTTGACAACCGGGATGCCACCACTAAAAAGGCCTCGTCCTTAGTAGCCACCCGCCTCACTTCATTCTGCAGGGGTGCCTGGAGAAAAAATGCCTCTGAGGATGATCTTCGGGTCCAGGCAGGTATATACTGAAGGAGACAATCCTTTAGGTAACCTGGCCCCAATTTTATTTATTTATTTATTTCATTTCTGTACCGCCCAATAGCCGAAGCTCCCTGGGCGGTTCACAAAGCTGTTTAGGGCTTTATAAGTTGATACCAGCACTTTGAATTTGGCTCGGGAATGGACTGGCAGCCAATGCAGGTCATAAAGCACTGGTAAAATGTGATTATATTGGCTGGTCTCTGTCAATAATCTTGCTGCCCTATTTTGGGCCAGCTGAAGTTTCTGGATTAGATAATCTATAACTTTATACATTACTTTGGGGCATGTTTTACTAATGCAACGTAAAACCAAAATGTAGCATGTCCCTCTCACATTTTTTCTATCAAGCCTGAGCATATAGTCTGCTGCCTGAACTCTGCATCCAGGAGTGGGAGATGAAATTCGGTGCTGGGCAGCGGCAGGATGGGGGAAACAGCGGTGTTTCAGGCACGGCGGCTTGCGGGTGTTCTAAAGTCGAGGCTTTGATGCTCTTCCAATCTGCAGTTCCAGCAATGATCCACGAACTGGGCAAAGCTGTGAATTACCATCACTGGTGCATCCCCTTTTCGGTGGACGGCAACCCGAGCCCCAGCATTTCATGGCGCTTTGATGATGACGACCTGGTTGAGTCACACTACATCCATACCGAGTACTTCCCAGAGGGGATTCGCAACTCCACCACGTTGCACGGCTGCCTGATTCTCGACAAGCCCACCCACGTCATGAACGGCAACTACACCTTGCTTGTGCACAACCCCCTGGGGGCAGCAGAGGCCACCACCTACCAGCACTTCATGGACACCCCTGATGAGAATTTCCGTCCTGAGGACCCCATTCATGGTAACTGGACTCTCTGGGGCAAACTCGCCCCCACGTTCCTTAAAACGCGAGGAGGGAGGGAGAGGCGGCCCTTGGGTTCTTGCTGTCTGTCTTTGATGCTAGCACAGACCAGTCTACAAGCAGAGCGATGTGCTCTGTAGCAGCTAAGCTGCGCTTCCCCGTGAAGGATCCTCTTTGCTGGAAGTTTTTCAGGAATTGGATGGTAGGATGGAAGGCAGGACCTTCTCCAGGGTGCTGGAGTTGGGCATGGCCACACTGGCTTTCCCCTCTCTCTCTCACGCACACATGGATGAATTGGGCAGGTGTTGGGAGCAGTCACTGGGTGGGAGCACGGAGCCTGTTTCCTCCTCGCTGAGCGAGGGGTGGCAGCAAGGGTGTCGTCTTGCTTTCACGGATTGCCCAGCGCTTGTGCCGGCACTGGCAGTGGGGGCGAGGGAGTGGAACGCGGTGTGTGCATGCGTGTGCTTGCAGGCACAAGCGGAAACTCAAGGGGCCCTTGTGAAGAAGGGTAACAGAGCTCTTTCTCCGCTTCTCTTTTAGTGTTGTTATCACCGCCGAGTAAGTATCTGGGAAGACTCTGCAGCCCCCTTTGCAATCTGACGGGGAGGATGGTTGGGTCGGGTCAGGCCCAACGGTAGGATCCCTGGACTCTGGTGGAGGAGGGGAGACGCATAACGCCCGACGGAGCTGTGCTCTTGCAGTCAAGAGTAACGAGCCCTTAGACGTGTTGTGTTGTGTGTCTGTTGTGGAAGGCAGACCCCAGCGGAGGGGGGTTGTTCCCGCATGCTGGACTGAGGGTCAAATCCCCTGGTGCTTTGAAGGGCTTCTAGCGCTCCCGCTCCAAAGGCCTTGTGCCGCTCTTCTGTCTTTTCCTCCTCGGCGGATGCTTTTAATGGAAAGGAAGAAGGTGGAAGAAGTGTTGGGGAAACAGAAAGGCTGCGAGTGGAAGGCAGCGAGGCAGGGCCGTTGCACACTAGAAGCCTTGCCTAGAAGCCCCCTGAGACCTGCCAGCTTTGAGAATTGGCCAGTGTGAGTGAGTGAGGTGACCCCCTTTCCTTCTTTGGTTCCCAGAACCTGCTGACGGGAACAGCACTGAGCAAGAGCCTGTGGAGACCTCAGAGGAGCGCACTGTCGGGGTGAGGAGCAGGGGGCGGCTGCGCGGGAGAGCGCAGCGTGCGTCGGGTGCTGCCGCGGCTGGAGTCACGGGGCCGTCACAGAGTGGCCTGCCGCCCACTGGTTCTGCCCCACTTGGGAAGTCAGGAGCTCGCCGTCAGGGCTCCGCGTGAGCCAGGCTGGCGTCCGCTTCAAAGCGAAGGCGCAACGGGGAGCAGGGGCCGCGCTGAAAGAGGAGAGCGCCTCTGAGCGAGGATGGAGCCACCAGGCAGTCTGGAGACGTGTTTCTCCGTACTTGGAGTCCATCTCAGTGCTTTGGCTGACTGTCAGCTCCGCCACCACTGCTCTTCTGGGATGCCTCCCAGAGCTGGCCGCCGATGGCAGTCCTCCGGGCAGCTTCTCTGGTCTAAGCCTCTGCTCTGTGCCCCTCCTCAGATCTCTGTGGCCGTGGTGTTGGCTGTCTGTGCGTGCATCTTTCTGACTGTCATGTTGATCATCCTCAACAAGTGTGGCCAGCATTCCAAGTTTGGAATTAACCGTAAGCCTCGCTGTGCCCGTGGCGGGCGGCTTCTGTCCTCCCCGCGGAGTGCACCTCCCTCCCTCCCCTCCCCCCTCCCTCTGGCTGGCTGCTCAGCCGGCCGAGGCCTTGCTCAGCACCTGAGGAAATGGCTCTTCCAGCTGCGTGGAAAGACTTCCTTCCTGCCCCAGTGGCACCAGCAGGTCCTTCCCCTCCCCTCATGCAACCTGCTGGCGGGGCAGGGTGGGGGGAGAGCCCCCTCTGCACATGCTCCCTGGCCGGAAGGCAGGAGCCTTTCCTGGGCCTCCCCAAAGTGGACTCTAGTGTGCCACAGCCCCGCGAACAGAGCCCTGCTGGGTGAAGCTGGAGGCTGGCCTGGTCTCGCATCCCCTGCAGTCGGCCTTCAGAGGTGCCTCGCCTGTGGCGGGGCCCCCCTTCCACTCCAAATTCGCTGTGAACCCCGTCAAAGCCATGCCAGCCGCCTGCCCTCCTGTCTGGCTGTGGCAACCCCCAGTCTTCTGAAAGGGGGAGAGGCAACGCCAGTCAGCTCCCTGTCCTGCTTGCCGGCGTCCCCTCCCCTCGTCCTTCTCAAATGGGGGACTGCGTACCCCACCCCGGATTGGCTTTCAGAGTTGCCCCTGCCATTTCCCTACCGTGTGGCTCTCAGCAGACAGTGGGGCACGTCCATCTCAACTGTGGGGGAGCAAGGAAGATGCGGCCCCTGGGTGGGTGGAAGATGGGGCTGTGCCAGGGAGCACGCTCCTTCCCGTCCTCCCTCCCCCTCCCCATTTCATTAGCGTTTCTCTTCCTCCCCCTTTAGTCAGGCATCAGCTGCTAATTCACTGCTGGAATTGATTCAGGCTGTAAATGGGTTTGATCTGCCTGTATCACCCCCAAGGGGGCAGGAATGGCAGGCGCGGGGGGGGGGGGGGAGCAGCAGCAGCCACCACTTGTTGTAGCAGCCTCATAGGGCTATGAAGCCAGATTGGGGGGGGGGGGGGCGCAGCCGCTCCCAGGTCTTGCCCGTTAGCCCAGCAGAACAGGGGCCTTTGATGGACGCGCAGGTATATTTCGGGGTGGTTGTGGAGGCATCCCCAGGACTGCACCGAAGCTCAGCTACAAGAAGCAGCCCCGCTGTTGCGAGAGCCGTGTCCCCAAATAGGCAACTAGCATCAGCGTTCCGCCGAGGAACAGAGGAAGACTCCTTGGGCCGAGTCAGGCCCGCCTTAGTCCTCCCGGCCCGGCCTTGCCACCACAGAGTGGCAGCAGCAGCCCCCCCCCAGGGTTTTGGGCAGGATCCTTGCCTCGCGCGCCCTGGAGGGCTGCCGGGGATCAGACTGGGACTTTCCGCAGGCCAAGCAGGGCCCCGCCCCGGAGCCCGGCCCCACCCCGTTTCTGCTGAAGCCCCTCGGGGAGAGCAACTCCCCCAGGCTGCCCCTGCTGCCCCTGGGGGCTTCCCCCACCCTGCTCAGAGCCCGGGCCACCCGGTGGGGTCTTCAGCCAGGCAGGGGTCCGGGCTCCCTTTCCTCTGGCCCTCCCACCCGCCACCAGCCCGCTGTTTCTGGCCATCTATGAACCGTCGTCCAGAGCTGCTCACAGTAAGGGCCATTCATGGCTCTCTAGGTCAGGAGTGGGCAACTTGTGCCCCCCGCCTCCGAGGTTTGGGCCTTCCACCGCCATCAGCCCGAGCCAACATACCCAGTGGTGAAGGATCACGGGAGTGGTAAGCCAAAGCATCAGGAGGGCCACAAGTTGCCCATCCCTGCTCTACAAGAAAGGACAGAGCGGCCATAGAAATCGACTCTGAGCCAGCGACCTGGACGCAGTGGGCGATGGGCCGGAGTCTGAGCAGGATTAGGGTCCGGGGCACTGAGCAAAGACGGGAAGGGAGTTGCCAGCTGATACCAGACGACAGCTCCAGGCATCTGGGAAGCAGCTGGAGGAATGGACAAGTCGGCTCCAAAGCGGAGAGCCTTTCCCAGGCCAGCTCAAAAGCAGCACTGTAACAGGTGAAGAGACCCTGAATAGGGGGAGGTCTGCGGGGGGCAGCGTGATTCATCCAGAACGCCACCAGGAGCCTGGGCCACCAGGAGCAGGCACGTGGCTCCTACTCCCAGAGCGTTACACGGCCTGTATCCTGCTCATCCCCCTCCCCGTGGATGCTGTGGTGCCCCACGCAGCTGGGCTTGGCCTGCGTTGCGAGAAGGCACTTTTCCCTCCATGGAAAGGGCTTCTTCTAACCATCGGGGGCAGACCGGGTTGGGAATGACTGTTTGGAACAACAAAGACAGAGCTGGAGACCCCACCCCACCCCACCCCTAATATCTAGTTGTGGCCTGTTGGAGGCTGGAAGGTTTCTTTCCTCACTGCCATCTTGTTTGGGGTATTGGGGGCTGCCCTAACATGCGGTGGAGCAATGGAGATTCGTGCCAGCCAGTCACAGGGGCCCCATTTATATGGCACCGCTTTGACCCCCCACCTCATCACAACTGGGCAGCAATGTGGCTGTGAGTCAGCATGCCCTGCGACACACTCGCGATGCACTGCGCGCCTCCCCAACAGACTCGCCGTGCCCTTTTTTTGCTATTGTACTGAAATGCGCAGCTGTGCGGCCCCATGAGTGTGGGGGTGTGACACTTCAGTGGCTGTTTTGTATTTGAGGGCTCTGCTGTGTCTCTCTGCCCCTTTTTAGGTAAAAAGTGGGTGTTTTGTGCTCCTTCATTTCCATACCATCAGTTTTTGTCAGTTCCCCAGCCTGAGACTCTTGTGATGGTTCGCACTCAGAAGCGTGAGCACTACATGCCTAGCCATCACTCCGAAATTGTGGCCGGAGCGATGTTGGTCCTCCCTCAAGACACACACACACACCCCCCCCCGGGGCCCTTGGACACCGAGGCCAAAGGCAGCCGTTGCGAAGATATGAAGCTGCGAAAATGTGCAAAGTGTGATTAAATAGATTAAAACGCCCCTCTGTGCCTCTGTAGCTGTGCAGCTGCGAAGGGATGGGGGAAGTAAAGGGGTGTCACAGAGGATGCAGGTACTACGTACGCCTACAACATGCCCACCACAAAATGCGAAGTTGGTTTGGGAAAGGGACAGATGGCTCACAAGCGTGGGGAAACCCGTAGCAAACGAGAACGTCGCAGCAAAACAACTCCTTGGAACTCCGCATTTTCCGGGTGAAAACCACGGATGGCTGCGAAGTCGTGACTGTGTCACTTATCACGAGGGACCTCAAGTCGCACCCGCCCCGGAGTAAAAGCCAGGTGTAGATGGGCCCAGGGTGGCTTTTGCTCACACTCCAGATCCTGAAGAGACATTCTCACTTGCGGAGGGATGGGTGGGTGGGATGACAAATTCACATGCCAGACTAGGGTAAGCTCTGGAGGGGGGTGGGGGGACCCCCCCCCAACTGCATTCCCTCTGGAGAAATGTGTTTGGGACCACATGCCAGCAACAGGCTGGGGTGGAACCAAAGGGGGGGCAGACACACACACACACACGCCATTCATTTCTCGCACGCATGCACGTGCACACGGCATCCACCCACATGCAGTTTGCATTGGGGTAAGACCTCCCATTTCCTCCAGTGGAAGTGTCTCACCCCAAAGACTGTGGGCCTGGGGGCCCGGTCCAGACCTTGACCGGAGTGTGGGGCCCGGGGGCTTTAACGCTTTGCCCTCCTAGGCACTAGTGGGCAGGGCTGCAGCTCAGTGCTGCCTGTGCACAAGGCCCCCTGCCCCAGCCCCTGCTGCTTTGGGCAGGAAAGGCTCCTGTCTGAAACCCAGGAGAGCCGCTTCCAGCCAGCATGGGCACTGCTGCGCCAGGTGGACCAGGGGCCTGGCGGTTGCTAGGACTGCCCTTTGTTTGACGGAAGGCGCTTCCCGTTCCCTGGTAGGAAGGGGGGTGCCCCCTCCCCCTCTATGGGGCTGGGGCTGGCCACACTTCCTTGCTTGCGAGGGTCCGTCCTGCCTCTGTCCCTCCCTTTGGACCCCCCCCCCCACTAGCCCCCTGGATTTGGAGTCATTCTCTCCACCGCCAGGCTCTTGCAGCCAGGCAGCCTCGCTTTGACGTTGATGAAGACGCATGTGGGGAGGCCTGCTGGTTATGGACCCTCTCACGGTAATTACTGGAGGCTTAAACGCTCCGGTTACTGCTCCCTTGCCAATGCCCTGCTCAGAACAGGGCAGGGGAGGGCCTGGGAAGCCGGCACTCTCTGCCTTCTGTAGGGCGCTTCCCTCACGCGCTGCGGACCCACAGCCTCTTTGCATCGGGTAGGGAAAGCGGCCCAGTCTTGGGCCGCCAACAGCACAGCCCCCCACACAGACAGGGAGCTTCTGTAAGGTGCCCCCCTCCCCAAGTGAGCTTTGGCGAGGGAGCCGCAGCAGCGGCAGATCCCCCCCCCCCCGGCCAGTCTGACCTGCCCAGCAGAAGTCTCGCGCTGCTTGCTGCCCTGTGCTGCGTGTTTCTTATCGGTTCCACTCGTCATGAGACTCTCACAGCTCACCCGGTGTGAGACATGCAGCACGGCTGGAAAATGTGCTCCATCGCAGTTTGTGTAGCATTTGCAGAGTCTGGGCAGCTCCGCCTCACCCTGCAGGAGCTCAGAGTAGCACAGGCTTCCCAGATGGAGCGCTGGCAGCTGATGGGCCCAAGGACCCAGCACTGGGGTGGGGTTTGAGCCAGGCTCCCCCGGGCTCATCTGGCACCCGGCCCCAAAGAGGCCTCGCACTTCTCCGCTTTGCCCCTCAGGGTCGGCTATGCTGGCGCAAGAGGACGACCTAGCCATGTCTCTGCAGCTCATGAACATGGGCAGCAGCCCTCCTTCCTCCGCGGAGAGCAAGCTGGAGGCCCTGAAGACCAACTTCATTGAGAACCCACAGTACTTCTGCAATACATGTGAGTCTTTGCCTTGCTCCGTGGGCCCTCGGAACCTGGGTTCCAAACATTGCAGGCCTAGGTGAGGTGAGGAGGGCAATAAAGCTGTGCTGGATTTCACAGTGGTGGGAACTGGGGAAGGATGGAGCACTGCAAGCGGTTGGTAGAACCCGCCCCAGGTTGCACTGTGGGGGGGGGGGCGCTACAATTCAGCCCCAGCAATGGCACCACAAAGCTCCCCCTGCAAAGGAGAGCTGCCAGTGGAAGAGCTGGTAGAAAAAGCTGCCACTGTCTTGGGAGGTATTGCAGGACTTCTTCTGAAGTTACATGTGCTGATGTGGCCGCTCGTCCATGAAAGCTTCTGCGATTATGGGTATGCTGAGGCCCCCTGTTGTTCTTGAGAGTAGAACACTGAGATTTCATCAAGGTGCTGCCCTTTGTTTATTATTATTTTCTTATCAAAAGTCTACTGCATTCTTCTACATGTTCCCGGGCTGGCTTAGAAGTAGTTAAAATTACCGTAAAACAATGAAAACAAAAAAATAGAAACTCAGCCATATATAAGAGCAGTGTAAAAGCAGTGAATGGAAATAGAAACAGAAGCCAAGCCACATGAAAGCAATGTACAGCGGACTTGAAAGTCTGGGGAAATAAAACATTGTTTGCTTGGTGCTGAAATGACATCCTGGTAGGTGCCAGCGGAGCCCCCTGGGAAGCATTCCACAGCTGGGGCGCCAGTGCTGAGTAGGCCCTTCACCTGTAGCCCCCCTCTGCACTTCAGATGATGGGGCACCCAGAGAACGGCTTCTGTGGGTGATCCTGGTGTCCGGGCAGGCCTGTGTGGGGGCAGACAGCACCATTGGAAGCTATGCAAGGCCTTCAACCTTGAAACCAGCACTTCGCACTGAACCTAGAAGTAAATTCTGGGAGGCAAAGCAAGGGCCCGCCATACTATTCCTGGCATAACAGCCTTGCTGCTGTAGTTTGCACCAGTTACAGCTTCTGAGCAGTCTACAAAAGCCATATATGACACGCCAGTCTTAATTTGGGGGTTAGCGGGGCATGGACTGTGGAGGCAAGGCTGTGTCTGTCCAGGGATAGGTCACAGCAGACACACCAGCCTAAGCTGCTGAAAGGTGCCCTGTGCTGTGGAGATAACCTCTGCCTCTGCCAAGGACGGACGGATAAGCACGCCTGGCTGCAGCCTTGCTCCTTCCACCCTGTCCTACACTCTTTCGTGATCTGCTGTAGCAGGGCCTTCTGTCCCGGGCAGACCCTCCGGTGCCCTGGATCCAGCCTGAGGGCGCACCCTCTGTGTGCAGGCTTGGCAAAGAGCCTCCTTTCCCCTCACAGGTGTCCACCACATCAAGCGCAGGGACATCGTCCTCAAGTGGGAGCTGGGGGAGGGCGCCTTTGGCAAAGTCTTCCTAGCAGAGTGCTACAACCTCAGTCCCACACAGGAGAAGATGCTGGTGGCCGTCAAGGTGAGCGAGGCGTGAACTCCCGACCCCCTCCGTTCTGCGCCGGAGTGCTGTGCTTGCACAGCTTGGCTTGGGGCCGGGGCTGGGGCGGTTGGGTGTGCGCTCTTCTGACAGATTCTTGGTGGACTTTTCCAAAGCATTCCCCTTTCCCCCAAGAAGCTGCACCTGGGCTACCCACTGCTAGAATTTCCAGAATTGTGTGTTTTGGCTGAAAGCGCAGGATTGGCAGGCACTAGTCCGGCCTGCGGAAGTCTGTTTCTGGCCAGCTTGGCCATTGCTTCTCTAACCCATCAGGCTCCTTTTTCTCCTTCCCCAGACCCTGAAAGAAGCGACCGAGAGCGCCCGGCTGGATTTCCAGCGCGAGGCAGAGCTCCTGACGGTGTTGCAGCACGAGCACATCGTCAAGTTCTACGGGGTCTGCGCTGACGGCGAGCCACTCATCATGCTCTTTGAGTACATGAAGCACGGAGACCTCAACCGCTTCCTCCGGTGGGTCAGCTGGGCGAGCTCAGGGAGGAGAGCATTTGTGGGGCTGGCAAAATGTGGGAGTGGGGAGGCAGCGTCAGCTGGCCAAGGGCTGCGTTGCCTGCCTGAGCAGGGGCTGTCTCGGGGCTCTGCAGCCCATGCGCCAAGAAGAGTGCTGGGGCTGCCCCAACCCTGGGTGAGGCCAGATCTCTCTCTCTCTCGGACTGCGCACGCACCCGCATGCACGCGCTCTCAAACACGAACAGGCAGAGAGTTATGTAGCTAACGATTAATGCACCAGCTCCCGAAGAAAAGCAGCCCGTGCATCTTGACAGTGCCCGAGCTTTGCTGTGCGCAGCAGCAGAAGATCCCAAAGAGGGCTCTTGCTCACGTGCAGACTGCCCAGGGGAGGAAACACCACACAGGGCCGGGGAGGCCTCCCACTGCCGTCCCAGCCGAGGTCACGGCCACTGCTTCCTTCCGAGCGCCCACGTGAAGGGTCTGCGCAGCCCCTGCTCACAGCCCTCTCCCTGTTGCTGCTGGACTGAATTGTCCCAGTTTGATCCTCTTCTCTTGCCCCCCCGTGCCTCCTTCCCCCCTCCCCTGCTCCATTACTGCAGCAGCTTAGCTGGCCCTCCCCCTCCCCCAGCTAATGCAATCTTCCCTTGAAATATTGATTAGATTAGCTGTCTGAGAGGCTCAAATTGAGGGAGATTGGCCATCAGCTGGAATAAGCAGAGGCTCTTTCGATTGCCCCCCCAGGTATTGCCAATAGACGGGAGCTGCCAGCAGCCCTGCTTAGCATCCCTGGGACGAGCTCAGAGACGACACAGCTTTGATGATCACGGTGATGAGAGTTGGCGTTAATGGTTGTGCTTTACCGGAGACCCGGCCTCTGTACTGCAGCCACCTCTCCCACCACTGTCAGCTGCGCTTTGTGTCAAGCAAGGGGAGGGCAAGACCACCTTGCCGGGGGCAGGGGTGGCATCCCTCTTTGGAGCTCATACGCTCCCTGGGGCTGAGCAGTGGGCACTGGGGAGAAACGGGGCTGGCCCCGGCTTCCTTTGGGGCTGTGGGGCTGGCCGCTCCAGGGAAGAAACGAGGTGCCGGGGAAGGTGGACCGTCTTTTGGTGTGATCTGCCCAGCAGAGTTCTTCCTTGGTTTGGAAGTGCAGGGGATAGAAAGCGCTCCCTGTCCTGCCCGCCTGCTTCCAGCCACATCTGAGATGGCTCGCGTTTGCCTGCCTTTCTCGTACGCTCGCCCAGAGGCCGATGGAGGGCGCCTTGGGAGAGTCTCCAAGGGGCAGCCACTCACCGGGTGACCGCTATCCCCCCACACACCCTCAGCTCACCGCCGGTCATTTCCAAGGATATTGGGAGGTCTGTTTGTACATTTATAGCACAGCAGCTAAGGAGGAGCAACCACCGCCCCGTGGTCAACAGCCACACGTCAGCTGAAGGCGGCCGTACACCCCTCAGGCGCTTCTCCCCCGCACCTCCAGCCTCCCCAAACACAGGGCCATCGCCCGTGCCATAGAAGCACACTGGAACGCTTTTTAACTGCACACACCCCATGCTGCCGCCCCCAGGCAGGCAGTCTCGAGCCCCTCACTGCTAGGGAGACCTCTGATAAGACTGAGGTTGGCGGGGACCAAAGTGATCTGCGAGCAGCCCAGCGCCATGGACCTGGTTCTGAACAGGGAGAAGCGGTGGCGGGGGGTGTTTGTGCTTCTGGCTGCTCTGCACTCTGGGCTGGCTCAGCTGTTTCCCAAGGTGCTCCTGACTGACCCGCCTGACCTGTGCAGGCCGGCGGTGCCTTGAGAGGGCTCCACCCTGAAAGGTGGCCCCAGCAATAATGTTAAGATCCATTTAAATAAGTAATTATTGCCTGCAGATCCCATGGACCAGATGCAAAGATCCTGGACAACGGGAACGGCCAGCCCTTTGGTCAGCTGACCCTCAGTCAAATGCTGCAGGTGGCCACCCAGATTGCCTCCGGCATGGTCTACCTTGCCTCCCTGCACTTTGTCCACCGGGACCTGGCGACCCGGAACTGCCTGGTGGGACACAACCTGGTGGTGAAGATTGGGGACTTTGGCATGTCCCGGGACATCTACAGCACGGATTACTACCGGGTAAGTGGAGTCATAAGAGTGTCCGTGGCTTGGCCTGTGCCCGACTCATTTGCTTAGAAGTCTCCTGGTTCTCCCCGCCTTGACCAGGCTGCCCCTCTCCTTAGCCAGGCGGGGTGGAGGCTGCAGTTGTCCTCCAGCCTCCATCCAAGTGCCCGATCCTGCGACTGCCACCACCACCAGACTAGCCCTTCTACTCACATTCATCCACCTCGCCCTTTGCCAAGTCCTCCCCCTCGTCCTTCTGTCTCGGATTGTAAGACTTCTCTTCCCAGGCCCCTCGAGCAAGGAGGCTGGTCTTGACGAAGTCAGTCCCAGCCCTCTGGTCATGGTTAATCTCCTCTCTCCCGATGAGCTGGGGGGGGGGGGGGGATCATTGCACAAGCTAAATGATTGTGCCCCCCCATGCAATCCCTCTGGCTTTGACCCCAGCAGTGGGACAACAAGAGCCATCTATGTTTGCACACGTGAGGGGAGAGTAGGAGCAGAAAAGGGCAACTCAGATGATCAAGGCGATGGAGCAGCTCTCCTATGAGAGAAGGTTGCAACAGCTGGGGTTGTTTAGCTGCGGAAAAAGGAGGGTAAGCAGAGACATGATAGAGATGTACAAAATTAGGCATGGTGTAGAGAATGTGGAGAGGGAGACATTTTTCACCCTCTCTCAAAATACTAGAACCTGGGGTCATCCCATGAAGTGGATTGATGGGAGATTCAGGACAGATAAAAGGAAGTAGTTTTTCACACAGCGCGTGATTCAGCTATGGAACTCGCTACCACAAGACGTAGTGATGGCCACCAATTTGGATGGCTTTGAAGGGAAGTTTGATGAATTCCTGGAGGAGCAGGCTATCAATGGCTACTAGTCCAGACAGCTATATGCTACCTCCAGTATCAGAGGCAGTATGCTTATGTATACCAATTGTTGGAGAACATGGGCAGGAGGGTGCTGTGCAGTCGTGTCCTGCTTGTGGGTTTCCCATGGGCAGCTGGTTGGCCACTGTGTGATCAGAATGCCGGCTTAGATGGTCTGACCAGTATGACTCTTCTTACGTTCTTAGGAGGTGAGGCTCAGGAATGGCTCCCACCCAGCACTGCCTCCAGCCTGAAGATGTCCTTTCTGGTGCCAGCCAGCCCCCACATAGGGGCCCCAATTGCCAAAGCACCCTGTAGAGCTGTGTGTGCCAGTGGCGGCTGCCCTTCGAGGCTCCTGGGCGCCTCCGCCCACTCTTCCCACTTCTCCCTCACGCGCTCTGAAGGGATTCTCCCCTCTGACAGGCAGGGAGTCCAAAGCAGCCACCCCCGATTGTCTTTTTCCCTTTTAGCTTCTGCCCTGGTCCCCCGCTCATCTTTAATGGAGCCTTGGTGGAAAAACCTATAAGCACTTAGTCAGTGGAAACACAGGAGGGCTGGCAGGGAAGGAGGGCAGGAGCTGCCATTAAATGGTTAATTAAAAGGGGGAGCGAGAGAAGCAAGAAGGCAGGCGGTGGGGAAGGTCCGAGGAGGAAAGAGACTGGAAAGTTCCTTGCTTCCCAATGAGGAGGAGCCGTCTTCTTGGGACCTCTGAAGTGTGTACTTAGCGTCTTGCATTTAAGTGCACTTCCAGGAACTCTCCTGAAGTCAGGATCCAGCATTTGCAGTAAGACAGGACTTCCACTGAAGCCAGGCCCGGTCCTAATGCCTGGCTAAAGCGCAGAGCCTTTTTGCCACGAGTTTCCACACATTGGACGCTTCCCAGCGTGGCTTCCAGCTTTTAAGCGGCATTGGGCCGCCCTGGACTCCCTTTGGGGCCCCTCCCTCGGTTCTGCAGCAGAGGCCTCAGAGGGGGTGTGGCAACTGGCACTATGTGCAGACTGCTCCCGGTGGCTAAGCCTCCCTGGTGCCTGCAATGGTCCTCTGCTGCACGCCAGTGCCCGCCCCCCCCCCCCCCGCTTGCTGGTCAGCCCGCCTCATGCTTGCTGGCCAGCCATCTCCCCCGCTCATCTCTCCCCCTTCCCCTCCCGTGCAGGTTGGCGGTCGGACCATGTTGCCCATCCGCTGGATGCCCCCGGAGAGTATCCTGTATCGGAAGTTCACCACAGAGAGTGACATCTGGAGCTTTGGGGTGGTTCTCTGGGAGATTTTCACCTATGGAAAGCAGCCGTGGTACCAGCTGTCCAACACAGAGGTAAAGGTTGGAGTGGCGGAGGCAACGGTCTTGGGGCCAGAGAGCCAGCCCTACTTGCCCGGCCTTTTGCCTTGGGGCTGGGAGACATTAGACCTCACTCTTGTCTCATATTGATTGGGAGGGGGGAGTCCACACATATCCATGCTCGCCTTTTCAGAGGTATCTGTGGAGGACTGGGTCCTGACTTGGCCTTGCCCCAGCCAAACCAACCAGGGAACTTGAAACACCTTTTACTGAGAACTTGGGGATCTTTTTGAGAATAAGGAGAGAGCAGCTGCAGATGAAATGAGCTAACCACCTGCTAAAGGCAAGGAACAGCAGCCTTGAGCAAACGGGGCTAGGAGAATCACAGCCCCTGAGCCAGAGTGAGCCAGTCAGGCCCCTTAGTTCCACGGTGTGGGTTCTTGTGGTCAGTGACATGCCAGCCCAGGCAACCAGACCTATGATCAGTGTCTCTTTTCCTGGGACTGGCAACATTATTTAAGCCAGTTCCAGGCTTTCTTACGTGAACACCCAATTCTAAATTTCAAAAGCCTTGGGTGGGATATTCTAAATTGCCTATCCTCTCAGGTGTGACAGAAGGGCCCATGAACTGAGCAGTCATCATTGTTCTAGTCGGGAAGATCCACATATTTTGGACAAACACTAATCAGAACTGGAAACAGAAATAGAGTCCAGCCTATGTCCCTTGCAGCAAGCTGGTTTTCCTTCTGTGGTCAGATCAAAACATGGTTTCCCTGAATGGCTCATCGTACCCCAGACAAATCATGTTTCTGCAATTCTGAAGAGGCCCACGAGCAGCTAAAGTTGAAAGTATTCCTGCATCTTGCTCTCTCCCCGCAGGCGATTGAATGCATCACCCAGGGCCGTTTGCTGGAGAGACCCCGGACCTGTCCCTCGGAGGTCTACAACATCATGCAGAGCTGCTGGCAGAGAGAGCCTCAGCAGCGGCAGAATATGAAGGATATCCACAGCCGGCTGCAAACCCTGGTCAAGGCCCCTCCTGTCTACCTGGCTATCCTCAGCTAAGATTGAATAGGGACAGGGAGGCTTGGACCAGCCCCTCCCTCCCTCCCTCCCTCCCGGATCTACCTCCCAAGCTCCAGCAAATGGTTGTGCTCCATGAACACATGAGAGATCCCACCCTGGCAAGCAGCACAGATGATGCTGGTGAAACTGGACACAACTTTTCCCTCATTTATATCTGTGACCTGGTGGAGGAAAGGAAGCAAGGAAGCAGCTTCTCAGTCTAGTATTTTTAAAAAGCTGTTTGAGGAGAACCTGAATCATCTCCAGAAACAAGAATGTGGAGACAAGAATTGACCTGTGGACAGCTGTCCCTCAGTCTCTTGACCTGGAAGAGAGACAGGCTACAGGGGAGGGATGTCTGGAAGGAGCCTTCCTCCCTTCTGTGCTGAATGAAGAACAGCTGTGTGCCATCTTCTGTGACTTCACTGTTTTGCCACTTGCACTTGAATGACAAAGAGGACTCCTAGCAAGCCATGTGTGTTCCAGACTCTGTGGGAGCCAAAGGAGTTTTGCAGGTGGTGGTGATGGGGAACAGGGGAACAATGGTTGCTGCTGAGAAATGTTAACTTAGGGCGCAACCCTGTGCATTTTTAGACAGAAAAAAGGCCTACAGCTCACAGCATTCCCCAGGCAGGCTGGCTGGCGAATGCTGGGAGTTGTAGGCCTTTTCTCTGTCTAAACATGCATACGATTGCGCCCTTAGTGTTCTAAGCTTTAGGTCTTCATTATTCATTATCATAGATAGTTTCTGCCAGGGTGGGTGGGAGGGCACCAAGGGTGGGCTGCTGGGATTAAAAGGCTTTACAAAATGGTATGTATTTCCAGTCAAAAGCTGGTTCAGACTGTGAGAGAGGTGTGTGGAGAATGTTCCAGAAGGGGAGGCATGACTTTCAGGTTATGGAGTGAATGAGCAAGTGTGAGGTGTGAACTGGGCAAAACCAAAGTTCTGCTTGTGGGTTTCTTACTCAATATTCTAATTAATCTAGAGTTATTGTTCCTAATGTAGGCTACAGCCATAGTAAGTTGCATAAACCTACAAGGAGCCTTCCTGCTTCACAAGAGGGGCCCGTTAAGGCAGTCCCATCTTTCTTTGTCTCCGCAGCAGTGGCAGCAGCCCCAGGTGCTCCCTACAAGACAGCGCAGGAGGGTGACATGAAGCAGGCCTCAAACTCTGAGCTGCAGGTATGGCCTTTCAGACCCCAGGATGGGGCCAGAGCCAAGCAGGGGGGATTTTTTCTGGAGGAGCAGAACCTTTTCTGTCTTGGCTGATGAGCCGCCAGGACGTTTCAGCAGGTGTGCAACAGTGTCACTGCACTGAATGTGCAGGCAGTCGATTCATTGCTGTTGCACAGCTGAAGGAAAGCAGCAGAGGAAAAGCCCTGAGGTCATCCTGGGAGGGTAGCATGAGCAAGGCCTTCACCAGAGGCTGCCCCATCCCGTTCCTGATATGAAATGCAGGACAGTCAGTCACTCACACCAACAGAGTCTGGCTTCCCCTCACCTTTGAGCTTTTGGTGGGAATCTGGACTTGTAGGACTTTTCACTTGCTTCATGAATCCTGCCAGAAGCCAAAAGCATGGATGAGGCACTGCCTAGAGGGGTTAAGAAATACTTCTAACCCGTTATTTCTAAGCACTTCCTGAGTGTAATAAGTGCAGGGGGCGGGGCGGTCTCCTGGATTAGACTCTCCTCCCCAATTTCTGTAAATCCATCACAGGCAGGAGAAACCCACCGCCAGCCGCACAGGGACTGCTTCTGTGGCCTGTCATTCGCCACTAGAGCTCTTCCTATTAGGAGGCTGTCTGTAAGAATTTGAAGCAAATGCTGAAAAGAGACCATGCTGAATAATGAAATAAAACCTGTCTGGTTCACTCAGATCCTTGTAGACAGATGTGTCTGCCATTTTTATGTTTAAGTTGCTTGCTTGCTTCATTGGCTAGTCACCCTCCCAGTAGCATCCATCCTGGCCCAGTCAGAGGTGCAATGAACCACACAGAAGAGCCAGAATCCAGTTCATGTGCAATCACCAGAGTTGAAAAGAACCTCAAGAACCAGCCGCTGGCTGCTTCAGCAGTTGCTGAAGAAGTTGCTGGGGCCATTCATTCAGTTGATGAGTGAATGGCCCCAGTCAGCTGTGCATCGTTCTCTCCAACCCTGGAGCACCAGCACAGATGGATCCGATTCTACTGCCCCCTGAAAGGGGCACTCTGCGGGGGGGGGGGGGGGCATCTAGAGAGAGGACCAGCAGTCAAGAATGGGCTGGCTGCTGTGCTCTCGGTCTGAACAAAGGCTAGCCTTAAAATCTTCCATCACCAGGACTCCAGGAGTTTTAAAAGTGCTCCATCCCAGCTCTACCACACTGCACCCCCTAACAGGAAAGAAGACATCGGCTCCAGGGTTAAGAGTTAACTTTCTCTTTTTAACCAGAAGGTCTCTGACAGTTCTGCATTAGGGAGAAGAGGTTCCCTCAATCTTCCTCACCATTTGTTCAGAAAGGAAAATGTGAACTTACTGGTAGAGGGGGAGCAGGGACGGAGCGCTGCCACTTTTTAGACAATGATGTCACCTGGCGCACTTTGCCAAGGCTCCACATGCCAAATAAGCTGAGGAGAGGAAGAGAGACACTTAAGGGAAATGCTCTAAATGAGTCCCCATAGAAACTCTTCAGGGCTATCAGCAGCCACTCTTCTTTTGTGTAGTGGTCTGTGGCTCCGGCCAAGCATTGCCTGGGGCAACCCTACTGGCTGCCTCTTCTTTCCCCTCCCCCAAACCTATCACCACATTATTCACCACTTGCCCCCTTAAAAAAGTCAGAATTTTGAATTCGGTTGGAATTTTTGAGTCCAGCCAACAGCTACGGCCACAGTTGACCACTTGCTTCTCGCCCAGCCAGGCTTGGATGAACAGTGGCTCAGGTGGGGCCTGGATTGCTGCAGCTTAAAGGCAGCCGCAAGTTAGCGCTTACCATCTTTCTCATGCATGATATATATTCCAAGCGGGGTGCTAGTGGGGACCTGGAGGGAAAGTGGGGGTGAAGCCTTCATCTCACTGATTTGCAGGTATCTCAAAAAACATGAAAGGTATTCCAGTTAGGTATGGGGCAGTCTCCAGGCCGCAGAGATACCCTGTGGGTTCTTCCAGACAAGACTTTTACTCTGCAATGGCCCTGCCTCCTTCGCAGAATTTACCAAGCGGGGAGGGATTTCCAGACAATGGCTTCTCCAGTCTGTATGTAACCCTCCTGTGTCTTCCCACCACTTCTTCCATCTTTTTTCTTAGCACAAAAAGCCCATTTGGGAAAGACAGAACAGCTGTGCAAAGCATCTTGATTGGTAGTGTCAGGATGCAAGATGCCGTCTGGAAGCACCCATCGATGGGTCTTCATAGCTAGTTCCCAGGGAGGGACTCCTTCCTCACTGCCCCCTCTGATCCTATTGTTCTCCCTTAATCTCCAAAGTATTAATTGAGTGAACACAGCCTACACAGCATCCCCATCAACAGCTTGGCCAGGTAGGTTATATGAGCATGCATGGCTAAGGGTTAGACTGCCACTTTTATTTTGTAACATTCCAAAACTTGAGTCAGGCAAACCCTTTGCTAAGTCCAGCCAAAATGTCACAAAATAATAAGTCAGCTGGTGTGTTCCCCTGACGTTTTCATCAAGCTGGATCTTAAGCAAAGCAGGAAGTGGGGAAGGGCCTAGAAGCCATAAAGTCTGTGCTGGTCAGACGTTCATTGCTGTTGTATATTGGGGGGGGGGGGGCTGCCCTAGGGGTTGTCACATATCTAGGGGTACCTCAGAATTTAACACTACGCCACTGTTCTTGACTGAGATGCGAGGAATGGTGTTGGGGTGGGGGCAGAATGTCTGTCTGTACACCCAGGTTCCCACATCCACTGTCCCTGTGGCCCTCAGCAGAGAGTGGCCAGGGGTCTGTAGCAGGGAGCAGTGCAGGGACCAGGTTGCCACTGCACTGCAGCTCCTGCTGGCTCTGCAGAGCAGACCCCCGAGAAGCAGCGTGGAAAAGGGAAGCAGCAAAGGAGACCAGAGGGAAAGCCTCTGAAATGGAAACTGACATGATCTTGCCAAGTCTCCTGCTGGCTTCCCTCCCACCGGGATTTTCATCAACTCCTCTTGACATGACAATCGATAACTCCCCCCACCACCACCACCTATCATATTGGGAGACATTAATAACTTCATCCCTTGCCCTCCACACTGAGCACATTAGCCCTTGTCCACAGGGCATGGAGATGGGGGAAGAGCCACACTGCACAGGATATTGACAGGGCACAACACAGATGAAAGGGAGTAACCCTTACAGGGGCAGGGGGGAACAATGTCTTTTAATTACCTACAAAATGTCCTACAAAAAGGGCAGGAAGGCCAGCCTGGATCCAATTCAGGAGGAGGGGGGGAAGCTGCAATTCATGCTAAATTCATATTTCTTGCGCGCACACATACTAGAAACGCAATAGGGGGCCAAATCAGTTCCCAGTAGATCAGCTTGCCACAAGAAATTGGCTCACCAAGAGAGGCTGAAATAGGATGAGTTATATAGCCATTTGGTTCAGGAACTTTTAGTGACTTGCAAAATTATCTCTGTGGCTGCATGTCCCGAGAACTGTCCAGCATCAAGATGGGCAGCAAAAAGGCGATGGCCCAACTGAAGACTAATTCTAGCAAGTAACAATAGCACACCTTTCCAGCTTCCCCTTGAAGAAAGGAGGAAGAGAATCAAGGGAAATTTTGTCAGTGAACCCCTCTGCAGGGTCCCCCCTCAGTGTGGCCACCCAGGACAGCAGGTGGAAGAGCCCTGAGGAAGGGATGAGAACCAAAGAAGTTATTGGAGGCAAATCCTACCCTACACCACCCCTCTACTCTTGGAAGATGGGAAGATCTCAAGGGAGGCCCTTGGAGGTGAGAAACAGGCTCCATCAGGCCTCTACATGACCATATCCGCTGGCGCACCCATGGCAGACGGTTCAGGCCCACGGCCCTTCCTGCTTCTGTTGGTACAGCAGACCCCTCCCGTAGCTTGCAGGAGCTGGCGGATGTCTTTGTTAATATGAGCCCCTAAGCAAGGCGGGTATTCGTTGAAAGTAAGCAAAGCTATTCTAATAGGCATGGGGGCTGCTGGAGCATATTAACGACGCCTCTGGAGCAGAAATGTTTATGGCTATTATGAATATTGCATGAATTGCAAGCAAGAGCCTGATTTACGTGTAAACAGCCATCAAGAAGGGGGGGGGAGGAGCACAGCCAGCCCCGCTCCTGACCCTCGTCACTGGTTCGAAAGAGGGATGCGATGCCAGTCATGTGGGCGCCGCCAGTGGAAGCTAAGCCGCAAGGGCTACCTTGCTGGATGCATGGCTGGCTTGGCCACGCTCTGGCCACAATGGCAACTGCAAGAGAACGCCTGCTGCACCTCACCCACCCACAGGTGGAGAATTAGAAGGCAAAAGAGGGTCTTCCGTGGCTGCAGCCTTCCCAGCACTGCCTTTTCGTTTGGGTTTTTTCAGCACCTCAGAGGAAAACACAACACTAGTCACAGGTTCTCTATAAGCAAACACCTTCTGAGACAGAGGCAATCCCGCATACAAATGAAGAGCTTGTGCCCTGCATCTAACTCAAGGCGAATGAAACACCACTTGGCACCGTGGGTTCATCCACGGTGGTCCAGGCTGAGCTAGGCACTTGGGAGCCAGCTGTGCAATGGCTACACCCAGCTCACTGTCACAACTCCAACCAAAATTGAGAGGTGGGTTTGGTTATATGAAGAGAAGGCAGGTTGGCCAGTCTCAACTCCCTCAAGCCACATCTTCACCACAGCAATCTGCTTGTGCACCAGCCCTTCATCCTGATCGAAGGGGGCAAAACGGGCACAAGGGGCGGAAGAGCAGACTCAAGAGAATGGACGCCGCCCCCTTTCAACCTGAGAAAACAGTTGCTCACCACAAAGCTTCACGCCAAGGATGAGGAATGCAACGGGAATCCTTTCAGTGGGAAACACGTGTCATCTGCTGGCACCGACGATGCAAGCCGCTCTGAAGACTGAATGTTTTCGTGCCACTTGATGCTCTCATCTTGAATATCTGGCAAGGCCGAAAGCTCAGAGGCTTTCCCTCTTTGGACTAATACGCTGATGCCATCGCCGTGCCCCCCCCCCCATTTCCAATGAAATTCTCTCTATTTCCAATGAATTCCCAACATTTTATGCTGGTTTGTTTTAGTTGTTGAGTATGTTTGCGATCTGCTGAGTGCGCTCCTTTGAAACGATCCCACCTCAAGTCCCTTTACCTACCAGCAAGATACACACACCATACTCACTCTACTGCGCCCCCCCCCCCCCAAGCTGTGGGGCTCTCTCCTTCAAGGGGCAGTACTTGCCATGGCTTGCATGCTGAGCTGCCTGCCTGGACCTTTTGCTCCCCAGGGAAAGTCTGAACACCACAAGCTCAGTTCCCCCACACACCCCAATCTCCTCCTGCCCTGGCCTGTAGGGCCTGAGATGTTCACAGCCTTAACACAGGGAGTTGCAGTCATGGCCACGTGAGATGGATGGTTAATTAACTGGCCTCTACTTAGAGCTGAGATGACTGAAAGTAATCGTTCAGCCCGCAGGCTTCCCCTCCCCTCTGACATCCACTCTGCCATGGCTTGGCTTAATGGCCTACCAAGGCCTCCTACCCAACGGAGATTTGGGATGGAGGGGGAGGGGGACCCAGCCTTTGAGAGTAGAAGCAGCCCACACGTTCTCTTGCCCGAGGCAGCCCCTTCCCTACGGGAGAAGGAAGAGGACGACGAGTGTCTTGCTTCCTGCACAACATCCTGTGCCCGTCCTGCCCGCCTGCCTCGAATCTCCCACGGTTGGAGGTCATTATGGAGCTGCTCTCAGGAGCCAGGACGTTTTCGTAACTTTCCTGCAGCTTAAAGCCCCTGGTCATGCCCCATCTTATTCAAAGAAAATGTGAGCTCCCTTTGCCTTTGACTTTGCTGGTAATTGGCTCAAGAGCCAAAGAACAGGCAAGCTGTTTTCCCCAAGCTGGGCAACCCTCATGAGGTCTGCCGTTGTGTCTCCTACTCCCCCTCCCCTGTTGCTCACCCTCCAACAACCCTGGGAAGGAACTCCTGAACCAGCCTGAACAGAAAGAGGCTGAGCTCCGGCCCTCAGGTGCAGCTCTTCCAGGGATCAGGATTCTTTCTTCTGCACACATCCTCCTCCAGCCCCATTTACAATTCCCCAAAGAGACTGAATGGGGGTTGCAATACAGAAACTGCAGAGGAAGCCCTTTTGAAGCATTTCTGGTGGAAGGGGTTGGCTCAGACCACCCCACTCAGCTGGACCTTGGCAGGAAGTCCTTGGCCAGCGGCTCAGGCTCCACACACACACAGAGCTCTGGAGGAACAGCCAGACCTCCCCCACGAGGGCTTCCAGTGGTGCCTCACCTCAGCTAGTGTAAAGTGGGGCTACTTCAGGGGGCGGGGGACAGAAGCAACGGGAACTTCTGCCTGACTCCTCTCAGCGTTTCAGGGCTCTTTTCTTCCTTCCTCATCTGCTCTTCAGGTGAGTACACCTAATCCTTAGAAAAGCCCTCAGCAATCCTAAACATATCCTGGGGAGTGTGTTGAAATAATCCCCTTTACACCATCCTCGGAAGGAGCGGGGGGGATGAATTGCACAGCTTTCCCTCAAGGGTACCTAGTCCAAGAGCTCTGCTTAGGTGGACTCCATGCGTGGACCAGTAAACAGGTGGCTGAGCCCCTCCAGCATTCCCTTGACAGGGCCGCTGAAAGCACTGTTCTGCCATCTTCTACATTGTGCAAATCACACGCACACCCCAGGTCTGCCAGTCCCTCCAGTGGGAGGCAGGGAAGCTCTGCCAAGCCTCAGGGAGGGGCTGGCTCAAGGCCCGTGCTGCGCAGAAGGGGCCCAGCCGTGCTGGGGCAGGGGGAATTATGAGACAGCCACCCACCGCCAAGCCAGACTCATGGCAGTGATCACCCTTCCCACTCATGGAGTTGGCAGGTGACTTGTCTGCCATGAACCATCTGCATACGCACGAGCATAGACACATGGAAGGGGAGGGTGGAGAGTTCCTGGCCAGCGCTGCCTGGCAAGGCCACGGGGCAGGGGGGAGATTGGTGGTGCACACTGTGGGGGGGGGGGAGGTGGGCGGGCATCAGTCCCGGTGGGTGCCGATGCTGAGCCTTCCTGCCAGCCAATATTTATTTATTCATTCATTCATTTAATTTCATTTCTATACCGCCCAATAGCTGAAGCTCTCTGGGCAGTTCACAAAAATTAAAATCAAACGGCACACAATAAAACACTTTAAAATATATAGAACATTAAAGCCACAACATAACAATACAACCACAATAAAACCTAGCAGCAGTGCAGGAGTTTAAAATACAGATTTAAAACAGCAAAGCTAAAAATTTAGAAAGCTAAAATGCCTGGGAAAATAAAAAGGTCTTCACGTGGCACCAAAAGGAATACAATGTAGGCGCCAGGCGAACCTCACTAGGGAGCTCATTCCAGAGCCAGGGTGCCACAGCAGAAAAAGCCCTCCTCCTAGTAGCCACCCACCTCACTTCCTTTGGCAGGGGCTCACGGAGAAGGGCCGCTGACGATGATCTTAAGGTCCAGGCAGGCACATATGGGAGGAGGCGATCCTTCAGGTAACTTGGCCCCAAGCCGTCAAGGGCTTTGAATGTTAACACCAGCACTTTGAACCGGGCCCAGAAATGGACTGGCAGCCAGTGCAGCTGGAAAAGTACTGGCGTAATATGAGCTCGCAGGCCAGTCCCTGTTAACAATCTTGCTGCCCTATTTTGGACCAGCTGAAGTTTCCGGACCGTTTTCAAAGGCAGCCCCACGTATAACGCATTGCAGTAATCCAGACGAGAAGTTATCAGAACATGGATAACTGTAGCTAGGCTCTCTCTGTCCAGATAAGGGCGTAGTTGGTACACCAGCCTCAGCTGATAAAAAGTGCTCCGTGCCACTGAGTTCACCTGTGCCTCAAGTGACAGTTCTGTGATATGCCTGTGATGGTGGCGGGAGATCACTGCTGACGGGGTCACCCTGTGGGGCTGGTGCCCCCTGTTGACTTGGGGTGCAGAACCTTGACATGAAGGGCCTGGCACAGCGCTTCCTCCACTGTTGGCCTAACAGGAGATGGGAAGATCTGGACAGATCCCACTTTAAAAAGTTTCCCTTGCCGGAAAATTCCCCCAACAACTTGTTACTCCCCCCCCCCCCCCCCCGCAATGCTCTTGCTCTCTGCATGCATTTCCTGGGGGAGCTGTGACTTGATCCCTTAAGGAAGGTCAGAAAAGTGGGAATCTAGACCTCAGCGCTCCTGCTTCACAATTCGCCCACAGGAATATCACCCAGCAAGATGTGTGTTTTCAGTGTTGGTGCCTTTATCATTTAAACGCTCACTTCTAGGCTTTCAGAATGGGTTGGGGGAAGTAGAGGTCTCTCTTCCTTTGCTGTGTCTCTCTTCTGGCACCCACACACACTCCTTCCTCCCTTGGTTCATTGGAGCTGACTGCAGCCTGCTCCTTCCCATCAATATCCATGAGTGGAGACATTGCCTCCCCCACTCCATCCCGCCTGCCCTTCCATATCAGCTTTTATGGCTGGGGGGGGGGGGAATCCTGTTCTTATTCCCACTTGATCCCATATGGCAGACTTTTCTGCCCCCTCTGCTTCTCCAGCCGCCTCGGAGGTTTTAGTGTCATCTATCAATATCACAAACGTGAAGAGATGCACTTTGAAACTTAACTCCATCCCAGGCAGCCTCTGTGCCTGTCTGCCACACAATTCCAGGGCTGGGGATGGCCAAGGCAGGCGCAACAGAGAGAAGATGAATCTCAGAGCTGCCTGGCGGTGGTGGTGGTGAAGTCTCAGAGTAGATGATGCGGTGCCGTTCCCAGGGGCTGAGTCAAGTTTCATGGAGGTTTCAGTCAGCCCTGAAATATATGCTTGCGTCAGAAGAGAACAGAAGCGTCTTGAGCGGCTACACTGTGGTAAGCTAGAAGTGTCCTGATGCGCGCGTGCGCACGCACCCCCATCCTGAGAGCTTCAGACAGCTTTCACGGGGGATGAACAGGTCAGAAGGCCTGTGATTGGAGAGGCAGGTCAGGCCAGAACAATTGCAGCACACTCCAGGGCCCCCAGTATTTTAGTTTTTTTAAAAAAAAACCTCCACTTCACCTCACGCTGCCAGATTTTAACCTCTAATACTGTCATTAAAGTGGCACTGTAGGCCCAGTTTTACTAAAAACACCCCATTTCTACAAGTTGTTGTTGTTGTTCAGTCGTTCAGTCGTGTCCGACTCTTCGTGACCCCATGGACCACAGCACGCCAGGCCTTCCTGTCCTGCGCTCTCTCCCGGAGCATGCTCAAGTTCATATTCATTGCATCCATGATGCTATCTAGCCATCTCATCCTCTGCCGTCCCCTTCTCCTTTTGCCTTCAGTCTTTCCCAGCATCAGGGTCTTTTCCAGGGAGTTTTCTCTTCGCATTAGGTGGCCAAAATATTGGAGCTTCAGCTTCATTATCTGTCCTTCCAATGAGCACTCAGGGTTGATTTCCTTTAGGATGGACTGATTTGACCTCCTTGCAGTCCAGGGGACTCGTAAGAGTCTTCTCCAGCACCACAGTTCGAAAGCATCGATTCTTCGGCGCTCAGCCTTCCTTATAGTCCAGCTCTCACAGCCATACATTACTACTGGGAAAACCATAGCTTTGATTAGACGGACCTTTGTCGGCAAGGTGATGTCTCTGCTTCTTACTATGCTGTCTAGGTTTGCCATAGCTTTCCTCCCAAGGAGCAAGCGTCTTTTAATTTCATGGCTACAGTCACCGTCTGCGGTGATCTTGGAGCCCAAGAAAGTAAAATCTGTCACTGCTTCCATTTCTTCCCCTTCTATATGCCAGGAAGTGATAGGGCCAGATGCCATGATCTTAGTTTTTTTAATGTTGAGTTTCAAACCAGCTTTTGCACTCTCCTCTTTCACCCTCAACAAGAGGCTCTTTAGATCCTCTTCGCTTTCTGCCATTAGGGTGGTATCGTCTGCGTATCGGAGGTTGTTGATAATTCTCCCGGCAATCTTAATTCCGACCTCTGATTCATCCAACCCGGCATTTCTCATGATGTACTCTGCATATAAGTTAAATAAGCAGGGTGACAATATGCAGCCTTGTCGTACTCCTTTCCCAATTCTGAACCACTCGGTTGTTCCATGTCTGGTTCTTACTGTTGCTTCTTGACCCTCGTACAGGTTTCTCAGGAGACAGGTAAGGTGGTCTGGTACTCCCATCACTTTCAGAATTTGCCACAGTTTGTTGTGATCCACACAATCAAAGGCTTTAGCGTAGTCAATGAAGCGGAAATAGACGTTTTTCTGGAATTCTCTTGCTTTCTCCATGATGCAGTGAATGTTGGCGATTTGATCTCTAGTTCCTCTGCCTCTTCGAAACCCAGCTTGTACTTCCGGTAGTTCTCGGTTCGCATACTGCTGAAGCCTAGCTTGTAGGATTTTGAGCATCACCTTGCTGGCATGTGAAATGAGCGCAATTGTGCGGTAGTTTGAACACTCTTTGGCGTTGCCCTTCTTTGGAATTGGAATGTAAACTGACCTTTTCCAGTCTTGTGGCCACTGTTGAGTGTTCCAGATTAGTTGGCATATTGAATGCAGCACTTTAACAGCATTATCTTTTAGGATTTTAAATAGCTCGGCTGGAATACTGTCATCTCCGCTAGCTTTGTTGTTACTAATGCTTCCTAAGGCCCACTTGACTTCACTCTCTAGGATGTCCGGCTCAAGTTCAGTGACCGCACTATCACGGCTATCAGGGACATTCAGATCTTTCCTGTGTAGTTCTTCTGTGTATTCTTGCCACCTCTTCTTAATCTCATCTGCTTCTGTTAGGTCCCTGCCTTCTTTGTCCTTTATCATGCCCGTCTTTGCACAAAACGTTCCCTTGAGATCTCCAATTTTCTTGAAGAGATCTCTAGTCTTTCCCATTCTGTTGTTTTCCTCGATTTATTTGCATTGTTCATTGAAGAAGGCCTTCTTGTCTCTCCTTGCTATTCTCTGGAACTCTGCATTCAGTTGGATATATCTTCCCCTTTCTCCCTTGCTTTTCGCTTCCCTTCTTTCGTGAGCTACTTGTAAAGCCTCATCAGACAGCCACTTGGCTTTCTTGCATTTCTTTTTCTTTGGGACGGATTTCGTTGCTGCCTCCTGAACAATGTTACGGACCTCCGTCCATAGTTCCTCAGGCACTGTGTCTATCAGGTCTAATCCCTGAAATCTATTCCTCACCTCCACTGTATATTCATCAGGGATATGATTGAGGTCATACCTGAACGGTTTAGTGGTTTTCCCGACGTTCTTCAATTTAAGCCGAAATTTTGCAAGAAGCAGCTCATGATCTGAGCCACAGTCAGCTCCAGGTCTTGTTTTTACTGACTGTATGGAGCTTCTCCATCTTTGGCTGCAAAGGACATAATCAATCTGATTTCGATATTGACCATCTGGTGATGTCCATGCGTACAGTCGCCTCTTGTGCTGTTGGAAAAGAGTGTTTGCTATGATCAGCATGTTCTCTTGGCAAAACTCTATTAGCTTTTGTCCTGCTTCATTTTGTACACCAAGGCCATGCCTGCCTGTTATCCTGGTGATTTCTTGACTTCCTACTTTAGCATTCCAATCCCCTATGATGAAAAGGACATCTTTTTTTGGTGTTAGTTCTAGAAGGTGTTGTAGGTCTTCATAGAACCGATCAACCTCAGCTTCTTCAGCCTCAGTGGTTGGGACATAGACTTGAATTACTGTGATGTTGAATGGTTTGCCTTGGATTCGTACTGAGATCATTCTATCATTTTTAAGATTGTACCCCAGTACTGCTTTTCCCACCCTTTGGTTGACTATGAGTGCTACTCCATTTCTTCTAAGGGATTCTTGCCCACAGTAGTAGATATGATGGTCACCTGAATTAAATTCGCCCATGCCTGTCCATGCAAACCCCCAAATCCCACACTTGAAATGAACTGTGTTGATTTTCATTTAAATGTTTGTGGGCTGGTTTTCCAAAAGCAAATTTGACCTCACAGCAGTACCAATAATAAATCAAGGGGAGTCTTAGACCAAGCGAGCGGGGACTGTTACTGGACCAACAGAGTGTTTAGAGCAGTTCTGTGGGTTCAGTCACATAGCACTCCTCTGAACACCAACTACAGCTGCCAGCAGACATCTGACTTTCAGTCTACCCGTGCTACTGTGGCCCTACCAGCCAGCCCCTTCCTTGGTTTCTCTGTGCCTCGATTTCACCAGCCACGGGTGTGTGGACTGATCCCTAACGCAGTGCTTGTTAATTTGCCGTGATGCTTGCCTGGCCCGGTAATTCCCATTTTATAGGCGGGAAGCAGAGGCCCAGGTGGCTGCTTCTTACCAAGGCCTCCACCGCAGGAGTGTGTGGTGAAACAGCCCTTGGATGTCTTCAAGCCTCAGCCCTTGGTGAGGATTCACTGCCCTCTCCCTATCCAAGGCCGGCCCTGTCTCCAGGGCCAAATGCCGCCGCCCACCCCACCCTATGCATTGTGCCCCTTTCTCTTGGGCTTCTGGCAACAACGCAACCACGACTCATTCATTAGCCAGATGAAATCAATTCAGTTCCATTACAGCCCAGTCCCGCGCCTAACATTAGCCCAGCCTGGCGATAGCGTCCCCATTATCCTGCAGATGTGATTACAGCGGATTCGATAAGCCTTTTGATTAGATGAAGGTGTGTGCCTGTGCGGCTTTTTTATGCTCTCTGTGCCTCTTGGGATGGACTGCTGATAACTTGCCCTGTCATCCCAGATGAGCTTTTAAAGGCGAAGACGAGGGCCCATTTCTGATAGGGCTCCGAAATGTGATTGAAGGCCTTGGACAAAGTGATGAGCTTCCAAACCTTTTCTGCAAGGAGTTTGCAAGTAATGATATTAAGGAACTGTGAGGCAAAAGAGCTTTTATTGAAAATGATGGGATGCCATCTAGCCTGGTAGAACAACAAAGACCCAGTGGAGACTCCCTGATGATCAGGCACACTCAGAGGATTGTGGGAAGGCCCCAGAAAGCCCCAGCTCAAAGCCAAAGTCAGAGTGCAGGAAGCTGATGAAGGCTGCACAGTTTAGGAAGGTTTTATTTTTAGTTATTAAGTGGCCCACAGATCACAAGGGCCTTCCTGCTGTATTAGTTTTTGGCACAATAAATGCACATTTGTTGCTCACCGTCTGCGTGCCGCTGCTGCTGGCCATGCTGCTAGTTCAGGGATGTTGCATTCAAACAGCAGCAGTTCATTCTGGAAAAAGTCATCTCCCCTGCCCTGTCTAACCCTATTTGCTAGGTGACATTTATGTATTAGATTTATATCCCGGCTTTTGAACATGTTTCTAGGGAGGTTTATTATAAACAACAACTACTACAATAGAATACAATCCCTGGGGCCATGGAAACAAGGAGCAAAGGGAAATCAGCCTCTTTTTCTGCCTGCTTGTTGTTCGTCCTTCTTTCTACAGGAGGGACCATCCATCACCATAGCTGGAGTGGGTTGTCAAGCACCCCACTGGAGGAATCCTCTTCAGAGGAGCTGGAGCTCCCAGAGACGAACAGCACTCAGGAACAGCCCATGCCAGAAAACCAGGAGGAGCCTGGGCCCTGGGGGGAGATGGCCGCAGGTCCATCTCTGAGACAGAGGCTGAGTGACCCCCTAGCCCCCCGACAGCATCATTGTCTCAAGAGGCTGGCCAGAACAACCCCTGTGAGTAGGAGAGCCCATTTGCAAAGGCAGGCTCCTCATGGGTAAAGGACTCCTTGTGAGTAAATTCCTCCTCCTCTACTCTGATGTGCTGCCACTGAGCACTGGGTGGGGTTCTGGAAGCTCCACCTTATAGTCCTTAGGCAGGGAGGGCTGCTAGAACAATGCCTTTATTTCAGCTCCCAGTAGCTTGCAACCTAGCTTTTCCTTGGACTGATCCCTTGGGCTGCTGGCCCCTAGACTCCTGCTAACACCCTGCTTTTGGACTACTCTTTTCCTGTACTGGTAATACTGTGCTTTTAACCTTTTGCTTGCCCACTGCCTTTGCCAAATGAATTTGCCCCCAGGCTGAGCCTGACCCAGCCAAAGCAGGATAGTAGGGAGACCAGACATCCATTTTGCAAAAAAAAGTGTTTGCTTTTCTGCTTGACTAAGGGGGGGGGGGAGATAACTAGATCTTTCCTTAGAAAATGTGTTCACTTTTTGTCTCTCTCTTCTTTTTTTTTAACCATGAGTGGCTGCTTTCCTCTGACCCTCTCTGGTTTGGAAAGGTGTCTGAAATGGAGAAACAAAAGTTTCATCTTAGTGCTTTTGTGCTTAGACCATCATCCTAATTAAGATAGGAAAGCCATGGGGGTAAGAGCAGGGTTGCCAGCTTTACAACCAACCTCTACAGCTGTTCCTTTCACAGGGTGATGTGCAGGAATTAGTAGGTGAAGCTTTTCAAAACCTGAAGGAGGCCTCTCCTGCCATCCTGAGGCATGCTCGAGGGGGGGCCATGAGAGAGGGCCCCTTGGTGCCTGCTCCCAGGCTCTGGAACTCCTGTCAAGGGAGGGTATGTGATGTCCTTCTGCAAAGATGTGTTCATTTGGACAGGCTTTGGGCCATTATGACTTCAGATTTGCAGAAATAGGTTTTAACTGGTGGCTGCTGTTTATTTCTTAATTTCTATTGATTTTTTAATTGATTTGCTTGTATGTTTTAATTATAATTTTGTATTTTATTGTTAGCCACCTTGAGCATTATTTCTGGGGAAAGGTGAGCTATCGGTTAAATGAACTGGTGTGTGTTTAGTCCCCAATGGTACATAATTCTCCTTTGATTTGGTATATAAAACAAACTGAACTTACTGTAAATTTCCATTCTCCAGAATGGAATGTGAAACAAGAAGAAACATCAAGAGATCCCACTGGACTCAGAATATCTGTTGGATGCTGATAATTCAGACAACCAAAATGCATAAACGAGGGGCTGGTGTCTCATGTTTCTGCCCCTGACTGTCAAGGTCTCTCTCTCTCTCTAACTCTGTCTTCTTAAAAATCTGGGTGGGACAACTGCCTTTCCCCAGAACCCCTAAGAACATACATTTACTGTACATTCACATTTTCCTTTCTCCAGTAATTCTGAGGTGGGGCAGCCTTTATTTTTGAGATGAAGATGAACTTCATCCTCACAGTGAGACTATATTCCCTCATCTGCTAGACCCAACCTTTTTGAGGAGAGCCCATCAATCAAAGGCTGCACCAGTGAAGGCACATGTATCAACGAGATGGAGCTTAATGAATGTACGGACAGTTCTTCAGATCACTGCCCGATGCGCTAATTCAATCGAAAGGCAGGTCCTAGAAGCTGCAGAAGCAGCAGAAACTGTAAAGCCTTTAGGTGGAAAATGGCCCTGGGACTGATAAACTAGATAAATACAACGGGGCTGTTCCCACAACACGACAACCCCCAAGCAGGGGTTGTATATGCAAACTGGTGCCCTCTGGCACTGCAGCTTGTCATGGGCTAAATAAACCCCCACAATGAGCCGCAGCCTGTAGTCCAAACCCAGCCCAATGTCTGGTTCAGACACGGGCATCTGCAGGAATTGGGGTGGCGGCGGCAGATGATATATGCATACATAACAGGTGTCATTTCGGGTAGGTCCGGTGACAGGAGTGGTGGTGAGACTGGGTAGTCCTGGCCCCGAGAACACTTGTATCCCAGCTCTAGCCCTCTAGTCTAGTTCCTCGACGGGTAGACCCGTTGCCAGGCCTTCCTTCCGCCTGCAGCTGAAAGCGAAGCCCGCAGTTACCCCACAGGGGGATATGAAATAAGTCCTGAGTTGGGGCCAGCGCGAACCTCCTTCTTTGCCGCAGCCTTTTTGGGGGGCAGACACGCAGCTGCGCTGAAACCCTGAATTTCTGAATTGTTCTCCACAGGGCAGCAATCGCGCCCTCGGCAAGGAAGGCCCAGCCTGCCCAGGGCTTCAGGGCGACCCAGGAAGCCCCTTCCCCTGGCGGCGGGCGAGTCCCTCGAGCAGCGCAGCCCCGCGCCCGTCCGCGCAGCAGCGAGCCCCGCGGAGCTCAGCCGACCTTGCTCCCAGGTAAGCGCGCGCAGGGGGCGGGCGCGCCCTTTCCGTCCGCTCGCCAGCTCCGCTTCCTCCGCGTCAGGCCAGGCCCGGGCTGAAGGCGCTGGCGGGCGAGGCCAGGTCGGTTTCGCGCAGCGGCAGCGGGGCGGAGGAGGCCGGCAGCCTTGCCCGGGCGGAGGCCCGGAGCGCGCGAGGCCGGCCCGCCGCTGCTGAGCCGCGAAGCTGGCGGGCGCGGCGCGGCGCTGCCGCTCCTGTGGACGCCGCGAGCAGGCCGCACAGCCGCCGGCCGGCTCCTGCCCCTCCGCCCCGGCACCTCGCGAGGGCGGGGCGCCGCTTCCCTCGGGGCGGGAGGGAGGCGCCTCCCCCGCCCCGCCCGGCCCGGCCCGGCCCGGCCTCACCCGCGGCGCGGCCGTTGCCTCCCCCTCCTCGTGCCTCGCGAGGGGCAAGCGGGGAGTCGCCGCCCTGGCTGCCCCGCTTCCGCCCCGCTTCCGAGCAGCCCTTCCCCGCCGGAGGAGGCCCCGGGAGGCGCCCGCCTCTGCCCTGCTGGGCCGCGAGGCCTGCGTCGGCCCCCGGGAGGGCTGGGCGCCGGCCTCCTCCCCCGCGAAGGCGGCGGGCCCGGGCCGGGGGCGGGCTGGCAGCTCCGCTGTTCCCCCTGCGCAGCCTTCACCTTTGGGGAGGGGCCCCGCGCCCGCCCTCCCTGCCGGGTTCCGGGCTTGGCCCGGGGGCCGAGGGGAAGCCCCCCCCGGTGCCATTCCTGCCGAGCAGCCCGGTCGGGAAGCGGGGCGGCGAGAGGGGGCGGCCGAGCTGCGGCTGCACTGCCCGGCGAGAGGGCTGCCAAGGCGGCGGGGGCTGCTCGCTTTCAGAAGCAGCGCGCGAGCCGGGCCGCCTCCGTTCCACCCACCGCTGCCCGGCGGAGGAGGGCGGGGCACGGGCGGCCCTGGGCGGCCCTGTCCCCACGGCAGGGCCGGGTCGCGGCGGGCGCCCCAGCGGTGCCGCCCGCGCAGCCGGAGGGCGCCGCGGCAGGAGCGAGGTGGGAGGGCTGCAGCAGCGGCCTTGTCCAAACACGGGAACGGCCCCGACAGCGGCAGCCTGGGCTCACGCCCGCCTGCGCAGGCCAGCCCAAGGCCCTGTGCAGCTGATGTAGAGCCTAACGGGCTCCCCCGCCACCCAGGCCCACGTTTAGAAGAGCCTGGCTGCCTCAGTCGGGCACCAAGTCCTGCCTTCCTCTATACCGCCCCCCCCCCCCGACTTCACGAGGCGCGTTGCTTCACCCAGTGGCCCGGGAAGGCGACGCTGCGCGTGAAAGATCCTCAGGAGTGCATACGAGGAGGGGGTGCGTGAAGCAAGGGCCATCATGACAAAAGCCCTTAAAATGGGGGGAGCCTGTGGTCTTTGTGGTTGGGGTCCTCCGGATATGCTCCCCAAGGCACGACGTCCCTTTGATCAAGCTAGAGCTCATGGGGCTGCTGCGGCCACCCCATCCCCCGCTGCTGTGCAGAAAGCCCATCTCTCTCTCCCTCTGCCCCTCCATCCATCCCTCCATCCCAGGCTCTGGCTGGCCAACAGGCCTCTCCTCTGGGCTCCTCCTAGGTAATTGTAACTGATGACAGCCAGGGATGGAGGAGGGAGCTCTGGTGAGAGGTCACAGTGGGATGTGGAAATCATTGTCAGCAATCAGAGTTATTAGTGTAAGAAAAAGAAGCAATTAATGGAGGCCTCTGGCCATCCCTTGAGGACAGCCTGACAGTGCGGGGGGGGGGGGACACCCTCTGGAATGAGCTGCAAGCAATGTGGTGGCCCAGCCTCTTCAAGGCCCCTGGCAGGTGGAGATGGCCTCGTGGCTGGAGCAGGAGGCCTGGGCCATTAGAGTGGGGGGGCACACAGGGAAGTGTTCCCCTGTGTGTGTGGGGGGGGGGTATGCAAGGGTATTCCACAGAGCCCTTTGGTCAAAGGGCAGAGTTGCCTTCTGTGGTGGCCCTTTGGTTAAATGACAACTTGGCAGTACTGGAAAAAATGGATGATTCTGTCGCCTAGGGAAGAAGAGAGACTGTGTGTTCAGATGATCGCTACGGGAGAAGAAGCCACCGTGGCAATGCAGTGCAGGTTGGCACGTCACTCAAACCCTGCGCGCAGCAGGGGCGGCTTCGTACCTATCCTACCACCTCAAGAAATTAATGTGAACACACACAAGGGACACACTCAGAAAAACCGACAACCAATTTGCTGGAGGCTGCTTGATGGGTCTTTCATGGGCCACTTTGGGACTGCCCCCCCCACGTCTCCAGAAGCCCCCCCACCCCACCCCTGCTGCTGCCGCCCCAGATTGTGGAGCTGCAGCTGCACTAAGAAGCCTTGGGGACACACAGTGTGGAGCTCCGTCTCCCTCTGGTGGCAGCAGCAGGCACCACCTAGAAGAGGACCAGATCCTCCTTCTCCAGTCCTCCTTGCAGCCTCTAGACAGGGCTTCTCTCACTTTATATCCTCAGGGCCCACTTGGGAGAGCTGGAAAATGCTGAGGCCCACCAGTCACAAAATGGCAGCAGGTGGAGGAAGAGTTGGATACCATCAGGATATCATTTCCTATTGCTACCTAATCCCTCTTTGGAAATGGCCGCATTCTTTGCCACAGCAATTTCCTTGTGGCAGGGAGTTCCATAGCTCAGCTTTCTTCAAGCACTGCCATTGGCTCTGGAGGTATCATGACTCAGGCTCCCCAGCTTGGGCAACGTTTACTGATCCAGAGGCTAAAAGTGGAGACTTTCTATTTTGTATTTTGCCCTGCCCTGCCCCCACCCCACCCCACCCCACCCCACCCGCCTCTCCAAGTGTTTGACTCATCTGATTTCATTTCTTCTCCATTTCGGCCTTCACACTTAACTTGTGCCCTGTTCTCCCATCCCCAGCAGCTGGTTTCCTTCATCCCTCCTTTTTTGCCTTCCTCTCTAGTCTCAGCTATATCTTGGCGTATCAAGCGGTTCTCTAATTTTCTTCCAAATTCCCCCCCCCCCCCCCGCCGCCCTTTTCCCTCAGAGGAAGGAGCCTCCCGTCTCTTCCCCGCCCCCGTCCCCCCGCGCACAGGATCGCAGCCAGGCTGCGCGGTTCCCCGTGCCAGCCCCTGCCCGACGCCAGGACCTTTCCGAGGAGGCGCCCTTGCCACAGCCCGGGGGCGGCGCGGCAGCGGCTTCCCCGCCCGCCCTTCTCGTGCCCCGTTCTGCGTCCTCCCCGCGCGCTCCGGCCGCCGCCGCCCGCCTCCAGCGCTGTGCGCTGCTGCCTCGCTCTGACCGGCTCCTGCTCCCCGCTGCCTGCCCACGGGGAGCAGCAGCCGCTGCTGGCCCGACGCAGGGCCGCAGCGTGGGCGAGGGAGGCGGCGCCGGGTGGGCTGCAGCACTGACCCCGCTGTGGCCCGCGGCCCAGCCGGGGAAGCGCCGCCTTCGGCAGGGGCAGCCGCGCCCACGGAGCGCGCCCTCTCCGCTTCGGGTGGCCGCCTCGCGGCGGCCAAGGCCGTCGGAACAGGCTGTGCCCCTCCTCGGGAAGGGAGGAAGGGGCTGGTAGCTTCTGCCGGGAGCAAATGGCGGAGAGTTCAGAGGAGAGGCGAAGCCGCGCTGGCCGCCCAAGGGCTGCTCCCGCATCTGGCGCGGCGGCTCTCCCCGGCGCCCGCCTCCGGCGGGGCCAGCCAAGCGCAAGGCGGCCGCATTCATGGGAGTCTGCAAGAGCTGCCCGGAGCCCCCCGCCGGCCTGTCCGCCGCAGCCCGCGCCCCGGTGCTTTCCCCTCCGCCGGGCCGCGCGCGGGCGCCCTCTGCCGCACTCTCGCGTCTGCGGGCGGTGCGGGAGAATCGTACCAGCCGACCCTACAGGGTGGTCGCGCAGAGGACTGCGGCGTGCTCAGGCCCGTGCCGCGCGTCCTGTTTCTATCGCGTGTGGCCCGACGCAGGGCGGGGGGCTCGGGCCGCGGGGGGCTGCTATGCAGAACATGCAGGGCTGTTGTCGTGGTCGTCCGGGCAGGTCGTTGAACACCCCCCTGCGCCCTGGCTGGCCTGACGGGTCCCTCTCCGCCTGGAGGGCCTCCCTCGGCCTGCCACGTGGCGGGGGGAGCGTGGCTCCCACCTCCGCGCATCCTAAGCGCGGTCCTAAGCGTCTCCGCTCCGCAGCACGTGCCATTGAATTCAACGGGGTTATTCCCAGGCAAGTGTGTTTCGGGCTGCAGCTTACACGAGGTTTTTTAAAAGAGCGCAGACGCGAAAAAAATGCGGCCCGCCCTTTCCCACCCACCAGGAAGCCTCTGTTTCAAAAGGGGGGGGTCTTCTGGTGTCAGCCCCCCTGCGTGGGAAAAGGGAGCAGCTGCGCCTGTGAAGCGCGAGAGAACCCGGCGCGGTGCAGCTCCGTGTGTGTGGTGCCCCCCCCCGGATAGAAGAGCAAAAGGAGCGGGCGGGGGCTCCTGCCCCCCCTTCTAACCACGTGGGAAAGGGGCTTTCAAAAAGGCGACGTCTCCATATTGCTGGCTGGGCGGGGCAGGCGGGTCACAGCCGCCCTGCAAGGTGGACCACTGCGGCTGCGAGGGAGGGAGTTGCTGAGGGCGAGTGCTGTTAACTGCGCAGCCCCCCAGAGCCCACGCGCAGGAGGCCCTTCTGACCCGCCGCCGCCCTCTCGTGCGCGCAGCCCTCGCCAGGGCGGCCCGGCCGGCTGCAGCTGCTATTCCGGGTCCGGCCAGCGGGGGCGCCCGGCTCGCGCGCGACAACTCCGGCACGGAAGGCGCCCCGCCCGACAGGGGATGCCGCCCCCGCCGCCATTGGCTGCCTCGGCGCCTGCGCCCTTCCGCGCCTCGTCTCCGGAGCGAGAAAACTGCGGCGCGCCGCCATTTTGTTTTCGACGCTTCCCAGAGGAAGCAGGAGCGCCCCCGGGCCCCGCCGTCGCGCGGAGGCCGAGGAAGGGAGGGCCGGCCGCGCCTGGGGGGAGCCCCGCCCCGCCCCGCGCAGACCCAGCAGCGCGCCTCGGGAGGCGGCGCCCTCCAGACTGCTTGGGCTCCAGCCCCATCGGCCCCAGTCAGCACAGCCAGCGGGAGTCTGAGCCCGAAACGTCCGGCGGGCGCCGGGCCGCCGCCTCGAGCGCGGAGCTCCCCGCGCGGCTGGGCGGGCCGGCGCGCCGCATGAGGGGCCGGGCCTTCGCTGCGGCCGGAGAGCGCGCTCCAGGCCGCCCTCGGGCGCGCAGAGCTGGCGGCTGCGGGCTGCGCGACAGGCCGCCGCCTCGCTGGTCTCAGCCCAGCGCTGCGGTGCCGAACGCTGCCCCCTCGGCCCGGCGCGCGGCGCGGGCGACCTGCGGCGTCAGCAGCGGCCTGCGCAGCGGGGCTGCCGTCGGCCGCTCTTTCCCAGCGTGACTCCCCGCCCAGGCCTCCAGCGGGCCGTAATCGGAGCAGGCCGCCGCCCCCACAGATGTGGCGAGCCGCTCTGGGTGGGGCTCCCCCCACCCCAACGTGCGCTATGCAGAGGAAGCAACGGAATGGTAGGGCTGCTGGACGCAGCTCCTCTGAACCGCAACTTGGGGAGGATGGGCTGCAGGTCCACTGGCATTCGGGCAGCACCGCTCTTCTGAGCACCTCGAATAACGAAGGAGTAAATCTCACAGGAAGTCATGCCTGAGTTAGAAAGCGGGACCCCTGCAACGCGCCCCACCTCCTGGTCAGGACCAATCTGAAGCACCACCCGTCCAGCCCAGAGCCAAGGCCTGGCCTTGTGCCCTGTGAAGGAAGAAGCCCTCAGTGGAGGGCAAAGCCAAGGGCCCCAGCTGCACAGCCTTCCTCCGCTCTCTCTCGCTCACCCCCCCCCCATCAGTCGTTCAGTCGTGTCCAACTCTTCGTGACCCCACGGACCATAGCACGCCAGGCCTTCCTGTCCTGCGCTCTCTCCCGGAGTGTGCTCAAGTCCATATTCATTGCATCGGTGATGCTGTCTAGCCATCTCATCCTCTGTCGTCCCCTTCTCCTTTTGCCTTCAATCTTTCCCAGCATCAGGGTCTTCTCCAGAGAGTTTTCTCTTTGCATTAGGTGGCCAAAATATTTGAGCTTCAGCTTCAGGATCCGTCCTTCCAATGAGCACTCAGGGTTGATTTCCTTTAGGATTGACTGACTGGACCTCCTTGCAGTCCAGGGGACTCGTAAGAGTCTTCTCCAGCACCCCCCATCAGAGAACCCTGCAAAAAGGCTTCTCGTGGTCTATATCTTCATAGGGTGGGGGCTGCATGGTGGTAGGGGTGTTGGCAGGGGCCCCTCCTCCTATAGAATCAAAATTTCATATACATGGTAAAAATTATTTTTCATCCGCTACAAAAGAAGTGGCTGCTGTTCCAGTTTTACAGATGGGGAAAACTGGCTGTAGATTTGTAACTTTTTCTCCAAGTCATCCTATGAAGGTTCTGGCCAAACTGATGCAGTCCACTCTACCCTCCTTTTTTTTTGTGGTGTCTTCACTATTTGGCCATTGGGTTGAGCCCCGTAAGCTTCCGTGGCCCCTCTGCATCCCACCAAGTTTTGCTGAAGTTTTAGAAACACTGACTTCAAGAACAACCAAGTCGTGAAATCAAAGTGGCATCCTTTAGGACATACTCTTAAAGGCTTCCCCTAAATGCCAAGTGTGGAGCCTGAATGCATGTGTCTGCCCTGCTGGAAGACAGAACAAGGTTGAACTAGGGTTTCTGTTAGTTCCCAGCCAGGTCTTGACTTGCAGTTGCCTGTTTGGTTCAAAGAGGCAGATACAGGTAGGACAAGAAGCTGGGATGGGAGGAGTCCTCTACCCCAGAATAGCCGCTGGGCCATCCCACGTTACACTGTCAGACTGCTGGGGACAAGCTGGCCAGCAGCTTTTCCTTTAGAACTGTTTTTCCAGTGCATATTTTGCATGTTCCAAACAATCTATTTTCTTGCCAAGAAAAAATGCATTATTATTATTCCCCTCAAAGCCCTCTGCTGAGTTTCCTTGTCAAAACTTCCTGAGGGCCGACAGCAGATCCCAGCCCCTTCCTGCCTCCCCACCCCCGTCTCTTTCACATTTCACACTTCATCTTCTTTCACTCCTCCTTCAGCCACAGTCACCCAGCTCAGATCGGGAAGCAAGAGACTGAACTGTAAAGTGGCACGCCATTTATCTTATTCTGTGTAATCTGTATCTTGGGTTTTGGTGTTTGTTTTTGTTTGCTCTCCGTGCATTGATCAAGCTCTTTTCCTGCATGACAAGCAGTGAGGAGAAGGTGGTGGTCATTCCGCAGAGGTGAAGGATTCCTTGGTGAACCCTCAGCAAGGACAAGGTAAGGTCCTAATCGGTTCTTTCCCTGGTGAGCCAAGGTCAGTCTCTGCCAGGGCATAGCTCACTTGCCAGACTGGGCAAATGGCCAGGCCAAAAGAAGCCTTCGGATAGTTGGGAAGGCCCTGCCACTTGGTCTAGCATGACCACTTGGCAACAGGCTTGCTGTGCCCCCCCCCCCCCGAAGGCCCCTGGTGTAGAGGATGGGGCTACTCCTGAGGCAGGCCCAGGGTGCAGTTGCTTCTTTAAGCATAGCCACAAGGAGTATATCTTCCCAGGTGCAGCCCCTTCTGCCATTTCGGTTCTGTGAGGGAGAGAGCTGTGCCATTTCTGTTCTCAAAAGTACAGGAGCCCTATTGGGCCTGGCTCATAGAATCATAGAATAGTAGGGTTGGAAGGGGCCTATAAGACCATCGAGTCCAACCCCCTGCTCAGTGTCCAAGTTGGAGCATCCCTGACAGATGGCTGTCCAGCCTCGTCGTCAATTCCTCCAGTGTGGGAGACCCCACTACCTCCCTAGGTAATGGGTTCCATTATTGTATTGCTCTGGCAACCCTAGGTCACACACATGCAAGCATGCCAGCTCAAGTCTCCGTTTCCCGCTCATTCAACTGCCACTGGTGGCAGGACTGCTGGGTGGGAGTACATAGTGGTATGGGCATGTAAATCCCAAACACAGCCGTGTATGTAAGTCTCAATGGGTGAGTGGTGTTAGAACTGGTCTGGGTGGTGGAAGTTCATAAAACTCACTTTGACACTCATGGGTTTGTATGCTATATCCATAGTCTTTATTTTTCTAAATGCGTTCCAATTCCCATGTTTCATTTTTTTAACAAATATGTATATTAATACCAAGGACAGGATGAGTGCTGGGTGCGATTGAGGAAGTTCATATCTTCACTCATTTTCCTTTAGCTTGTGATTACTCATCACTTTGCAAGTACGCGTGTTTCCTAGACAGAAGTTCATTATGGTGAATGGTTAATTTATGGCATACCATGTAATCATGTCATGTTCACAAGCTGTAGAAGCCAGTGGCTACAAATCCCCAAGTGGTTTAACCAGAAGAAATTCTCCCAGACAGCGGGGGGGGGGGGGGGGGGGCGTTGTTTTGTTTTTGGAAACCGCACATTAAGTTGGAACCCCATACAATCTGTCTGGAGACAGTCCATGAACAAAATCTGAGAAAACAGAGGGCTGGAAAAGCCAAGTTCCAACCTTTAGCCCCAGTGTAGGATGAATTGTCCACACTGTAGCCCCCCTCCCCCAAATCCAGGTTGATCCACATGGTCCACCAGAGAGCAGGAGGGGATAAGATTCACCCAGTGCCCATGAGCCAAGCTGCTTGTGACTGAAGGAGCTGCCGCTGCTACTCTGTGCAGCCTCGAGGCCCTTGTTTGCCAAGTGAACGCTAAGTAATGTCGGGGGGCGGGGGTCGTCTGTGAATTCTTCCCACCCCTCCTTTGCTTGGACACACCACCAGCCCCCTCATTCCCTGTAGCTTTTGGGGAGGCGGGATCCCTGGGGCTGTGTATCCTTTCAACACTGCCTCGCTCTCCTTCTTGCCAGCCCTGCCAAGGAAGTATGTCGCTCACTGTCTGTGGGCACTGCTTGGCCTCTGTGCAAAGGACCTTGGGCCAGTGAAGGGAGCATCTGCTTTGCTCCCAGCATAGGTTCTCTTGCTTTCCCTGGCAAGATTGGACAGAAGATGTACATGAACATGCTTTGTGGGAACGGCATCTCTGGCCAGGATGTGCTACTGCTTATGTGCAAACCTGCCAAGAAAGCCTGCTAGTGAACAACAGCCCCACCCAACCCCAGCATGGCCTTGCTGAAAAAGCCTTACGTGCTGGATGTGTGGGGAGAAACTGCAGGGTCCTGGGCCCAGAGCGTAATTTTCTGGTGCTTCAGCCTGGGGGAAAGTCAGCACAGCCTCTGCCTTGTAACTTCCTGCTCTGTTGCTCTCCTTTACCTTTGTGTTGCCCTTTCCACCCCCTCCCCTCCTGCTCCACCCCCTTTCCCCACTGGCAGGTTTGAAAAGGCTTCCAGGTGGTTGTTCCGGACACCTGGGCTGATGCTTGGTTTTACGAGGACAGCCTCAGAGCCGGGGGAGGGGGAGCATTTCCTGCTGGCTCTTCTCACTTGTGGTGGTCCCAGCCCACTCCAGTCCCATTATTGTGGCTGAGAAGAGGGGTCTGGGGAAAGGAACCCCTCACCAGCACCTGCTCCTGTCCCTGTCCATCCCTTTGCCCCCCTGCTCCAAATCTGTTCCCAGTATTCTCAGTCTTTGGCATTTCAAGCACAGTAAATGTTGGAAGTTATTGCTATATGTAAGGCTGTGTGTGAGATGTGTGGCTAGCACCAGTTGTCTTTAAGAGTTTTGCCTTTCATGAGATGTCTCTGTTTGACTGACATTGTCAGTTGCTCACCATCCATTGGCTCATTTCCTATAAACAGGAAAATGGAAACGAACATGATGTGTATTCGGGGTGTAAACGGCAACTTCCTATCTATGGGCGGGATGGATGGTTGTGATTGTGAAGTTAGGAAAGGGCTGGAGGGGGGGCATGATGGCTCAAATATGTGAATGAAAAGTGAGTCCATTTGGGCCACAACTCCGTTGCAGCTGCAACTGAGATTACAGGGAAGGGACGCCCAGATGTACATTACAGTGGATTTTGCAAGTCAGATGTCATCAGAAAAAGACAGGTTCATAGAATCATAGAATAGTAGGGTTGGAAGGGGCCTACAAGGCCATCAAGTCCAACCCCCTGCTCAATGCAGGAATCCAAGTCAGAGCATTCCTGACAGAAGGCTGTCCAGCCTCATCTTGAATGCCTCCAGTGTGGGAGAGCCCACCACCTCCCTAGGGAATTGGTTCCATTGTCATATTGTTCTAACAGTCAGGAAGTTTTTCCTGATGTTCAGCCGGAATCTGGCTTCCTGTCCCTTGAGCCCATGATTCCATGTCCTGCACTCTGGGATGATTGAGAAGAGATCCTGGCCTTCCTCTCTGTGACAACCTTTCAAGTACTTGAAGAACGCTATCATATCTCCCCTCACTCTTCTCTTCTCAAGGCTAAACATGCCCAGTTCTTTCAATTTCTCCTCAGAGGGCTTTGTTTCCAGTCCTCTGATAATCTTTGTTGCTCTCCTCTGAACCCTCTCCAGTTTGTCTGCATCCTTCTTAAAGTGTGGTGCCCAGAACTGGACACAGTACTCCAGATGAAGCCTAACCAGTGCTGAGTAGAGGGGAACTAGTACTTCCCGGGATTTGGAAGCTATGTTTCTGTTAATGCAGCCCAAAATAGCATTTGGCTTTTTTTGCAGCCACATCCCATCGTTGGCTCATATTCAGCTTGTGATTGACAACAGTTCCAAGATCCTTCTTGCTTGTCGTGTTGTTGAGCCAAGTATCCCCCATCTTGTAACTGTGCCTTTGGTTTCTTTTTCCTAGGTGCAGATTTGGCATTGATCCCTATTAAATGTCATTATGTTGTTTTCTGCCTAGCACTCCAGGCTATCCAGATCACTTTGCATTTTCTTTCTGTCTGCCAAAGTATTAGCTATCCCGCCCAATTTGGTGTCATCTGCAAATTTGATCAGCATTCCCTGCACCTCCTCCTCCAAGTCATTAATACAAATGTGGAAGAGCATTGGGCCCAGGACTGAGCCCTGCGGTGCCCCACTCGTTCCCTCTCCCCAGTTTGAGAAGGTCCCATTGATAAGCACTCTTTGAGTCCGATTCTGTAGCCAAATGTGGATCCACCAGATCGTTGTTTCATCTAGCCCACTTTGAGCTAGTTTGCTCATCAGGATATCGATAATGGGGCACTTCGTTGAAAGCTTTGCTGAAGTCGAGGTATGTTATGTCCACAGCATTCCCACAGTCTGCGAGGGAGGTTACCTGATCAAAAACAGATCAGATTTGTCTGGCAGGATTTGTTGTTGACAAATTCATGTTGGCTTCGAGTCATCACTGCATTGTTTTCAAGGTGCTTACAGATGGATTGCGTTATAATCTGCTCCAGAATTTTCCCAGGGATTGATGTCAGACTGACTGGTCTGCAGTTCCCAGGTTCCTCCTTTTTACCCTTTTTGAAGATAGGGACAACTTTAGCCCTCCTCCAGTCACTGGGCACTTCCCCCTTCCTCCATGATTTCTCAAAGAGAATAGACAGTGGTTCTGAGAGTTCTTCTGCCAGTTCCTTTATTACTCTAGGATACAGTTCATCTGGCCCTGGAGATTTGAACTCATCAAAGTAATTAGGTGTTCCTTGACCATATGCCTATCGATCTCAAGCTGCAATCCTGCCCCTTCAGCCTGTACTTCGCCTTTGCCAGGGGGCTCATAGACCCTCTTTTGGGAGAAGACTGAGCCAAAGTAGGAGTTGAGCACTTCTGCCTTTTCTTTGTCATCTGTTACCATTTTGCCATCCTTATTTAATAGCTGAACCACCATTTCTTTCCTCTGCCTTTTACTATGCATGTATCTGAAAAAAGCTTTTTTGTTGCTTTTAGCATCCCTCGCTAACCTCAGCTCGTTCTCAGCTTTAGCCTTCCTGATGCCATCCCTGCAATTCTGTGCTACCTGCCTGTACTCTTCTTTTGTGGCTTGGCCTTCCTTCCACTTCCTATATATGTGCTTTGTTTTCCCGGTCATCTCTTTATCTTTTTGTGAAGCCACATTGGCTTCTTCTCTTGTCTTCTGCCTTTTTTTTCTTGTTGGAATTGTTTGTAATTGTGTGTTTAGAATTTCCTTTTTGAAAAAGTCCCACCCATCTTGGACTACTTTTCTCGTTAGAGTCGTTTGCCATGATGGGACCTTTTATCATTGTTCTGAGTTTATTAAAATCGGCTTTCCTAAAATCCAAGGTACACGTTTGGCTACACTTGGCTTTTGCTTCCTTTAAAACCAAGAACTCAAGTACAACATGGTCGTTTTCCCCCAGAGTTCCCATAACTGTTACTTGATCCACTAAGTCACTAAGGTTGACAATAGATTATGTAGTGAGGGGTGTCCTTTCTCTGAAAGCTTAGAAGGAAGTGTTATTTTGAACCAGTTGAGAAAAAAATTAAAATACATCCCTAAAAGAAAACGAAAAAGCTTAGTCTAATCTTGTGAGGTTCCTCTCCACCCTGTTGCACTCCTGAAGATCCAGCTGAGAGAAAAGCTGAGACATCTTGATGGTGTATTTAATCCTCGGGGTAGGAGCTAAACTGAAGAAGGCAGCTGTGCCCCCTCCCTCTCCACTATAGCATGAACAGCCAGCCTTACCCATCAAAAGATCCTGGCGCTTCCAGCTGCCCCAGGCAGTGTTCATTTTAGGCCAGGCAAGAGTTCCTCTTGTCAGCAGCAAGTGCGACAGAAACTAAAGTTTCTTTAGTGCCTGCTGTTGTGGGGGTGGGGGATATGTGCGCGTCATCTATCCCACCCATCCACACTCCCCTCCAACAATGTGATGCAAACTAAATGTCCAGCTTGGATGGTCCTGGAAGAGTCCTCAGTGGTGGTTCCTCCTGGAGGCTCTGAGGTGGTACATCTTCCACAAGGCTTTTGTTGGGTGGGTGGGGATGTGTGATTGCTAAGCTGCCACATTCTACCACTTTATTCCCTTGTCTCACACTGACACCTTGCGGCCTGGAGTGCGGGGTGCGCCTTTTGGGCTAGAGGGCACTGGCCCACCCTTGGGCTGCCTTGGTTACTCCCTTGCCAGCTGCTGTTGGTCATCCCTTTGTTTCTCCATGGGGTGCTACATGCCCCTGGGATTAAATGGGCTGGGAATCCATCTGTTTGCACCTTCCTTTGGAAATGGATCCTCTCAGTGTCAGTGGAGCTTCCCTCCCAGTCTTGGTTTTTGGATTCCAAAACACCCTGGTTGAGAATCAAGCTTCTCCTCTGCAGATTGATCTCTCTCTCTCTATAATACATTCTCATCATGAGAAAACTGCTGCTGAGCTCTGAAATTAAATGGGGAACTGGGAACCCATAGATGGAAAGCTACATCAGTTCTTAAAATGTTGAATTGGGTTTGCTAGTGGTTTCGGGAGGAGATGCATCTTCTTTGTGCTTCCTTTCACAATGACTAGGATGGGGGTATGTTACGTAGCTGCCTTGGGGGAGCATCTCCGTGGGCATAGGCGCGCAGGAAGTTGCCTTCTGCTGAGTCAGACCGCCCTTGGCTCATCTAGCTTGGCATTGTTGATGCTGACTGGCAGCAGTGGCCCTCCAGGGTTTCATGCAGGATTTCTCCCTAGCCCCTCTGGAGCAGACTCTGCATTGTCTGAAAGGGACGCCTTTCCTAGAGTGCCCATCTGCTTCGCCCTTCCTGTGCTGTCCAGTGTGCTTCACAGCCACACCTTCCTTAGAAAGCCATTCTCTTCACATGTTCCTTGGCTGTCGTCTTGTAGTCCAAGTCTGTCCCAAATGTGGTGTTTTCCTGCGATAGAGTCATAGTATAAAGCAAGCGCCGCAGCTGTCAACAGCAGATGGACTGAGAAACAAGCAGAGGCCCTGGCAGCTGTGCTGGTCACCATCTGCCAGGGACCTCTCCTGGCAACGACAGCCCCAGGAGCAGAGGAGAACCCCACCCCCAGCATTTGCAAGGGTCTTGGGCTGACAGGCCATGAAAGAGTTCTCTCTTTCTCTGCCTGAGACCCCCGCTGCCAGTGAGAGCAGGCCATACTGGGCTGGAGGGACCAGAGGCCCCTGGCAGCTTTCTATGTGCCCACTTTCCGCTCTCTCTCTCTCTCTCTCTCTCTCTCTCCCCCTCCCTCCCCCCTACAGTCCTCCTACAATGAAGAGGGGCATCCTGTCTGTCTCTTGCTTCAACTTCTGGAATTGTTTCTTGCTCATTGTCAGGGTCATAAGCAGGGGGACTTCACTGCTGCTAGAACATGTGTGGCTATGCTCCATGGCATGCACCCCAGCTGCAATTAGAAGCAGTCGGCTGATCTGGCTTGCATGACAACATTTAGGAAAGGGCAGTAGCCCTGGCAGATGTGGGCAGCGAGGTGGGCAGGAGGAATGCCTGGATGCCCCTCCTGACTGGCCCACAGAATTTCAGCTTGGGCCGATGTGCCAGCAAAGTGTTCTTATACTCAGACACTGTAAATGTTCCCAATCCAAGGGACACCCCATTCCCCAATTGTTCCTGCCCAGCTTGCTCTGTGGCTCAACATTTCTTGGCATTGGAGAACATTTCCTGCTAGCCATCCTAAATTAGTCTGGAACCCCTGGCCAATGGTAGACCATTTCTCACTGGCTATGCTGAGCAGCTATCATGTGCTTTCTTTAAGCTAATCTTGACCAATCTCTCTGATGAAACTCTGTCATGGGCTTCATTACCACACTGTACACAATATGATACTGGAAACGATGTGCAAAACACCTGAACTGGTTGTTGCAACTCTCAACTATAAAGGACTATATACAGTCAGGGCCAGAAATATTGGAACAAGGATAACTGTTTTGGCAGGTGGCCTCTGTACACCACCACATTGAAGTTGAAAGGAAACACACCCAGATGGGAGCGAAGTCAGGACTTTCAGCTGTCATTCAAGGGGTTTGACAAAAGTGGGGCACTAACTATTCAGGAAGTACAGCCAGTGGCATACACACACACACGCATACACACATCCTTGGTGTCTCATAAGTAATGGAACGAATGGCTGACAAGCAGCTGCATATCCAGGTGTGGCCTGTTTCCTGGGTACCCCATGACCAATCAAGCAGATAAAAGGCCTGGAGGTGGTTCTGAGTGTTACATTTGCATTTGGTAGCTGTTCACTGGAACTCCCAACATGAGGTCCAAAGAGGTGTCCATGCGAGTGAAGGAGGCCATCATTAGGCTGAGGAAACAATATAAACCCATCAGAGAGATAGCAAAAACATTGGGAGTGGCCAACACAACAGTTTGGAACATCCTGAAAAAGAAGGAATTAACTGGCAAGCTCAGCAACAGCAAAAGTCCTGGAAGACCACGGAAGACAACTAAAGTGGAGGACCTCAGGATTCTGCTCATGGTGAAGAGGAACCCTTTCACAGCATCTAGCCAGGTCAAGAACGCTCTTGCGGAGGGAGGCATGTCATTGTCAACATCTACAGTCAAGAGACGGCTTTATGAATGTAAATACAGAGGCTTCACAACAAGGTGCAAACCACCGGTAATACTCAAGAACAGAAAGGCCAGATTAGCCTTTGCCAGCAAACACCTAAAAAAGCCTGCCCAGTTCTGGAATAAGATTCTTTGGACTGATGAAACCAAGATTAACTTGTTCCAGAATGATGGGAAGAGAAAAGTATGGAGAAGGAAAGGAACAGCTCATGATCCAGAGCATACCACATCATCTGTCAAACATGGTGGAGGCAGTGTGATGGCATGGGCATGTATGGCTGCCAATGGAACTGGGTCACTGGTGTTTATAGATGACCTGACTGCTGATTAAAGCAGCAGGATGAATTCTGAAGTGTATAGGGCTAGACTTTCTGCTCAGATTCAACCGAATGCTGCCAAACTGATAGGACGCCGCTTCATATTGCAGATGAATAATGACCCAAAACATACAGCAAAAGCTACCCAAGAGTTTCTCCAGGCAAAGAAGTGGGATGTTCTTCAATGGCCAAGTCAGTCACCTGATCTCAACCCAATAGAGCATGCGTTTCACTTACTGAAGACAAGACTGAAGGCAGAAAGATCCACAAACAAGCAGCAGCTGAAGGCAGCTGCAGTAAAGGCCTTGCAAAGCATCTCGAGGGAGGAAACTCAACATGTGGTCATGCCCATGGGTTCCAGACTTCAGGCAGTCATTGACTGCAAAGGATTTTCATCCAGGTATTAAAGGCGATCCTTAAGTATGAAATGATGTTGGTTTGTTCCATTACTTATGAGCCACCAAGATGGGTGTGTGTATATGCCACTAGCTGTCCTTCCTGAATGGTTAGTGCCCCACTTTTGTCAAACCCCTTGAATGACAGCTGAAAGTCCTGACTTCGCTCCCATCTGGGTGTGTTTCCTTTCAACTTCAGTGTGGTGGTGTACAGAGGCCAACTGCCCAAAAAGTTATCCTTGTTTCAATATTTCTGGCCCTGACTGTAAGCTGGCTGGCTGAGGTGGCCTGGGAGAGCCAGTATTGCTAAAGGGGATGTATTTTGTTGATTTTTGTTTAACTGTTGGGGGGGAGTTGTTGTGTTTTTAGGGGTGGGTAGCCTGCCTGATAGGCGGAAGCAAGGGGCATATGTCCACCTGACAGAGGCAGTGGGGGGAGTGTTGGGGGACAGAATATACCAAGGGTGGGTGGCAGGCACTGGCGGAGTGCTAGGGGCAAGCTGTGCCAGGTAAGGGGAACAAGGGAAAGATGTGTAATATCTGTCCCCTGTTCCAGGCCTGTCCAGAGCCAAAGGATGGCTGGGGGAGGTGTGACACCACCTTCTGGCCTTTGTTTGCTGATCTGCAATGCCAGGTCTGTTACCCAGAAAACCGCTGTCATCCATGACATGATCCAGGATGAGGGTGTATTATGGCATGTATTATGGAGACCTAGCTGGCTGAGGTCGCTGCTCCAACTCTTGCAGCTATGTGCCTGGCCAAATTTTGTATGCACAGCAGCCGAGGGCTGGGGATTGAGGAGGGGGAGTGGCTGTTATCTACCAGGAGTCCTTGGTCTTCACCAGACCCCCTTTCCAAGAGACCAAGGTGCTGAGTGCACGTACTGGAGGTTGGGCCCGAAGGGCAGTCTGGGGATTCTGTTCATGTACCACCCACCCTGCTGCATGACTGATTCCCTGACCAAGGTGCTTGAGGTGGTCTCTGATGTGTGTGTGCAGTCCCCTAACTTATTAGTGTTGGAGGACTTCAATGTACATTCAGAGGCCATCCTCATGGGGGCATCTTGGGACTTCATGGAGACTTCATGGCTTCCTGGGAGCTGCACCCTATTCCAGCTGAGCCCACCCATGCAGCCGGTCATGAGCTAGACCTTGTGTTTGTTTCTGGAGAAGCGGGGAGTGATCTGGAAGTCGGGGAAATATCCATCCACCCACCCCCCCTTGACATGGTCAGATCACTTTCTGGTGATGTTGGACTTCTTGGTTCCAGAACCCCTCTGCAAGGGTGGAAGACCCATTAAAATGCAGAAAGAGATTGGGTGAGGGGATCATGGTGGGGGTGAGTGCCTCCCTTGAGGAGGGAGTGATGCCATCAGCCCTCAAGGAGGCAGTGATAAGACTGCTCTCAAAGAAGCCCTCCTTGGATCCCCAAGTTTTGAGCAACTCTGGCCCAGTCTGGAATCTGTCATTTGGGGGGCAAGGTCATTGAGCAGGTGGTGGCAGCAATGCAGTTGAAGGCACACTTGGAAGAAGCTGATTATCTAGATCCATTTCAATCGGGCTTCAGGCCTGGGCATGGGACAGAAACGGCCTTGGTCGCCTTGGTGGATGATATGAAGAGGGCTTTGGATAGGGGTGAATGCTCCTTGTTCTCCTTGACCTCTCAGCAGCTTTTGATACCATTGACCATGGTATCCTCCTGGATCACCTGGAGAGGTTGGGCATTGGAGACATCGTATTGCGGTGGTTCTGGTCCTTCCTCTCCAGCAGGTACCAGAGGGTAGCACTGGGAGAAGAGGTTTCGGACCTGTGACCACTCACTTGTGGGGCGCCACAGGGTTCCATCCTCTCCCCAATGCTATTTAACATCTATGTGAAGATGTTAGCTGGGTGAAGATGATAGCTGGGGGCTATCATCAGGAGGTTTGGGGTGCGGTGTCATCAATATGTGGATGACACACAGCTCTACCTCTTGTTCATATCTTCACCAGGGTTGGTCATGGAATCCTTGTCCAAATGTCTGGAGATGGTGAGTGGTTGGATGGGGAGGAATAAGCTGAAGCTGAACCCTGACAAGACCAAGGTACTTTGGTGGGAGATAAGAGGAGGTTGGGGGATGTTGACCTGGTGTTGAATGGGGTGTGGCAACCCTTGAGAGACCAAGTCTGCAGCCTGGGGGTCATTTTGGACTCCCAGCTGTCCATGGAGGCTCAGGTGCCAGCTGTGAGCCAGGCGGTGCTGTACCAACTCCATCTGATATGGCAGCGGTGCCCTACCTTCCCGACCATCTGCTCCCATCAGTTGTACATGCCCTGGTCTCCTCTCATCTAGACTAGTGTAATGTGTTCTACATGGGGTTACCCTTGAAGACAGTTCAGAAGCTGCAGCTGGTGCAGAACACGGCGGCTTGCCTGATTAAAAGTAGCCGCTGGCGTGATCACATCATTCCAGTGCTGAAGGAGTTGCACTGGCTACCAGCTGTTTTCTGGGCCAAATTCAAGGTGTTGGTTTTGACCTTTAAAACCCTATACAGTTCTGGCCTAGCCTATCTCAAGGAACGCCTCCAGCAACACCAGACAGGCCGCTCAACAAGATCAGCCTCGGATGGCCTTTTCTCTGTCCCATCAGCCAGGACAGCTAGGCTGGTGAGGACGAGGGAGCGGGCCTTCACTGTGGTGGTCCCCAGTCTGTGAAACTCCCTCCCTAGGGAACTCCGCCATGTCCCTCTTAATGAGCTTCCGCCATGCATTGAAAACATGGTTGTTCAGGCAGGCATTTGGCGGGTTAGGGTAATTTAGACGATGTTTTAATGTGTGATTTTACTGTTTTAAATTGTACTGTTGTACATTGCCCAGAGTAGCTGGGTGGCAGGCCAGATGGGCGATTAAGAAATTTAATTAAATAATTAAATAAAACCCAGAGGATGTTGAATTGTAGCCAGCTGCCTCATTCCCTTGCTTGGGTTGGCAATGTGACTCCTGTGGCTTGGAGCTTGTTTCTTCAGCATTAAGAGTATCACCATAAGGGCAGCAAATGGGGGGTGGGGGGGGCCTGTGTGATAGCAAGAGGGCTGGTGGCGTGATGCTCTTAGGTTTCAGTTCAGGAACACTGAGTGATCCCTTTCAGGAATGTGCTGGTGCTTAGACGATGTGTCTGGCCCGAACGTCAGTGCTGCTCTCCTCCCCTCCCCATTTGCACATGACATGGAAGGGACAATGCTGGGCATGCCCACTCTGTGGGCTTCCCAGGTCTGTCTGCTGGCTGTGTGCAGAAAGGCTGCCTTGGACTGGGTGGCCTGTGGATCACCTGTGCAGGCTCCCTCTGGCTGGCTGCTGGGCTTACCTGAGGGAATGACTGGCTTCCATGGGATAAATCATGGCTGCCCTCTTGGGATCTGCTTCTGCCCCACCTCTGGCAGAAGAATGGGATGCTGCTCAGGTCTGCCATACCTTGATAACTAAATCTTGGCAAAAGCATCTTCCAGAAAGCTTCTGGGATGGCTTACCATGTGTAGGCCGTCTCATGTTTCTTGCTCTGTGCATTATATGAGTGAAGAAGGAGTTAAGCAATTCCCATTACATAGGCCAGATCTCCCAGCTAGGGCAGCAGGTTGGATGATTTGTCAGCACAACAGATGTCTTTGAGGATTTTAGAGAAACGCTCCTCACAGTAAGATCCACCCTACCCAAACAAGCCAAGTTCCGTCTGTAGCAGACTGTGTGTGTGTGTGTGTGTGTGTGCGCGTGCGCGCGCACACATGTGCGAGAGAGAGAAAGACTCCTGGCAGTTTGCTTGCTTCCCACGCAACAAGGCCTTGGGACCTCAGCCTTAATTCAAACCAGCTTCTCCCTCCCTCTTCCCATCCCCCCCCCCCCATCACAAGGCTCACTAGAGGCCCTGCAGCTAGGCGTTCAAGAAGCAGGTATGCCAAGCAGGCAGATGGAGCATCACCACCCCACACTCCTGCAACAAAGCGAGGATGCCCCTCTTCGACACTCACCGGAAATTCCCATAGTATGCTTTTCCCCTGGATATTGTCTGCTCTTCTAAACTCTCAGACTTCAGAGCTGAGCAGATTATTTAGCATCACAAAGCAGAACTTACCATTAACAAAGCAAAGTTATACTTTGCACAACTTACTCTGCTGGCGGAGTAGCATTCTGTGGTGTTGAAGCTGTGATGCAGTGTGACTTTGACAGGCCCTGGAGTACAAGTAACAGATTAGATTGCACATTGCATAAGGTAAACAGCCTGTGAAGAAGTGCAAGCAGGATGGGTGGATTTAAATCAAGCTCGGTTTTAATTTTTGTGAACCGCCCAGGGAACTTCAGCTATTGGGCGGTATAGAAATGAAATGAAATAAATCAAGAAAAAGGGCCTAGTTAAACTCATTTCTTCATATATCCTAAGCAGTGGTGCAGAGCTGACCACTAGCATCTCTTCATTGCACTGGATACATTTTGCTTGCTTTCCCTTTTTATATAGAAGGAATGTCTTTAAAATATTCCCATATAGGGTCAGTCTTAGGGCCAACAGCCATGACAGTCTGTGAGGTCAATTGTGGGGATGGAGGCATAGTGTTGTTGTCTCTTCTTGCTCCTTTCTGTTTCACTGTGCCTTGATCCAGCCTCACCCTCACAGAAAGAGTAACTCAGTAAAATGAAATTCCCATGAGCAGGAGGCCGAGGCAAGTTTTTGCACGTTCCAGGCAGATGAGAGCAGGCTACTTCCATGACTTGAGAATGAGGTGCCTGTGTCTGGCCAGTAGAGTGTAAATGTTCCTATCTGAGAAAGGATCCAATTGGTTCTTTGTTTGCACCAAAAACCTCCTTTAACACAATGGATCTGGTAGAGGGTCTTGACTCAGTTTAACTGTAGACCTGCCATGCGTATGTTCAGTTTGTTAATATTAACCAAGTTATTCTTTTAGAGAAACTTGGTATGTACTATTTTTTAAAATCAAACAAAATCCAATTCACATTATTTAAAGCTGGATTTTTTTCTTTTTTAAACTCTGTTTTTGTCCACCCTGTTTGAAGATGAGGGTGTGCTTGTCAGAGGGGAAAGAAGCTCTCTTCCATTCCATGGGATAATTGGCAGGTTGTTGCTCATGCTGCTGCCAAGCATGAGCCAGCTCCCCAGGAGGGGGCATGGCTGGGCACCTGGAAGCAGCGAGGCAAGAAGCAACCTACTGTGCCGGGAGGAGGAAACCCTCCTTCCCCCAGCCACCATTTGTGCCAGCAAAGGGTGCTGGTCCTGCAGCTAAGTGGTGCTCAGGCCCACTGGTGGTGGGCACCAGCGGTGAACTCCATCAGAAACAGACCAAGGGCTCCTCTGGGCAGGGAGGAAGGGAGGGCAGTCTGGACGCTGGAGGATGGGCAGACTCTTGGGGCAGTCCCGGTGCTCTGTCCCTCTCACACCCCCTTTGCTTTGAAAAAAGAAGGGAGGTGCTGAAGTGGAACTGCAGTTCTCATGAGAAAAAATGAAGGAATTGGAAGACCCCTGAATGCTAAGAATTGCTACTGCAGGAGAGGAAGGCCATGTTGAAGGCAGGGGCACCTCAGGTTAACGCCACCGTGAGGGTCACCCCCACTCCTCGCTGCCACTTCTCGTCAAGGATCTGTGAAGGCCCTGGGATGCACGGAGGAAGGCAGCAGCTGTGAGAAGAGCTGAAATGCGAAGAGCACCTAGACGGCTAGGAGGAGGCCTGGGCAGTTCTCAGCACCCCAGTTATCTAAGTTGAGGTTTTTTGTCCACTTCTAGCAGCATTCTTAACATGGTGTAGTGTAATGTTGTTTTCCTAAGGCTTTGTAGCCATATATAAAATGAAGGTGTTTGCCTAATGACAAAAATGGGTGAATGGAGAAGGGTTATCATAGAATCATAGAATAGTAGGGTTGGAAGGGGCCTATAAGACTGTTGAGTCCAACCCCCTGCTCAATGCAGGAATCTAAGTCAAAGCATCCCTGACAGATGGCTGTCCAGCTTCATCTTGAATGCCTCCAGTGTGGGAGAGCCCACCACCTCCCTAGGGAATGGGTTCCATTGTCATATTGCTCTGACAGTCAAGAAGTTTTTCCTGATGTTCAGCCGGAATCTGGCTTCCTGTCACTTGAGCCCATTATCCTGCACTCCGGGATGATCAAGAAGAGATCCTGGCCTTCCTTTCTGGGGACAACCTTTCAAGGACTTGAAGAGCACTATCCTATCTCCCCTCAGTCTTCTCTTCTCAAGGCTAAACATGCCCAGTTCTTTCAGTCTCTCCTCAGAGGGCTTTGTTTCCAGTCCCCTGACCATCTTTGTTGCTCTCCTCTGAACCCTCTCCAGTTTGTCTGCATCCATCTTAAAGTGTGGCGCCCAGAACTGGACACAGTACTCCAGATGAGGCCTAACCAGTGCTGAGTAGAGGGGAACTAGTACTTCCCGGGATTTGGAAGCAATGCTTCTATTAATGCAGCCCAAAAGAGCATTGGCCTTTTTTGCAGCCACATCACATTGTTGGCTCATATTCAGCTTGTGATCGACAACAATTCCAAGATCCTTCTTGCTTGTCGTGTTGTTGAGCCACATATCGCCCATCTTGTAACTGTGCATTTGGTCTCTTTTTCCTAGGTGCAGAACTTGGCATTGATCCCTATTCAATGTCATTCTGTTGTTTTCTGCCCAGCGCTCCAGCTGATCAGGATCATCTCAGGGCTACATTCTCAAATCCGTAGCTTCTCTGTGCCCCACGTTCTGCCCCCATCCTCAGTGTAGAACTTCTCTGCCTCACAGGTGACCTCGCTTGCTTTAGCAGCTAACTTCAATAATCTGAAGGCGAGTAAGCCCAGCTCAGCATGGCAACCCTCAACTGATAGGCCTGGTTGAAAACCATCTTAATATTATCCCCCTTCCACCCTTTGGGGCAAGAAAATAAATATTGTGTTGTAATTTCCCAGCCCTGGGGGAGGGGTGTGAGGAATCTCCTCATTTCTGCCCACCTTGCCTGGTGGTAGCTCACAGCCTGAATGAATGCTGAAATGGTGTTGGTGACTTGGATGGGAGCAAGCAAGGCAGCCTTGTTTCCCACGCAGCCTCTAGCTGGTGATAATGGGAAGTTCCAGAGGTCATTTCCTGTTTCCAGTCAGTTAAAGAAGAAATGCAGAGAAAAACACAGCATGCAGACTAATGGGGAGGTTTATTTGATTACACAAAAACAACACTATTTGTGGCTGATGCAGTCCAGATGTATCCCTTAAAGGGCGAAGCATAGCTCTGTTGCAGAGCTTTAAAAAAAGATTTCCAGGTTGCAGCTGGAAAAGGCACGGCCATGTCTGTTTCAGAACTTGAAGCAACCTGTGCCATCCATGTGCAGGCAGGCGGGTGGAGGCAGTATCTGAATTGCCTTGGGCTGCTGGGGCTGATTTGGGACCCTCAGTTCCTCACAGCCAGAGGAGACCATTTCCTCCACTTCTCTTCCTCTGCTGGAGAGGGATGCAAGGAGAGATGGGCACGGACACACACACAGAGTTCAGAGTGGCCCTTGGCTCCCCAGTGAGATTGCAGCAGTTTAAGAGGATCATGTGCAAAGAGCCCTTGTGCTGGCTTGCATCAGGACCGAAGTGCAGCCTCGCCACAAATGCAGAAAGAGGCTTTGGTGCTCTCTTTAAAACTTTGTCATCCCATTGTGTGTTTGTTTCCAGGGCTTTATTTATAAAAGGGCTGGGGCCTCTGCTGTCTCTCAGTCTTAGTCGGTCTCTCTTTCACATAGAATGGAATGGAATGGAATGGCCATGTTAAACAAGAGTGGTAGAATTACTCCACCTCCACAAGTCCAGCTGAAACAGGAAAGTTTTCCAGTCCTCATAGAAGGTACTCAAGCAGGCTGGATCTCTGGGGGCAGAGAGTAGGTGGGGCAGCCCCCAAGAATGCCTTTCTACACGCCTTTGTGGTGGTAGCCACAGGAGTCTAGTTCTGCTCATGAAGAGAGAGCGTGGGCTGCACACATGGATTCTGTCTCCCTCCAGGGGCTAAGCAGCCATGTTTAGCCCCTGGAAAGGTCGTGTGTGGTTCTTATCCAAGCAGCCAGCCAGGAACATTCAGGAGCTCCAGGGAGCCCTCTCCCGCCTGCCTCTGACTTCACCGAGCCTTGCAGACAGCGGAGGGTTGATGAGCTGGAATGCAGCAGTGCTGCTGCTACATTCCCCTTCCTCCTCATGTTCCAGGCACGTGGGTGGTCGCTGTATGCGAGGGCGGGAAGTGGGGGTATGATTTGTGTCTCATGGGCAAAAGGGGCTGGGGGGGGGCAAGTATAATCTTCAGTGTAATCAGCCCCAAGTCCTCTACTTGTATCCTTAATGGCTGGCAACATTTTCAAGGGGTGTCAGTAAAAGCCAGGGGTTGTAAAAGCCTAAGAAGAGCTGTACTGGATCAGACCAAAGTCCTCCCTGCTCCAGCCCAATGCCCACAGGAGCCTACAAGCAGGACAGGAGCTCAGTTATAGCACCCTCCTGCTCATGATTTCCAGCAACTGGTATTCAGAAGCATACTGCCTCTGATCTGGAGGTGGTATGCAGTCATCATAACTAGTAGGCATGGGTAGCATGTGCCCCTTGGGGACATGGTTTTTTTTGTCACATCATTCCTCTGCCCCATTCACTGGATTTTGCAAGGGGTCCAGAGGCCTTCTACATGTAAACCTGGTTTCCCCCACTGCTGCTGCCCTCTTTTTTCTTGCTGCAGAGAATCAGCTAAGAAGAGAATGATGGAAGAGCTCCATCTGGATGTGCCTCTTGGGCCTGAATAGTTGCACCTTGAGCTGCTCCCTACGTTCAGCCATTATCCAGTTCTGACCCAATCAGCAGTGTGTTTCTACCAAAGTAACTTTGCAACAATCACAGCACCGGGCGTTCTGGTGAAAAAGTGCTCTGTGTAAGTCTTGGGAGAAATAAATGAGTGGGAGCCATGTGCACTGGAACTCCTCCCCTCCCTCCCTCCTTTTTTAAGCACTTTGTTCTGTCCTTGTCCATTGCTCTGTGCTCTGGCCTTCCTTTCACCAAACTTCTCTGCTACCAACAGGCTGGATGGGTGTTGTGTTGTGCTGCCACCTCCATTCTGCCCAGTAGTTCAATCCAGTATAAAGCGGCCCTGGGTGTTCCTGTGAGTTCCATCCTTCAGTGGGAAAGACAAGAGGAGGGCGGAAGGAGGAGCGTGCTCAACGGCCAGAACAGCTGGGAGCTGTTGCTGCTCCCGCCAAAGGGAGTGGCTCTGAGGAGCCCCATGGGTAGACCAGCAAGGAGGTGCGGCCCTTCGCTGCCACAATCGGGACATCTCTGCTACCGTCGGGATAGAAAGCAGTGAGCTGATAGCATGTTTTTAGTAGTCTGAAAACAATGCATACAAAATGTCATTTCATGTAAACCAGACCAATTTCTACGACATTAATAGTGGAAGGTCTTTCCCCCCTCCCCCAAGCTTTAGCTACTGATAATTGAGCTACCACTAATACATTTGTAACTGATTAGAAACATACAGAATTGATATGCACTTGACACACACTTTCCTTTGTGCGAGCAGGGTGGAGGCTGCTGGAGCTGTTGTTTTGGCAACGAAAATGGCTTCGTGTGAAGCCGCCCCAGGAAATGCACTTTCCCTTGGTGATGGATTCCATCCCAAAGTGGGCCTGTCAGAAAGGAAACACAGGCACATGTTCTCACTGCCAAGGGCCTGGACCGCCTCCTGTGGAAGGATGCAGCTCTGCTCTTGTCTTTCAAAGAAAGCTTGATGGGCTTTATTTGAAGCATTGCATGGCAGGGGAAGGCAGGGCAGCATATTCAGTGTTTCTGGCAGCAGCTTATATTCCAGCACAGACTGCGTGAATCAGCTTTTGAGCTGCATGTCAGAATCATGTGTGTGGCTGGCACAGAACAAGCCACATCACCTCAGAGAACAGGTATTCACAGTGTCTTAAGCAAAAAGCTTGAGCGACAGTTCTATCAAGGATGTAGTCAAAGAGCCCTCTTTTCAGGAGCAGACCTGTTTTGTGTTGTCTGTCCTCAAATATTTTAATATTAAAATATTTATAGGCCACCTTTCCATATAAAACTCCCCGAGACAACTTACGAGAATATTAAGAACAATTCAATATTACAGTATCTCAGAGAGACAATAGGCCCCATGAAGAATGATTAATTAAAAGCTGCCTTCAAATGTACCTTTAATAGGAACATAAGATGAGCTATGCCTGATCAGACCCAAGGAGCCACCCAGATGCCCCAGTGAGATGTCCGCAAGTGGGACATGAATGGCAAAAGCATCCTCTTGCAGCTACCTCAGATACCTGAGGTGATGGAGAGCCCTCAGGACCAGTAGCCATTGATAGCTCTATATTCTATGAATTTGTCTAATCCCCTTGCAAAGTTGTCCAAGCCAGTGGCCACCACTACATCTCGTGGTAGTAAATCCCATAGTTTTAACAGTGCACCATGTGAAGAAGTCCTTTATTTTGTCTGTCCTGAATCTCCCACCCTTCAGCTTAACTGGATGATGTCCATTGGGTTCTCCTGGGGGAGGAAAGTGGTTCTTGTGTCCCACTGGAGGGTGCTGATGGGCTCTGGGCATGGGAGTTGGGCAGGCAGACAGGCAAACATATGATGGGAGGTCATCTCTAAGGAGTCAATGGGTTTTTCGTGTATGTGTAGCTGCAAATGGTATCAGAGACTTCCCTGAGAAAAATGTGTTGGGATTTTCATGAGCCATTGTTTCTGAATGATAAAAGTTCTACATATCCCTTACAATCTCCTTTACAGTCCTTGGAGACAACTAATTTCCCACTCCCTAATGGCGGAGGAATGGCTTAAACAAATGGCATGGTGGAATATCTAGGGCTCATCTTGCCATCAGAATGTCTGCCAGCAGCAGGAAAACATCCTCCACTCTGCTCACTTCCTGTTCTCACACAGGACTTCCCGTGTTTATGTCCTAGTTGGACAGATGCCATGCTGGGCGGGAGGGGAATTCAGGTGCTATTAAAGAAATTCTGAAAAAGGATTTGTTTAGATTTTTTTTAAAAAAAAATATGTCAGCATACATTCGAAAAGCGATGCATATCTGAAAAGGGCCTGTGGCGGCTTTTGTAGACACCTGATTTCATTGATTACTTCCAGATCGCTCTGTATCGCTCACTCACATCCATTTTCCAAAGACTGGCCTTTATTTGTAAAACAACCCAGATCCAGACAATAAATGCCCCTTATTTTCTCAGTTTTACTTGTCCATAAAACAGTGGAGGTCCCTCATTGTAGGTGCCACTCTCCCCAGACTGTCTCACTTCTAAAGTTCAAATGTGGCCATTCTTAATTCCATCCCATTGTCTTCATACTCATGCATTTGCCCCATTATACAGAAGTCAGGCCTTCAGCTTTAAGGTCAGCCGAGACAAATGACCCCCCCCCCCCATGTTTTGGCCTCTGAGCTATGCAAGCACATTCAGATGACTACCTTGTTGTTGTTGTTGCTCCTAGAGCTGACTAGTTGTGTGCAGCTGTTGCCTGGATTAGATTCTCCATGTGCAGAATTCCACCATGAGCACAGTGGAGTCGCTTGCAGGTCTCCTCCATCCGGTGGCAACAGCCGGCAGACCAGCTGGAAGCATTTGGTTCATAGAATCATAGAATAGCGAGGTTGGAAGGGACCTACAAGACCATCAAGTCCAGCCCCCTGCTCAATGCAGGAATCCAAGTCAGAGCATCCGTGACAGATGGCTGTCCAGCCTTGTCTTGAACGCCTCCAGTGTGGGAGAGCCCACCACCTCCCTAGGGAATTGGTTCCATTGTCATATTGCTCTAACAGTCAGGAAGTTGTTCCTGATGTTCAGCCGGAATCTGGCTTCCTGTCACTTGAGCCCATGATTCCGTGTCCTGCATTCTGGGATGATCGAGAAGAGATCCTGGCCTTCCTCTCTCTGACAACCTTTCAAGTACTTGAAGAGCGCTATCCTATCTCCCCTCAGTCTTTTATTCTCAAGGCTAAACATGCCCAGTTCTTTCAGTCTCTCCTCAGAGGGCTTTGTTTCCAGTCCCCTGATCATCTTGGTTGCCCTCCTCTGAACCCTCTCCAGTTTGTCTGCATCCTTCTTAAAGTGTGGTGCCCAGAACTGGACACAGTGCTCCAGATGAAGCCTAACCAGTGCTGAGTAGAGGGGAACTAGTACTTCCCGGGATTTGGAAGCGATGCTTCTCTGAATGCAGCCCAAAAGAGCATTGGCCTTTTTTGCAGCCACATCCCATTGTTGGCTCATATTCAGCTTGTGATCGACAACAATTCCAAGATCCTTCTTGCTTGTCGTGTGGTTGAGCCACGTATCCCCCATCTTGTAACTGTGCATTTGGTTTCTTTTTCCTAGGTGCAGAACTTGGCATTGATCCCTATTAAATGTCATTCTGTAGTTTTTTGCCCAGCGCTCCAGTCTATCGAGATCACTTTGAAATTTGTTTCTGTCTTCCAAAGTCTTAGCTATCCTGCCCAATTTGGTGTCATCTGCAAATTTGATCAGCATTCCTTGCACCTCCTCCTCCATAAAAATGTTGAAGAGCGCTGGGCCCGGGACTGAGCCCTGCGGTACCCCACTTGTTACCTCTCCCCAGTTTGAGAAGGTCCCATTGATAAGCACTCTTTGAGTCCGATTCTGTAGCCAACTGTGGATCCACCGAATCGTTGTTTCATCTAGCCCACTTTGAGCTAGTTTGCTCATCAGGATATCATGGGGCATTTTGTCGAAAGCTTTGCTGAAATCGAGGTATATTATGTCTACAGCATTCCCACGGTCCACAAGGGAGGTTACTTGATCCAAAAATGAGATCAGATTCGTCTGGCAGGATTTGTTCTGAGAATTTCCTTTTTTAAAAGCTCCCACCCATCTAGGACTACTTTTCTCATTAGAGTTGCTTGCCATGGGTCCTTACTGATCATTGTTTTGAGTTTATTAAAATCAGTGCATACAGTGCAACCCCACCTCCCTTTCTGTTCCTCCTGTTCTTTTTGAACAAGTTATATCCTTCAATTGCTGTATTCCAGTCATGAGAGTCATCCCACCAAGTCTCAGTTATACCTATCAAGTCATAATTTCTCCTGTATTAAGAGTTCAAGTTTGTTCTGTTTGTTTCCCGTACTCTGGGCATTAGTATATAGACATTGAAAACCATGTGCTTCATAGTCTGGCTTTCTTCCTACATGTGTCTGAAGACTATTACTGGGCACTATCAGAGCTGTCCTCTCCGTTGCGGTGCATGAGCCTTCGTCCATTGTTACCCCAACTTTACGTCTCCGTTCCCCGTAGGATTCAGTTTAAAGCCCTCCTGATGAAGTTCTTCATGCTGTGGCCAAACACATTCTTCCCATCCTTTGTGAGGTGCAACCCGTCCCTTGCCAACAGCCCATCTTCCAGGACGTATAGGCCGTGGTCCCAGAATCCAAATCTCTCTTGTCGGCACCACCTTCATAGCCAGTCATTCACCTGGAGTATTTTTCGTTCCCTTTCTATCCGTCTTCTAACTACTGAAAGGATGGATGAGAAAACTATCTGGGCCCCAAAGTTCTTGAGTTTCCTTCCCAAAGCTTCAAAGTCTGATGTGATTTCTTCGTAGCTCCACTTGGCGGTATCATTTGTTCCCACATGGATGAGAAGAAAGGGATCCCTGTCAGTGGGCTTTATGAGTGCAGGCAACCTTTCAGTCACGTCTCTAATCCGTCCTCCCGGGAGACAACATACCTGGTGAGTCCACGGGTCTTCGCGACATACTTGGGTCTCAATCCCACACAGCAAGGAGTCTCCCAATACTACCACTCTTCTTCTTCGTGTGGGCCTTGGTTTCATCACCTCTGTTTGATTGACCTTCAGCCTCTTGCTCCCTCTCATGTAGGTTCCCCTGTGATTCTTCCTCTGCAGGCTGTCCTCCAGTCTCATCCTCAAGTACCTGTAATCGGTTCCACAGCTCCACTGCTTCCACCGGTGCACAGTGGCATCTAGTTCTTCTCCTAACTGTCACCCTTTTCCAAGGAGTATCCTCTACTCCATTTTTCTTCACCTCAGCATTTCCCACTTCTGCCTCAGCTTGCTGTTGCTCTTCAAGCTTCTGGGCTTCACTTTGCTGCTGTAGTTCCCCCATTCTGTCCAAGAACTCTTTGTGTTCTCTTATTCCCCGGAGGGTCGACAGTCACCACTCCAGTCCACTTACTTTTTCTTTCAGCAGCATGATCAACTTGCACTTGTTGCAGGTGTAGGCCATGTTGTTCTCAGGCAAGAAAACAAACATTGCGCACACCTTGCAGGTCACCACCACTGGAGAGTCTTGTCCTTCCATAGCCTCTTTTCTCTTTTTTGTGTCTGGCTTTGTGATTGTTTTAAACTAGTCTGTGCCTGTTCCTCTACTCACTAGAGGTTAAAAGCAGAGTCCCACTCTTAGCCTCTGTCTCCTTTTTCTCTTCTACCACTGCAACTCCCCTGGCCAACTCCTGTTTGCTCCCCCTGTTTGCTCGCTGTGGTCGCTTGCTCTCTGGGACCTTGCTTGCTTCTGTAGGCCCTGGACCAGCTAGACCAGCTTGCTGTGCTCTGCTCTGCTCAGCTGGGAGGTGGGAAACAGACAGTTCTTCAGCAGAGAAAAGGGTCTGTCCCTCTGGATTGGTCTAGCAAGGGCCAGGAACATATTCAAGACAGAATAGACCCTCAGTTTTATTATTGGGGCTATAAGAGCACCCCATGCAATCATTAAGCATCCAGCCGCACTCTGATGATGGTTTCCTGCCCTTTCAGTAGAGTCAGGTTGGCTGAAGATAAGATATTTTTGACCGATAGCTTTTACACCAAGGAACTTGGGGTAGATCTTCACCATCCTTCCTGGGGAGTGTCGTGTGGCCTACAGGGCCCTTTTGGGCCATACAGATCTCGATCTAAATTTGGAGAGCCAATGGTGGCCCCAGCACACAACTACCCCCCACTTCTCAAGCATCATACCCACTTTGTCAGAGATCCCGCAACCAAGATGCTTTCGCCTCAGCTGCTTGTTGCTTTTACGTCCAGGCCTGAGAGTTGTGCTTGTTCTGTCATAAGCCCATCTCTTTTGGCTCATCTGAAAGATGGTGTATGGAATTAAATGGGGGGGGTCCCCCTCCTGGCAACTTCTGGATCACGATCAGACCATCCTTTCTTTCTGTTGTTAGGAGGATGATCCAGTACACCATTCTGTTGCTGTGGATGCAACTGGATTGGAGCGTGTTGCTCAATCCTAACAACCCTGATGTCTGCAGCTACTGGGAAAGGTGAGAAACAAGGGAGGATGATCGGGGGTCCAAGTCTGGAACAGGAAGGGGTAGTGATATGGGGAGGGTGGCTCCAGGAGCACAGGACGTGATTGCAGTCAAAATGTGGCTTGTGGAGACTTGTTAAAAGTGGGGCAGTTCATAAACTTCCCAATAGCTGCCTTTACATATATAGCAAGCCAAGAACAATTATAATTTTGCATGGTGTGGAGAAAGTGGGGAGGGAGACATTTTTCTCCCTCTCAAAATACTAGAACCCGGTGGGGTCCTCCCCTGAAGCTGATTGGTGGGAGATTCAGGACAGAGTAAAGGAAGCCCTTCTTCACACAGTGCAGAGTTAAACTATGAAATTCACTACCAGAAGATGTAGTGATGGCCACCAGATTGGATGGCTTTAAAGGAGGATTAGACAAATTCATGGAGGAGAAAGCTATCAATGGCTACTAGTCCTGAAGGCTATATGCCACCTCCAGTACCAGAGGCAGTGAGTCTATGTACAGTTGCTGGGGAACATGGGCGGGAGGGTGCTGTTGTTCTCATGCTCTGCTTGTGGGTTCCTGGTCGATATTTGGTCGGCCACTGTGTGGAAAGAATGCTGGACTAGATGGACCTTGGTCTGATCCAGCATGGCTCTTCTTACGTTTTTATGAAACCATATCCGGGTATAATTGTCCCATAGCAGACATACAGCAGGGAGGCAGTCTAGATTTAGTCCCGCTTTTTCTTCCAAAATCATATAGACTAAAAGCTGCTTTCACATTTATTTATTTATTTATTTATTTATTTATTATTGCATTTATACCCCGCCTTTTTTCCTCTTGCAAGGAACCCAAGGTGGCTTACATTATCCTCCTCCTCTCCATTTCATCCTCACAACAACAACCCTGTGAGGTGGGTTGGGCGGAGAGTCTGTGACTGGCCCAAAGTCACCCAGTGAGCTTCCATGGCCGAGTGGGGACTACAACCCGGATCTCCCAGCTCCCAGTCCAACACTCTTGCCGCTACACCACACTGGCTCTCACATCACACCCACACCCACTGGAGAGGTTTTAGAGCTGCTCTTATTCCAGCTGCAATGAATTCTGGGATGGCATTTTCCTCTGAATTCTTCTCAGAAGGGAGGGAGAAGAGGGAGTTGGTATCACCTCTTTGCAGTCTTAATTGATGCCCTCATAAATGGAAATGTGATCAGAACTGAGCATAGTCTAACCTTCCGTTTGCACAGTGGCAAACTGGCTGCCCCAATGGGAAGCCCACAACCAGGACAGGAGAGCACTTGCAATAAAAAGAATTTATCCTTTTTTCTCGCCAAAGTTTTAAACAAGAATTTAGGAGTCTGTTTTAGTGTTTGTTTTTTCAATTTTTCTGCCTGAAATCCTGTGCACATTTCCACGTAGTTCCACTGTGCTGTTGATAAACAGTAAATTCTGGCTCCTTTCCACTAAAGGTGACTCTTCTTGCTCCCTCCCAGTTTCACCACCCCCTCCAAGGAGTTGTACATGCAGCCCTTCGCCCAGGCTTTCCAGGGGCCCTGCGAGAGGAGCTGGCCCTTTGCAAAGACCTGCACTCGGCACAGGTAAGGAAGGAAGGATGGAGCTGGCTCCTCATGTCCTTGGAGCAGCCATTCTGCAGCTGGACCCCCCGCCCCCCGGTAGTGATGACGCCATGCACCAGTGGAGGAGAGGGGATCTGCCTGAAGGACCAGAGGAGTCTCGGCGATGCTCTGTGGAGCTTCTCGTGGGTGGGGAGGAGAGTGGAGGGATGGAGCAGGACCCTTTGCAGTGTGCAGCTGCCAGAAGAGTTTGTACTTCCACAGTGGGCTGGAGGGGGGTTGGTGTCTGTGGAGAGTGCTGTGTAGCGATAAAGCTTTGGTGTGGACCCCTTCCCCATGTTCTGTGGCTGCCTGCTCCTTTCTCGACTTTATGGCTTAAGCTTGAGCTTAAGTTGCACAGGAAGCCCCTGGCGACTCTTTGAGAGCCCCCCGGATGGAGTTCTCTTCCAGAGGCAGCGCTGTTACTGTGTGCGGTGGTGGTGCAGCAGGTTCTTCTCCACTGGGGTTTCTGCAGTGTTTGAGGGCTGGCAGGGCGACCGCAACAGGTTTGTTGGGCCTCCCAGTCGCAAGGTAACAGCGCCCGTCCCCCAGACGAGGGCGCCTGGCAGGCCCAGGGGGTTGTTCCTCATCCCTTGCTGCCCTCCAGAGGCGGCTGCATTGTCCTGTCTTTGTGTCTTGTCTTCCACCCAAGGGGATGCTCCTGTGGGGCAGCCTCTCTTTCTGCCCTTTCAGCAACAGCTGCCCTGCGAAGCTTGCCTGAGACCGCCCAGGGAGCTCCTTGGCCGCCATGTGCATCTCACTGGCTCTCCTGCCCTGTACATGTATTTTTAAAGGGAAAGAAAATGGTATTTTTAAAGGGAAAGAAAACGGACGTTCTTGTATTTATATCCCCCCCCCCCCCCCCCCGGTTCTGCCTTTTATCCTGTCCACGATTCTGTGAGGGATGGAGAGGGAAAGACAGCTGGTCTGCCCTGCCCTGCCTCTGGGCATTTCAACCCGTGTTCCCTTGTTGTGGCCTGCCAATTCTTGGAGCAGTGTTTAGCCCAAAGGACATGGTGCTTTTTCTGCTGAGCTCCAAGTGCTTCCCGTGTGTTGTTTCAGTACGCCTTTTAGCAACAACCTTTTCAAGGTCAGCCAGTAGTAATACCCCCCTATTGCAGCAGGTCCTGGGGCTGGGAGATGGTGGCTGGCCTAAGACAACCCCTGTGAGCTCATTGAGGAGTTCCTGGCTCACAGCTCATGCTCGTAACCTTCTGGCTCCCACTGTTGCCTGAGAGCGTTTTCCAGCTACCTTGAGCAAGAGCTGGGGAGGGGGGGATGTGCTGCCTTCTCGGCGCCTCCCCTTCCAGGCCAGATGGAAAGCAGGTGGACCTGCCTGGTCCTCCCCAGCCATGGGTCCAGGTGGCTCCAGCACAATTGGGAGCAAGGGGCGTCTGGCTTTGAAGAAGAACGTCTGCCGCCTGAGTTTCCTGAGATCTCTGGCAGTGAAGAGTTACGCTTCAGCCACGCTGAACTCTCCTCTCCCCCGGTGGCCCCCTGGCAGCAGCTGGGGTTCTCCCGCAGCTTTGCCTCCACCGCTGTTTCCCTTTGCTCATCCATAGAGTCCTGTACAAGGCGGCCTACCGGCAAGGCGTGAAGGTCGACTACAGGAGGCGCTTCCGCTGCTGCAAGGGCTATTACGAGAGCAGCGACGTCTGTGTCCGTAAGTCACTCTCTGGCAGCCCTGTGAAGGTGCGGGGGAGGGACTCCTTCAGCTCAAGGGCCAAATTCCATCCTGGAGAAGCTTTTGGGGGCCACATTCCGGGGTGGGCAGGGTGGGGTCAGAAAACCCAAAATCCCAGCCTGTTTTAACTTCACGCCCTTTCCTCCCATCAGTAAGCCTTAGGAGAGGCATTTCAACCTTTTAGAATGGGGAGAAAAACCATCCCACAGCCAGCGTTTAAGGGGAAAGAGGTGGACCCAGTGGGAGAGGGCATGGCTCTCTGGGGAAGCCTGAAGTTTTGCGCCCCGGCCTTTAGGACAGTGTGACGTGGTGTGGCAGCTCCCTTTCTTGCCCTTCCTCGGGGCGGTTGGATGTTTGCATGAAGGGCCACTGTAGCCGCAGCAGTGCCACACGCGGTGGACTCTCTCACTGCCACAGTCACCACCATCCCACCCCCAAATGCAGCCTAGTGTGCACACGCGCATGCTGCTCAGGAGAAGCCAGAGGTGACGAAGGAAGACTGTGGAGCCCAGTGAGAAAGGGCCCAGACAGAGGCGAGAGGGCTGTTTTGAGAAGGGGAGAGGCCCTTTCGCCTGCTCACGCACGCTTCTGAGTGCCCTCTTGTGAGTAGGAGGGAAGCCCCTGCAGGTCCATTGTGCTGGCACCCTTCTCTCCACTGATACCTGCTCGGCCACGCTTCTCCTGTGGGTTTCTGGAGGCAACGCCATGGTCCTCCAGGTGAAACCAGCTTTGCTGGCAGCTCGCTCAAGTGGGAAGGATATCTCCATGACTCTGCTCCTTCTCCCCTCTTGATTCCAGCCCGTTGTACCCAGGAGTGTGTGCATGGGAGGTGTGTGGCTCCCGACCAGTGCCAGTGTGAGCAGGGATGGAGGGGCACCGACTGCTCCAGCGGTGAGTCACCCCTGTCCCATCCCCCAGTACACCACCAAGGGACTGCTAGGAGCTGGGCATGCGGCTGGAGGGTGGCTGAGAAGCAGAGCTCCATCAGAGAGTGGGCCATCCCTTCAGCTCCTTCTCCTGACATCGTAGGACAAAAAAGATAACAAATGTGTCAAAGGAAATAGAATCCCAGAATAAAAACTAAAGTGGAGTAAAGCATACCAGACACTGAAACTGGGCTGACGATTGTAGTCCTGATGAGTGACCCTGGTCTGGAAAAGCCTGTTGGGATGGGGTAGACTAAGAGCAGGGGAGGTGCCAGGCTCTGTGGAAAGACTGTTCCTGGTCTTGGTGCCCCAGTTCCTGAGGTATGCAAATACACCCGCACAGCTGGGAGGAGGTGTGCCAGGAAATGGGTAAGGTGCAGAGGAGGAGACACACCTGGAAGGGGGGGCAGGGTGTGGAAGGAAAGACTCAGGCCCTCCAGGGGTGCATGCTTGCTGGCCTCCTCCTCCTCCTGTTCATCTTCATGTTCCTTTCCCCAGCGTGGATGAAAGAAGTCAAGAGAGAGAGAGGCAGAGCTTGTCAAAGAACAAGGCAGGGCTGGACAGTGCGAGGGCCAGCTCCTTCCCCTCAAGAGGGGCCCGGTCTTCTGGCCTCTCTTGCTTCAATGGAAAGGATGGACGGCAGCGCATGGGAAGTCGTGGAAGGCTCCCTAGTCCAGGGCAGGACTCGCAGGGCAGGCCCAGCCAGAGGAGAAGTTGGAGATCCCTGATCAGGCCTCCAGTCTCAAATCCCCTATCTTGGGGGTTCATCACATGGAGCTTTTATCCTGCTGTTGAGATGGCTCTGTCACAGAAATTTGCGGGCTCTTCAGATGACGCCGTTACCCTCCAGGGTGTCTCCTGCAATTTCCCCCAGCCTATCCCGTGTTTTCCCCAAATGCAATAAATATGGTATTTTTTCCAGCCCACGGAACAGGAGCGCCATGACGTCCCTGTGAAATTCTCCAATAGCGGGAGAAACCGCTCTGTCTGCCTGCTGTGGGTGTTCGTTTTCAGTTGCTGCTGGGGGCGCACAGTCATAGAATCATAGAATAGTAGGGTTGGAAGGGGCCTACAAGGCCATCGAGTCCAACCCCCTGCTCAATGCAGGAATCCAAATCAGAGCATCCCTGACAGATGGCTGTCCAGCCTCGTCTTGAAGGCCTCCAGTGTGGGAGAGCCCACCACACCCCCAGGTAATTGGTTCCATTGTCGTATTGCTCTTACAGTCAGGAAGTTTTTCCTGATGTTCAGCCGGAATCTGGCTTCCTGTCACTTGAGTCCATTATTCCGTGTCCTGCACTCTGGGATGATCAAGAAGAGATCCTGGCCTTCTTCTCTGGGACAGCCTTTCAAGTACTTGAAGAGTGCTGTCGTATCTCCCCTCAGTCTTCTCTTCTCAAGGCTAAACATGCCCAGTTCTTTCAGTCTCTATTCAGAGGGCTTTGTTTCCAGTCCCCTGATCATCTTTGTTGCCCTCCTCTGAACCCTCTCCAGTTTGTCTGCATCCTTCTTAAAGTGTGGTGCCCAGAACTGGACACAGTACTCCAGATGAGGCCTAACCAGTGCTGAGTAGAGGGGAACTAGTACTTCCCGGGATTTGGAAGCGATGCTTCTATGAATGCAGCCCAAAAGAGCATTGGCCTTTTTTGCAGCCACATCCCATTGTTGGCTCATATTCAGCTTGTGATCGACAACAATTCCAAGATCCTTCTTGCTTGTCGTGTTGTTGAGCCACGTATCCCCCATCTTGTAACTGTGCATTTGGTTTCTTTTTCCTAGGTGCAGAACTTGGCATTTGTCCCTATTAAATGTCATTATGTTGTTTTCTGCCCAGTCCTCCAGTCTATCCAGATCACTTTGAATTTTGTTTCTGTCTTCCAAAGTCTTAGCTATCCCTCCCAATTTGGTGTCATCTGCAAATTTGATCAGCATTCCCTGCATCTCCTCCTCCAAGTCATTAATACAAATGTTGAAGAGCACTGGGCCCAGGACTGAGCCCTGCGGTACCCCACTCGTTACCTCTCCCCAATTTGAGAAGGTCCCATTGATAAGCACTCTTTGAGTCCAATTCTGTAGCCAACTGTGGATCCACCGAATCGTTGTTTCATCTAGCCCTCTTTGAGCTAGTTTGCTCATCAGGATATCATGGGGCACTTTGTCGAAAGCTTTGCTGAAGTCGAGGTATATGATGTCTACAGCATTCCCACAGTCTACAAGGGAGGTTACTTGATCCAAAAATGAGATCAGATTTGTCTGGCAGGACTTGTTGTTGACAAATTCATGTTGGCTTCGAGTAATCACGACATTGTTGTCAAGGTGCTTCCAGATGGATTCCTTTATCATCTGCTCCAGAATTTTCCCAGGGATTGATGTCAGACTGACTGGTCTGTAGTTCCCAGGTTCCTCCTTTTTACCCTTTTTGAAGACAGGGACAACGTTAGCCCTCCTCCAGTCATCTGGCACTTCCCCCGTCCTCCATGATTTCTCAAAGAGAATAGACAGTCAGGATGACGCAGGCATTGTGGATGGGAGCAGGGCGTGCAGGCGCAGATTTGACAGGCGTGAGGGCAAGAATCACCCGCCAATTGCAACTCCTGCCTCCACTCAAGTCTTGCTGAGGAAGGACTTTCCTCGATTCCCAGGTGTCTGCCATGTAAATGCTTGAGCACATTTCTCTGTTGGAGGGAGAAGAGGGTAAAATGCCTCCCTGCAACGAAAGGAGACACCTCTGATCCCCCACCCCACCAAGCTCAGAAGCAACATCCTCTGTTGATTCAGAGTACCCCATTAAGGTCAGTGGGGCTTACTCCCAAGTAAGTGTGCCGAAGGTTGCAGACTTACAGGGCGATCTTATATCTACTCAGAAGTAGGTCCCATTGAGATCAGTGGGGTTTACTCCCACGTAAGTGTGCCGAGGGTTGCAGACTTACAGCACAATCGTACATTTTATGTCTACTCAGAAGTAAGTCAGAGGTTTCCTGGGGGCTGCGAGAAAAGAGTACAGCAGAAGCTAAGCTATGAAAACAAGAACACCCCCGCTCCTTTGCACACATGGCAGGCAGGCACTCCCTCAGTTCAAACCACGTGTCTGCCATATAAAGGAGCCCTTCCCAGTCCTGCAAAGAAACCGAAAGCAGGAAACTCCGGAAAAGATGTGGATTTGGGGGGGGGGGGGGTTACTAAATGTAAAAACACCCTTGGATTGGGATTGTGGTGCTGGGGGAGGGAGAAGGTGACCCTTCTGTCCCCTGAGCTCTTTTCTCAGGGTTAATCTTCCTCCACACTCTCCTGAAGCAGCTTGGTGTAAGGTGGTTGTGAGCTGCTGCGAAGGCCCTGTGAGGGAGTGAGAGGCAGACAATAGATCATGAAGGATCTTGCCCTGCCACTCCCATTGCCAACTCAGGCTGGGCACCAGAGGTGCTCCTGTGCAGGCGTCACCTGTCGATGGTAGGAGGGGCGGCCCTCCTCTGCGTGCCACACACACGCTCCGATTTGTGTGGGCTGGTCCCCCCAGCCATCGCCAAGTGCACCTTTGCGTGAAGAGATAGAACGGAACGGGGAGGTCGAGGTGACATGCTGTGAGCCAAGCAGGCAGTAGTTGAGCCAGTCCTCTGATGTCAGCGGTAGCCTCCCCCTGTGCTCAGAGCAAGGGGAGGGCCAAACGCCTCTGCCATTTCCGTGATGGTTCTTGCCCTGCCTTATCCCCCACCCCACTCCCTTTCACTGAAGGTCTGGAGGAGGCAGCAGGTTCCCACGCAAAGAGATGTCCCTCTGGGCCTCCAGTTTACAGCTGGTCACTGGCTGGGAAATAAACACTTCTTCTTTCTTCTTTAAATACTTGTATTGGCTTTTCAAATCCAACAATACAGTAAATAACAACATGAGATATCAGTAAGACCACCCAATGCTTCTGAGGATCAGGGGAGAGGGAGTAAGCGAGTGCTGCCTGAGGCCGCAGAGTGGTTTGCCACATGCCAGGCAGCCTGAAAGGGGGCAATCCTGGGTAGCCAGGAGGTCCACAGGAGCCAGACCCTTTCTGGCGCCCCTGGAATCGTGGCTGTCCGCTCCAGGTAGAAACAGAAGGTACTCCAAATATGAGGGGGCAGGAGTTGCGGTTTTCCTTCCGAGTTGAGTGCAGCAGGCAGCTGTTAGGTGGCTGGGACTCCTGACTTACCTCTGCAGAGAATGGGCTGAATCAAGGATCCCTGCAGCTCCATGCTCGGCCCCCGGGAGGGTCACGAGCAATCCCCGTTGCCTCCTCTGATTCATCCACCCTGCCCAAAAGCTGGAAACCCGGGCTCTCTGGAGACAGTGGACAGCCTCCTCAGCCAAGAGCAGCTGAAGCACCTCTCAGAGCGCATCATGGTTCTGGCGGTGCCCACACTGTGGGGCAACCCACATATTTTGGCCCTTGGCGAGCAGAGGCTGCCCTTGGGCTGGCCGGCCTGCCTAACCAGCTCTCCCCTTCCTCCAGAGTGCAGCAGCCTCTTCTGGGGACCCGACTGCCAGAAGCCCTGTGCGTGTGCCAACGGAGGCAGCTGTGAGCCCCTGACTGGGGCCTGCGTCTGCCCGCCAGGCTACAGGGACCTCCTGTGCCAAGAGCCCTGTGCCCCAGGAGCCTATGGCCAAGGATGCCTGCTGGACTGCCGCTGCGGGAACAGCAGCACCGGCTGCGACTGGCGGACAGGGGCCTGCTTCTGCTCCCAGGGCTACTCTGGGCCACAGTGAGTAGGGGAGAGAGGAGCTTTCAGGAGGAAGGAGTGAGGGGAGGTCTGGATCCTGGCTGGAGCAGCACGCCCTCCCTCTCCGGACAGTGCCCTTCCTCTGAGGCATGGGCTGGGCGACTCCCGGGGGCTCCTCCCAGCTTCGCAGGACTGGTCCGTGGCACCCTGTGACTTCAGCCCATTCTCTGCTGCTGATTAGGGCCAAGGCCTCAGCAGGCCTGTTCGCAGCGCTGTGCCTGTGACACGTCAGAGGGGTTTCTGGAGAGGGAGAGCATGTGGCCTGGCTTGTGCTGGATGCTTTCCTCGGGGTCCTCATCGGCGGGAGGGGTCGTGGCGCTTTCTGCCTGGTGGCTCAGGCGTTCCCCATATCCTGGCTTGGCTTGCTTGTTTGCACTGCTTTGTCCGGATCGATGAGGGGTGATGGCAGCCTTCCCTGGATGTACTGGCCAGGCGATTCTGGGAGCTGCAGGTCAGCACATCTGCTGGGGAAGGCTGGATCCTGGGCTGGCTGGGGTAGGGACCTGCCCTGAATGCAGTGACTGGCTGAGGGTGAAGAAACACAGACTTCCTCTGGACAAGACAGAGGTTCTGTGGGTGGGTGGAAGCAGTGGCACCTGCAGGATCAGGCTTTCAGTCTGGGGGCGCCTCTTGGTTTAGCTCAGGCAGCCTCTGGGGCTCAGAGGGCTTTTCCTCAGCTCCAGCTGAGGCACCAGCAGCCGCCGGACCTGTGGGGAGCTGGCCTGGCCGCGGGGCCTCCCATGGAGTTGGTGGCCAGCTCTGTGTGTGGGGCTGGCTTTCGAGGCAGTCTGGGTGCTGCAAGGTCCCTTCACCAGGGCTGGGCATTTCGGTCCCGTCAGGCCGCCTTGGCAGTGGGTTCTGCTCCACAGAGAGGCTTGCCTGGTGCCACCTCGCTCCCCTTTGCATTCACCCAGGCCTTTCACATCACAGGTGGGATGGGAAGGATTGTGTTCTTTTAACCTTATTGATTAAAAAGCTTTGCTGGCGGTCCTTACATTTCCATTGCTAAAAGGGTTTTTTTTTTCTTTACTGTGTGTGTTTTATATTTTAAATATTATATTGGACTTTGTTTGTTTCTTTATACCCTGCCAATCTACCCAACAATGGCACTCGGAGGGCTTCACTGGATTTTATTCTGTGTTCCATAAGCCACTCAGTCGACAGACCGCCCCACGAATAGGAGAGGATGCTTTGGAGCCCTTCCCGTGGGATTGACACCCTGCTGCTGTTGTCTTCCAGCTGCGAGCTCCCTTGCCTCAATGATACCAGCGAGCCCCAGTGCCAGGCCCAGTGCCCCTGTCAGAACGGGGGCCTCTGCACCTCCCCCGGGACCGGCACGTGCACCTGCCCTCCTGGATGGATGGTACGTTGGGGGAGAGGAGGGTGCAGGGCAGCAGGCAGGCCATTGCTCAGGCTGGGCCCACCCCGCCCCAATCCCCCGGACAGCCCCCTGGTATCTCTGGGTACAGGAAGAATGCACGGGAGGCCTGTGGGGAGTCATGCAGGGCCAAAGCGTGTGTGGGGTGGGGGATGGAGGATGATCTCCATCCTGAGCAGTACAGGGTGGGCGTGGGTGTGTTGTATCTCCAGCCTGTAACCTGACTGCCACAGCGTTCTTGTGCCAGCGGGGGTTGGGGCGGGGTGAGAGCATTTAGGGCTCTACTCAGTCTGCTCCTCACCTGAATGAGGCAGGGTGGGAGGGGGAGAGGCATGTCCCCTCCCGCACTTGTTCTCAGGAATATCCTTTTCATGCTGACCGGCTGAGAAAACAGGGCCCTCCGTAGTCAGTTCTCCCTCCTGTTTATTTCTGAATTCCCTCTCTGCTTAAGAATGCTTGAGGTGATACATGAGAAGGGCTTGCCATTCAGAAACCTGGTCTGCAGCAGCAACACCTGCCTTCTGGCATGTTGGAGGCTCCGTGACCGCTGACTGAGGTTACCTGACAACAGGCTGTTCTCGCCTTGACGCCCCCCCTCTGTTGCTGGGAGTTATGGGGAGGGGAGCCCACGTCCCCCAAGACAGCTCACTCTGGTCCCCCTTTGTTCTTGGGAAGGAACGGCAGGGCTCCGACAAGGCCTCCAGTCCTCCCAGGCGATCCTGGCTACCCGCTCTCCCTTGCTCTCCCCGCTGCAGGGCACCATCTGCTCCATCCGTTGCCCTGGCGGGCGCTTTGGCTCCAGCTGCCAAGGGGAGTGCCGGTGCCACAACGGAGGCCAGTGTGACCCTGAGACTGGGCAGTGCTGGTGTGCGCCGGGCTACACTGGAGAGCGGTGAGTAGGACAAGGGGGCTGTGTTCCCAGGGCTCCACCAGCAGGGCAGCCCTTGCCCTAGTCCCAGATGGGTTCTCCTTCCCCAAAAAGCAGGTCCTGCAAGGAGAGCGCCTGCTTCCTCCAGGAGTCCTGCCAGTCCCAGCAGTGTCCAAGTGTCATTATCCCCTGGGCAGCTTTTCGAACCAAGGTGTCATGTTTGCCTTGACACCCACCACGGCAAGGGGATGCCTGGCCCCATGGCGGGGGACCCACAGCCGCTTTCCTTGTGGCCCATGCTTAGCCCATCCTTTCCCTCAGGACCAGTTGGTCAGTTGGATGCTCTCCTGCGTGGCTTCGCACCTGCCTGCACTAGTCGCCTCCATCTCCACCAAGAACAGCAGCGGCCATTAATAAGTACAGTCAGTATCAGTGGAGGAAGTAAGTTGGAAATTAGGTCTCCTGCCTTGGCTAGGAGGAGGAAGGATGCAGCTAGAAGTGGAAGGAAATTGTGCTGTTTTCCAGCCCCTTTAAGTGATGCAAACAATGGCCAGGCCAAAAATAAAAAGCCAGTGCCTGAGCAGGACTGGATGGCTTTCCCATCTAAGTCAGAGGAGTGTGGGGAAGGGTGCTTCAGGCACACCTGGGGGTCCTTTTGGCCACACATCTGCTGGTGGTGATGGCAGGGTCGGCTGCAGAGAGCTTGCTGATCAAGAGAGAGCAGGATCTCAGCCCCACTTCAGACAAGTGAGCTTGGTTGAGCCCATGAGGGGCCAGAGGCACCACTGGCTTTGCCTGCCATGGTGCTGGGCTCTGCCAGGTCCTGGATCATCAGCTCCCTTCCTTCCCGTGTACCACGTGCAGCACAGTCCCTTCCCTTCAGTGGAAACCAGCCTGGAGCTGAGGGAGGGAGCCAGAGGCTCCGTCCCCTGCATATCGGAAAGGCGCATGCCTGCGCAGGCAGCAACCATGAGAGCTATTTATGGCCTGAGAGCATAATCCAAAGCCTCAGCAGAGGGCCACAACTTGGGGCTGGAACTCATGCTTTGCAGGTTCAATCCAGTGAACGGGTCTCAGGCTGAGGGCAGTTGGGGGCGGGGAGCGTGTGCTTTGCCTCAGACCCTGGCAGGGAGCTGCTGCCCACTGAAGCGGAAGAGGCGGCAGGGGCCTGACCAAATCGGAGGCTGCTTCTCGGGAGGACAGTGCAGCCTGCACACCATCTGCGCAGCAGCGTCCTAGGCAAGAGCCAGACTTCCATCAGTCTCCCGCTCCTCCTGCAAGGAGACTAAGCCAGTTTGCTCCCTTGAAGCCGGAGGCTGCAATCCTGAACATGCTTGTTTGGAAGTGAATCCCTGCAACAAAGTGCCTAGGACTCCATGTGTTCCTCTCTGCTTTGGGTAGTAGTCATAAATATTCACACTGTGGAACTCCAGGAGTTGGAGGCCTTGCAATAAGAGCCTGAGGTGTCCCCAGCATGGGCTCTGCAGCCGATTCTGGTGTGCTTCAGGCTGGCCGCTCTTGGATCCTTGTGCTTCTGAGGACTTTCTTGTCCCTGGATGCAGGTAGAAACACAGCTCAGAGCTTGTGGTGTTATACGCAATTCTTAGAAGCCCGGCATTTCCCCCCTAGGTCCTCCCTCTTAGGCCGAAAAAGCAGTTTTTGAACTCACTTCATTTGGATGGTAATGATTCCATGTTTCTGAGTGACTGCATTGGCTTCTACATGTTCATGTTAAAATCAGAATCCAAGGTTCACCAGAATTGACTTTTTCCCCTTTGTTTTTTTTAACTGTCTTTTCATTTACTCTGCTTTACTCCCTCATCCACTTGCCTTGTGTTCCACTCTCTCTCCCCATAAAGATGCCGGGAGGAATGCCCCATTGGCAAGTACGGCCAGGACTGCAGCCACACCTGTGACTGCGCCAACGGGGGCCGTTGCTTCCACATCAACGGGGCCTGCCTGTGCGAAGCAGGTTTCCTGGGCAGCCACTGTGAGGAGCGCAGATGCCTGCCTGGCCTCTATGGACTCACCTGCCACTTGCCGTGCCTCTGTGACCCTCGCTACACCCAGAGGTAGGCTGCCTCTCTGTCCACTTCTGCAGCCGCATCAGCACCTCTCTGAGTCATGTGGGCTTGTAGACATGGTGGTGGCGGCAGCTCCTGAGACAGGTGGGGACAGCAGCATCAGCAGTGGAGCAGCATAGCATGGCAGGAAGACAACAATGCCTTTGTGCTGGGGAGGCAGGCCGTGGAGGTGAGAGCAGCAGTGCTTGAGACTTCTCTGAGGACTGCGCCATGAGACGCAAAGGAAAGGCAGGGCCTGCAGGAGCAGGCAAAACCCCTTCCCAAAGCACTAGAAAAAGTGCCCTCGAGCAGGGCCACTTTATCCACTGGGCAAAGGGGCCCCCTGTGTTGCAGCTGCCAGGGGGCTTGTCCAGACCCAGGCCCCACGCAGGTCTCTAGTCCTCATGGATCAAGAGCCGTGAGGCAAAACATGGGGGCCAAGCATGCCCTGCCCGGTTGTCTGGTGAGGGATGAGTTTGGTTCCACCTTCCATCGTTATCCTTTACGGAGTCACAGTTCCATTTCCTGGAGGAGGAACTTCTTGGCTCATTTTCCCCCTCCCCCAGGCGGAAGAGAGAGCTGCACAGCTGCCCGTAGAAAACTATGGAGTCTGGACACAGGTTTCTCCACCCCAAAATAAAAAATGTAGCAGAGCAGCTTTTAAAGTAAACCCTGGGGGAAAGCCGACAGGAGCTGGGAAGCATCCAGTTTGGGTTAAATCATCCCGAGGGGATGAAGATGAAAATGTTTTCAGTTGCCCAAATGTAGAAGGGGAGGAAATAGGCCATGAGTACATGCTAGCCAATCAAAGAGGCCTAAGTGCCATAGCAAAAGATGCACGTGCCAGAGACATCTGGGGAGGGACACCAAGTATAAGTGTTCCTATGCAAATGCTAGAAGCCTCTGAGCCAAAATGTGACAGTTGGAGTGCTTGGTTCAATATTTGAGTTAATATTTGAGTTGAAAAATATGAAGTCCTTGTCCAATTTCACAAGGAGAAATTGTGGGCGTTACAGAAACCTGATGGAACGAGAGAACCAGTGGGATATTGTCATCTCTGGATATAAACTCCACAGGAAGGACAGGGAAGGGCGAACTGGGGGAAGTGATGCTCCCTACGTCAAAGAGGCACATGCTAGTCTGACGAGCAGACTAGAATCCCTACAAGGGGTAGGCTCTTCCAGACAAGTGCTATGTGTACCGGGCTCCAAAACTAATTTAGTGCTAGGAATGTGTTAATTGTCCCCCAGACCAGAATGTTCAGGGTAACTGAGATGGAAAATGAAATCAGGGAGACCTCCAAGCAACAAAGTGTTGTAATAATGGGTGACTTCAGTTACCCCCACATTGACTGGATAAATGCATGTTCCAGTCACAACAAAGAGGTCAGATTTCTTGATGCCCTAAACAATTGTGCCCTAGAACAGTTGGTCGTGAAACCAACCAGGGAGGAGGCGACCTTGGATTTAATCCGAAGTGGTGTCACCTAGGAGTAGGGATGGGGGAGAATTTCTCCCCGAAACATCGGGGGGCCGAGTGCCAACACATTCGGTCCTCCGAAGGTTGTTCGGGGAGAAATAGCGGGGAGAAATTCTCCCCGCTATTTGTGTTGCCCTTATTTTCACTGTAGTCTACGTAAATCTTTACGTAGACTACAGGGACCAAATAAGGAATGCGAATGGCGGCTCCCTATGGGGGCCGCCATTTGCGTACGCGCTTTTTTTTTTTTTTAAGTCACCCATGATAGGCTACGTGACGATTAACGTAGCCTATCACGGCTGACTTTGCAGATCTAGCCGTGATAGGCTACGTAAATCGTTACGTAGCCTATCACGGGGCTTTTTTTTTTTTTACTTTTGAAGTTCGCGGCCGGGGAGACGGGGTGCTTCTCCCCGGCCTGAATTTCGGCCGGGCGAGGCTGGAAGCCTCCCCCCCAGCCTGAACTTCGGGGGGAGAAGCGAAGCGCCTCCCCCCTACCGCGAAGCAAGCTGCGAGACCAGGTAAGTGACTTTCGTACATCCCTACCTAGGACCTAGTACGAGATGTAAATGTGGCTGAACCAGGAAGTCCAACATAGTCACATTTGACTTCAAAAGAGGAAACTTCTCTAAAATGAGGGAACTGGTGAAAAGGAAGTTAAAAGGGGGAGTCAAGAGGATTAAATCCCTTCAAAATGCTTGGAGATTATTCAAAACCACAATAATAGAAGCCCAGCTAAAATGTATACCACAGGTTAGGAAAGGTAACACCACGTCCAAGAGATCTCCAGCATGGTTAACAAGCAGTGTTAAGGGAGCTATTAGACAAAAGAGAGCTTCCTTCAGAAAATGGAAGGAAAACAAAAGGCAGCACAAGCTTGCACAAAGGCAATGCAAGCAGACAATAAGAGATGCAAAAAAGCATTTTGAAGAGCATATCACTAACAACATCAAGGCCAACAGTAAAGAATTCTTTAAATATATCAGAAGCAGAAAACCAGCTAGGGAGGCAGTTGGACCATTGGATGACAATGGAGTTAAAGGAGGATTGAAGGAGGACAAGGAGATTGCAGAGAAGCTGAATGAATTCTTTTCATTCGTCTTCACTGCAGAAGTTATAGGACAGATACCTGTGCCTGAACTGATGCTTTCAGGAAGGGAGTCTGAGGACCTGAGGCAAATAGTGGTGTCAAAAGATGAAGTTCTCAACTGTACTGATAAATTGAAGGGAAATAAATCATCAGGCCCAGATGGTATCCATCCTAGACTTCTCAAAGAACTCAAATATGAAATTGTGATCTTTTAATCCAAATATACAACATGTCCCCAAGATCATCCTCTGTACCAGAGGACTGGAACGTGACCAGTGTAACACCAATTTTCAAAAAGGGTTCATGGGGGGATCCGGGAAATTACAGGCCAGTTAGTTTAACATCTATTCCAGATAAAATGATTGAAAGCATTATTAAATATAAAATTAGTAAGCATATAGAAGGACAAGCCCTGCTGAAAAATAATCCATATGACTTCCACAAAGGTAACTCCTGCCTCATTAACCTTTTAGAGTTCTTTGAGAGTGTCAATAGACATATAGACAGTGGTCATAGAATCATAGAATAGTAGGGTTGGAAGGGGTCTATAAGACCATTGAGTCCAACCCCTTGCTCAATGCAGGAATCCAAGTCAGAGCATCCCTGACATATGGCTGTCCAGCCTCGTCTTCAATGCTTCCATTGTGGGAGAGCCCACCAGGTCCCTAGGGAATTGGTTCCATCGTTGTATTGTTCTAACAGTCAGGAAGTTTTACCAGGTAATCTGGTAGACATTGTTTACTTGGACTTCCAAAAGGCTTTTGACAAAGTCCCTCACCAAAGACTCCTGAGCAAACTTAGCAGTCATGGAATCAGAGGACAGGTCCTGTTATGGATCATAAGGCTCTGGATAGGGGCAAATGCCTTCGATTACTCGAAGCCAACATGGATTTGTCAAGAACAAATCCTGCCAGACGAATCTGATCTCATTTTTGGATCAAGTAACTTCCCTTGTGGACTGTGGGAATGCTGTGGACATAATATACCTCGACTTCAGCAAAGCTTTCAACAAAGTGCCCCATGATCTCCTGATGAGCAAACGAGCTCAAAGCGGGCTAGATGAAACAACGATCCGGTGGATCCACAGTTGGCTACAGAATCGGACTCAAAGAGTGCTTATCAATGGGACCTTCTCAAACTGGGGAGAGGTAATGAGCGGGGTACCGCAGAGCTCAGTCCTGGGCCCAGTGCTCTTCCACATTTGTATTAATGACTTGGAGGAGGAGGTGCAGGGAATGCTGATCAAATTTGCAGATGACACAGAATTGGGCAGGATAGCTAATACTTTGGAAGACAGAAACAAAATTCAAAGTGGTCTTGATAGCCTGGAGCGCTGGGCAGAAAACAACAGAATGACATTTCATACGGATAAATGCCAAGTTCTGCACCTAGGAAAAAGAGACCAAATGCACAGTTACAAGATGGGGGATACGTGGCTCAACAACACGACAAGCAAGAAGGATCTTGGAATTGTTGTCGATCACAAGCTGAATCTGAGCCAACAATGTGCTGTGGCTGCAAAAAAGGCAAATGCTCTTTGGGGCTGCATTAATAGAAGCATAGTTTCCAAATCCCGGGAAGTACTAGTTCCCCTCTACTCAGCACTGGTTAGGCCTCATCTGGAGTACTGTGTCCAGTTCTGGGCACTGCATTTTAAGAAGGATGCAGACAAGCTGGAGAGGGTTCAGAGGAGGGCAACCAAGATGATCAGGGGACTGGAAACAAAGCCCTCTGAGGAGAGACTGAAAGAACTGGGCATGTTTAGCCTTGAGAAAAGAAGACTGAAGGGAGATATGATAGTGCTCTTCATGTCCTTGAAAGGTTGTCACAGAGAGGAAGGCCAGGATCTCTTCTCGATCATCCCAGAGTGCAGGACACGGAATAATGGGCTCAACTGACAGGAAGCCAGATTCCGGCTGAACATCAGGAAAAACGTCCTGACTGTTAGAGCAATATGACAATGGAACCCATTCCCTAGGGAGGTGGTGGGCTCTCCCACACGGGAGACATTCAAGATGAGGCTGGACAGCCTTCTGTCAGGGATGCTCTGACTTGGATTCCTGCATTGAGCAGGGGGTTGGACTCAATGGCCTTGTAGGCCCCTTCCAACCCTACTATTCTATGATTCTGTGATTCTTGTTCTCCTTGACCTCTCAGCGGCTTTTGATACCATTGACCACAGTATCGTCCTGGACCTTGTCCTGGAGGGGTTGGACATTGGAGATACTGTATTGCGGTGGTTCCGGTCCTTCCTCACCAGCAGGTACCAGAGGGTAGCACTGGGAGAGGAGGTTTCGGACCCGTGGCCGCTCCCTTGTGGGGTGCCACAGGGTTCCATCCTCTCCCCGATGCTATTTAACATCTGTGTGAATCCGCTGGGGGCTATCATCAGGAGGTTTGGGGTGCAGTGTCATCAATATGCAGACGACACGCAGCTCTACCTCTCATTCAAATCTTCACCAAGGTTGGCCGTAGAATCCCTGTCCAAATGTCTGGAGACTGTGAGGTGCTGGATGGGGAGGAATGAGCTGAAGCTGAACCCTGACACGACTGAGGTACTTTTGGTGGGAGACAAGAGGAGGTTGGGGGATGTTGACCTGGTGTTCAATGTGGTACGGCTACCCTTGAAAGGCCAGGGCCACAGCCTGGGGGTCATTTTGGACTCCCAGCTGTCCATGGAGGCTCAGGTGTCAGCTGTGAGCCGGACAGCGCTGTACCAACTCCATCTGATATGGTGGCTGCACCCCTACCTTCCCGACCATCTGCTCCCATTGGCAGTACATGCCCTGGTCTCCTCGCATTTAGACTACTGTAATGCGCTGTACGTGGGGTTACCCTTGAAGACGGTTCGGAAGCTGCAGCTGGTACAGAATGTGGCGGCTGGCCTGATTAAAGGCAGCCGCCAGCAAGATCACATTACTCCAGTGCTGAAGTGCTTGCACTGGTTACCAGTTGTTTTCCAGGCCAAATTCAAGGTGTTGGTTTTGACCTTTAAAACCCTATATGGTTGCGGCCCAGCCTATCTTAAGGAGCGCCTCCAGCAACATCAGACAGGCTGCTCAACAAGATCAGCCTCAGATGGCCTCTCTGTCCCATCAGCCAGGACAGCTAGGGTGGTGGTAGAGGGCCTTCTTTGTGGTGGCCCCCACTCCGTGGAACTCCTCCCTAGGGAACTCCGCCATGCCCCCTCTTTAATGAGCTTCCACTGCGCATTAAAAACATGGTTGTTCAGGCAGGCATTTGGGGTGGGTTAGGGTATTTTTAGAAATATGTTTTTACCGAAGCATTTTATTGTTTTAAACTGTTCTATTATACACTCTGTACATCGCCCAGAGTGGCTGGGTGACCAGCCAGATGGGTGATTAATAAATTTAGTAAATAAATAAATAAATAATCAGTAACTGGTTAAAGAACTGAATGCGGAGAGTAGGAATAAATGGTACATTCTCCAATGGAAGGATGTAAATAGTGGGGTACCGCAGGGATCTGTATTGGGTCCAGTGCTTTTCAGCGTATTCATAAATGATCTGGAATTAGGAGTGAGCAGTGAGGTGGCCAAGTTTGCTGATGACACCAAATTATTTAGGGTGGTTAAAACAAAAAGAGATTGTGAGGAGCTCCAACAGGATCTCTCCAAACTGGGGGAATGGACATCTAAATGGCAAATGCAGTTCAGTGTAAGCAAGTGTAAAGTGATGCACGTTGGGGCAAAAAATCCCAACTTCAGGTATAACCTGATGGGATCTGAGCTAGCAGTGACCAGCCAAGAAATAGATCTTGGGGTTGTGCTGGACAGCTCAATGAATATGTCAACCCAGTGTGCAGCCACTGTAAAAAAAAAAAAAAAGGCAATTGAGAATAAAACTGCCAATATCATATTGCCCTTATACAAATCTATGGTGCAACCACACTTACAATACTGTGTACAGTTCTGGTCCCCACACCTAAAAGATATTGTAGAGGTAGAAAAGTTGCATTTTAGGCAACTAAAATGAGCAGGAGGGCAGGAGCATCTCCCCTATGAGGGAAGGTTACAACAGCTGGGCTTATTTAGCTTGGAAAAAGGAGGGTAACATAAGACATGATAGAGAAGGTCAAAATTATGCATGATGTGGAGAGGGAGACATTTTTCTCCCTCTCACGTAATACTAGAACCCAGGGTCATCCTATGAAGCTGATTGGTGGGAGATTCAGGACAGATGAAAGGAAGTACACAACGCATTGTTAAAGTATGGCATTTGCTACCACAGAGTGTAGTGATGGCCACCCATTTGGATGGCTTTAAAAGGGATTAGACAAATTCATGGAGAAGGAGAAGGCTATCAACGGCTACTAGTCCTGATGGCTATGTGCTACCTCCAGTATCAGAGGCAGGATGCCTGTGTACACCAGTTGCTGGGGAACATGAGCAGGAAGGTGCTATTGCACTCGTGTCCTGCTTGGAGATTCTGGTCGACAGCTGGTCGGCCACTGTGTGAACAGAAGGCTGGACTAGATGGACCTTTGGTCTGATCCAGCTGGGCTCTTCTTATGTTCTTAAGTTATTAAAACAAAAATCCAGCAGGAAAGACAGGAGTCCGTGTTCTTAGTTTGTGTGGAAAAAGATTCTGGGCCTTTAAACATTTACCAGTGGCCATGCCGGAGCCAATGCAGTCCAGTCTCCCACATTGCAGGCTGACAGCGGCTGCCATGTGGTCCACTGTCAGTTGCAAGGTTGAGGCTGGTTTGGGTTTCCAGCCTCAAATTCTACCTCAGATCACAGCAAAGGCCCATCTCCTTAAATTGCCCCTCAGGGCCCCTCCTAGCCTAAACGGAGGACTTGGTTGCACGAAGGAGTCTTGTGGCCTGTGGGTGGCAAACAAGACACATTGCACATCTAAAGGTTTGCAAGCTCCGAAAAATCCAACATGGCACACACCATTAAAAATTAGAGCGCGAACGCCTCCAGCAACCCTGCCTTTGAGGGGAGGTCAGCGGCCGCCTGATCACAGCACGCCGCCCCCCTGGATCCCTCCATTTGCTCCATGAGCAGCTGTCTCTTCAGCCCTGGGAGAGGTCCCACCCCCAAAATGAGCAGGGAAATTGAGCCGTTCTTGTGAGTTAATTACTTGTTCTTAACAGTTATAGACCGCTTCAATTGCTAAAAGACCATCAAGGCGGTGCAGAGCAGTCTAAAACAACCTTGAAGCAATAAAAACAGGAACATTAAAAACAGTAAAACTATACTTCATAGCTTAAAAGGCTAAATTAAAAAGATGCGTCTTCACCCCCTTTCTAAAAGCCCGGAGAGTGAGTGGGTCGCCAATCATAGTTCTTGAAGGAGCACATTCTGCAGTTTGGGAGCAACATGGCAGAAAACCCTTTCACGCGTCCCCAACAAATGGGCTCTGTGGGTCATAGAAATGTGAAGACCCAGGGAAAAAAATGGAAAAATTCAGAAAAAAAACATTTCTTTCTGGTTTTTCAAAGGACTGTTTTTGTTTTTCTCTGAAAAATTGGAAAAATTTGAGAGCTTTGGATTATGATTTATTTATTTTTTTTAGAAAAGACAAGTTGTTTATATATTGTTACTCCCTCCAAATTGATTTCTGAAAACTAATGCTTTTAGAGAAAGACTTGAGATGCAAAATGTCTGGAAATAATGAAGCGATTGGGGGAAATATTTTTTTAATCCTCCCTGTAAGATTCCCAGCATAGTTATTTCTTCCATTCCTTATTAAAATTATTGATCTAATGTATCTTGTTGTTGTTGTTCAGTCGTTCAGTCGTGTCCGACTCTTGTACTGATAGACATTTAGGGATACTCGTAAGTCATGCTCAGTTTCCCAACATGTGAGTAGAGTCATCAGATCATAATATGGAAGAAAATGTGCATTCCTGACCATTTACAGTTTTTTCTACGGAGTCCTGTGTTTCTGGACATGTTTTGGTTAAATGCTATAGCAATCAATCAATGCTGTTCTATTAAAAAAACTCACACGTGAAAAAACACACTATTGGTTATCCTGCTTCTCAAAATTATTTACAAAAGTGAATAAAATATCACTCTTCAAATAATAAGTTGAGATTACTAAAAGGTTCTTAAATTAAATATGGTTGCTTACCATTCCTAAGCTGAGTCTTTCCCAGATAAATAAAACCTTGATAGCTTTTCTTTCAGATCGGATTTCCTGAAGCTCCACTCCACCTCACAAACAGGAACAGGTTTAGGAATTTCCCTAAACTTCCTTACAGATAGGAACAGATCCTGTACACCAGTCTTTCTCTGCCTCCAGTTCTTCCTGCTTCTTCTGGCCTCTGTGATGCTTCAGATGTTTCAGGAAGGGCTTACTGATGTTCCCTCTGGTCAGAAATTAGATAGGAACCTAAAATGTGTTCTGTATATCTCGGTTTGCTCATAAAACTATCATGTTTGGTATATTAAATTTAAAAGTATAGTTTCTTCAGACGGTAATTACTTTTGGCTTTGCTCCTGGCCTCAGTCCGCTGATGGGGGTGTCCTTGCTTGCTCTCCAGCTGCCACCCGCTCTCTGGGGAATGCACCTGCAAGCCAGGCTGGGCGGGGCTTTACTGCAACGAGACCTGCCCCCCCGGGTATTACGGTGTCAGTTGCCAGGACCCCTGCCTCTGCTTGAACGGGGGGACCTGCAACAGCGAAACCGGGCTCTGCCTTTGCCCGGCAGGCTACCTGGTGAGTCCCTCTTGGAGGCGGCGGGGGAGGTGCATTCGCTCAGGCCCTCGGTGCTGCTGTTGTGCAGGCCAGAAGTGGGGAACTGGCGTACGCCAGCGCTTTTTTGGAAGCTGCCCTGAGGAGATGTTTGAAAGGGGAGTCTAAAGAACAAATAGCCACACACAGCCCCGTCCACCTCTGGCACCTGCTCTCAGAAGTGGGGGTCAGTGGGCCGTTGCTCTTGCCCCTCTTGGGGCGCCTGTGCTCCTGGTCGCACCTTAGCAGATGGACTGGGTAGAAAGCGTGCAGGAGCATCTGTTAAAAACATACCATGCACCAGCACTGGAAGCAGGAGCACCCTGCACGGGAAACTCTACGGGGGGCGGCAGGGGGGCTTCCCAGCTGTGCCGGGGCCACTGCTGCACTTGTGCCTTCTGCAGGACGAGCACTGCTCCAGTCTCTGCCCGGCCGAGATGTACGGCCTGAACTGCTCACTTCCGTGCACCTGCCAGAATGCTTTGGCCTGTTCCCCTGTGGATGGAAGCTGTGCCTGCAAAGAAGGTACACATACGTGTGGGGGCGGGGGGCCCTGGGCCCTTGTCTCCATTCAGCCCTTGTTAGGGATCTGCTGACGCGATGGATTGCTGGATCTGGTATTTCTGTTGGTGCCAAGCACTTGGCATCCTGGCAGGAGGGAGCAGAAGGAGCAACCCCCTGCGAAACCGTCTTGCCTCATTCTGCTGCCCCAGCCTGCGTCTCGGCGCGTGGCCTGTTTGCCTTGGATGCTTCCTCCTGCTAATTTCTTCTGCCCCCACCCCAGGTTGGCAAGGAGCAGACTGTGCCCTGCCCTGCCCTGCCGGCACTTGGGGCTCTGGATGCAACAAGACCTGCCACTGTGCCAATGGGGCGGCCTGCAGCGCAGTCAGCGGGAGGTGCTCATGTGCGGCAGGCTGGTCCGGCAGCCAGTGCCAGGAGCCATGCCCGGTAAGCGGCCTTTAGAGAAGGAGGGGGGTCCCAGCACCAAGCTGGATGCGTGCACACAGTCCCCGCTGTTGGTGCCTGGCTTGCATTTTCTGGGACCCAGTATTGAGCTTTCCAGCGTGCTGATTTGCTTGCTGGTGTCCCACCCACCCTGCCTCAGGGTGGCTCTATCGAGGCAGAGCAGCCTTCAGGGCCTTGGGTGGCCCGGTGGTTCTTTTTGTGGGCACCCATCTTGAAAGCGTCTGAAAGCAGGGAAACGCCTTCGAAGGCAAACACCCCCGGGCCTGCTCCAAAGGTGGAGAGACATGTGCCAGGCTTGCTTCAGGGCCAGGGGCCTTGTGGCCAGGGCCAAGCTGAGCCGGGCAAGAGGCCTCTGTTGATCCCTCCATCCCTACTTGGTGATGCCCACTCGCTCTTTGGCTGCCATCAAGTTTCTCACTGACAGGCTAAGTCCTCAAGTGACCAGAAGGAGAGGCAGTCTGCTGGGGCCCATGGTCAGGAGCTTGCCTGGGTCTGTAGTGGGGGGGGCTGTAAGTCTACCACTGGAAAGACTTTGTTCCTTCACCACCACCACCACCCTCCCTCTTTCTCTCTCTCAGAATTGGTTCTATGGCCTCGGCTGTAACAAGAGATGTTCCTGCCAGAACGCAGATGGCTGTGACCCTGCCACAGGACAGTGCCGCTGCCTACCTGGATGGACAGGTTGGGGCGGGGGGCATCAGAGGTGGCTCCTGGGCTTGGGGGTGGGAGGCAGGCAGGGAAAAAGGACAGTTCAGCCTCCTGTGAGCTGAGCCAAGACCAACCAAGCCTGCTGAATCCTCCTGCTGGATGTTTCTCTTCACTGGGACCTCTGTCAGCGCCTCAGGCCAGAGCAGATCTGCAGGCAGCTTCAGGCCTTGCCACCCACCCCACCTGTCTTGCTGGCCTGGCGCAGAGGAACAAGGCCCTGGGATGGGGGGCGGATTCCCCAAGGGCTGCCACCCTGAGTTGGTTTCCTGTCAAGTGAATCAGCTGAAGTCTCGTCGGCTTGTGGGCAGAGTGCCTGCTGCTGCTGCTGCTGCTGCTGCTGCTGCTCTTTTTTGGGGCTGCTCTAGAGATGGTGTGTGATTCTATTGGGAAATGGAAAAGAATAAACTTTAAATAATTAAAATGGTGTTTCCTCCCAGTAGGAAGTAGGAGCTTTGCTTCAGTGTCCCAAAAACATGCCAACTCCGAGTCAATTCTACTTCTGGAATATGTACAGCTAGGATTCTGTGGCTGTCATCAGCCCTGCATGTGGCAGCAGACTCAGAACCCCAATCGAAGGATGCTCCAGCCTTAGCTCAGCTCCTGCCATGTCCCGTGCCGAGTATTCCCGGTCTGGCTGCATGTGGTGATGAGCTTTTCCTTTCCATTTCTCCCCGCAGGTTTCCGGTGCAGCCAGCAGTGTGCAGATGGCCTGTGGGGGCAGCACTGCAACAAGCTGTGTTCCTGCAGGAACGGTGCTGCCTGTTCCCCCAAGGACGGGAGCTGCGACTGCACCCCCGGCTTCCGTGGCCCCACTTGCCAGCGCTGTGAGTAAGCCAGTCGGTCTCCTTGGCAGGAGTGCCCAGAGCAGCTCCAAGGACAGGCCTCAGCTGGCCCACGTGTTTCCCCGTGGAAGCCTGGGAAGGCTGTGCCTGGGCTGGCCGGCCTGGTCATCCGCATTCTGACCCCCGGCAGAGCCGGTGGGCAGTGGGGAGCACGTGCGCCGGCGGCGGCTTTGGGGCTCCCCGCGGGTCCTGCCCAGGGTCGCAGCACATCTTGCAAGCCCACAGCGCTTGCCCCAGCTCTTCCCGCAGTCAGACCCGGATCCCACCTTCTGGAAGGAAGGGGTGGGGAGAGGTGCAGGTCTGGTTTCTGGTCTCAGGGCAGCACCGTCTCCAGTGGGTCAGCACCTGCTGACTAGTGCCTTGCTGTCAGCCTGCTTAGATCCATTTCATTGGTGAGGCCAGCCTCTGACCCATGCATTGCATGGTATAGTGAGTCTGACAAACGGCAAGGTGTTGAACTGACACAGGTCTTGTGCGCCATTTATTAAATATATAAAGGCCCAATACAGGGCAGTTTGGTTTCTTCTCAGAGTGTGCCCCATACAGCTTCTGTGGGTTTGACACAGGAAGAGATTGGTATCAAGCAAGCACCAGTCCTCAAGTTAACAACTGCTAGCTGTCTGACACTGATAAGTGTGTGATCTTCATGTCAGCAGTTAGGCGGCTGCTTAATTTCCTGTTTGCTTTAATGTTTTATCACACTGAAGGAATGGAGAGGGCCCCCCACCTGCCCACCCCTGGGTGTTGGAATGTTGGGACTTCTTAGTCACAGGGAAAGTTAACTCCTTACCTACCTGCCATGCTTTGGGCATGTGCTAAAATATCAGAAAAGGGTATAAAAGATTGGGCTGAGGCCTAACCAATTTGGCCATGCTCCATGGGGAAAGGGCACATCCAGTCGGCAGAACTTTGGGTCCTAGGAACGCTCTCTAACAGGCTGTCGATTGGGGTCCCTGGCATATACCAGTGCTGATGGAGCTGCCAGCTTCATCGGCTGAAGAGATGTGTGAGCATCCCTTGTGCATCTTTTTCTATCAATAAATTGTCATTCTTTCCATAAGTGGTCTAGTTTCATCTTGGTAATCCAAAGAATCTATTCTGGCTGCACTCTGAGGAAATCAGGCCTCCAGATTAATACACATGGATCCCTGTGAATTAAATGTTTGTGTAGTTAGGCCTCTTAGAGAGCCTCCAACACGCTTTTCCTAATACAAACGCCATAACAGCAGCACCAGTCTTGAGACAAGGCCCTTCCTATCTTCAGAGAGAGAAAAGGAATACAAGAGGCCGTGCTAGGAGTTAAGGCTGATTAAAATAAGTGTGTCTTGGGCTGCTTCCCCACAAGAGGCATTCCACATGGAATTGCCACACTTTGCTCACTCGCTTTTGACGGGGCATCTACATGGGGCTTTGTCCTCCTTTATGCTCCATGCAATTCTTCCATCACTTCTCAGACTGCAGGAAGCTTGACTTCTCTTTTCTTTTGAGATGAATGGTACTGCCATCTCCACAGGAGTAGATGCCTTCGGCGCCACTCTTCCATCTTTAGAGCAGGGTTTTGACATGGGCAGTGACATATTGGAGCCCAGCAGGCACTGGCATTCTGCAGCGGGAGCCGTTTTATCACCTTGTTTGGTGTTTCTGTTCAGTCATTTAATTAGCCCTAAAACACTTTTCCAGCATAGTGTTACTGTTAAAATATTAGAGAAATGCCATTTTAAAAGTGTTATAGCGCCATAACATTAGATGGCTAATTTTAAAAGCATGATTTTAGAAAACCCTTCCCACCCACTGCCATTAACCACTTTGCCCGAAGTGACAGAGATTGGTCAGGGTTTTCAAAATTGGCATTTTAATATTCAAACAGAATAACATTCCTTCATTTAATAGTATTTCACTATTTTAAAATATATATAGCCAGAAAAGTGTCTCAGTGCTAAATAAAAGCAATTAAAATACATTAAAATGGGGTTAAGAAACACCCCCCACCACAAAGGCTACAGTGACTATGTGCTTAGCTTCAGGTGACCACTCAAGTGAACTGGACGTTCTTCCCCCAAGCCCCAGTGTCAGCAGAGTGCGGCGGGAGAGATACACAGGAGACACGCAGGATTCCCAAGAGCGTTGAACTTGTATGAAACATGCTTGTGTAGCGCCATCGCTGTTCAAGGCCTCCGCTAATTAGGACAACAATTTCAGGCAGTGCCAGGCTGCTCCCAGAGGAGCAGAGGGGTGGTTCCGAGGGCTTCCCAATCACTGTTGGGAAGCAAAATTGCTACAAGCAATTGTAGCAATTGCTACAAGCTACAAGCAAAATTGCTTGTAGCTACGAGCTACAAGCAAAATTGAAGTTGAGTAGCCTCTGATTTCCACTGATACCCTGTCATGGGCCAGGTGTGTTCTGATGCTTGCACAAGACAATACACGTGATAGTAAAAAGGAAGCAGCCTCTCGGAAGTAGATTTGAGACAGCAACAAACTCTCTTCAGCCTGTGCTGCAATGAGCATTCTCTCCCCCTACCCCGTATGCAGCCTGCCAGCCAGGGCGTTACGGCAAGAAGTGCTCTGTGCCCTGCAAGTGTGCCAACCACTCCATCTGCCACCCCGTGGACGGCTCCTGCGATTGTCCTCCTGGATGGACAGACAGCAATTGCTCAAGCCGTGAGTTACCCAGTGGGGGGATATGGGGGAAGGTGAGCTGAATGTACCCTGGCAAGTTCCTTTTCTGCACTGGATGGAAGGGACCTGGGAATGGGTTGTTGTTTATTCGGTCAGTTGCTTCTGACTCTTTGTGACTTCATGGACCAGCCCACGCCAGAGCTTCCCGTCGGTCGTCGCCACCCCCAGCTCCCCCAAGGTCGAGCCCGTCACCTCCAGAATATCATCCATCCACCTTGCCCTTGGTCGGCCTCTCTTCCTTTTGCCTTCCACTTTCCCTAGCATCAGCATCTTCTCCAGGGTGTCCTGTCTTCTCATTATATGGCCAAAATACTTCCGTTTTGCCTTTAATATCATTCCCTCAAGTGAGCAGTCTCGCTTTATTTCCTGGAGTATGGACTGGTTTGATCATCTTGCAGTCCAAGGCACTCTCAGAATTTTCCTCCAGCACCACAGTTCAAAAGCATCTATCTTCCTTCGCTCAGCCTTCCTTATGGTCCAACTCTCTCAGCCATAGTTACTATGGAGAATACCATTGCTTTCACTATGCGGACCTTTTTTGACAGTGTGACGTCTCTGCTCTTCACTATTTTATCAAGATTTGTCATTGCTCTCCTCCCAAGAAGTAAACATCTTCTGATTTCCTGGATGCAGTCAGCGTCTGCAGTAATCTTTGCGCCTAGAAAGACAAAGTCTGTCACTGCCTCCATGTTTTCTCCCTCTATTTGCCAGTTATCAGTCAAGCTGGTTGCCATAATCTTGTTTTTTTTTAGGTTTAACTGCAACCCAGCTTTTGCACTTTCTTCTTTCACCTTCGTCATGAGGTTCCTCAGCTCCTCCAGCGATTTTAACTCCAGCCTTGGCTTCATCAAGCCCAGCACGTCGCATGATGTGTTCTGCGTGCAGGTTGAATAGGTAGGGTGAGAGTATACAACCCTGCCTTACTCCTTTCCCAATCTTAAACCAGTCCGTTGTTCCATGGTCTGTTCTTACCGTTGCTACTTGGTCGTTATACAGATTCGTCAGGAGGCAGACAAGATGACTTGGTATCCCCATACCACCAAGAACTTGCCACAATTTGTTATGATCCACACAGTCAAAGGCTTTAGAATAGTCAATAAAACAGAAATAGATGTTTTTCTGAAACTCCCTGGCTTTCTCCATTATCCATTGGATATTGGCAATTTGGTCTCTGGTTCCTCTGCCTTTTCTAAACCCAGCTTGTACATCTGGCAATTCTCGTTCCATGAATTGCTGGAGTCTACCTTGCAAGATCTTGAGCATTACCTTACTGGCATGTGAAAGAAGTGCCACTGTTCGGTAGTTTGAATGTTCTTTAGTGTTTCCCTTTTTTGGTATGGGGATATAAGTTGATTTTTTCCAATCTGTTGGCCATTCTTGTGTTTTCCTAATTTGCTGGCATATGGCATGCATCACCTTGACAGCATCATCTTGCAAGATTTTAAACTGTTCAGCTGGGATACCGTCATCTCCTGCTGCCTTGTTATTAGCAGTGCTTCTTAAGGCCCATTCAACCTCACTCTTCAGGATGTCTGGCTCTAACTCACTGACCACGCCGTCAAATCTATCCCTAATATTATTATCCTTCCTATACAGATCTTCTGTATATTCTTGCCACCTTTTCTTGCTCTCTTCTGCTTCTGTTAGGTCCTTGCCATCATTGTTTTTCATCATACCCATTTTTGCCTGGAATTTACCTCCGATGTTTCTAATTTTCTGGAAGAGGTCTCTTGTCCTTCCTATTCTTTTATCTTCTTCCACTTCCATGCATTGCTTGTTTAAAAATAATTCCTTATCTCTTCTGGCTAACCTCTGGAATTTTGCATTTAATTGGGCATATCTCCCCCTATCACTGTTGCCTTTTGCTTTCCTTCTTTCTTGGGCTACTTCCAATGTCTCAGCAGACAGCCATCTTGCCTTCTTGGTTTTCTTTTTCTTTGGAACGTTTTTTGTTGCCGCCTCCTGAACAATGTTGCGAACTTCTGTCCATAGTTCTTCCGGGACCCCATCTACTAAATCTAGTCCCTTAAATCTATTCTTCACCTCCACTGCATATTCATTAGGAATATTAGTGAGCTCATATCTAACTGATCATAGAATCATAGAATAGTAGGGTTGGAAGGGGCCTACAAGGCCATCGAGTCCAACCCCCTGCTCAATGCAGGAATCCAAGTCAGAGCATCCCTGACAGATGGCTGTCCAGCCTCGTCTTGAACGCCTCCAGTGTGGGAGAGCCCACTATCTCCCTAGGTAATTGGTTCCATTGTCGTATTGCTCTAACCGTCAGGAGGTTTTTCCTGATGTTCAGCCGGAATCTGGCTTCCTGTCACTTGAGCCCATGATTCCGTGTCCTGCACTCTGGGATGATCGAGAAGAGATCCTGGCCTTCCTCTCTGGGACAACCTTTCAAGGACTTGAAGAGCGCTATCCTATCTCCCCTCAGTCTTCTCTTCTCAAGGCTAAACATGCCCAGTTCTTTCAGTCTCTCTTCATAGGGCTTTGTTTCCAGTCCCCTGATCATCTTGGTTGCCCTCCTCTGAACCCTCTCCAGCTTGTCTGCATCCTTCTTAAAATGCAGTGCCCAGAACTGGACACAGTACTCCAGATGAGGCCTAACCAGTGCTGAGTAGAGGGGAACTAGTACTTCCCAGGATTTGGAAGCTTTGCTTCTCTGAATGCAGCCCTAAAGAGCATTGGCCTTTTTTGCAGCCGCATCACATTGTTGGCTCATATTCAGCTTGTGATCGACAACAATTCCAAGATCCTTCTTGCTTGTTGTGTTGTTGAGCCACGTATCCCCCATCTTGTAACTGTGCCTTTGGTTTCTTTTTCCTAGGTGCAGAACTTGGCATTTATCCCTATAAAATGTCATTCTGTTGTTTTCTGCCTTCACACAGCGCAGAGTTAAACAATGGAATTCACTTCCGCAGGATGTAGTGATGGCCACCAATTTGGATGGCTTTAAAAGGGGGTTAGAAAAATTCCTGAGGAGAAGGCTATCAGTAGCTACTAGTCTTGATGGCTGTGTGCTCCCTCCAGAACCAGAGGCAGTGAGCCTGTGTACACCAGTTGCTGGGGAACATGGGTGGGAGGGTGCTGTTGCGCTCATATCTGAGATCGCCTCAGAGCCTGCGGTTTGGGACCTGGAGAAGGCACCCACTGCTGCCCATTTGGCCTGGGGGCCATTCCCCCTCCCACATCTCCTGCAACCCCAGAGGAGAACTGAGATTCAGTCTGAAGGGACTTGCCAAGCACCTCCGCTCCCTTTTGGCCCAGGTCCAGCCCCCTCAGATTGAGACAGCCCTTCTTGGTTGTGCTGGACTAACGTCTCCTCCTCTGCCTGACACATGATGGGGGTGAGAAGGCCAAAGGGACACCCCCTTTCTGTCAGAGGCCAGGATAGCTGAGGGTTTGGATTATGGGGAGGAGAGAAATTCCTGCCTTTTCTGTCATGGGGCCTTGGGGCTCTCCATGAGCCTGTGCCATTTCCTTGCTAGGGATGGAGCCGGGTGAGTTCTCCCATCATCTCCAGCTCGGATATTGCAAAGCCCTGGTTGCCTGAGTTTGCCCTGGGCCCAGCTCCTGAGCCATGACCTGGTGGATCCCTTAGCAAGTTTTGGGTGCTCGATCACGGGAGGGTTGGGGGGTGCAGGAGCTTCCTTCCTGGCAGCGCTGCCCTCTGAGACTGCCAAAACAGGATGGGCTGGCATCTGCCCACCACAATTCCCCCGCTGTGCCTGGGCTGACAGCCATGTGGGAGGGAATGCGCCAGAGACCCTGTCTGTGGGGTGGGGGTGGGCAGCTGCACCGCCACAGATGAGCTTTGCTCCCTGTGCGCTGGGCTCAGATGTGGAGCCCTGACGCTGTCCTCGAAGTCCAGCGAGCGCTGAGGGCTGTCCTCTGTGGCCCAGGCAGGAAACCTCACAGCTGCAACACCCTCCATCCACTGGCAGAAAGCCGCCAACCCCCTGTTAAGCTCTCTTCCCAACTGTCTTCCGTGACCAAGTAGCCCACAGAGGAGGAGCGGACAGAAGACGGCAGCTGGCAGAGCTCTGCCGGTGCCCTGTCCTTGGAGCGAGACTCGGCTCTTGCCCACACAGGAGCGCTCCCTGCCCTCTTTAGCCTGGCCCTGCCTGCAGCAGCAGGGTGCCTTTCCCCCAGTAAGGTGGAGACATGTTGGAGCAAGGCCACTGCTGGCCCTTCCTGAGCAAGCCACGGCTTGCTTGCCATCTGCCAAGGGTGTGCTGCTCCCCTCGGCCATGGGGAGCAAGGCCCGGCCAGGTGGGGCTGTGCCCTGAAGCTGTGCAAGGCCGGCTTGGAATTGGGGGCAGGGGCGGGTGCAGGCACCCAAGCCCCCATCCCAGAGCTGCTCCACCTGGTTTCTTTGCAGGCTGCCCTCCTGGGTTCTTCGGGGAGAACTGTGCCCGTCAGTGCCAATGCTGGAACGAGGCACTCTGCGACCCAGAGACAGGGAGGTGCTTGTGCCCCTCAGGCTACACCGGGGCCCGCTGTGAGACGCGTAAGTGTTAAGGCACACCCCGGGCTCTCCGTGCTTCGTGTGCATCCTCCGCTCCGGGGGGAGGAGGCCGGGGCACCACGGGGCTCTTTGGCTAAAGGGAGAATTGTTGCCCGTTCCATATGGACCAGTGCATGCTGCTTGGCACTGTTTCCAATGACAGCATCCCTTGGTGTCAGTCCACGGACCAGCAGCGCTGAATGTTCCAGCACTGCCCCCCAAACTGCCAGAAGAATTAATTGGAACTCCGCTGGAACCTGAGCCTTCATAAATCTTTATTGGAATGTAGCAAACTAAATGTTCAGAATGATAAGGTTGGATGGGATAAAGAATTAGAATGCCCTACACAGCCTAACCCCTTCATGGATTGCCTTGTTGTGGCGAAGGGGCTTGCGTAACTCAGTGAAGCCATAAGCTATGCCGTATAGGGCCACCCAAGACGCACAAGTCATGGCAGAGAGTTCTGACAAAATGTGGCCCACTGGAGAAGGAAATGACAACCCACTCCAGTATTCTTGCCAAGAAAACCCCATGGAACGTATCACAAGGCTAAAAGAGATGATGCCGGAAGATGAGCCCCTCAGGTCGGAAGGTGTCCAATATACTACTGGGGAAGAGCAGAGGGTATTTCCAAGTAGCGCCAGAAAGAGTGAAGCGGCTGGGCCAAAGCCGAAAGGACACTCAGCTGTGGATGTGTCTGGTGGTGAAAAGAAAATCCGATGCTGTAAAGAACAATATTGTTTAGGAACCTGGAATATAAGATCAATGAATCAAGGTAAGCTGGAGGTGGTCAAACATGAGATGGCAAGATTGAACATCGACATCTTGGGAATCAGCGAACTAAAATGGACAGGCATGGGTGAATTTAATTCAGGTGACCATCATATCTACTACTGTGGGCAAGAATCCCTTAGAAGAAATGGAGTAGCACTCATAGTCAACAAAAGGGTGGGAAAAGCAGTACTGGGGTACAATCTCAAAAACGATAGAATGATCTCAGTACGAATCCAAGGCAAACCATTCAACATCACAGTAATTCAAGTCTATGCCCCAACCACTGAGGCCAAAGAAGCTGAGGTTGATTGGTTCTATGAAGACCTACAACACCTTCTAGAACTAACACCAAAAAAAGATGTCCTTTTCATCATAGGGGATTGGAATGCTAAAGTAGGAAGTCAAGAAATCACTGGGATAACAGGCAAGCATGGCCTTGGTGTACAAAATGAAGCAGGGCAAAGAGTAATAGAGTTTTGCCAAGAGAACACGCTGATCATAGCAAACACTCTTTTCCAACAGCACAAGAGGCGACTCTACGCATGGACATCACCAGGTGGTCAATATCGAAATCAGATTGATTATGTCCTTTGCAGCCAAAGATGGAGAAGCTCTATACAGTCAGTAAAAACAAGACCTGGAGCTGACTGTGGCTCAGATCATGAGCTGCTTCTTGCAAAATTTCGGCTGAAATTGAAGAACGTAGGGAAAACCACTAAACCATTCAGGTATGACCGAAATCATATCCCTTATGAATATACAGCGGAGGTGAGGAATAGATTTAAGGGATTAGACCTGATAGACAGAGTGCCTGAGGAACTATGGACGGAGGCAGCAACTAAATTCATCCCAAAGAAAAAGAAATGCAAGAAAGCAAAGTGGCTGTCTGATGAGGCTTTACAAGTAGCTGAGGAAAGAAGGGAAGCGAAAAGCAAGGGAGAAAGGGGAAGATATAGCCAACTGAATGCAGAGTTCCAGAGGATAGCAAGGAGAGACAAGAAGGCCTTCTTCAATGAAGAATGCAAAGAAATCGAGGAAAAAAAACAGAATGGGAAAGACTAGAGATCTCTTCAAGAAAATCAGAGATCTCAAGGGAATGTTTTGTGCAAAGACAGGCATGATAAAGGACAAAGAAGGCAGGGACCTAACAGAAGCAGATGAGATTAAGAAGAGGTGGAAAGAGTACACAGAAGAACTATACAGGAAAGATCTGAATGTCCCTGATAGCTGTGAGAGTGCGGTCACTGAACTTGAGCCGGACATCCTCGAGAGTGAAGTCAAGTGGGCCTTAGGAAGCATTACTAACAACAAAGCTAGCGGAGATGACAGTGTTCCAGCTGAGCTATTTAAGATCCTAAAAGATGATGCTGTTAAAGTGCTTCACTCAATATGTCAACACATTTGGAACACTCAGCAATGGCCACAAGACTGGAAAAGGTCAGTTTACATTCCAATTCCAAAGAAGGGCAATGCCAAAGAGTGTTCAAACTACCATACAATTGCGCTCATTTCACATGCCAGCAAGGTGATGCTGAAAATCCTACAAGCTAGGCTTCAGCAGTATGCGAACCGAGAACTACCAGAAGTACAAGCTGGGTTTCGAAAAGGCAGAGGAACTAGAGATCAAATCGCTAACTTTCGCTGGATCATGGAGAAAGCAAGAGAATTCCAGAAAAACGTCTATTTCTGCTTCATTGACTACGCTAAAGCCTTTGATTGTGTGGATCACAACAAACTGTGGCAAATTCTGAAAGAGATGGGAGTACCAGACCACCTTACCTGTCTCCTGAGGAACCTGTACGAGGGTCAAGAAGCAACAGTAAGAACCAGACATGGAACAACTGATTGGTTCAAAATTGGGAAAGGAGTACGACAAGGCTGCATATTGTCGCCCTGCTTATTTAACTTATATGCAGAGTACATCATGAGAAACGCCGGGTTGGATGAATCACAGGTCGGAATTAAGATTGCTGGAAGAATTACAAACAACCTTAGATATGCAGATGATACCACCCTAATGGCAGAAAGCGAAGAGGATCTAAAGAGCCTCTGGTTGAGGGTGAACGAGGAGAGTGCAAAAGCTGGTTTGAAACTCAACATTAAAAAAAAGATCATGGCATCTGGCCCCATCACTTCCTGGCATATGTAAGGGGAAGAAATGGAAGCAGTGACAGATTTTATTTTCTTGGGCTCCAAGATCACCACAGACGGTGACTGTAGCCATGAAATTAAAAGACGCTTGCTCCTTGGGAGGAAAGCTGTGACAAACCTAGACAGCATAGTAAGAAGCGGAGACATCACCTTGCCGACAAAGGTCCGTCTAATCAAAGCTATGATTTTCCCAGTAGTAACGTATGGCTCTGAGAGCTGGACTATAAGGAAGGCTGAGCGCCAAAGAATTGATGCTTTCGAACTGTGGTGCTGGAGAAGACTCTTACGAGTCCCCTGGACTGCAAGGAGGTCAAATCAGACAGTCCTAAAGGAAATCAACCCTGAGTGCTCATTGGAAGGACAGATCCTGAAGCTGAAGCTCAAATATTTTGGCCACCAAATGCGAAGAGAAAAGTCACTGGAAAAGACCCTGATGCTGGGAAAGACTGAAGGCAAAAGGAGAGGGGACGGCAGAGGATGAGATGGCTAGATAGCATCACTGATGCAATGAATATGGACTTGAACACGCTCTGGGAGAGAGCGCAGGACAGGAAGGCCTGGCGTGCTGTGGTCCATGGGGCCACGAAGAGTCGGACACGACTGAACAACAACAACAACAACACAGCCTAATCGGTGGAAAGCTACCTTAGTAATAACATGTATCATTTCTTTAGATTTAAAATTGTGATTCTTTAAGCAAAAAATGGATGTTTCATATATATTGGACACTGCATCATCTTGTTAAGAAGAAGTCGGCCAGCACAGCTAGGTGCTGGTGACGCACCACAGAAAATGCCTCGTGGAGGCATTGGATGTGGGAGTGTTCTGTAGTGGCTCCTTTTTGGTCAGAAGCTAACCCTCGTATTAATTTTGTCATAGAGAAATCTTTAATATTTGGGGATGCCCATGTGCTTTGAAATTATATTCCTGAGGAGTAGGGACTAGCAGATGAAGAACAGAAGTGGGTTCTGAGAGCTCTTCTAGTTGCAAAGAGACACCAACTGCAAACTTCCGCCACCTGTCCTTCAGCACCCTGAAGACCTTAACTGCTTTCTCTGCACGTAAACATATATTCTATAGTCGTCAATTTTGTTTGGATACCTATTCAGCTATATGGGCTGCTTATACTAATGTACATATCTATGTGTTTAAATTTTGTCTATGTTACTTTGAACTGACACAGTTTCTTTTCTTATACTGCAAATTTAAAAACGAAGTAGGGAAAGAATAAATGGGCTCTTAGCTGCAAGAAGCAGCCAAAGGGAAGCTTCTCGTTATGGTTCGGCTGTGGGGCACCATTCTGTCCTATTCCTTCCTTCCCTCCCGCAATAGGGGCTCACCTCTCCATCTCCACGTGTCACCAGAGAGAGGTGGCAACTTGGGTGTGGGCCAGGGCAGGATGAGGCCTGCGTCTGTACAGAGAAAGTGCCAGGCCTCTTGTGTTGGCTGGTCGCCTTTAAAGCTTGTGCAGCTCAGAACATGCAGCTGGGTGGCTGAGGCCCTGTGTTTGGGGTCGGGGTGGGGAGGGGAGGCATTGCATGGCCATCGCATCCATCAGAGGTGGAGGGTGCCATGGGGAGACCGACGCCTGGAAAGCCGGTCAGGGAAGAGCCACCAGATGCTTTCCCCCGTCTGCTCCCTCTTGTCCTGGGAGAGGGTTGTGCTTCTGACACGTGTCTTCCTTCCTTCCTGCGCAGGAAGCCCCGATGACTCCCTTGCCATGGTTCCTGCCACCCCTGCTGGCCCCCCCTCCCTCGGAGCTGTGATTGGCGTCATCGTCTTGGCTGTCTTGCTGGTGGCCTTGTTGGTGTTCTTTCTCTGTTACCGACAGTGGCAGAAGGACAAGGAGAACCGGCACCTCTCTGTAGCCTATACCACAGGCAGACCAGAGAGTTCAGAGTATGCTGTCCCAGGTGAGGCTGTGGGCAGGGCAACAGGGGTCGGGGGGCTTGAGCCCCACAAGCGTCGAGAGACATCCCAAGCTGCCCATAAGCAAAGGGAATGAAAAGCTAGTGTGGAGGCAGGTGAGCCCCTGGAAATAAAAAGCACACCTCTCCATTCAAAATGTCTGAGCGTGAATTTCCAGAGAGCTTCAGCCCAAGACAAGCTTGCGAGCAGCAGCCCCCTAGGCTCACCTGCCTGTGTCTTTCTCCCTAGATGTCCCTCCCAGCTACACCCACTACTACTCCAACCCCAGTTATCACACCCTGTCGCCCTGCTCCCCAAGCCTCCACGTCCCCAGCATCCCGGACCACCTGGGCTCTGGCAAGGTAAGGACCCCCCCCTTGAACTTGGGCCTCCAGGAAGGAGATCAAGAGGACCCACTTTTCCAAAAGGGGGCAGGGTGGAAGGCCCCCGTGGAAAATGTGTCTGTAGGGGGCTCTTGGCTGTGAGGAGGAATGCGTCTGTGGCCTAGACTGGCCCCTTCATCGTGTGCCCCACCCCTCCTTTGCAAGTCTTACCCAGCCAGCGTCCTGCTGCACACCCCCACCCCAGCAAATCCTCCGTTGATGCTCGGCAAGGCAGACGCGACTGGATTGGGCTGAGAAGCCACCAAGGGGCTGTGATGCTTTTGTGCCACTCAGCCAAGCCTTCTGCCACGTGGTCTCTGGGACAGGCCAAGGCAGTGATGGGGGCAAAAGAAAGAGCTGGGGGTGGGGGGAAGCTGCAGTGGCCAAGTGCCGGCAGGGCGGGGAGGGGGCTGCACCTCCTCCCACCACTGTCCTGGGTGTGGCAAGCCATTAACCGTATCTCATTTAATCAAACAGATCATCACCGTCACATAAATATAAAAACATGCCAAGGTTGATGCGTCCCCACTTTTTATTAGTAGCAACATAAAACCATAGTAAAATAAACAAATTAAAGCTTTTAATTTTTTTTTAATGGAGCTAAGATATACAAAACCTCAAGAATAAAATAAATTGCAGTCAACCGTATTCACTTCCATAAACTTTATTGTTCTGAAAAAAGGATAAAATTTAGCTACTGAAGATGTAGCTGCTTGGAAGGCTGGTCTGAATTGCATGAGAGGAAGTCCACCTTCATTTTGAGTGTGTTTCGACAGCCCAAATGAATGTTTTCCCCCTCGTATCATCAGCGAGCACCACATACATCCAGAGCCCTGAGAGTATCTCTTCCTCTTGCCCCTCAAGATGCTGAGATGTCAGCAGCCTAATTTGCAGTTGAGCCCTCGGTCAGTCTTCTCTGGCCCAGAGGCATGTAAATAACGCTCCCAGACACGAGGGGTGGTTGTTTTTAAAGGGGTACAAACCTGAGACCTAGGCCACCAAGAGATTTCTCTGCATAGGAAGTCCATTAAAGGGCTTGTGTTTTTTCTACAATATGCCTTTGGAGGTGGACGGAAGTAGAAAATCGCATTTTGAGGATCTATGCCGTGGAGCAAAGCAGCCGGGGACTCAATTTCTAGCTCTCATGTACTCCAAAAATGTCTTTTAGAGCAAGCTGCTTTCCTCCAAACATCCAAGCCCTGAAGAGCCTTGTTTCTGGCTCCAGCAGATGTTTCTGAGCACTGAACGTGGAAGCTTGCTTTGGGGAACGTCCAAGAACCCCAGCTCTGCTATTCTCCCCTCGCCCACCCCCACCCTCCAAAACTTTTATCACCAGCAGCTATTTGAAGAAGGGTGGTAAACGTCACTGCCCTCCTTTAGGGCCCATTTGCACATAGTGGCAGCAAATCATGGATTAACCTAACAACTAATCATAGGTTAACTTTGGTTTGTTTAACCCATGAACAACCCTGGGTTCGCATGCTACAAAACAATCTCTGATTGGGCCAGCCAGCAGTTGCACATTCAAATCGGAAGTGGCTCACTCACAGCACACAGCACGCTCCACTTGGTTGCAGCCAGATAGTATGTCCCTGGAAACCAGGTCCCCACGTAGCGAAATGCTTTGGCTTTTTCTGGTGGATGCTCTTTGAGGAACCTGAGCCCCTTGTGCTGAAGTGCAGCGGGAGTTCCAAAACTTACTCTCTGGGTCACTCTGCAGTTCACATGTCAGTGTTGCCTTTGAGAAAACTGTTCAGCATTTCTTGAGTCAACAGCAGCACCTCAGCTCAGCTTGTCTGGGATCCATCAGCGTATCAGAAGATGGACCGTTTCTGCGGCAGGGAAAGACGCTGGTGGCTGCAGTTCAGAAGCCAAATGACTCGCATGACGGTTAGCCAAGAGGTGGCCCGTAACATGTGCCTCAGCCCACAGTGGGAAGGCCACCCTAGGAGCCTGGCCGTCGTTAGCCCACCCTTCACAGCTTTGTCGCTGCAAAGAGCATTCATCCTCAGGGAGCCCCTTCTGTGTCTGTGTAGGCTTTAGAGCGCTCGCCCCATGTCAGTAGTGATGAGTTGCATTGACAGCAGCCTGTAGGAGCCGCAGCAGATGCCTTTTTGTACATCTTCCAGCTGCCAGACAGTGGCATTGCTATCCCCGAGATCTCCCTGATCAGGGACACGGCTCGTGCGTGGCCTGCGGACAGGGAGTGCGGGGTCTCTTGGTGACTTTGTCTCTTCTCCCACGCTTCAGTTGATCAGCAGCCCCAGACTCCCGGAGCGGGAGTGGCCAGGCATGTACGGGGCAGACTGCAACGCCACGCTGCCGGCTGACTGGAAGCACCACGGGGAGACCCTGGCCAGGAGCCACACCAGGCAGGGTAAGACCCTTGGGAAGGGTTGAGTGCTTCGGGAGAGAGCAGGGGCCGCCGGGAGAGAAGCGGCTGGCTCCCCGCTGTGGGAAAGCGCCTGGAGTTCGGCCATGACCAGGATGTTGCCCTTCTAAAGCCCTTTAAATATCCCCATCTCCTCCTCGTCACAGTGTGTCACACCTGTGCAGACCCCTCCCCAATGGAAGGCATGGGCCCTCTCCTGACCATGCCAGCACACCTTTCTAAAGGATTTCATCTCACTGACAAACCTTGAAGTCTCCCTGAAAATGAGTGACTAGGTTCCAGAACTACCTTCAGCTATTTGAGGAAAATGCGAATGTAAAACCCCCAAATGACCATCATGCTGAAGGGAGCTATAGGGAGTCTCTCGTGAGACTGCGTCCCCCTTCCGTCAATGGGCAAAGCAGGGCAGGCACGACCTCCGGGCCCCTTTGTATTCCTGCTTCTACACGCCAGTCCAGAGCCCCCCCTCACTGGACGCAAGGAGTGTCCTCTGACCCGGCTGTGCGCCTTCTCTCTCTCCCCCTGCCCCCGGGTTTCTTTTCCTTCAGGAGGAGGCCAGATGGACCGCAGCTTCAGCTACACGAACGGACTAGGAAGATACAAAGGTACCGGGCCTGCAGAGATGCCGTCTCCCACTTCCAGAAGGGCGTGCTCATGGCTGGAGGCTCTCTGCAGAGGGTGACCACACCTGCTTGGCAATGGGACACTTCTGGGCCTGTTGCCATCAAGTGCTGCTCTGGGACAGCGCTCTGGAACCTTCAGGCATCAGCGCCGGGGGGGGGGGGGGCGTGGGGGGGCGCACAGCACTTGCGTGGCCATGGCCCCCAGTTCATTCTCGTTTTGCAGAGGTGAGCAGGTTTCTTCTCCCACTTGCAGTGGCAGTGGGGCTACGATTTGTTCCTTGGTCCCATTCTGTGGGGGCTTCAGTCTGAGCCCTACCTGCTTTGAGGCAACTGGGCTTTCACTGCAAACCTGTAATAGCGTGCTAGCAGCTGGATCCAGTGTGGGTTGGCCTGGCAGCTTATCCGTGCCGGGTGAGGAAAGCTGCTGCTGCAGGTCTGCTCTATGTCCCTTGGGGGAGAGAGCCAGAACTGGCCTCAAAGCGGGGCCTGGCTCTGTCTGTGGAAAGGAGGTAGACAGGAAGCGCCCGCCTGTTGGCCGGCAGCAGGGCCCACCCTCCTGGATGGAGGAGGAGAGCCGCTCTGGCCCCAAGAGAAGCCTTTCCTTCCAGGCTCCTTGTGGCTGGCAGGCGGGCCAGCTCTCGCAGCTGGACAGAGAAATGGGTCTGGCTGCTAGGGGGGCGCCGCTCCTTAGGCGAGCAGGCAAAAGCAGGCCAGGCACCTTGGTCTTTTGGCTCCCGGCAGGCCCGCCCTTGTGCAGAAGCTCCCCGAACACAGGCGCCAGCCCAGCCCTGCATGTGGCCACCTCTGCCCTGCTAAACCTGCCCGATGGCTCCCTCCCTCTGGGCACTTCTCCAGAGGCCCCTGCTGGCAGAGGGGAGGGGGGCTGGGAAAGGGGCCGCATTTATGGAGTGCTCTTCCCTGGTCCCTTGCCCCAGGGAGGTTCACCTAGCACCAGATGCAGTGACCTTTAGGTGCCAAGGGAAGACCCCATTTATTTACCTAGGCCCTATTAAATCTGCTGCTGCTGGATTTATTATTTGGGCCTGTTTTGTTGGATTTTAAAAAATGTTTTAATGTTTCAGTCACAAGCCACTCTGGATATTTTTTTCTAAATAGAAAGGTGGGGAAATTGTTTTTAAATAAATAAACCCCATGCAAGTTTGAAATTGGACACTTGAGTAATGGACAGACACCAGTAATTGGTTTTAACCAGCTTTTCCGTCTTCTGTAAGGTAGGAAGCACAAAGGTTTGTGCAAGTTCAGATTCTGAATGAGATTTTTGAATAACATTTATGTTTCAATGGGTTGCTCAATCTTGAGATGCAAAGACGAAACTCAGCGATCCCTGTAACAGCAATAGACATTGGAATTAGATCCTCTCGAGTCAAGGGAGCAAGTCCTCCTCCTCAACCTGCTGGCTCGGATGCAGAAAAGGGCGCCTGTCTGCTCCCACCGTCAGTGCCGTCCGCCTCCGCCAAGGCGGAGGCAGGCCCAGGGCCTCCTGGCCTCCAGCACACCACAAGGGCTGAGCTGTCTTGATGCAGCCCCTCCCGGTTGCGGCGTTAACTAGAGGCTGGTTTTGTTCCCAGTCTCCAGAGCGTGCGGGAACAGTCCAGTCCCCAGTGCAGTGCTGAGGGAGAGGAGGCGGCCTGACTTGACTGGGTACTGCCTCCGGTGCTGCGGCTGGCCATGCTGCTGCCGTTCTCCTTTAATTCTCCACCTTCCTCCCCTTGCAGGCTATGCCAAAGAAGAGCTGCTGTGGCACAGCGACAGCTCCCTGAGCAGCGAGAACCCCTACGCCACCATCAAGGACCTGCCCGTCCTCACGGGCAAGCCCTCCGAGGGGAGCTACATGGAGATGAAGTCCTCCGCCAAGCGCGAGACGTCCCATGCCGCGGCCGGCCTCTTGACAGAGTCTGCCCAGAGCCGGGAGGGGGAGGAGGAGCAAGGAGGTGCGTGGGGACTGGCTGGCGGGGAGCCCACTGAGTTTAGGCTGCCCCAAAGCCCCTGCTCCCTCGCTCGTGGCTGCTGCCACTGCAGCCGTGTTTGCGTCAAGAGTTCTGCACCTCGCTGCTGCCGAGAGACAGGCAGATGGAAGACAGGGCGGGCACTTCCACCTCTGCGCAGAACAGGAGTTCTGCTCACAGACTAGGACTGATGGTGGCGACTTTGGGGTCTTGGGTCTGTGTGCAGGATAAATTAAGCAAGCTGTGACACCCCCAGCCCATGTGGCTGGATATATCCCTGAAGTATGTGTGTTAGAGCGGTCCTACAATTTAAAGAAACTTGCTGCCTTAATACTCACCAGTCATCTTCCCTTGAGTGAGAGACTCGCGCCAAGCGAGCCCTGGGGGCTTCTGGTAGCTGCCGAGCTGCAGGGTGGTGGCTGATCTCAGATTTTTGACTGCCGCAGAAGGAATAGAGACTTGCTCGTAGCGCAAGGGCCAAGTGAGAGGAAAGGGGAAGCTGGCCATGGCAGGGCTCTCTTAAAGTAGACCATGCAGCTTCCCCATTTCTTTCCCAAAGGCAGCCAGAAGGCCGTAGGGGTTTGCTTTGCCCTCGTAACAGCATGCGCTGCTGGATGGCCCTCATCACAGCCCCTTCCAGTCATCCCTGCCATGAGCACAGAGAACAAGCTGGGGGCCTGCGGCGGTGGGAGATTGACTCCCATCATCCCCAGCCAGCAACTGTGATTGCGTTACGCTCCAACACAGCTGGAGGCCACCGGCATGGGGAACGCTGGCAGAGCAAAGCCTCCTGGTTCACACAGCGTGTGCGCCATCCTCAGGGACATTTCTCCAGAGGCCAGGGACAGCCCTCAAGCAGCATTGCACGGAGGGAGGAGGCAGCCACCTTGCACGCGCAGAGCCGCCCCAAGCCGTCCTTCACATCCCTCGTGTGCTGTGGCGAGGCTCACCTTTCTCCCTTCCTTCCTTCCCCTTCCAGGTAGCGGCTTGGCGGGGGCTGGCGGTGTGTCTCCAGCGGCAGCGGCTCCTGCTGTTCCCCCAAACCACTACGACTCCCCCAAGAACAGCCACATCCCCAGCCACTACGACGTGCCCCCCGTCCGGCACTACCCGCCTTCCCCACCGCTCCGGAGACAAGCCAGATGAAGGTGCCCCCTCTCTCTGCCTGTGCCTCTGTGGAGCCTCTTCGGGAAAGACCCGGGGCCAAAGTCTGACCGGCCCCATCTTGTTCTGGACCACAGGAACTCCTGCAGCTGCCAGCTCCCCAGGTGGGAGATGGCCGATGAGACCCCTCCTCCCCCATCTCTCGCCCCAGCCTCCTTGTGCTCTGGCACGTGGGATGGTCGCCGGTGTTCCAGCCCGGGCTCAGCAACGGAGGCCACACCCCAGTTCTCAGGGATGAACGGCCAGAGGCGCATGCGAGGCGTGGAGCTGGCGGGGGCCTCCCCACAGCCGTTGAGGTGGCTTTCCCCGTGCGCCATCACTGCTGGCCTCGACAGAGGGGTCGCTTCCAGTCCCACGGAGACCAAAGGGCGGCAGTGGCGGCAGGGGGCATTCTGCGTTCAAGGCAGTTGAGTGTGCCACAGAGCTCTTTAGAATTCATATGGGGATCAGGGAAGTAGTTGCTGCGGTTTTGGCGTCTGTGCTTCAGCATGTTACGGTGTGCCGGAGCTTGTGGGGCACCCCACCCGTGCTGCTGTTGGCAGTTGAGCTAGCAGCCCCAGCAATGGCCGGCGTCTCCACCAGGAGCAGCTTGCCCTTTGCCAACTGGGGTTTGGCCCACCACTGTCCGTCCAGCCCCAGGGCCACCTATCAGTGTCAGTGCTGACCATGGTGCGAAATGGCAAAAGTTAACAGGTAATGTTCGGGAAGGGCCTGTTCTTGCCAACCTTTCTGAGCTCTGCAACTGTGTACAAAGTGTCAGCTGTTTGATGTAAGTAAAGATTTGCACTGTTGATGTCAAGACTCATTGCATGCATGCAGACAGCTGCAGTGTACAGCAAGGCAGAGAGGCACATGGCGTCATGGATGGCTGGGGGGACACGCGCATGCACACAGATTGGCACACATACGCCGTCTGTGTGTGTCAGCGTGGGCGCTGGACAAAGCCACGCAGACACAAGATGCACTCACAGAAACAGATGCGATGGGCCGGCTGCCGCATATGCACAGAGCCACACATCCTGTCCTCACTGTGCAAGAGCCAGGGCTCTGATGCACCCCCAGATGTGCAGAGCCCGCTCGCTCACATGAGAAGCCAGGCAAGAGAAGGCGGGGGGCCAGTGTCTGTTCTGCAGCCTCCCCGCTTACCTTGGCAGGGCGAATGCTGAATCACGCCAGTAAAGAGGCACGTGCAACGCTCACGGGGGCTCCTCTGCCAGAAACAAGGTTTATTGAGAGGTCGTGGGTCACTGCTTCCCTGGCACCACTTGTGAAAACGGCCATGCAGTGCAGAGCTACTGCAGCACCTTGCAATAACGGGGGAGGGGCTCGTGTGGATCCCACCCATGCACGCACTGGGGAGACGGGGAGCTACCCACCCGCCCATCCACCTTGGGCCTGTGCCAGGGAGCTTGCGGTCTGCTGCTTTGGCCACAGTGTTCTACCCCTTCCCAGGAACTCGCTGCCCTTCTTAACCCTGACCGTGAGCGCGTTATTAGTCAAGTCGCAGCTACTGACTTCGGCGCAGCCTTCAGTTCCAAGACAGCAGCCTGGCCCGAGGTAGATTGTGAAGCCACAGGCAGCCCCTCAGCAGTCGGCTCAGCTCCTCCCAGCAGCCTCCCTGGCCTGGGGCCCTCCAGATGTTTTGGACTTCATCTCCCATCAGCTCCAGCCAGCAAGGGCGGTGGCCAGGACACCTGGGAGCTGTGATCCAAAACATCTAGAGCACAGCAGGTGTGGGAGAGGCCGACCCGAGGAACACTGAAGGGAAGAGACCCACAAGCTAGCCAGAGAGGGAGGCTGACATCTGGGTGGCAGGCTGGCTACCTCCCAGACATGCTGAGGAGTGGCTGGTACTACAAGAGCTTGGCCTGGTCACCTGCAGGAAAGTGAGAGCTGTAGCAAGCACAAGTACTCCCCAAAGATGGTCAGTTCCACCACCCCGGAGAAGTGTCACCGTCCCTCCTGCTTGCACGGAAGTCCCTTCTCCATTTCAGCCAGCAATGACCGCCAGTCCATCCCTCAGAGCAGGCTACGATCCCCCTGGTTCTGGGATTGGCAGGTGCCAGAGAGGACAAGATGACCAGGAAGTATCCTCTGAACAGGCAGAAAGGACAGCAGGGAAATGGTCTTTTGCCCTGAGGCAAGGCGAGGCAAGCCAAGCTGTGGTGGCCGCCCTCAGGGGACCGGCTTTCCATTGGAACGGCAGCAGTCCGTGGGCGGGCCCAGGTCCCTGCACAGGCCCACAGCGAGGAGGGGACTGCCTGCGGGGGCTGGGGCCAACAGAAGCCCCTCCGTCTCCCCCCGCAGCAGCAGATCTGTCTCTGTGTCCAAGGCCTCCAAGGAGCTGCCACATTTGTTCTCCAGGCTGTAGAAAAAGGAGTGAGTGCGAAAGGTGGTGCTCATCTCGTCCTTGATGCTGTCCAGAATCTGCGTGAAGGAGGGGCGTAGCCGGGGATTCTGCTGCCAGCACCCCATCATCAGTTCATGGCTGTGGGGGAGGAGAGGAAGAGGCTGAGGCGCCTGCTGGTGAAGGATGCCCCTGGAGAGCCCCTTCCCAAGCAGCGGAAGCCAAGCCGAGCTCGCACTCAAGGCCGCCCAAGCCCTGTCCCGGGTCTCCTTGATGGACAGCTAAGCAAAGCGATGCTGCCCAGTAAGGGAGCTTCCTGCCCAGTCCTCGCAGGTGAGAGAGTTCTCGCCTTTGAACAGACCCCGATTCTGCCTGCGCGGACGCACGCAGGAGGGGGGAGGTACTCACAGCTTCTCTGGACAGTTTTCCGGCTTCTCCAGCACCCCGTTGTCCATCACAAAGCGCAGCACCTGTTCGTTGGACATGCCCTGGTAGGGCTGCTCCGCCAGTGTCGCAATCTCCCACAGCACCACCCCAAAGGACCTGCAAGAGACGAGTCCATCTCCTCCGCGTGCCAGGGGGCACCAGAGCCATGGGGGGGGGCAACCTAAGCCACCTCCCAGGGCCCTACTCGCCCTGGGCCACCATGAAGACCGGTGCTGGCTGCTCAGATCAGCAGACAAACCAGGAGCCAAAGTTTTTGGAGGGATTGGGTGCCCACACAGTTCCCTCCTTTGGCAGACAGGTTGAATCCTTGACTGATGACTTCAGGAAACTGGCCGGTCCAGGATTCACTGAAGGCCCCCAGGCCTGAGAGTTCATGCTTTGCTGGGTCATCGGTTATCCCATGCCCCCCAAAAGCCCAAACCAAGAAAAGTAGCCAGAAGCCTGCAATAGTGCATGCAGCAGAATTATTTAAAGGGCACGCCTGGCTGTTGGTGGAAGACCCTGATCCCTGAAATGCTCTAGCCTCTGCGTGTGAAACGTCAGCTTTCTGCACAGTTGGAGGAAGGGTTGGGGCACATTGGCACCTGCAGACCAATTATTCCTTGATGCGCCCCCCGCCAAGGTCCTTGGCAAGGGGTCCAGTGTGTACAGCTCTTACCTCAGATCTGATCCTCCCTCCCACCCTCACGTTGCATGCGGAAGAGGAACTGGACAGTGGATGGGAGCTGCCTCCTGCTCCCACCTGATCCTGGGTGCTCTCCTGGGCACCTGCTTCCAGGACAGGGCACCCCTGCCATGGGACTGCCATGGAAGGGCTGGCATGGTGACCAGAGGGTTGGATCTGGTGGATCTGCCTGTTCTGGGGGCATCCCTGAGACAAGAGGCTAGCCTCCCCACCCCCAACACCTACCAGATGTCCGAGTGAGTGTTGAAGAGCCCGTCCTTGAGGGCTTCCGGGGACATCCAGCGGACCGGCAGCAAACCTTTCCCCCCTTTGCGGTAATAGTCTGTCTCATAGATGTCCCTGGTCATGCCGAAATCTGTCAAAAGGAGGGGGGGGGAGACACATCCCTCTGGATGACATCCCCATGCTGAGCCCCCCTGGCTTAGCTACACACTTAAGCAGCTAAGAGCCTTGTGGCACCTTAAAGATGAGCAGATTTTGTGTGGCAGACGTGTGTGAAGCTGAGGGCACTGCAGATGTGCTCTGCCAGGGGCTGCTGTCGGCATGTGTTGCAACAGACTTGCCCCATGGGCCCCCTGGGCTTCAGCGGCGGCGCACAGGCCCCCCGAGGGGCTCCTCCCAACAGCGAGGAACAGTTCCAGAGGCATCTGCTTGGGTGCTGGCTCAGAAAGGCCTGTGGCCTGATCCAGCTTCAGGGCCTTTCTGATGTTGGTCGCAGAGAAACCTCGTGGCACGCCGGTCTGCTGTGTAACCACCCACCCCTGGCTTCGCTGTGCCGCAGATAAGTGGTGCTGAGCGCCAGCCTTCCCACTGAAGTGTAATCGTGGGGGCATGGGCATTCCTGTCAGGATCACACCTCTAGGTGCCGGACTTGTCCGGCCCCTCTGTTCCAGCACTTCAGGCCCGCCTTGTTGATCACAGCCGCAGCCTGGGCCCACTGGCCTCCTGGGCCCTCCGCCCACCCAGGCGCTGCCTCAGGATTCCTGCTCTTCTGCTGGGGGCTTGAGCGCTCTCCCATCTGAGTGGGGTGGCCGGCCGTGCCCGAACTGCCTGGGCCTCATCCACCAGGGGCTGGCAGCGGCATCTGAAGAGTGCAGTGAGCGGCTCACCTTCAGCCTTATTCCTCAGCTTGCCCCAGACAGGCAGGAAATCCCGGTGCCCACTCTGGAGAGCAGCTCCACTGCTGGAGCTGAAGGGCCAGGCCTTGAACCCCTTGAGGGACTCATCCAAGAGGGTGGGAGAGGGCACTACCAGAGGCCTCCTGCGTCTCTGCTGCCCGCCCCACCACGTCCCTGCACGCCCTGGCGAGGATGTGTGCTGGTGTACAGGGGGGCTCAGGTTGCCAACTGAGTGGGGGACATCCAAGGGGAGGGGCTGTGGCTCAGGGGTCAAGCCCCTGCTTTGCATGCACAAGGTCCCCAGTTCAATCCCCAGCACCATCTCCTGCCTGAGACCCTGGAGAGCCGCTGCTGCCAGTCAGTGTCAGCAGTAGTGGGCAGGAAGGACCAGGGGGCGGGGGTCCGCCTTGCTGCAAGGCAGCGCCCCCTTTCCCATCCTGGCCTGTTTCTGTGTCTTTTAACAGCCTGACATGCGCAAGCGAGCACGTACCCCTTTTGAGGGCACAAGGATAATCACTGTCGCCAGCTGAGGCCTGGAGATGATGCTGGTGTCCCAGCACAGGGACAGGTAGAGAAGTTGGCAACTCCGCCTGCAGGTGGCTCTTGGAGCACAGGGATGACGGAGGACTGTCAATGGGAGCAATGGATGCACCACTGGGATCCCCGCCCCGCCCCGCCCCGCCCCGCCCCACCTCCAATCTTCACGGTGAAGTCCTCCGACACCATGCAGTTGCGGGCTGCGAGATCCCGGTGGACGAACTTCTTGGCGTTCAGGTAGGCCATGCCATCAGCAATCTCACCTGCCATCTGGATCATGTCCTTCAGCAAAGGGGGAGGCAGGCCAGGGTTGTTCTAGTAGAGAAAGGCAGACACCACTGGGGCAGGGGCACCTGTCTCACGGGGCAGGAGCCCCAACCGGCCCTCTCGAGTCTTGGGAGAGTGAGCAGCCCAGAAGCCTGGGCGCCCTCCCTCCTGCCCTGCTTCCTGCCCGATGGATCTTCCAGCTCGGCCCACCTGCACACACCCTTGCTGCGCTTTCCCTTCGCCAGACCCAGCCAGGTGGCTTGGCTACCTTCTGCTCCCCCCCCCCGCAACCCACAGTAACTTCATTATGAGCTTTGTTTCTTAATCAGACTCTCTGGGTTAAGTCCCCAAGTCCTACATCTGTTCTCCCTCCAGGGAACCTGAGTGGGATGCTCCATTATACGGACCAAAGAGCCCAATCCTGTACTCGTGAGTTAGTTTGGAAATCGTGGCAGTTTCTGGGCCTTTTATGTCAGACTGACAGCAGCCTCCCCTCTGGCAGGAATCGGGTCGGGGCACAGAGGGAATCCACTCAGCCTGAGTTGCCCGGTCATCTCCTCAAAGGCAGAAGGGAGGGGCAGAGATGGGTCGAAAAGCATATCCCAAGCAAATGGGGTAGCAGGGGGCGGGGGGCCCATGGAGCTGCTGCTGGCAGTCGTGGCCATCGCAGGGCTGCTCTGGCCACTGGGGACCGGAATGGGGTTGGTGCAGCTGCTCTGGAGGCGGCTTCGGGGCCGGGGTCACCTGGGCAGCAAACTCCGCTCTGGGGCCACAGAGGTCATTCCACTTGCATTTGAAGCATGCAGGCAGTTGGATGCTAGGATGCAGAGGTTGATACGCAGATTGGCCAGTGATTTGGATCTGGATCAGGTTTCAAATCTGGCAGCATTTTGCTTTTGCCAGATTCAGGTTCTTAATCCGAGGCTGCTCTGCGCACAAACTCCAGAGCTGCCTGGCCCTCGGCCAGCATGAAGGGAGCCCTCTGCCAATCACCCACCTCGGCTTCTGGCCGGAGAGAACGGAGGTAGCTTTTCAAATCCCCCCTCGTCATCAGCTCCATAATGACCAGGGCAGGCTGGCCCTGGGACACCACACCGAGGAGACGGACCTGAGAGCCAGCAGTGACAGAGGAGGACAACAGGCATTGACAGGTGGCTTTCGCAGTGTTCCACACACGTTCCGTCGGGAACCCAAAGGCCAGCCTGGCTGCCGGGCAGGCCAGCCTGGGCATTCCCACATGGCAGATTTTGACTGGGTGCCTGTGAAACCTGCAGCTGGCCTTTGAGCCCCTGTGGGGGGAGGCCCATATGCCAGCTCGCATCCACAGGTCTACCAACAAAGGAACTCCTTGACCAATTTTCTTGCCCGCCCACTGTGGTTGCTGAAATCCAGGTCTTCCCTCGAGGGATTTGCCCGCTGCCCCCTTACCACGTGGTGGCACCGAAAGGCTTTCATGACGGAGGCCTCGTTCAGGAACTCGATCCGCTCCCTGGTGGTGGCCAACTCATTGACAGTCTTCAGGGCCACTTTGGTCTCCTCGCCCTCCTGCTCGATGTCTTTGGCAAGCCCTTCGTAGACCATGCCAAAGGAGCCCTGGCCCAGCTCCCGAAGCACTGTGATCTTCTCCCGCGGCACCTCCCACTCGTCTGGGATGTACACTAGCAAAGCCAAGCCACAGGAGACAAGACTGACGCTTGGAGGACCTGGCAGGCCAGGAGACAAGACGGAGGGGGCAGACTGAAGGGCCAGAGGGCGGCCCTGGGCACAGTCCGGCATGGCAGCGGCAGCCCAGGGAAGTTGCCTGGTAGGAGCCGAGAGGATCAGCAGCCACTGCAGCCATCTCCATGCACCACAGCCACGGCGACGTGTCCATGAGAAGAAACGGCACGCCACCGCGAAAAGGGGGAGGCCTGCCCACCGCAGCCCGGCAAGTGAGCATCCAAGGTGCTCTGTACTCACTGTTTGAGGTGCTGAAGTATTCAGGGTTGACCGAGGCGTAGAGTGTGCCGCTGGGGAATCCCTCGGTGCTCCTGGAAGGGGAGAGTCGCAGAGAAGGGCTCAAGACGGTGGAGCGAGGGTGGAGCACAGCGCGGCGGGCACAGCGACGGGCATGGGGCTGTCTTTGCGGGACTTGATTCATTGCCAAATCCTGCACAGCTCAAGGGCTGGTTAGACAGACGAACTTTTAAACGGTCAGTCTGAGCAGCCTGGGGGTCCTTCCAGCATTTTGGCTCCTGCCCGTGGTGAGGAGGTCACTGGCTCTGGAGGACCTCTGTCAGTGAGCTGTGTTTTCTTGGCAGCAGCTTCAGATGCCCCAGTCCTTCCGTTGCGCTAAGAGCTTGAAGAGACCAGTCCCCTAAGATGCAAAGCCCCCTGCGTCTCCTGCTCCCCCGCCTCCAGAGACTTTCTGGAAAGCCTCGACTCTGTCATGCAGAGCCAAATAGAAGGAGTGCCTGAACCGTCTTGCCCTGGCCATTGCATCGCCACCCCTGGGGCTTCCTCTGAAAGCAGCGGAGGATCTCATGTCCATAACAGTAAGCGCTGCCCTCACAGCCCAGCAAAGCTACCGAAGGGCCAGAAGCACCAGCGGCTGGAAACCGGTGGGATGGCCCCTCCGTCTGCAGCCAGGAGGGATCCACTCCCGAGTCTCAACGTGGGAGAAGCGGGAGGAGTCCTTGCTCCCCACCCCCAGCCCAGCTTGTGCGGGTGTGCAGCAGCCTGCAGTGCCTGAAATACGGGATGAAAGGCAGGGCCCCCCGGGTTCCCAGAAACCAAGGAAGGCAGGGCTCCTGCCCCTTTAACAGAGGAGTTCAGCAAGTGCAGCTTCTCATGCAAAGTTCCCCTGCGGAAATTCCCTCTTCTACACAATTATTAAGAGTGCAGCAGCCGTGCTGTCCTCCTTTGCCACTGGACACCCAATCCCTGCTCCCCCCAATTTTAACCAAATCATGTGCCCCTCCTATAGCCTTCTAAAAATAGAAGCTAAGGGGGGCAGGCCCCCTCCGGACCCCCTTCCAGCACTGGCGACCCGTGATCCTTCGCACTGCTGTGAGCCTGATTTGTCTGCAGGAAGAATCCTGAATTCTCATCGAAAGTGTATCACCTTGCAGGTGGGGCTTCTAGCATGCCATGGTCTTCCCTCTCTTCTTCCTGCCTAAGGAAATGTCCTGGTGGACCCTGAAATGTGGCCACTGCATTGTGATCTTTAGCTGGTCCTAAAAGAGTTGATACTGGTCCCGCTTGGCTATTTAGCCCCTGGTATTATTTCTCCATTCTCTCTCGACACAGAATGTCGAGACAGCCCAGGGTGGGGGAGCGCCCCGTGAAGAGCGCTCCTTCCAGAACACCGTTCTGGGCCCGGCTTCCTTTCCAGCATTTGTTTCACTGTCTGAACATGACGGTGAGTTTTCCAGTCAGCAACTACCATGCCCAGGATTCTTGGTTCTAAAAATCTCTCTTCCCCATCTTGAAGTGTGCCGGCGCTGCTGCTCCTTGGAGCAGCCTGGGGGCCCTGTTCTCATGGCAAGGGGCGCATAGCAAAGTGTGCTGGATGGCAGCCCCACCCTGACGGCCCTCCGTCTTCCTCAGCAAGTCCCGCCAAAGCTCTCCGGGGGCTGCAGGTGAAGGCAGCAGCGGCCCACTCAAGTGTTCTGCACCTGGTTGTAACTCTCTCGGACCCCTGCCCCAGCTCCACCACCCCCTGCAACACACCCACAGGCAGCACCACTCAGGGCTCCAGCCTGCTCCAGGAGACACATTACCTCTTCTTGTTGTATAAAAAAACCACGACAGCCAGGCACGTGATCCCCACCATCAGCACAACAGGCATGAGCGTCAGGAGCATGTAGAAGTTTCCAGGCTCCTCTTCCTCTACTTGGAAGGGGGGGAGCAAGGAGGGGGGGAGGGAGGGAAAGAAACACGGGATTATCACACCGCTACCGAGCACAAGCCGACAGAGGACTAGAAAGGCAGCAAGTCCCACCTTGTGCGGAGCTGTCGGGATTCTGGTTTGCTTCAGCCCTGTAGAGACCCAGCATTTCCTTTGCCTTTGCATCAGAAATGGCCACCACAGTGGCTGCTCTATATTCAGGAGGCTGGTCTGGGCTCTATGGTCTGCAATTTCCCACCATGTAAAAATGATTTTTAAAGAAGGATCGGGCTTCCCAAAGTTACGCACCAGAGCTACTGCATCTTAGTGCAACTGTCAGCAAATTTCTTGGGCACCTCAGTTAGGTTTCTTATCATCTGCTGGGTTAATTCACCAAAATACTATTTCTCTTACTGACCAACATGCTCTACAAGCTGCGTGGACTTATTTTTGACTCCAGCCTGTGTGTTTGATGGGTGTGTTAAATTGCAAAGCCATCCTGACCTGAATCAGGACCCATGCACGATCCAAACGTCAACAGACCAGTGTACTGACCCACTCTGGGGTGGCCTTCCCTGCCTAGGATCATCTCCAGTGGTTCTTCTGTGTATCGGTGGGCTCCATTGTGTAACTCAGAAACAGCAGCTACGTCTCCCACTTGCGAGGACTAGAACATCTTCTGTCTTTAATAAGTTGGTGGTCCAACGTTTATTTGAGCCTTCTTCCTTCTTTTGCTTCGCTTTAAAAAGTTTCCCTGAGAGGTCTATGTATTTCTGCATAAGATGGATTTACTTCTTGGATTAACAAAGCTAAAGCAGTTGTGGAATGACATTCGAATGTTCTCCTCACTGCATTCATAATCCTTCTCATGTACCTTAAATATAAACTCGTCCCTCGGTGAGCGCAGACGGTTTTGGGGGACCTGTTATGTCATGACACGCTCTACCTTGCAGCATGTGAAAACAACATGCCCCTGTCCAGTTGGAATGTGTCTGGATTGCCTCCCGCAGATGCAAGGGGGAGCGCTCTATTTATTTGTGGATGTTCCCTTGGAGATACTGTGGAAGAAGATACTCACCAGACAAGGGAGGCTATAAGTGCCCTTACTGAACTAAGGGGGTGGGAGTGGGGGGCCTTTTTCCATGGTTACTGGGGACATCATGAGCACCCCCTTCCTCATACATCAAGTGTTTGTCTCAGCAATACTGACCCGCCACGTATCATCACATCGCCTGTATCCAGAAGATAATTTGAGCTGGGTGCTCTGAAGGGCTCTGGGTTTCTTAAACATGCAGCAACACTGCTGTCTTCTACAGTTCCTTGTTTCTGCTCGATTAGCACTCTTTTGCTGCAGTGGAGGAGGATACCCTCGTCCGGGGTGCTCCTCCCACTCGCTCTGATTGGTAGGACGCGTAACTTAGCAGAATTGCCCTTTTGCATGGGGGAGCACACCTCTTCTTTCCAGATTGGTTTCTGCCATAGCTCCGAGCAGTTGCTGGAGAGCTGGCTGGGCTTCCAGCCTCCTTTCTATCATAGCTGTACTTCTTTCATTACCTCCCATCTTTTCTCCGCAGCCTTCTCCCTTAGCTGTCCATAAAAAATACATAAATAAAATATTTTCTACCTTTCCCCATGGAGAACAAAAGCAACCAGGTGGCTAAGGCCTGCGCCCGCACTGCCTGACAATCCGTCTGAGAAGGACAGCCCTTGCATGTCGTGTGGCTCCCTTGTGGGACCGATGCTGCCATCCAACGGGCCTCCAGGAGCGACACAGTCGGCCCGGACTTGATCTCCTCAGGAGTCCCGTGTCCCTCGGGTGATCCTGATGCTGTGCTCCCTAACGCAGGCAGGCCTAGCTGGATCAGGGCAGGTGTTGCACAGCATTGCCTCCGCCCAGGACTGGGAACAGGCCAAGGAGGAGTTGGGCTCTGTTGTGGCCACGTTCGCTTCTCCTGTGAATCTCAAGGTGAGCCGGCTCCTATCATGATGCATGGCGGAGAACTTCGATGCCGGGTGCACTCCCAGGCCATTGGGCATCTTGTACGTCTTGCTACCCAGACCCATGATGACCCGGCTCCTGAGCAGGATCCGGACAGAGCGGGCACATGTGATCCCGGCAGCACCCACCTGGCCCAGGCACGCATGGTACTCAGACCTTTTCCACTTGCTGGCGGCATCATGGTCTCCTTAACCAGAGCGGTGTATTTCGTCCAGACCCAGCGTGGCTACAGCACCACACTTGGACCTTGAGAGGTTAGTCCTAGAACAGAAAGGCCACGATGCTAAAGTCATATTTGCCATCTTATCTTCCCGCCGGGCTTCTACAAACAGAATTTATGGAACAACTTGGGAGAGCTTTCTGGAGGTGCTGCAGGAAGAAAGGGGAAGATTTGTCAAGGCTGCCGTGACGCTGGTGCTGGTGTTTCTATGGGGGAGCGGGGGGGCGGTGCCGGTGCAAGGGCTGAGACCTAATGCTCCTAAAAGGCAAGTCCCAGCCATTTCCTCTGCAGCCACAAGGCCCCCTGGTAATCCTTGATCACCCCACCCCCATCAAGTGCTTTCTCGGAGCCGCATCTCTCCTGAAGCCACCCACCATTCACAGGTATCTGTCTTGGACAAGGTGCTTAAGGTGCTTGCCAGAGCCGCTCCACAAGGTATCTCTCATATTTCTCACTTGGAAAGTCCTTTTTCTGGTAGCCATCGTGCAGCTCGCCAAGTGTCAACACAGCGTGGCACTGTCAGTGAGGAAAGAGTTTTACATTTTTCAGTGTCAGGCCGTTGTTCTTCATTTGGATCCAACTTTCATTCCCAGAGTTATTTCAGTTTTCCACAGGGCTCAGAAACTCATCTTCCTTTTGTCCGTGGCCAAGTTGGCCCCTTGAGAGAGAGTGGCACTCACTGGATGTTAAGAGAGCCTCATGGTATGTGCCTGATTCTCTGTTTGTTTCATTTCAGCCAGTCTCCATGGCCAAGAAGGTATCTAGATCAATGTTGGCAAGGTAGATCAAGGTCTGCGTTGCATTCTGCTATTGATCCTCTGGTTTGGCTTTGCTTGGAGGGATTTCTGCCCACTCTACAAGGAGGGCAGCCACATCTGCAGCATTTGGAACCAGTGCTCCCCTTGCTGACATTTGCAGGGCTGCCACATGGAAATCGAAGTCTTCTTTTTAAGGCATTACAAGCTGGACACTTTTGGCTTCAGGTGACGCCTCCTGAAGGTGGTTTCCATTTAGGTGCACACATGGGCAGGGACCAGCCCTCCCTTCTGGCCACCGCTGTTCTACATCCCATAGGAGGATATCCTGCTCCACTACAGAAAAAAGGAATGCTGGTACTTCCCATGGGGCGTTCATGTTCTGTAGCGGATGGAGGATGCCCCCCTGGCGGACTGTTCTGGTCACTCTTGGGGGGAGGCAAACATCTTTGCTTTAGCGGTTGTTGGTTCTAGTTGGCTGTTCTGCTTTTTTCTGTTGTTTTTTTCTGTGCTGAGACATTTCCCAGATCTGGAAAAAGGAGGCTGCTGTCACACACGAGAGGGCTGTTAGGCTGCATTATATGATTCTATGTGTCCTGCCAGTCAGAGCCAGCGGGAGGAGCAACCCATAGGAGGGTATCCTCCATCTGCTACAGAAAATGAGCGTACCGTGCTAAGTTCCAACATTCCTATCTATTTGGTTTTTAAAACTTGATTATTTTCTCTTCTGCAGTAAATCCAGTTCCTTCTTATAATGCTCATTTCTTTGTCACGTTACTCAGTCTGTAACCCTCTTTTCTCTCACAAGATCTACAACATGTGCAGTGCAAGCCTAAACATGTTTACTCAAAAATAAGACCCTCTAAGCTCCTTTGCTATCCACAAAGCCACAATTCCTCTGCACCCCTTCTCGTCCCAGGGATGCACCTCCATTTCTACATATTCCCACCATGTAACTGTTTCTGTCTCTTCTGGAAGTGAACAGTGTTACATTTGGCTTTACTCATATGCCTCCAGCTAGAGCCAGAAGCTCACACATCGTTGCCAGGAGGAGGGAAAGACACCACTGGAGCCCTCTGGCTGTGTCTGGCCCGCTCCTGGCCCGCTCCTGGCCTGAGTCTTCTCCTCTCACCAGCAGGGTTCAGGGAGCCCGGCCACCGCCAGAGGCCACTTCAGAGCCACCACCTCTCTCTGGGCAGAGCAGGCTGCTTCTGGTCCAGGAGGTGAGGAGGCCTCTTTGGCCTCTCAGCAGACCACAGGCCAGGTGGGGAAAAGCCCCCCGCCCCATGCCCCCCCACCAAACGGCCTGGCTGAATCTGGTTTTGGGGAGGGTCCCTCTTGTCACATTCCCTGGCAGACCCCCCCGAGTTTAAAAGTAACTGCGGGCGGCGGGTGTGAATGGAAACTCTTTCCCTGTGTGCTCTTTCTGGATCTGTAGTTTCCCACACATTCCAAGACAAGCAACTCTCGCCTGCCTGCCGATGTTCTCATGAGGCATTAACTCTGCTAAATTAACGTCCTAACTCCACGCTTCCTCACTTTCTCCTCACACCATCATAAGATTTCCAGGGAAGAAACAAGCCCAGCGTGCCACAGAACCACCCTAAAAGGCAAGCACCTTGGCCTTGAGACCAGCAGCATTCCTCCTGTCCCACCAAGGCATGTGTTGCCCCCAGCACCTACCCGGCCCAAGGATGTAAAACCTGATGAGTCCTGTCCATGACCCATTCCCTGCCAGTGAAGTGGCTCGAACCTTGGCAGAGTAATTTCCTGGCTGGAGCAGAGCAAGGTGGTAGCCCCCGTACTTGGCATAGCGGTGGCGAGAAACACACACAACCGAAATGACTTTCTGCATGAGAGGAAAAGGGAGCAAAGCAGGAGAGTTACCCAGCCTGGCATCCCCCAGCCTCAGTGGCCTGTGAATCACTCGCTAGGGGGAAGCAAGGGAGAAGCGGGGAGGGAGGCTGGACAGGCTGAGCAGGTCGGCATCCTGCACGTGTTGCCTCTGAGGAATGACGGATGTTGCCACGGACAGAGCCTGGTGCGCACAGGATGCCTGTCCGCCAGCCGGCCGTGGGTCAAGGAAGATGCTTTTACGCATGCAGCTCTGCGTCTGCCCCCACCTGCCTGGGCCTCCTCACCTCGCTCTCCCGGCTGTACTTGATCTCGTACTTCAGGATGAGCCCGTTGGGATTCTTGGGTTCCTCCCACCTGAGCAGGACGCTGTTCTTGCTGGCCGGCTCCCAGGTCATGTTGCCAGGAATGTTGTCTGCTTGAGCTGGCGGAGAGGGAGCAACGGCAGGCCGCCTCAGGACCCGGGCTGTGCTGGGCTTAAGATGTGCCAGAGCCCGAGCTAGAGCTGAGCCCCCCCAATGTCCTTCTCCATTCAGCCCAGGCACGAGGGCTGCCAAACAGGGAGGAGCCTTGCAGCCCCTCTGCAAACCTCTTGTTTCTCTCGCATGCTTTGCACGGAGCTGCTGGCCAGAGGCCCATGAGCTGCCCGACTGCCCTTGGGTTCGGCAGCGCAGCACGTGCTCATCAGCTAATGCGGGGGAGGTTACAGTGGAAGCCGCTCTCTCGGGTGAAGGCGCAGGGCGGCACCCGCCATCTGGCCATTCGGGAGGGGTAGAGCCCCCACGCTGGGTGCAGGAGGTCCCAGGTTGGGTCCCCGGCAGCGCCTCCGGGCAAGGCGAGGAAAGCCCCTTGCCTGACGCCCCGGGAGCCGCGGCGGGCAGCTGTGTCGGCGACACGGGGCTGGCGGGCCGGGGGGCCGATGCAGCGTCACAGCAGCAGCTGGTGCTCCCAGCGCCTCGACCGGCCCCCCTGCGCCCGACTTTGCCACGTCCAGCAGGGCCTTCCGCGGCTCCAGCACTTACGTCCTGGCATGGTCCTGGCAAAGACGAGGGTGGAGGCACTGCACCCCACGGTCTGTGCCGCGTGGTTGCAGGCATGGATGTCGATGCGGTATTCGGTGAAATGGCGCAGGTGAGAAATGGCCGTGCGATCCTGAACCACCTTGTCTTCGAAGATGCGGGGATCCCGCATTTTAGGGTCAGCCTCTGTGCGGCTCGGGGCTGCTCCGTCTGCCAGGGTCTCAGGAGAGGACGTGTTGCCAGAGACATAGCCAGCGACAGTCACTGCCAAGGTGTCTCTGCGCCTCCTTGGGATCCTGTCGCAGGTTGAAAGGAGGGCGGTGGAAGGGCCTGCCAGCGGAGCAGAGGCCTTGGACGGGCCAGGCTGAAGGCTTGCCCACTCCCCAGGCAGGCGGCACGCTGGGCAGGAGCCGGACCCCATGCTGCTGCTGGCCTGCTGATCTCCCTCACTCGTGAATCACGAGGAGGTGGACGTCCGAGGGAGCGCCTGTGGCAGGGCAGGCCAGGCCAGGCCAGGGGCGAGCGGGGAGGAGGGAGAGGGAGAGGCTCTGGACTGCTGATCTCGGGAAAGAGAGGCCCCCCTCTGTTCTGAAACTGCACCGGGGGCCACAGTGCACACCCACGCTTCTGGAAGTGAGCCTGGAAAGGCGTGAGCAGAGGCCCTTGGGCTCCTGGGATTGCCACAGGATGATTCTCTAGAGCCCTGCCGTGCCCTGGCCGGCTGCCGTCTACAGGGGCAATTTACCTGTAAGAGATCTTGTTGATGGATGTGACTTTCCAAGGGGATCTGGAAAAAGACAGAGCAGGTCTGAGAAGCTCTCCTCGGAATGCCCCCTCCTCCTCCCGCCTGAGCCATACGCGACTGCTTAAAAGCCTTGATGCATAGGGTGTTGGCAATTAGGTGTGTGCGTGGGTTCCTCTTTAAAAGCAAAAGAAAAGCCCAGCAAGAAGTAAATTCTGCAGTTTCAGGAGCATATGCTGAGTGGCAGAGCTTGGGCTTCCTCAGTAGGGAGGCCATAGCACTCTGCACATGCTTAAAGATACTCTGTTCAACTAAGTCTAAGTCCAGTTGCCAAGGGACCCTAGCTCAGTGGCAGAGCCTTGCATGCAGGAGGCACTGGGTTCAAACCCTGGCATCTCCCGAGAGATGGAGGTCAGGCCTCAGGTGCTGGGAAAGAGCAGGCGCCACAGGCCTGGCAGACAAGCGATCTGGCCTGACCAAGGGCAGCTTCCTAAGGGCAGGGAAGAGGGAGAGCCCAGGGGAATGGCAGCCCCACTGCCACCACTGAGCATGAGCCCTTCTGGCTGGCTGGATGGGGATTTCCTTGGACCTGAGAACAGACTGGCAGTTATCTGGTAAGGACATCAGAAGAGCCCTGAGGCTAGATCAGACCCAGGGTCCATCTAGTCCAGCACTCTGTTCACACAGTGGCCAGCTGTCAACAGGGAACCCACACGCAGGGCATGGGTGCAACAGCACCCTCCCGCCCACGTTCCCCAGCCACTGGTGTACACAGGCAGACTGCCTGATACTGGAGGGGGCATATGGCCATTCAGACTAGTAGCCATTGATAGACTCCTGCATGAATTTGTCCAACCCCCTTTTAAAGCCATCCAAATTAGCGGCCATTGCTACATCCTGTGGTAGCAAAGCCCATCGTTTATGTCTGCGCTGTGTGAAGAAGTCCTCCCTCTTCTCTGTCCTGAATCTGTACAATACTCGTTCGTTTTGTTGTAAAGTTGTTTAATAAACTGATTTGGGGGTTTTGTGGTGCAACAGCCCCACCACTATTCCATCACAAATGTCTGTCCTGGCCCTGGACACGGTTCTCCAGAAGGTAGAGGAACAAGTGGCAATTTCGTAGGCATTCAAGAGCTGGTATTATACCCAGCTAAAGGAAAGCAGCCGATAAAAGGAAGCAGGAAGCAACGGTGGTGTCCCCTTAGTTCTAGTTCCCCTTGTGACCTACATGCCTAGAGAAAGGGCTCTGTGTTTTGCTCCGCCTCCCTTGCGCGGGGAGCGGCGGCGGCAGGCCAAGCCAGCAGCGGGCGCTCCCCTGGGGACAGGCACGCCCCACAGCAGAGCGGCCCCCGGCCCCTTGGCCCGCTTGGGGCTGGGCCGTCAGCTCTGCTCCTCAGCCCGGCCGAGGCTGCTCCAAGCCACTCACCTGGGGATGATGATAGAGTTGCGCAGGAAGTTCTCAAACTTCTTCTGGAAAGAGACGGCCTCTGCCTGCAGCTGGGCTTGCCCGACGGGGCTCTGGCACGGGCAGCACTGCTCATCCTCCGCGCTCTCGTGGCCCTCGACGTCGTCAGTGTCGAAGCGGGTGTCTGCGCTGCTGGTGGGCAGGCGGAGCCCTGGCAGGCAGAGGAAGCGGGGTCAGCCACGGCCAGCCTGGAACAGCCGTGGGAGGCCCACAGGCTCCGGACGGAGCCGCCCAGCCCAGCCGCCGTACCTTTGTGGCAGTAGTCGTTGACGAAGAGCTCTGAGTCTTCGGGCAGCTGCCGCCACAAAACCAGGTAGTAGGTGATGTTGCCGTTGGGCTGGCTGGGCGGCTTCCACCGCACGATGAGGTGCGAGGAGGAGTTCGACATGGAGATCACGTCCCGCGGCACCGTTGGAGCTGCCGGCCAAGGGGGGCACACGCACAGCGGGGGGAACGTGTGAGAGGCAGCGCGCGGGCCTCTGAGCGCAGAGCAGATGGGCGTGCAGGCCGCCTCCCCGGCCGGCTCTGTGCGCCCCTCTTCTGCCCAGCCCCAGAGGCCTCCGCTCCTTCCTCCTCCAAAGCTTTAATCGCAAGTAATGTTTGTCCTGCAGAGGGTTGACCTGGGTGTCAGCTGCTCACAGGAGAACTCACAAATGTGCCCCGAAGAGTTTAACCACCATTTACCCCCATCTGAAGAAAGTGAGCGCCTCGTTCACATGCAGCCCACCAGGACTGGCCTCGCCCGCCTGCTGGGACGCCCATGCCAGGAGATGGCCACCATAATGTGACGCGCGCGCAAAGTAAGCAACACAGCCGAATAGTGTAAGTGGCCGAGCAGCAAGCACAGCGCCTGCTTCTATGCCAGCATTCCCTGTGATTATGGCTACTGGTTTATGCAATTTCTCCCCAACAGCATCCTTGGACTGGGCAACTCCTTGCTCTGTACTGTTGCCCTCCTCTGTACTGGTGAGGCCTTCGGGATCGTCTGCAGCCAAGCCACCCCTCCCCTGCTCTTCCCTGGGGGTATTTGCCAGTCATGCTAAGAATGGTGGGAGGTGGCCCAGCATGGAATGCCGGAAGAGCCACTGGCCAGTCCCCGGGCCCTGCAAGCAGCTGCTGCCCCTCTCGCCGAGGCAGCAGGAATGGGCGGCGGAGGGGTCCCTCCTGTGCCTTAAGAACAGGAAGGAGAAGTCCAGTGTGGTGTAGGGGCGAGAGTGTTGGGCTGGGAACCGGGAGATCCGGGTTCTAGTCCCCACTGGGCCATGGAAGCTCACTGGGTGACTTTGGGCCAGTCACAGACTCTCCGCCCAACCCACCTCACAGGGTTGTTGTTGTGAGGATGAAATGGAGAGGAGGAGGAGGACAATGTACGCCGCCTTGGGTTCCTTGAGGAGGAAAAAGGGCGGGATATAAATGTAATGAATAAATAAATAAATAAAATAAGTCTGTCAGGCAAGGGAACGAGAAGCAGCAGTGCCTCTCAAAATGCCCCCCTCCCCCTCCAGGGATAGAGCCTGTCGCCCCCTTGGCATCTGGTCAGCCTAGAGCCAGGGATGGGCAATATGTGGCCCTCCAGAAGTTTTGGCCTACAACTCCCGCCAGCCCTAGCCAGTGGCGCTCATGGCAAAGGGATGATGGAAACTGCAAGCCAAAGCACATCGCCCACCCCGGCCTGGAGTCGTTTAATTCTTCAAGGTGGTCACTTCTGCCCATGACTGGGGGGCTCACCTTGGTCCAGGGGGGCTCACCTCGCCTTACCTGCAGGCATAGTGCGGATGTAGACCACCTCACTCTGCGCCCCGTAGTTGCGGCCCTCCTCGGCAGTGGTGAGAGTGATGGCCCGCACAAAGATGGCGTACTGGGTCCAGGGCTTGAGGCTCTGCAGTGTCACCCCCGGGTCCTGGTCATTGCTCAGGGGCAGCTCCACATCCACCACATTCCAGCTGTGGGCCCCACAGGCGTCCTGGCCCACGTACTCAGTGACGTTCTGGAAGGGCCTGGGGGAGAGAGGCAGCCGACTGTCCGTGAGCCGGAGCCGACAGGGAAGCCACTGGACTCCTCTCCTGTGCCCGGGCTCCACAGTGGCCAGGATGGGAGACTCCAGCCTCAAGCACGGAAGGGGCCGAGTGTCTCCTGCAGCAGACCCTCAGAAGAGCCGTGTGTGCTGGGTCAGGCCCATGGAGGCCTCTCTCGCCCGGCCTTCCGCTCGCACAGCGGCTAGACGGATGCCCCGCGGGAAGCCCATGAGCAGGACATAAATGGCCAGAGCACCCTGCGCTCATCTTCCCCAGCAGCTGCGCATGCAGCTGGCGTTCCTGGAGGTAATCAACGGCCCCCCTGCCCAGTAGCCACAAGAGCCGCCTCCTCCATGAAGAAGGCCAAAGCCCCACCCGACCCAGCCGCTGCTTACGACTCTTTGTAGTAGACGATGAAGCTCAGGAGGTCGCGGTACTCTGGGGGCTGGTAGCGCTCCCACTTGAGGATGATGCGATCTGACCCAGTGGTGTTGGACACGAAGCGCAGGGTTTGGGTTTTGCCTGAAATAGGAGGGGGAAGAACTCAGGAGGAGCCCCGGAAAGGGTGGAAGGGGTGGGAAGGGATGGGGCACACGTGGCTGCAGGAAAATGTAGATTTCTTTCAATCTGTAAATTATGAATCACATTTTCATCTAAAAGAATCCATAGGAAAATACCTGCAAGAGGAGGGTGGGGCTTTAGGGTCATTGCTGTAATGGCTGCAGGTTTTAGCAGTGGCACTTTAAAGACTTGACAGACTGAAGTCCCTTTGCAGACTGAAGACTCTGGTCTGCCTGCCATTTCAGCCACGTAAACTTCCAGAGCAGTAGCATTCAACCCAAAAGCTTGACTTGATTAACTGGCGGAGGAGGGCAACTCTAAGCGTTGGAGCTGAGGGCAGCAACCTCTCGAGTGGCTCCTTCCCTGTGGGGCAAGGACCCCCAGTGCCACTACGGCCATCTCCCAAAGGATTTCCTGTTCCGACTCTGGGCTTGTTTCTGCCCACCGAATGGGTGCTGGGGGCCATGCAGCGGCCACTGGTGAGCCCCTGAGTGCCCCGTTCCCACTGGGCAACTCACAGGAGGCTCTGTCTCCGTTGGTCCGGGGATTGATCTCTGCTTTGTTCTGCCTGCCCTTCGTGCCGGTGATCTCCTCCATGCGATAAATCTCTGAGAGGCAGAGCCTGGGGTTGAAGGCAAAGTACATCTTCCCAACGGGGATGGAGAGGGTGTGGTGGCTCCAGTCCCACAGCTGCTGGAGGTTCTGGTTGTCCAGCACGTAGAGAGTGTAATTCCTGAAGGCAAAATCAAGAAAGGGTGTGTGGAGGGTGTGTGTGTGTGTGCGCGGGGGGGGGGGGGGTTACAGCTGATCTGTAGAGGTGGGGAACGTGGCCTGGGAGAGGCCAGAAAGAGCCGCAAGTGGCCCGGGTGGGCTGTTCTGAGCCAGCCCAGTTTGTGCCCTGCACAGCAGCACCAGACCCTTCTGCCAGTAGCCTCTGTCTGGGAGGGGCATCCATGGGCTACAATGAGAGCTCACATCTCCAACTAGCCAATCCACGCCACAGCCTGGAACTGGTCAAGGGGGAGAAAGGGGGCTGGTCTGTGGTCAGGGGTTTGGGACAGGACTGCTCTCCGCCTCCAGCCGAGAGCTCCATGGGAGGTCCAGCACCCACACTCTGCACTGTAACATGGGTCGAACCTGTACATGGCTTCTCCAGCACAATTCAAGCACCTCCCGCTGGGCTTGCAAGGAGGAGCACAGGATGGTGATCAGCACTTTGCTTTTGCTGTTTTTTTTTTTTTTTTAAGGTGCTGTTATATTGTTGATCCACCCAATAACCAAGAGTCTCTGGGTGGATTGCAAGCAGTTAAAAGACTACAATGCCATACAAACAGTTTAAAAATAGAATAAAATTATACAGTATACAAGTATTGAAAAGAATACAAAACAACAAACAGCACAGGAATTGATGGAATGGCCATAGAAGCCTAGAGCTGGTCTCTGAAATGCCTGGGAGAAAAGAACAGTCTTTTCCAGGGGCCAAGAAGATGCCAGCATGGGCGGAGAGCCTCTTCCAAGAGGGCCCCTCTGAACGGAGCTGAGCCTGGCTCCGGCTGGGCCAGCGAGGGCTGCAGAGCGGCACACTTCGGGTGGTGGGTGAAGAGCCTCCACCGCCCCCACGCCCTCCTGCCCCCAGCCAGCAGTGCCTCTGCCCCAGCACAGCTGGACCCCTTGCCCACCACTCACCCATCCACCATGGAGTCCCCCCGGATGAGCTTGAGGTTCTTGAAGAAGGACAGAGAGATGAGGGCAAAGGAGTGCTTGATCTTCAGGAAGCCCGTGATGGTCTCGATGAGGCCCAGGCTGCCCTGCAGGGCAGAGGCCAGGTTATCTGCAGGAGGGCAGGGGCAGCCCATGAGCCTGGCTGAGCTGTGGGTCGGGCCTGGCATGGGACTGAGGCAGTTAGATAGATGATAGATAGATGATAGATAGATGGATGGATGGATGGATGGATAGATAGATAGATAGATAGATAGATAGATAGATAGATAGATAGATAGATAGCAAAGCTCTATCTATCAGCTGCTCTGAAGAAAAAGTGGGCCAGCCTCACATCACGTTAGGGATGCTGCGCTCTTTTTAAATGGGGCAGAGACAGAAGATCATTAAACAGGACTGACCTCTGGTGCTTATGGGCTGGGTGGGACAGGGGGGTCCTAGTAGTTTGCTAGGCCAGGGCTGGCTTCAGGTGGGTTACAGGCACACGTACAGGCACTCAAGTGGCCCGTCTACCAATGGCCCTGCAAACCGGATCCTGTGTGGGTTTACCTGCCACAAAGTGAGCTCTGCTCCCCCTCCCACAACCACCCAGCGGCCTCCGCAGTTCCAGTGACCCGCACAGAGCCTGCAGAAGGCTGATCCCCCCAGCTTCCCAAGGAGTGTCCACTCTGCTTTGGCTTTTCTCGCTCTCTCCTAGCCACCTTGCCAGTGACTCTGATCACTGCTTGCTTGGTTCTGAATATTCTTTCTTTCCGTAACTGTTTCTGCTCTTTAAAAATTGATCCAAGAAGAGGGGTGGGGGTGGCTTCCTACTGGACAGGGCGCACGTCCAGCTTCTATTGCAACCACAAGGATACATTTCCCCCGAGCTGAATCTGTGGGACCCAACATTACTCTTGTGCTACTGCATGGCCTCATTCGCAGAATTCTGTGGAAGGCCCAGAGGTCATGGCCTTCCATTTGTAACCCTCCCACATTTTCCTGCTGCTGCTTCCATCTTTTTTCCTTTCACAACAGCCCAGTAAGGAGGAAAGGACAGAATAACTGCACAGTGGCTTGTGACTGGTAGCACTAGGAGGAGCCCCCCGTCTGGAAGCCCCCTGAAGGCTCCCCAGTAAAGGCTCCTGCCCTGACAGGCCCGGCATCCACCCATCCTGCCTTCCGTGGGCAGGCGGAGGCCCAGGCTCCCACCCCAGCAAGCACGCAGGCCAGGACAGCGCCACTCACCGCCCCGGCGGATGTTCACAATCAGGCTGCCTTCGAGAAGCGTGCAGCCGGCCAGGTCCTTGGCTGCCCGCGTCGAGTCGATGGTCTTGGTGCCCACCTTGCACTCCTTTGGGCAGAGCCCCTCGCACTTGTGACACACGATGCTGATGGACAGGGAGAGAGGAGGTGACGCCCTGCCGTGCGCGGAGGGTCTCGGGAGCACCAGGGAGCCGGCGCTGGGCTGCTCTGCACAGCAGCTCTCGCGCCAGGGGATGCTTTTGGGTGGCGGCCAAGAGGGGAAGCCCCCCCCCCCCGCTCAGATTCCAGCCTGGTGCTCTGTTGCAATCCGTGTTTTCCAGACAGGCGGGTCAAACCCCGTTGCCTGCCCACCCACCGCCCTGATGCCAAGTGCCCACCTAGAACTAGGGCTTTGTCCTGCCTTCAGGTGTGCCTAGACGGGCCATCACGGAAACGTGGCTGCTGGAACTGGAGGGCAGCAGCAGCACCAAGCCAACGCTGGGCTTCGGAGCGATGGTGCTCCAGCACACAGACATGCCCGGTGCTGGCCCGCAACAGCACCAGGACAGGGCCTGGCAGGCTTGGGGCAGGGCCCGGAAGCATGGTCTCGGCCTGCCCTGGAGCCAGCACGGCCCTCCGTGAGTGGCGGGGAGCTGGGGGACCTGCCAGCCCCTGAGAGTGCTGAACCGCCTGACCACCGGACTGGTTCCCAAGGGAATGCCGTCCGGTGAGCCAGAGCAGACCAGCGGGTAGCGCTGGGCGGTGCTCTGGGCCCCTGAGAGGCCCCTGGTCCTTCGGGGCCTGTCAGTGCCAGGTCAGAGCGCCACTGAGTGACCAGGAGAGCGGCTGGCGGTTGTGCTGCTGCTTTCGGCTGCCGGGCACAGACGTCCCGCAGCTGCGATCCCATTTCTGGGGAGCTGATGGTCGGAACGGTGGCTGGTTGATCCTGGAGTTCAGGGCTGCACAGGCCCAGCTGAGGAGCCCTAGCGAATGGAGGGAGCCACAAGGACCGTGCGGCTTGCCCATAACCCAGCAGCAACCGACCCCGGCAGCTCTCCCAGGAGAGTGTGAACTCGGGCCTCGTCGCCTCCACAGGCCACAAAGCAGTGCCACTCCTTCCGCACAGAGCGTGGAGCCCCTGCGAGGGGCCCTCGTGGAGCTTCATGCTCAGGCAGCACGCAAGAAGCGGAAGGCTGCCAACTCCCACCGGGCAGGCTGATGAGCAGTCAGCTTGAGACCACTCGGCTCCACCTGCAGACAGCCGGGCCACCTGGCCGGGCCGGGCTGAGCCGCCAGGTCAGCACACAGCTAGCACAGGCAGGAGCTGAATGTGCGGGGGGGGGGGTTGAGCCCCCAACTGGCGGCTCTGTAGCCAACCTACACTCCCCAGAGTAGCCAGGGGCCCTTTCGAGGGCCTTCGCGTCTCAGTGCCTGGCCCAGGATGGCACACAGAAGGGACTCAAGCTCTAGAGGCTGCGGTTTCCAGGACAAGGAGGGGCGCGAAGACGCGCAAGAGCTGAATGCGTCGCGCGTGGCGCAAGCGGGCGGCTCCTCCTCTCACGGCGCTGCACCAGCCGCCCTGCAGGGCCCCCGCGGCAGGTCGCGGCGGGCGCTCGGGAGCCCGCGCCGCGCGGAAGTCCCATCGCGGGTCTCTGAGCACGCGAGCGGGAGCTCCTCGGGAAGCCTCGCCGCGCTGCTGAGCCGCGGCCAGCCTCGCCGAGCTCTCCCGCAGGGCCGCTCAAGAGCTCCCATGACGCTCCAGGCGCCCGGGGGCTGGAACTTGCCGCGGATGGCCCGACAGCCCCCCGGGGGCCCCGCGGGCGGCTCCGCTCGGCCAAGACGGCAGGGAACGAGGCAGAAGAGCTCAGGGGCGGAAGGCGCAGCTCCGGCTGTTCCACCCGCGCCTTCGCGCGCCGACCCAGGAGGGCTTTGCCCGCGGAGCAGCTGGTCTCGCCTGAAAGCGAGGGGAGCGAAGCCCTCCCGGGGGCCGCGCTCCTGCGTGAGCAGCCGGCTCTCCGCCGAGCGCCAGGCCAGCCTCGGGAGCCGCTCTCGGGACGGCCGGCGCGCCGGGGGCGAGGGCACGAACCGGGCCCGAGAGGCCCCGCCGCGGCTCACCTGCTCTCGTCGCGCCTGTAGCCGGAGGGGCACTCGGACAGGCACTGCTGCTGGTGGAGGACGAACCGGGAGGCGCCGCGGGGGTTGTCCGAGACCTGGCGCAGGCTGGCGCAGTGCTCGGCGGTCACGCAGCGCCAGCCCTCGTACTCGTAGGTCCGGCCCGGGCAGGCGCTCAGGCAGCGCCCGTCGAAGTAGAAGTGGCGGCAGGCGATGCAGGCGCGGTGGTCCCCGGGCCGGCGGCAGCTCCCCAGGCACTCCTGGTGGCAGCACTCCGCGGCGCCGGCGCAGGCGGCGGCGCCACCTCCCGCTTTGCACGGGCACACTGGGGGGGGAAGCACAGCAGGCGGGAGGAGCCGGCGCGGAGCAGGCCTCGCCCCGCAGTTCCCTGCCGCGCCCAGCTGCTGCTGCGGCGGCTGGGTTTCTACTTGCTCCCGAAGTGCTTCTACCAAAGGGCAGAACGGGGATCTGTTTATGGAGATGCGCGCGTGTGTGTGTGTGTGTGTGTGTGTGTGTGGCGGGGGGGGGGGTCCCAGCTGGAGCTGCCCTCCTTAAACAGAAGCATGCCTTCTGGGCTCCAGGCTCGCAGGAGCGGTTCTTCACTTGGCCTTCTCTGCACACAGCCTCAAATGAAGGACTGGTCAAAAGAAACCTGGCACAGCTGTTAAGTATTATTTCAGAGAGCAGCAGGAATTCATCTCCACTGATTGGCCTCTTGCCTGCTGTGTCCTTGTCAATGCTCTTGAGATTGCCAGGCCAAAATGTACATTCCTCTCCATCTACCATGTATATTTTCCTGTTTGGTTACTACAAATCTACATTTTTCAATGTGCCACTCAAATCTCTCCAATTCTGTAGTTTTCGGAATTTCAAAACTCAGTTTTCATACAGCAAAAGCAGGCCTAAAGGTGCTTGGTCACCTCTGGTAACTGAGAGTCAAGTCAGGCTAATTGGCAAACATTGGTACTGTATATTCCCCTCTTTTGGGCCACAAATTACTATCACAGGTATGTGTGGGAATGTAGCAGTCTTGCAGAATCTCTTGTGCATGAGGCCTTTTTGCAGGCTTATTTGCAAAGCCAGAAAGCTTTTCGACCTGTTAGGCAAGCAAAACTGGGATTTCCCCAAACCTTAGGAATATATCTCATCTCAATTATATGGCAACACAACCACCCAACCTCAAGCTCTTGGGATAGGGAGGGCATCATCTAGTAAAATAATACATGGGGGAGTGCATTTTGCCAATTAGGATCACCCGATAAATACATTTGCAAGAGAAACTGAACCCCTCTTGCCTTTAAAATAAAGTGTCCTTAGAATCCCACTCTAGCTGACTGACTGCCAGCGCAGAACCAGATGTTCTGTGGACTTTGCAAGTCTCATCCATTAACCAAAACAAAGCTTATATTCTTGCAACAAGTCATTTTGTCAGTAAGCAACCTTCCCCCCCCCCCTGCAATCCTAGATCCAAATCCCAGCCTATACAGTTTGCTATAAAGCAGCCATTTTGGCCCATGCAGGAAGGTCTCTTACACCTCCTCAGTTGCCCTAGAGGTGACTGGCCAGACACACCTGCACTTTTAACAGGTATATTGAAGACCGAACCTCAGCAGAGGTAGGTTGATTGTGGGAGGGTGGGGGGAGCTGCATCTCTGCACAGGAGCTCTTGGAGGCAGTGGGTCTCCTTGCCCAGTAAGACAGGAGACTGGAGACGTGTCCAAGAGGGAGAGCTGCACGCACACGATAAAGATCTGTCTGTTTGCAGTGTATATTTCATTAGCCGGCCTTTTGTTTACAGCAAACAAGCCCAGGAGAGACTCACTCACATTTATGAGCATTGCACAATGGAGAGAGCCAGCTGTACATGGTGGGGGGCCCTCCTCCCCGAAGGGCGATACAAAGGAGATTCGGTTGCTTCCCTGTGACCAAGAGGGCACAGGGCTGATTCTGGAGGAGCCAAGCCCTGTCCTAGACTACACCAACCCCCTCCTTCTGGGTCTCCCAGTTCCGTTATCAGATACTTTATTGGCCTAAGCTTGCTGTGTTTCAGAAGACATGTTCCTTCCCTGGGAATCCCCAGGCCAAATGGACTTCTCTAGACAGTGGCTTCACTGTGCGGCAGGGGTCATTGCCCCAAGGCACGCTGAAAGACCCTTTGGATCGCCCACTTATCCCTTGGGGTTGCCATGAACATCAGGCCAAATGCAGAGCGAGGAGAGCCACTTCTGATCAATTCAGAGGTGGGAAATCAAAGACCAGGCCCTTGGGAAACCAGCCCTGAGGGACCCAAAGCAGAGCAGGTGTGAAACACAAGCGCCCAAGTGGGGAGGCTCTGGAGGGACCTTACTGGCACCAGAGTAGCCAACTTGCTCCCCACTCTGCTCCTGGACATGCTAACTGCTTGCAGGTGGATCCTAAAAATAGACCACAACAAAATCAAAAAGGAGAACACCCGTTTCCTAATAATAGTTCCTCTGTATAAACATAGCACAGAACAAAGTTTATTGGGTTCTTGTTTTGAGGAGACTTACAGAGAAGCTCCAAGGCTGGATCATACCAGTCGTGTCTAAGTGCATCTAGGCAAATAGCCAGGCTGCTGCAAGTATGCCAGCGACTTGGGAAGAAAGGCCCAAAGAGCCCCCCCCCAGCCATCTGCCTTTTGCAGCGTGCCCCAAAGAGAGGCGGGGTGCGCCCCGTCGGAGGGCTCTTAGCACTAGCAATCAAGAGACACTGTGCAGCTATTTCATCTTTTCCTCCCTCACAGATGTTTTTGATAAGAAAAAAGATGGAAATGGCAGTGGGAAAACATGGGAGGGCTAAAAATGGAAGAGAACATGATCTGCCCCCCGCTCCCATAACGTTCAGTGAATGAGACAGTGAAATTGCACCAAAGCCTAGTCCGGAAGCACCCACAGAAACCCAACACAGAGGTATGTAGCAGCCAAACCTGCTGACAGATTCTGATAAGCCCGGGGGGGGGGGGGGGCTGGTGGGAGCCAACCTCTCAGATCTCCCACTAAAATCTGTTCCACCCTGATCTCCGCAAGGGAACTGGGGGGCCTCCTCTCGCACGCTCCCACCATCTCTAATTATCAGGGTCAATCTCTCGTTTCCGTTGCTGACAGGAGATGTGGCTGACTGGGCTGTGTTGAGCTGCAGCTGCTCAGTAATAATGGCATCCAGAATCAATGTGAGATAATCAGCCTGTTAAACATTCTTAAGGTGTTTCTTAAGATAGAAACACACAACAAAACAAAATGTTACAATCAGTCTGCTGGCCCGACTTCAAAAGCCACTCCAGGCCAGCCAGCTACAGCATCTGCATCACCCCCAGCAAAATTCCTGAAAATTCAACCTACTCTTGAGGAGACTGGCTTACCAGCAAGGTTGTGAGCCCCACAGGACCCTTGCCCACCTCCTAGCCTGACCTGGAAGTGACATTAGCACCAGCAGTACCAAAGAGAATCTGGCCAGTCATTCATGCCTTAGCACTCCCCAGATTGGCTCCCTGTATTGTGATCGGCGTGGGGCTGCCTGTGAGAAGTGCTCAGACACCAGAATTCATCCAGAATGTGACTGCCAGGTGACTAGCCTGGACTGGTAGCTCGGAGCATAACACTGATGCTTTGCCAACAGCACTGGCTCCCTGCAAGTTCCCAGGCCTTATTCAAAATGTTGGTTTGCCCCTTCAAGGCCTTCCACAGTCTGGGACCGGCAAATCTCGAGGAGGCCCTGCTGTGCGTTCTCCCTCCATCCCAGGCTGGTGGCACCGAGGTGGTGGAACTTTCCCTGGGAAGGCTCGCTTTTCCTTGTTGGTGTTCAGGCACAAACCTAAGACTTCTGGGCCTGGAAAACATTGAGTTATGTACTGTTGTTGTTAAATGGTGCTTTGTCTCTTGTTATGATCTATTATGATCTGAAATTGTATGCATTCCCTCACGTGCGCTTGCCTCATCTACTGCTTCATTGTGAGGTTGCCTGGCAGGTGAGAAAGGCGGGAGAGAACTACTGTTAAGGCATAAGTAAAAGATCTCAGGCTGAATCACACGGGCAGAGAAGAGCCACTAGTAACGTGGGATGGGCGGAGGGGGAGCTCCCCCTACTCCAACAGTGATCTGGTGGGAGAAGACGTGGCAGGACAGGGGAACGCCTGTTTTAGTCAGTGGGAAGGTTGAGGCTTCTGCAGAGCCATTGGGGCAGGCCTCCCCGTCACAACCATGTGCCAGATGACCTGAATCTGTCGGCTATAGCAGCAGACAAGGGAGAATTATAGGACTACCAGGGGTTGGGTTGCAGCAAGGGCTCTGTTGAAGCACTGTGTATGAAAAGCGGCCATCAAGCCCTGCTGCTCTCTTGCCAACCACGCACCCTCTGAAACCCAGCCTCCCTCTATTCGGAGCGCAGCACCGCATGCTCAGAATGGACCTAGGCCAACCAACCTTTCTGGCAATTGCTGGAGGTCCAGCAGCGGTACTCCATCGGGCCCTTGAGGCTGGTTTGGGTCTGTACGCAGGGCTCCTCCCCATCCAGAATGCCTGGGCACACATCGGCACACTCCTCCACAGGCTTGTTGCGCAAGATGATGTTATGCTCGAGAGAGTGGGGGGGCTGCAGGAGCCCCCAGTCAATGGTGGAGATGTGACAGAGCTCCTGGTTGCGCTCAATGCGCACTGAACCATTCAAGATGTTGGTCAGGCTGTACAAGCCGATGTCACGCAGGTGCGGCATTTCAAAGATGACCAGGGCATAGTTGAAGAACAGGCTGGTCCCACGGATGACCGACAGGTTAGGGAAGAGGTCACGCAAGCTCTCCAGCCCGTCGACACGGAAGAGCAGCAGGTATTCTGTGATCATGACCAGGCGGGGGAAACTGAGGTGCCGCAAGTCCTCGCTGCAGGTCAGGAGGATCTGCAGGTTGCCCTCAATGACAGTGCAATTCTCCAGTTTCCACAGCTGGGAGACGCCGTTGCGGATCTCCATGCTCTCGCAGACTGCAGAAATGGGAAACGGGGAGAAGGGAGGAGGGAGGGGTCATTCATGCTCCACTCCTCCTGCAGCCGGCCGGCCGGGCTGACAGCGGGGTTCCAGGGAAGGACAGGCCAGTGCAAGGCACCTCCGCAGGGGCAGCAGGGCCCCCAGCCCCCCACACGGCTTGTTCCAGCGAACAGCTCAGGAGCACAGGTCCCCCCCAGCCAAGCACAGCTGCCGACCGAGTGGCTGGAAGCACAGGCAAGAGGGCCCGGGGCATCCCCTCCAGCTTCACGGCCCACTGTGGACTGTGCAGTGGGGACTGCTGAGGGAAGCCCCACGCCTCATGGACGGAGCTCCCAAGCAGGAAACACCCATCACAGGACTGGGGACAGGAGATGGCAGCCAAGGCGGCCTCGCAGAACCCGATGCCTGCGCTGCAGCGCCCAGCAGATCAAGCGCTGCGGCAAGAACACGTTACAAACTCCAGTCCAAGAGGCACAGCGAGGAAAGGGGGCAACTAGAGGCCGGGTCCCTCGGCCCCCTGCTCCACCTGCGCCCAGCTCAGTCGGGGACCCTCGGCCCTGAGGGGGAGGCCCCAGGCCCCGCAGGCCCAGGCGACGCCTTCTGAGGGGTGGCCAAGTCCTCCAGGATGGGAGGCTGCCCCTGGGGCTCCCTGTGATGGCCCAGCCAGCGGCGGTTTCTGAGGAGAGTTCGCGAAATGCCCACAGCGCCCTGCAAGTGCCCCCCACACTCCACAGTGAAGCTGTGCTTAAGATGGCTTGCGCCTGGAGAGCTGCCCTGCAGCAGCATCTCGCCGTATTTCTCCGGCAAATGCCCAAATACTGGCATCGACCCCCCACCTTTTATCCCTCCCCTGCCCACCCTCCCTTGCTCCGTCTTGTTCCTCCTGCCCTCTGTAATCCCATGTTTTTCACCCCCACCCAGCGGGGCTCCTTGCACCCACTGTTTCAGCGAGTCCGAGGGGCTTTCGTGAGGGAAAACAGCCTGGGGCCGTGGGGGGGGCAGCGTTTATTCTACGGACTGGTCTCAACTGAGCAAGAAGCCGGTGCAGCCCCCAACCCCACCGTGAGAGCACCTCCCAAAATGTTTCTAAAGGGATGTGTCTGCATGAAAGGGGGAAGTGTAAACAGACTGATGAGGGAAATTATGAGAGAGGGAAGAAAGGAGGGAAGGAAGGACAGGAACATGAGAGAGGAACATGGAGATGCCTCGCAGAGGGCAGGCGAGGCGATCTTCCCTCCGCGAGCAAGGGAGCGTCCTCCGGCCTCCCTCCGGGTGAGCAAAGGCAGCAGGGGGAGACGGCCGGGCTGGGGGGCCCAGGCGGCTGCCACCACCTCTGTTTCTGCCAGCCCCTCAGCTCAGCACCTCCGAGGAAGGGAGCCTGATGGTGTAAACGCTTTGCCGCACCTTTGGGATTTCTTCCTCCCGTTCCCCAGAAAAATAATTCACAGCATGATTAGGTCCATTCACTTAAGCGTGGTGCAGTCCAGGCTGTTTGTGCAACCTCACACGCCAGCACCACCCCAGGAGGAATGATTGCCTTGGTGGTGAAAATACCTTAAAAAAACAGAACTGAGACACGACCAGTTTCATCTCCGCATAGCCATGAGCCTCACTGGCTGGTCTCAGGGCCCAGTCACAGCCCCTCCTTATGACCTGCGTCACCGGGTTGTCGTGAGGGCAAAGCAGGCCTGTTCTCGAGCTAGGCAGGCATTTCCTGCACACGTGCCAGGCCGCCTGCCGTCCTTCCTCTCCAGGCCTCGGGCGGGCCCTGCTCGGATGCAGGCGGCAGGCGGGGGCCCCTCACGGACCTCTCCGGGCTGCTGGCACTGCCGAAGGGCTGCCAGACCTCTCTCCAGGAGAGCCGGGCCCCGGCCCCCTGCGCCCCCTCACAGCATCCCCAGGAGCAGCAGCCGGGCCAGCGTGGGTTGATTCCAAGGCAAGGCGACTGACATCAGCGATTGACATCAGCAAGAAAAGAGGGTGACTTCAATCACTGCCTTAAACGGAATTTCCCACTTACTTTTTCATATATTTGCTGAACAATGGTGTCCTCACCACAAAGCCATGCTAATTTACAACCAAATAGAGTGTTATTTATACTGTTTTGTCTCACTGTATAGATTTTGCATGCTTTCCCTTTTACCTATTAAGGGAATGCCCTTAAATATTCCCATATAGAGTCTCTTATGATCAGCATCCATGAGAGCTTGAGGTTAACAGGCAATCCTATACATGTTTCCTCAGAAATAAGTTCCATTGAGTTCAATGGGGCTTGCTCCCAGGAAAGTGGGTATAGAATTGCAGCCATAGTATGAGAACACAGGGAAATGGGACAATTTTCTATTTTTTTCTTTCCAGCATTGCTCCTTTCTGCCTCACTCTCTTGTCCCAAACAAAGTAGCAAACAAAAATAAAATGCCCATGACTGATAGGGCAAAACAAGGGTTGATAGTTGCTGGACTGAAAAAATCCAGCATAAATTTTTAAAAATCCTTTTGGAGGGGCAGATTTTTTTTTTAAGTACTTCTTTTTTTATCTACCTTGCTATCACAGAATCATAGAATAGTGGGGTTGGAAGGGGCCTACAAGGCCATCGAGTCCAACCCCCTGCTCAATGCAGGAAGCCAAGTCAGAGCATCCCTGACAGAGGGCTGTCCAGCCTCGTCTTGAACGCCTCCAGTGTGGGAGAGCCCACCGCCTCCCTAGGTCATTGGCTCCATTGTCATGTTGCTCTAACGGTCAGGACATTTTTCCTGATGTTCAGCCGGAATCTGGCTTCCTGTCACATGAGCCCATTATTCTGCGTCCTGCACTCTGCGATGATCGAGAAGAGATCCTGGCCTTCCCCTCTGGGGCAACCTTTCAAATACTTGAAGAGTGCTGTCGTATCTCCCCTCAGTCTTCTCTTCTCCAGGCTAAACATGCCCAGTTCTTCCAGTCTCTCTTCAGAGGGCTTTGTTTCCAGTCCCCTGATCATCTTGGTTGCCCTCCTCTGAACCCTCTCCAGCTTGTCTGCATCCTTCTTAAAGTGTGGTGCCCAGAACTGGACACAGTACTCCAGGTGAGGCCTAACCAGTGCTGAGTAGAGGGGAACTAGTACTTCCCGGGATTTGGAAGTGATGCTTCTCTGAATGCAGCCCAAAAGAGCATTGGCCTTTTTTGCAGCCACATCACATTGTTGGCTCATCTTCAGCTTGTGATCTATCACAATTCCAAGATCCTTCTCGCTTGTCATGTTGTTGAGCCACGTATCCCCCATCTTGTAACTGTGCATTTGGTTTCTTTGTCCTAGGTGCAGAACTTGGCATTTATCCCTATGAAATGTCATTCTGTTGTTTTCTGCCCAGCGCTGCAGTCTATCCAGATCACTTTGAATGTTGTTTCTGTCTTCCAAAGTATTAGCTATCCTGCCCAATTTTGTGTCATCTGCACATTCGATCAGCATTCCCTGCACCTCCTCCTCCAAGTCATTCATAAAAATGTGGAAGAGCACTGGGCCCAGGACTGTGTTGAGTAATCAACAATGCCGTGATTACTCGAAGCCAACATGGATTTGTCAAAAACAAGTCCTGCCAGACAAATCTGATCTCATTTTTTGATCAAGTCACCTCCCTTGTAGACCGTGGGAATGCTGTAGACATCATATACCTCGACTTCAGCAAAGCTTTCGACAAAGTGCCCCATGATATCCTGATGAGCAAACTAGCTCGAAGTGGGCTAGATGAAACAACGATCCGGTGGATCCACAGTTGGCTACAGAATCGGACTCAAAGAGTGCTTATCAATGGGACCTTCTCAAGCTGGGGAGAGGTAACGAGTGGGGTACCGCAGGGCTCAGTCCTGGGCCCAGTGCTCTTCAATATTTTTATTAATGACTTGGAGGAGGAGGTGCAGGGAATGCTGATCAAATTTGCAGATGACACAAAATTGGGAGGGATAGCTAATACTTTGGAAGACAGAAACAAAATTCAAAGTGATCTGGATAGACTGGAGTGCTGGGCAGAAAACAACAGAATGGCATTTAATAGGGACAAATGCCAAGTTCTGCACCTAGGAAAAAGAAACCAAATGCACAGTTACAAGATGGGGGATACGTGGCTCAACCACACTACGAGCGAGAAGGATCTTGGAATTGTCGTCGATCACAAGCTGAATATGAGCCAACAATGTGATGTGGCTGCAAAAAAGGCAAATGCTATTTTGGGCTGCATTCATAGAAGCATCGCTTCCAAATCCCGGGAAGTACTAGTTCCCCTCTACTCAGCACTGGTTAGGCCTCATCTGGAGTACTGTGTCCAGTTCTGGGCACCACACTTTAAGAAGGATGCAGACAAACTGGAGAGGGTTCAAAGGAGGGCAACAAAGATGATCAGGGGACTGGAAACAAAGCCCTATGAAGAGAGACTGAAAGAACTGGGCATGTTTAGCCTTGAGAAGAGAAGACTGAGGGGAGATATGATAGCACTCTTCAAGTACTTGAAAGGTTGTCACAGAGAAGAAGGCCAGGATCTCTTCTCGATCATCCCAGAGTGCAGGACACGGAATAATGGGCTCAAGTTACAGGAAGCCAGATTCCGACTGAACATCAGGAAAAACTTCCTGAGTGTCAGAGCAATACGGCAATGGAACCAATTACCTGGGGAGGTGGTGGGCTCTCCCACACTGGAGGCCTTCAAGACGAGGCTGGACAGCCATTTGTCAGGGATGCTCTGACTTGGGTTCCTGCATTGAGCGGGGGGTTGGACTCGATGGCCTTGTAGGCCCCTTCCAACCCTACTATTCTATGATTCTATGACTGAGCCCTGCGGTACCCCACTTGTTACCTCTCCCCAGTTTGAGAAGGTCCCATTGATAAGCACTCTTTGAGTCCAATTCTGTAGCCAACTGTGGATCCACCGGATTGTTGTTTCATCTAGCCCACGTTGAGCTAGTTTGCTCATCAGGAGATCATGGGGCACTTTGTCGAAATCTTTGGTGAAGTCAAGGTATATGAAGTCCACAGCATTCTCACAGTCCGCAAGGGAGGTTACTTGATCAAAAAATGAGCTCAGATTTGTCTGGCAGGACTTGTTGTTGACAAATCCATGTTGGTTTCGAGTAATCATGGCATTATTGTCAAGGTGCTTCCAGATGGATTGCTTTATAATCTGCTCCAGAATTTTCCCAGGGATTGATGTCAGACTGACTGGTCTGTAGTTCTGTACAGGTATATTATCTTTCTGTCTTAATTAACTCCTCTGCCTTGCTTGGCCCAACTGCACCACCACGTAAGCACAGAACTAGCTTGTGTCTTTGCACATGTGATTTTACTCAGGGAAACTGAAAGCCCAGAACTCCCGAGAAGCAAGAGCTTCTAGTTGGGCTGGCAGAGCTATTTTCAAAAGTGAAAAACTGAAAGGAGGGCCCATGTTTGAACAGTAGGTAAAGGCCTCTTTATGAGACTGTAAGTGTAGATTTAGGGTAAGGGTGAGAATTGTAACTATGTTGTTTTTTAAGTTGGGAAAAATAGTGTTATTATATTATTATTAATAATCAATTTAAACTTTAAACATTTGATTTAAATTTCTAAAATCTGTTGGTTTTAAATGTTTTTTAAAACCTTGATTTTTATCCAGCCAAACTGAATCATTGCTTGACAGCAGCGAGTGCAGCAAAGAGGCAAGTGGCACAGGTGACAAGACAAAGAGGCAGAAGAAAGCTTTCGTGGATCAACATCTGGGAAAGTGAAGTGGGCTTCCATTCACAAAAGCTTTTCTCACACTAAATCCAAAGTTCTCATCTGCTAAATTCGTTTACAGCCTTCAAAGTCTCACAAGACTCTCCGACCAGGCTCTCTGGACAGATTCACACACAGGCGAGGCAGGAGTTCCTGAAGTGGGGTGGAGTGGAATACCGCAAAATGTACCAGAAAAATGCCAAATAAATATGATTTCAGTGGCGGGGGGCAGAGGATACTAGTCACTCTCTTAGGAATCCCTAAATGACCAGAAATGCTCAGGGACTGGCATTTCTCACCCCTCTGCTTCACCTACGGAGTGAGCGGTCACCATTTCCTCACAGCAGGCCTGGTGCGATGAGGGGTTGCACTGGCATCCTACAATGGTAGAAGTGGTCTGGAGCCCAGTGCCTAATCTCTGGAAAATGAGATGCTGGGGGCAGGGGGCTGGGGGCCGTCTGAGCATGGTCTGCCAGCCCTTCCCCCTCGGCTTGCCCCTCACCAGGGGGGACACCCTCCTGCAAATGTCGCTTTCTCTGCTTTTATGCCGTACGGATCAGAGCCGGATCCGTACCTTATAGTGGAATGATCCTGGGAACACACAAGAACGGCCAACTGGTTCGCCCCACAGCTCTTAGGGGAGGCAGAGAAGCCAGTGGGAGCCGGAGGCACCATGCACTAGTTGGGAGTGGTGGCAGCCACGCGCGCCCCAGGAGGCAGGCGCGGTGGAGGACCCATCCTGCAGCCAGAGCGGGGGCTGGATGCTTGGCCTCAGACAGCCCCGCCTTGGCCCAGCGCTGCCCCACAGCCTCCTTGCCTCCCGTGTGCCCACGCCTGGTAGTGAGGCTCTGGGCACCCGGGACTGCAGGGCGCCTGACTGCAGCGGGGGGGCCCACTTCAAGTGGCAGGCACCAGCCTCCCCAGGGGAAAAGCGAGCCCAGAAGCCCACTCTCTGCCGCCCGGAAGGGGCAGCTGTGGCCTTTTCCGGCAGGGCCGTGGTGAGAGGGACCACCGCACCGGGCCTGTGCCCTGGGGATGGCGCAGCCCTGCCCTGCTGCCCGCCCAACGCTCATCGCTGTCCTCCAGGGTGCCGATACCTGCCCTGAGAGCCAGCGGCTGTTGCCCTGGCTTCCTCTGGGGGCACGTGCCTCGCCCCGCGCAGAAAGGCAAAGAGACACAGCTGCCTGCTTCCCAGAGCGTGATCTGCATGGGGGGGGGGGTGTCTGCGTGTGAACCGCGGACCGTCACCACCGTCTTGTTCCACAGCCATGAAAACCAGCAGCCCCTGCGCACACATGGGGGGAGGGGCCTGGCACACCAGCTTGCCCTTCCTCTCCATGCCCCTCGCCTCTCCAGGGTTGTCCCGCTTGCGGCGTGGCAGCGCTCTGCACTGACACAGCTACTCGTGCTATGGCAGGACTAAGCAGCAGTAGTTGCTGTGGCTCTTGTTTCAGAACAGCACCAGCCCAGACAGCATTTCCACAGGTGATGCTAACAACACTCCTTGGCCTAGAACACATTGCTTGCAAATGTAATACAGAAAAGAAAGTGGAGGAGAGACTCCAGTTTAAAACAAAACCAAACACCACTAACCTGAGGTAGCCAGATACAGGAAATGGGACATAGAAGCATAGAGTTGGAGGGGGTCTCCGAGATCATCTAGCCCACCCCTGCGCCGTGCAGGCGCTTTAATGTGGGACGCAGCTCCAGCACCCCCGACAGAGGCCCTGCAGCCTCTGCTTACTCCCTCCAGCGAAGGAGAAGCCGCCACCTCCCGAGGCCGCCTGTTCCACTGCGAGCAGCCCTCCCTGTCAGGAAGCCTCTCCCGACGCTTGCCGCACCGGCTTCCCCGCGGTTTCTGGTGGGTGGCTCCCGCCCTCCCTCTGAAGCGACCAAGGACTGGTCTGTGCCACCTTCTGTGGCACGGAAGGGGCGTGAGAGGAAATTCTGCCCTGCTTATACAGAGTGGCCACCGTGGAGGACAGCGATGCATGGAACTGCCACAGGAGGGTGCAGCCCTCCAGAGCACGTGGCCATGGCCCACCCAGAGGCACACGTCCCTGTGCCTCCCTGGCCACTTGGCCTCCTGCGAGAGCCCTTCTTGGCCACCGCTTGGCGATCCATCTGCTCAGCCACTGGCCGCACAGCTAGTGACCCCGGCGGGGGCTTCGCTAGGCAGGCGTGGGGAGCTGCTCCCAAAGCACATGCGGGAGCTTTGCCCTTTGCGGCCTGGTGCTTCAGCTTCCACCTTTCATTGCAGGAGGAGACGGCCTCTGAGGAAACTTCCTTCTCTTAACCTCAGTCCACAGACTCCAATCAAAAGCAGCCTTGGCTTCCTTCGCACAAAGGCAAACGGCTTTAGGGGGCGGGCGCTGTCCTGGCCCGTCACCAGAGCCCACTGCGCTGGGCAAAGGCACCCAGACACCCCCCCAGAAGATGCGGCCCCTCCTCTCCAGGGCGCAGAGCTTCTGCGGAGCACGAGGCGGAGCGGGCCCTGCTCATGTACCAGAGAAAAGGCCTGTTTGACCAACTGTTTAAACAATGCCATTTCTGTTCCAGTGGGGCTCAACAGCCACTAAAAATATTTGCTTACAGTTCTGATGGCTCAGTATTTGCGAAGTATAACAAGAAGACACACAAAAGGAGGCCCATCGCAGAGGGAGCGCGCTGTTCGGCTTCTCCCAAGGACAGAGGGTGCTTTGGAGGCAGGCAGCAATCTCAAGGGAGCTGCCATGAGACTCACCACCACACACGGGTCCTGGCACTTTACTGCGGCAAGTGGCAAAGCTACCACTGATTTTTTAAAGGTATTTTTATGCTGTTCCTCAGCCCCCCCAAGGCTCCCAGAGCCACTTAACTTTTTACTTTAGTCTGTAAAAGTCTCTGCTTGCAGCTTACAATTTAAAAAGACATGACACTCAAGGAAAAGGGGATGGGGAGGGAAAAGGAGAAAACTAAGATTCTCGGCAGTGCTAGCGGGAGGGCCCTGCATCACCCCCCATCTCCTAGCGGGAGCCCAAGTGGGACGAGGCCCTGATGCCCCCTTGGCCTGCTGTTCCTGTCTCCCTCGCTCCTTCTTCTCCACAGGGCAGCTGATGTCAGTTAGCCCTGTGGGAGGCGGGAGAGTCCAAACAGAGCAAGGCCCTGAAGTCCCCTGCAAGATATTCATTCATTCATTCGTTTTTTTTTCTTTCCATTTCATTTCTGCACCTCCCAATAGCTGAAGCTCTCTGGGCGGTTCACAGAGATGCCTGCCCCGTGGCAGCTGTCAAAAGACTGCCCTTGTTCATCCCAGCTAGTCACCCCCTTCATGGAAAGATGTCCTCCAGAACGCCATGTAGCCTCTCTATGAACAGAAAGACTGCTCTCAAGTCCCTGAGAAAAGAGGAAACCACGAGGGGCAGGAAATGAGCAGAGATTAGACTAACAAAGTTAGACTAACAAACTCTCTGGTAACCTAAGTGACACGTAGGAGGTCACCACATGGCGTCACGGCGTAATTGGTCTTAGGGAACTGGATTCTGGAAGAAGATCATAGCTGGCTAGGGTGGGGGTGGCTGTACTTTCTAAGTAGGGTGGGAAAGGCACTTTGCACATCCTCAGAGACACCCCTTTCCGCCCGACAGCTGCAGATGCAAAGGAAAACTGTCCCTAAGAGGCTTGCATAGAGACAGAGGAAAGAAATGGTGGTTCAGCTATTACATAAGGATGGCAAAACGATAACAGATGACAAAGAAAAGGCAGAGCTGCTCAATTCCTACTTTGGCTCAGTCTTCTCCCAAAAGAGGGTCTTGGGAGACCCCCCCTGGCAAAGGTGAAGTACAGGCTGAAGGGGCAGGATTGCAGCTTGAGATTAATAGGCATATGGTCAAGGAACACCTAATTATTTTGAATGAGTTCATATCTCCAGGGCCAGATGAACTGCATCCTCGAGTAATAAAGGAACTGGCAGAAGAGCTCCCAGAACCGCTGTCTATTCTCTTTGAGAAATCATGGAGGACGGGGGAAGTGCCAGATGACTGGAGGAGGGCTAATGTTGTCCCTATCTTCAACAAGGGTAAAAAGGAGGAACCTGGGAACTACAGACCAGTCAGTCTGACATCAATCCCTGGGACAATTCCGGAGCAGATGATAAAGCAATCAGTCTGTAAGCACCTTGAAAAGAATGCAGTGATTACTTGAAGCCAACATGGATTTGTCAAGAACAAATCCTGCCAGACAAATCTGAGCTCATTTTTTGATCAAGTAACCTCCCTTGCAGACTGTGGGAATGCTGTGGACATAATATACCTCAACTTCAGCAAAGCTTTCAACAAAGTGTCCCATGATATCCTGATGAGCAAACTAGCTCAAAGTGGGCTAGATGAAACAACGATCCGGTGGATCCACAGTTGGCTACAGAATCAGACTGAAAGAGCGCTGATCAATGGGATCTTCTCAAACTGCGGAGAGGGAACAAGCGGGGTACCGCAGGGCTCAGTCCTGGGCCCAGTGCTCTTCCACATTTGTATTAATGACTTGGAGGAGGAGGTGCAGGGAATGCTGATCAAATTTGCAGATGACACCAAATTGGGCGGGATAGCTAATACTTTGGAAGACAGAAACAACATTCAAAGTGATCTGGATAGACTGCAGCGCTGGGCAGAAAACAACAGAATGACATTTCATACGGATAAATGCCAAGTTCTGCACCTAGGAAAAAGAAACCAAAGGCACAGTTACAAGATGGGGGATACGTGGCTCAACAACATTACAAGCAAGAAGGATCTTGGAATTGTTGTCGATCACAAGCTGAATCTGAGCCAACAATGTGCTGTGGCTGCAAAAAAGGCAAATGCTCTTTTGGGCTGCATTCAGAGAAGCATCGCTTCCAAATCCCGGGAAGTACTAGTTCCTTTCTACTCAGCACTGGTTAGGCCTCATCTGGAGTACTGTGTCCAGTTCTGGGCACCACACTTTTAGAAGGATGCAGACAAACTGGAGAGGGTTCAGAGGAGGGCAACCAAGATGATCAGGGGACTGGAAACAAAGCCCTCTGAGGAGAGGCTGAAAGAACTGGGCATGTTGAGCCTTGAGAAGACTGAGGGGAGATAGGATAGCGCTCTTCAAGTCCTTGAAAGGTTGTCCCAGAGAGGAAGGCCAGGATCTCTTCTCCATCATCCCAGAGTGCAGGACACGGAATCATGGGCTCAAGTTACAGAAAGCCAGATTCCGGCTGAACGTCAGGGAAAGCTTCTGTTAGAAGTTAGAGCAGACTGTGAGAGCAAGACGATAATGGAACCAATGACCTGGGGAGGCGGGGGGCTCTCCCACACTGGAGTTGTTCAAGGCGAGGCTGGACAGCCATCTGTCAGGGATGCTCTGACTTGGATTCCTGCATTGAGCAGGGGGTTGGACTCGATGGCCTTGTAGGCCCCTTCCAACCCCACTATTCTATGATTCTAATGGGGCTGAGATTCTGAGGATCCGCAGAAAATCAGCTAACTCTCATCGAATGGATCTCTTGGTTCTTCCCTGGTTCCAGCTGTCAGTGGTGACCTGCCTATATGTGTCCTCCTGAAAATGATGTGGCATGTACTCCCGATGCCCACCTGGCTGCATTGCTCCTGTCTACACGCCTCTCACCTGGCATGTGTGTGTGAAACCTGAAGCCAAAGTATCACCTCAAGAGCAACTTCTCGGTCTGCCTGAAGCCCGAAGTGCAATTTACTATAAACACCAGGGACAAATTCTGTAAACTCCAGGCAAACCCCAAACACCCCACCTGACAACAGGAGAGGTCAGCCTGGCGCTTGCGGACTGCGCAGACTGCTGGCACAGTGGGGAGGGAAGCCACAGAGCGTGTGCCTCCGGCACCCGAGCGACTTGGCCTTGGCGTTGCCCAGGTAGCTGGGGGCAGAGGAGCCCTCCCCTGGGTCAGAGGTGCCGGTAAATCGCCAGCGCCAAGAGCACAGGGGCCTTGATCCCACTCACTTCATTTGAAATGCGGTCTTTACATTCTCCAAAAGAAACATTCCATGTTTTGCATGAAGTCCTGAGATTAGTAGATGCCAATATGTTAATGATGATGTCTTCTTAAACAAAAGCTGCAAAACAACTAGTGTATGAGCTGAGAAATGCTATTGTTACAGGGTAAACACAAGGCCTGCAAAACCTGCGCCGGAGGAAAAGGGTTCGGCTTTATAGTGGTGGCCCCTGGCTGATCATGGGTGACCAACAGCCTCAACCACACATTAAACAGGAATGGGGAGAGGGCAAGCCCTGGAGAAGCACCATGCAGAAGGCCAACCAAGGAACAGCTGTCTCCTGAGCATGGCAGCGGTCCTGCCAGGGGCAAACAGAACCACGCGATGACACCCCCACAGACCACCGTGACGGCGTCACGTTCACAACTCCTCATGATCGCCTCCTGAGGAATATACAGAGAGCTGTTGCAGCCCTGCTTTGCCTCCTCCTCCTAAGAGCAACCTCGTCCAAGCGAAAAGGTCTTCTGCCACTCCTGAGAGGTTCTGTCCACAGAGGTTTAAATCCGGTTCAACTTCCATGGCTTTTCTTCCCCCACCAACCCCATGACCATGTCCTACAGGACTACAATTCCACAGGTTCCCCAGGAAGGAAGGAAGGAAGGAAGGAAGGAAGGACGGACGGACGGACCATTAAGAGCCAGTGTAGTGTAGTGGTGAGAGTGACGGACTGGGAGCCGGGAGATCCGGGTTCTAGTCCCCACTTGGCCATGGAAGCTCACTGGGTGACTTTGGGCCAGTCACAGACTCTCAGCCCAACCTACCTCACAGGGTTGTTGTTGTGAGGATACAACGGTGAGGAGGAGGATAATGTAAGCCGCCTTGAGTTCCTTGCGAGAGGGAGAAAGGCGGGGTATAAATGCAATAAATAAATAAATAAATAAATTAAGCCATTTTATGTCTGTAGTGTGAATCTTTGATGACTCTGTAGCCCAGCCTTCCTCAAACTGGTGCCCGAGACTACAACTCCCAGAATTCCCTGCCACGGGCCATGCTGGCTGGGGCTGATGGGAGATGATTCCCAAACATCTGGAGAGCGCCAAGCCGGGGAAGGCTGCCTTAGCAGGAGGGGCTTCTACAGCTACGGGGCAGCCCGAGGGCAACTGTCTACCTGCACGCAACGGGCCGGTGTGCACGACACGAGGGGGGCTTGTTAACCACCCTGCACACACAGGTCGCGTGCCGCCCGATTTCCCTAGTCACCCTCACCTTCCGGACCCGGCGAAGGTGGGCGGCTGGGGTGGCGAACGGAACACCCAGCAACCCTAGCATGGGCCATGGGGGGCCCCACTGTGCAACTCGGCCCCACTCGCAGCTGGGCTGCTCTGTGGCTCAGCCCCCGCCTGGGTCTCTCCTCGGACCGAAGGCCCGGCTTGCTCCAAGGGGGGCTCCAGGACTCCTCCCGTGACCTCTCTCTCTCCGGCAGCCCTTTGGGACGCTGTAAAGCCAACAAAGGAGCACATGCAAAGCCTTCGCCACCCCCCTCCCAGGCGCTCTGGCCACCATCTCTGGTCGTGCCATTGCTTGGCTCCGTCCTCTGTTCCCATCAGCATACAAGGAACTGGGGAGATCTGGCTGCAGAAAGCGGGATGTGGAACTGCAGCACGTTTCGCTGAGCTTCCACGTCCTGTCCCAGCAGCAACTGCCCGGGGTCCCTTCCTGCCAGTGGCCATTTCCACCCGCCTGGGCCTACAGATGCCATTTGGGCCCCACCAGCAAGGCCACTGCCCGCCACTGCCCTTCATCGCCAGGCCCTATCCTGCCCGGAGACAGCAGCCTGGCCCTGAACTTGCTTCAGTCACCAGAGCAGCCATCCCTGCACTCTTCTGCCATCACCACTGGCTCGGGGGGGGGGGGGGCTGTAGACAAGGCAAACTCCCCCTTGCCTGCACCAAGTGCAGCTCAATGCCAGCACGGCTGCTTGGTGTTGCGATTCTGCTCTGTTTGCCAACACAAAGGTTTCTTTTGTGCCTGGCCTGTAAATCCAGCAAGTGTCCTTTGTGTCCACAGACCCAGGTCCCTCCCCATCCTATGGGAAACAGGGGCAGTCCGTGGCTTGATGTGGCCCGCCCTAGAGCCAGCCGAGGAAACTGGCTGAGTCTCCTTCGGTCCCCGAGCGGCCTGGATGCAGGGAAGGCCAAAGGCCGGGCAGGCGGCAGACCTGAGACAGATCCAGAGATCCCCCAGAGAGAGACGCAAGCCCTCCAGCTGTGCCAGACAGGAGCAGGCTGGTTTTGGCTCCAAGCACAGAGCCCCGTGTTGGCCTCAGGATGCTTCCCGCTCCTGCCGACTCCCAGTCGAGCTCCAACAGACAGGAGCCTGTCCCTGAACCCGTTTCAGCCAGACCCTGTGCATGCTTTCCCAGAAGTAAGCCCCACTGATTTCCATGGGGCTTGCGCCCAAGGACGTACGTGGACAGCAGCCATGGCCTGTCAGGCACATCGCCAGACCATCACTCCATCTAGTTGCATCTTGCCTTCTTCCGTCAAGGGCCCCATTTCCTCGGGCATAATCTGCTGGAGGCGGTGTGCCAGCCTCGGGCAGGACATCCCCTTCTCTCTCTCTCTCTCTCCCCATTCCCCCCATTCCCCCTCCTTGCTACCTGCATGAAATTAAGCGGAGGCACACAGGTTTTCCACCCCAGGTCTACACAGACCGGCAGGGGCTCTCCAGGCCTTAAGACAGGGAGGAATCTTTCCCAGCCTGCCTCAAGGTGCTGACTGCAAAGTCCCCAAACCATTTAAACGTTTAGAAGAAAGGAAAATGTTACAAGACGGCACAGGCCTGTTTGTCTGTGTGGGTCTCACTTGCCTCTGGCCACAATGCCCACCAGCTTCCCACGATGTCAAGTCCCACCAGCCCCAGTGAGGACAACCAGCAGTGAAGAATACAGGGTGCAGTCACCCCAAATATCCGGAGGGCACCAGGCTGGAGGCCGATATGCTCCGCCGTGGCTCCCCACAGCCCCCCCTCCATCTGCAACAGCAGGCGAGACACGTCCCTCAGCCACCTCCCTGCCGCCAGCTGACTGCACCGAAGGAGCTGCTGCCCCAGGGCTGCCCAAACGCCTCTCCCATCTCTGCCAGGCTTCACCCTCCCCACAGGCTTTGGTTTTAAATCATCTCTTTTAATGAATCTTCCCTAATCAAAGAAATAAATAACTAATCATCAGATTGCAACACATGATCATAAGCAAAGACGAGAAAACATCCATCAGGAACGCCTTCAGGCAAATCAAACCATAAAGCCCTCAGTAAAGGAGACTCTCTCTCGGTATGTTTTGACATGTTTTCTGTTAAAAAAACAAACTCCAACGATGGAGCCAGTGAGTCTTATTTTGTCTCCTTTCCCCCCATCTTATGGAAAGAGCAGATGTCACCATTAGATTCAGGCACTTCAGAAGTTCCCCCTTAGCAGATCCCTTCAACAGATAACTACAGATTTAATTCTTCCTGGAATTAGGGACTTTGTTGACTCTTTTTCTGTCTTGCAGAACATTTAAGTAAAGGATTAAATATGGGCACCCTTGGGCACTCTTGCCTCGGCCAATCCTTTATTGCAGCAATTCTCTCTCTCCAAAGAGGAACAGGTTTTGGAGGAGTCCCCCAAACGAGGGGCTCATCAGCACAGATTCTTGGCACCTCCAGCAACTTTCCCCTCAAGCATCCCTAATATTCCCACCCCCAGGACGCTTTTCTGCCACCGCCACGCACCGACGTGGGTGAGGTGGGGTGCTGCTGTTTTCCCAGAGCTCCCATCGTATCGCAGGGCCTGTTCCAGCCCACTGAGACCTGTCTGGAGCGTCCTGAGACGCAAACTCTGCTGTGGACAAGGCAGCCACCCCCTGTGCGCCAAGCACTGGGCCCCCACGAGCCAGCGGCCGCCCCGCGCGGGGGAACTTACTTTCTGGCGTGGCTGGCCGAGGGCCCAGCCAGAGGAGGCCGCAGATGAGCAGTGCTTCCCAGGGGGCCCCCATCCCCCTCTTCACGCTCAGCTCCACAGTCCGTGAAGGGCCCAATTCCGGGGGGCAGGGCAGGGCACAGCAGGCCCCAGGGGCCAAACGCCTCCTGCTGGCTGGGGAACAGCTGGCCGGGCCTCACGCTCAGCCAAAAGCAGCCCCCGTCTCTCGTTCATTGCCAGGTGGGAGAGGTGGAGGGCACCCCCCAGGTCCGCTGCAGAGCAGGGGGCAGCCCCTGCCCGGTGGCCCACATCTCTGCCTGGCTAGCAGCCTCTGTCCCCCACGGAGGCCTCACCTGTGCACTGAGAAGGGTGGGAGAGTGGAGAAGACATCCCTGGCTGGCATGCCCAGGGGTGGAGCCAGCCGTCCACACACACAGGCACACACCTCCTCCCCACCTGCTCCTCCCAAGTTGGGGGGCTTGGACTACTGCTCGGGGACCGCAGGGCCAGGGCTGGACCAGTTCCAAAGGTTGTTTTCAATGGTTACATTCAAAATATTTAGCCTGACAACTGAAGCAAGATGGGGTTGGCTGAAAGAACCAGCTTCCTCTCTTGTTTGGGAAATAAGGGAGAGAGGGAGAAGGGCAGCCGCAGGGCAGGGCAGGAGGGCAGCCAGGGGCAGGCCTCTCGGTGGGTGCCGCAAAAGCTGCTGCGGTGCCCCTTCCTAAGTGATGTGGACTGGGGGGGAGGGAGGGAGGAGGGGGACTGGCCCCAGATGGACTTACAAGAGCTGCTCCCAAAACTGACTCCACAGAGTGCGGGCAGAAGCAAGCAGGGAGCCAGGCAAGGCGCTGGGACCTGGGGGCAGGGGGAAACGGGCCACTGTGGGCCTCACCTGGAGAGGCATCCCTCGCCCCCTCCCCATCTGCCACACCCTCCCATCTTCTTTGACTGAGCTTGGAAGTCCCCATCTTTTCATGGCTGATTGCTGCTACCCACTCAAGCCTTTCCAGTATAGAAAGCCACACACTGAAACAGAGTAAGAGACAAGAAATGTCATCGCACAAGCAAGGAACTGGCTGCCTCGGAGACGAGAGGCATCTCCTAAAACTCCAATATAAAATGACATTTTGAGCGCATCGGAGGGGTGGTTTCTCTCTGAAATGGAAGGTTCTGGGGCTCAAAGCCTGGTCAACCAGGCACGGATCCTGGATCTGCTCGCTCAGTCAGAAGTGGAGTCAACTTTGTGCATGCTTAATGGCACCCTCTATTTTTCTTTCACCTGAAACAGCACAAGGCATAGGCTGGGTCTGAGCCCCAAATGCCAAATCATGTTTGCCCCCACAAAGTCCAACAGAATACCCATTTCACAGAAGGAAGGCTTTCCTCCAAAATACACAAATACCCCACACCCGCGCTTCCCCATTCCCCAGCCTTCAAGCTTACTTGGAAGCAGTGGCTGTGGCGGCGGAGCAGCAGGGCCCCTTCCATTGCCTTGAGGGGGGCGGGCAGGGGGGGCGTGAGAAGGCAGAGCTCTGCCACCCAGCTGCCCACTGGCCTCCACTCCCTGGGGGCGAAGGAAACCAGGGCGAGGCAATGGGAAGTCGATATTCTGCGTTCCAGCTGCTAAGGCAAGAGATGTTTTTCAAAACATTAATTGAAGCAAAGAGCCGTTGGGCCAGGGGGGTTGGGGTCCCTGTCATGCCTATGGGCACCATGTTGCCAGCCCTACTGTGTCCCTCAGGTCCTTGTTTTGTCCCCATGCTATTTAACATCTACATGAAACTGCCGGGGGGGGGGGCATTCAGGGTTTTCTGAGTGTCACCAACATGCAGATGACACCCAGCTCTCCCTCTGTCTCTCCCATCTCATTCCAGTAAAGCTGCCAAGGTCCTGACACTTTGCCTGGAGCCAGTAACGGACCGGACACAGGCTGACAAACAGAGGGACCGACCTGGACCTTGGACACTCAGCTCTCCACTCTGGCCAGCAGTGCTGTTGCCCGGCTGAGGCTGGCGCGCCTTCCTGGAGAACACAGGCTGGGCCAGATGGACACATGCTCGCGCTACATCCCCTCTGGGTGACTGCAATGTGCTCCATGCAGGGCTGCCTTTCGGGAACGCCAGCTGGCCTGCGACGCAGCAGCCCGGCTGGGTGCAGAGGCTGTGGCACCCCTGTAGAAACAGCCGCACCGACTCCCCCTGGTTTCGGGGCACAAAGTGCTGGCAGGGGCCTTGAAAGCCCTGAAAGGGTTCAGTTGGCCCAGGATCCTCCATCAGGGCTGCCTTCTCCCATATGAGCCAGCTTGCGGCCTGCCTGCCAAAATACCTTGGGAGGCCCCCTGGCATGTCCCTGCAGCCTCTGGAGTAGGTCTAGTGGGGCTGGGGGGGGCTGCGCCCAGGCTCTACAACACCTTTCCAAGAGAGGCCCGTCTGGCTTGCTCCTTGATGGCCTTCGGTTTTAGGAAGGCATTTGGGATGTCCCTTTAGATTGCTGTTTTTAATCTGTCTCTCACCTTTTAAAGTATTTGAAGTATTTTAATTGCTATTGAGCTATCAGCTGCTCTTTTGTGTTTTATGTTAAACTGAAATGATGTTTTCAGTTGTAAACGTATTGATCTTGTTGCAAGCTGCCTTGGAGATCAGGTGGCGTAGAAATATTTCCCAGCGCGTGCATCGCCTCTAAGTCATGCAAGGCTCACCTGCCATGTACGGGGCGGGGAGCCTCCAGCGGCGAGGCTGGCTGCAGCCTTGACTGACCCAGGCCCAGGCTCCTGCGCCTGCTGCGGGGAGGGCCGATCCTGAGACGCCCCTCCCTCAAGATCATGAAGATCAGGCCCTGCAGCTCAAGCCTTGGGCGGGTCTGCGGGAGAGGCGCCTGGCTGACACCCCCCCATGCAGTAACGCCCGGCGTGCCGTTCCCAGGCAGCGGCGTGGCACGGGGGGCACAGCCTCCGCGCACCCCCACTTGCGTCTGCGCTCCAGCCCTGCAGCCCCTGGCACTGGCGTGTGCCTGCCAGGGCGCCGAGGGGGTGGCCGACCAGCACCAGGGGCCCCTCCCGCTCGGAGGCCTGTCCTCTGATCCAAGGGTCGCACGGAGCCCTTTGGGGTCTGGCGCCCCAGGCCTCCTCCTCGGCCCTTCACCCTCTGGGGCCCGTTCTGCCCCTCCAGCCCGCCCACCTGCGGTTCGCCTCGCAAGCATTGCGGGGGAAGCCACAGGCCAGGGAGGGCCGGCGCCTCTTTCGGGCGCAGCACGCGCGGGAGGGGCCCCTCGAGCGCGGCTGCCTGGAGCGGCGCAGCCGCCCCGGGCCCGCGGCTCCAGCGCAACAGCGCGGCTGGCAAAGAAACCCGGTCGCGAGGCCGGGCCGGGCCGGGCCCTCCGGGGGCTGTGGGCGGGGCGGCGAGCAGCGGGCGCGCAGCTCGCCGCCCGCCTGCCCGGAGTCAGCGCGCCCCGCGCCTCCTCGCGGCACTTTGCGCCGGAGCAGCCGCGACCCTCGGAGGCGCCTGAAGCCGCGGCCTCGGCACGCGCCATCGTGCCCTGGAAAGGCCCGTCACCCCGCGGCCGAGCGCGCCAGCCGGCCCGGACGCGCCCGCGCGTGGGTGGCGCCGGAGCGAGCCCTGCCGCGAGGCCGTTCCGCGCGGCGCGCAAAGCTCCCCGCGGCTTCCGAAGCGGGGGCGCCGGCCGCTCCGCCGCCCGCGGAGGAGACGCTTCCGACGGGGCGCCCGGAGGCCGCCCGCCGACCCGCCCGCGCGCTCGGGACGCGCCCCTCCGGGGCCCGGCTCGCGCGCTGCGCCCCGCGCCTCTCCGCAGCCCGGGGAGAGCGGCGCGGGCGCCCCCGGTGGCCAGTCGCGGCACCGCGGCCCGCCCGGCTCAGCGGCCCGGCCGGGCGGATGGGTGCCCCGCCCGCGACGGAGGCTGGCGTCTTCCGCGGGCTGCGCCCGCGCCCAGCCCCGGAGTAGCGCTGCCCTCCCCGCGGCGTCATCCCGGGGGGCCGGCCGCGGGACGCGCCCGCGAAGGGGGACGCCGCCGCCGGCCCTGGCCGCAACGCCGCCCGTCCTGCTGCCGACGGAGTCCCCCGGCCGCCCTCCCCCCGCGCTGCTGGAGCGGCTCTGCGAGGCAGGCCCGGCCGCCCTGCAGACCGGTGGCGTGCGCGGGGCCGGGGAGGGCCTCGCCTAGAGCCCAGCCCCGAGACGGAAGAGGCCGCCGACTCCGAGGGCCCCTTTGCCTCGCGCCCTCTTCCCCACACCATCGTCTAGGGCTGATGTACTTTACCTCGAATGAAATTCAGTGAAACACAAAACGAACAATGTGATAGGAAGTCATATATATTTTATTTCTTTGAAAATATATTAAAACATTAAAATCAGTCCGTCAGCCTCTCGAGCCTTTTCTGGTCCTGAACCCCTAGAGAAAGGGCGTGTATTCCCAAGTGGAGCAGAAATGGCTGGGAAGGGTCTGCACGACCCCCCCAGCTGCATTAAAAAGGCACAAGTGGCTGTGTACCCCCCCCCCCATTCAGGCACGAGTAAAGGAGTGCTGGATACAGACATTGCATGCTATGCTGGTGTGTGGGGGGGTGGGGGGGCTCAAAAGGAGCCCTGCTGAGCTCTAGAACAGCCAATGCACAGGATGGCCCGGTGGGGGCAGGGAACAAATTTAGCGCTGGCGTCCCTTTCACGCACCTTTCACCTCCTGGTCATCATGCAACAACCACATGCTGGTCCTGGAAGGCTGGAATATTTTACGGGGGTCCTTGACCTCGTCTTCTGTGACTCAAGAGCAGCTCATGCCTCCCCTTTGCTGTTCAGATGAGCAAAAGCTTCAGCCTTTGAGGATCAGGAGCAGATGCTTCTTCGCCTGCGCAACAGAACCACGGGGCTGCCGGCGGCATCTTCCTGGTCGCTCTCGCAGTCGCGCTGTTTGGGGGGAAAAACCAGGTGAAGGGGCAGCGAGGGGCGGAGCGGGGCAGGAGCTGGCTGGGCCAAGGCCTGTCGGCACATGTGGGAAGACGGCTGCCGCACAGCAAGGGACAGGGTCCCTGGGAGGACGTCCAGGGCTGAGTGACCGCTTCTCCCACCCACAGGGAAGGTGCCTGACATCACCCCAGAAGCGGCACCCACCAGGCTCTCCTCCTCTCTCCTCTGCTGGCACAAGAGGCGCATGCGGCACAGTCGGTTGCACGCTGACACCATGTGGTACGAGAGCTGCAGGGGAAAGCAGAGACGCGCTGCAACAGGCGGATGCACGTGCACAGCCCGCAGCTTCTGGCCGGGAGAAATCCGCACACCAGCCCCGCCTCCCTCGCCGCCCAGGCTGGGCCTTTCTGGCTGGCTTAGGGGAGGCCGAGGCCGTGGGACCCCTGCTCTGTTCACCTTCCACTTCCGGCGAGCGTTGAACTTGCGGAAGTTCTTCATGTTGATGGAGGACCGGCTCCGGTTCACAGCTTGCTTCCGGTTCAGGGGCTGGACGGAGAAAGCGGAGGCACCTGCAACTCCAGCCGTGCCCCAAGCATGCCTGCCTGCCCTCCCCGCCACCATCAGCTCATGCCAGGACAGGGGGCAGCAGAGGAGCCAAGCGGGAGGGCTTGAAGAGGGAGGTGTGCCGCCTTCCCCAAACTGGCGCCCTCCAGATGGTTGGGACTACAGCTGCCATCACTGCTTACCATTGGCCATGCTGACTGAGGGTGATGAGAGTTCTACTCCAAAACATCTGGAGGGCACCAGGGTGGGGAATGGTGCTTTGGAGGCTATCCCAGTAATGCTCAGAAGCACCAGGTGTGGCTGCTGCCACCACCCCACCTGTGGCAATGGGCTGTCCACATGGAGTTTCATGTGGCAACCTGAAGGCTACTGAGGTCGGTGGCCCAAATTCTGCAGCAACGGCTGCTTCTCCGGGGCAGAAATCCCCTTTCATGCACCTCAGCCACATCCATGGGTATAAACAGCTGCCCGTGCTCCCCTCGCAGCCACGGGAGGGGGCCAGACTTCTCTTCACACCTGACCCCAGGCTCTCACCTTGATCCACGGGTGGATGAGGCATTTGGCTGCGGTCATTCGGCTCCTGAAACACAGAAGGATGTTTTCCCCGTTCCTCTGAACCCGCCTCTGTGGGTAGAGCCATTGTTGCTCCACCCAGGGGCGGCAGGAGAGAGTCACCTGCAGGGAGATGCCTTTGCAGATCACGCCGGGCTCTCTGCACAGGTCTCCCGCTGCCTGCACAGCAACGGAGGGGAGAAGGGCCAGGCTGGTGACACGAGCCAAGCATCCACGCTGGCACAGGCACGTCCCCCCAAACACCCTGCCAGCCGCAAAAAGGGAGCGATGTTCCCTGCACATGCATGCTCCAAACGCACTGGGTGCTGCACTGTCTCCCGGCCCCTCCGGGCAGAGGAGGGCGAGCCCTGCCGCCTCTCGCTAGCCCTTGAGAACAGGGAGAGGCTTGCCCATTTCACAGGCAGGCAAGCTGAGGAGGCCACAATGGCCATTCAGCCCCAGGCCCGGCTGCTGCTAGCGACGCCCTGTCGTGCCGGAAGGGTGTGTGGCACCTTACCTGGGATCCTTCACCAGAAGTTGCTGGATGAAGTCCTTAGCCATCTCAGAGGTCTGGCTAAAATACTTCTCCTCAAACTCGTAGGTGCCGGAGACGACATTGGAGAGGGTCTCTGCATCTGTCTCCCCCTGGAAGGGGGACATGCCACTCAGCCTGGGGGCAGGGGAGGACAGGGATTTCTTCAGCGCAAATCAGTCAACTGTGTTCCAAAGCAAACCAGTGGGGTATTTACAGACATTTCAAACCCTGAAGGGAACCTGCCTATGTTTTACAAATGCCTCCAAATTACACATTGATGTTATCCATAAAGGATACACTAGAAGTGGGCAATACTGACAAATGGAGCGGGGCCTCCTTGGTGGCAGCTCCCTAGCTCCAGATCTCCCACTCGCCTGCACTCCGCCCTTCCGCCAACGCTGGCAATGTCCGGAAGGAAGGCAGCATGGGGAAGGGGAAGGGCTTGCCCTTTTGCAGCCACCCTCCCTCGTATCTAGTGAACTGTCTTTCTTTCTGGTTTGTTTCCCCTCCAGAGCTTTGAGGAGAACATGAACTGAAAGTGTTACCAACAATGCAGCAGGGCATGCCTGGTGTGGGGCCTTCCCAGTGCCTGCCCCAAATCTCCAAGCACAGAAAGGCCCTGGGTACTCACAAGATGTATGTGATCACTCCGATGCTCCTAAGAGAGGAAGAGAGGCAGACAACGAAAGGTCTTGTGGCACCCGGAAGGCGAACATGGGATTTATTCTGGCCCAGGCTCTCGTGGCCTGGAGTCCATGTCATCAAGTGCAAGACGGGCAAGCCCACACAGAAATGGACGGACCGACAGGAGGGTGAACAACAGTGTGCTTTCCTCGACTTGGCATGAGATCTGCTTAAGGAAGTGCTGCTGGACGGATCATGCCAAGGGAGAAAGGGGAGGGGAAGAAGGGCTCCCGGCCCCGGGGTGGTGGTGGTCTCTTCGTGTTTTATAGATAAACCCAAACACAACAAAGGGACAGCTTCGGCAGCTTTCTTTTCTGCGGTGCGCTGCGGGGCAGAATCAGCCGAGAGAGAGAGCACGTGCAGCACGCCTGGCTGTGGTCACTGTGGTCCCGGGGGCCTGGTGCTCCGCCCGTCCAGGGCCAGGCACTCCGTCAAGGGCATGGAGGATGTTGACAGAGAGACACACACAAGTCCTGCCTCTTACCACATGTCCGTTGCAGAGCTCAGAGCCTCGTAGTTGATCACCTCGGGAGCTGCGGAAAGGGAACACACGAGAGGGGGGTCACGCCAGGGGGTCTTGACCGAAGCAAAATGGCGCCTCCTCCCCCTAGACATGGCTGGATGCCTAGTAGAGCGGATATCTGCTAAAATGGCCCAGGAGGCTCACGGTCTTGGTGCCGTCCGATCTCCTCCCAGACTCACGTTTCATCCACTGTCAAAGGTGCTGCCCTGCTGCCTTCAGAGCAACTGATCTCCAAGGCGGCCGGCTGCAGGCTCAGGGCAGGCAAGAAACGCCGTGCAAGGCAGGAGGTGGCTCCAGCTCGCCTCCCAGTGTTGGGGCAGCTAAGACACACCAGGCCAGCAGGTGGGGGACCTGCGTAACGTTAAATCCTCTCCCCACTCCTGCTCTCCGCTGTTGCTGCCGGCATGGCTTTCCTTTCGGGGGCCATGAGGAGGCCAGGGGAAATAGCCCAACCCCATGTCCGTGATGGCCAAACAGCATCCAATAGTCCCTGGCAACAAATTAACCTAAATTCTTTGAATTTGGCAAAGTGGGAAAACAAAACTGCAGCAAGGCGCAGCTCCGGCACCCCTAGCAGACGGCCCCCCAGCCTCTGCTTAACCCCTCCAGCGAAGGAGGGCCCACCACCTCCAAGGAAGCCTGGTGCACCAACAGCTTTCACGGCTGGGATGTTTCTCCTAATATTCAACCAAAATCTCCTGTCCTGCCCTCTGGAGCAATGGGAAGCAACTGTGGTCCACCCCCTGCATGAGAGCCCTTCGGCTCTTTGAAGACTGCTGTCCTGTCCCTGCTCTGTGTTCTCTTCTCCAGGCTGCAGGCACCCAGCCCTTCCAAGCGTTCCTCACGGAACTGGGTTTCCAGACCCCTCACCACCCTGGCTGCTCCTCTGGACGCACCCCAACGTGTCAGTGTCCTCCTTAAAATGGGGCGCCCAGAACTGGACACAGTCCTCAGTGCAACCTGACTAACACAGTGTTAGAGTGCAGAACTGTCAGGGGAAATAGTTTTAGCCTGGCCTTCTCCCCAAATGTATTATTTTTCTGCACACAGGGGCATTTAAAACCAAAAACCAACAACGGGGGTGGGGAGAGGACACGCGCTCCTCTCCCTGGTTCCCTCAGGCCAAACTGGTGCAGCCTGAATGTGCAGCGTGGCTCTGCGAAGGCAGGCTGACCAGGCCTCTTGAGTACTTTGGTTCAAGCGACCAACCAAGGTGCCCGAGGGGACGGAGAGCGAGCACGTGTGTCTGACCACGGAAGGTAATTGCATCTTGCTCATAAGCAGGAAGTTCCTATCCACCAAAGTAACTCATCCCTAGAGATAAGAAGCGAGAGCAATCATGCAGCTGTGCTGATAAGACTGTTGCTGAGGACGCGCTGGTTTCTGAGCATGCGTCTTGTATTTTCTTTGTTCTCCAGCTTTCAGTGTGAATAACGCACCCTGCTTCTTTCATTTGGGTGAGACACGGTTCCGTCTGTCTCTCCCACAGCCGTGATGTGCTTCCATAAACTTCCGACGGCCCAACCTAACCTGCTTTGGGTATTTCCTCAGCAGCTCCCACCTGGCGGGGGCAGGTGGCTGGTCGTGCAGAGGAGGGCCTTGTGGCGACACGCCGGGAGAGATCCACCGCCAGAGCCACACACGGAAGCGCGGCCCCTGCCCCCCCAGCCCACGCTTGGCAGCTCTGCCGTACCACAGTCAGCCACGTTGCTGAATTACAGGGGGACATGGGTGGGGGTGTGATTCCAGAACCTGGCTGATGGGATGGGAGAGGACCCCCTTGTGCGGCACTCACCAATGTACTGCGGAGTCCCGCACAGGCTTTTGAAGGTCACCCCTTCCTCCAGCTTTTGCGCCAGGCCAAAGTCAATTATCTTGATCGTGGGGTTGGAGACATCCTTCTGAAACAGCATTATGTTCTCTGGCTGCAGAAGAGAGCAAGGACTCAGGTGGTACCAGCACACACTCTGGGCCTAAAGAAGACTTCTGTGCAACTCAGAAGCTTGCATGCAGCATTTCAAGAAGCTGCTTCCCAGCTGGGAGCGTGGGAAGCATCCAAGAGAACGCCAGTGTCCCAGGGACATCCTCACCCCCACACTGCAAGGCAGGAGGGTCCACATGCCTGCAGCATGGGGACGGACAGAGGGTGGATACAGCAGCTGAATGCGCCTGATCTCATCTGATCGCGGAAGCTAAGCAGGGTCAGCCCTGGTTAGTACTTGGATGGGAGACCGCCTGGGAATCAGGCTTCCTGCACTGAGCAGGGAGTTGGACTCAGTGGTCTTGAAGGCCCCTTCCCACCCTATCATTCTATGATCTTCTATGATCTCCAAACCCTGGAACGCGCAGGATGCATCCATCCTTGCTTATTCTGTGGACCAACATAAACAGATCCAGTTTGGGGGGTCCTGAGAAGTCAATCATACAGCTGCAGCAATACAAATTTGGTGCAAGACATTCAGAGATCAGGCCCAATGCTGCCCTGCTGTTGACCTACTGGGGAGGGGAGAGGCAATGTAGGTTGAATTGCCCCAATTCACCTGGGACATCTGGGCTGCACCACCTAGAGCAGCCTCCCAGAACCTGGTGCCCCCTCCAGATGTGTTGGACTGCAAGTCCCCTCATTCCCAGCCAGCATGGGGGAGGTGGGGCAAAGGAGGCTAGAGCCATGTCAGATGGAACCCAGGACAGTCGGTATGCAAAGCAAGTGCTCCGCCCCGCACGATGGCCCTGGCTCCATCTCATCTGGCACGCCCCGCTTCCCTCAGCGGACCAGCAGGTGCCCCTCTGGGAAGCTACCAGGCGTGGCCTGAGGGCGGCAGCCACCCCCTACCACCACCCGCAACCCGTCCTCGGAGGCAGGCTGCCTGGGCACGAGGCTCCGTGGAATGGCCCTTTCCCTGCCTGCAGCAACACATCAGTGATCCGTCCCCCCAGCAGCGCTCCCTGCCTCTGCCCCCAGCCTTCACAGCCAGGCCGCGGAAAGGTCCAGGCCATCCAGAGGGCCAGCCGTACGCGCCTCGGTGACCCAACGGCTGGCCTTCTGCGGGAGGTGGAGGCTGAAACTGCCCCACGAGGCAGCTCCTCACTCAACACAGGCCTGCCGCAGCTCAGGCTCCGCCGGCACTCTGGCGCCCACGAGGCAGCTCCTCTGCGCCACTAGCAGAGGAAAGGCAGACCCCCCTGTCTCCCTGGGGGAGGCCTTGTTGTGGGGCAGCTTCTCCCGGGGGGCCCATGCAGGAAGACAGGTGCCAGCGCTCCAAACAGGCGCCAGGGGAAAAGGGCTGCTAGCCCAGGCAGGCGCGCGCCCCGGCGAGGCTGAGCCAGGGCCCGAGAAGCCGCCCGCTCCTGGGGACAGTACCTTGAGGTCGAAGTGAGAGATGTGGCAGGAGTGCATGTAGGCCACGCCCAGCAGGATCTGCTGCAAGAACTCGATGGCCTCTGCCTCTGTCAGCATCTCCTTCTCCGCAATGAAGTCAAAGAGCTCGCCCCCATGGATGCTGCAGGGAGGCAGAGAGAGGGGCATGGGGCACCTGGCCAGCACAGCATCCAGGGACACAAGGCCCTTGGGAAGCCGCCCCCACCCCAAGACCCTGCCCCCCCTTCTAGATGACAAGCACTCTGGGGGCCGGGCACTCATACAAAGCTAGATTTCTGCCCCTCCCAAGATCACACTTCATGCTGCCTGGCACAGCCCATGATGCCTCAGTTTCCCCTGCTTGTGCTACAAGGCTCAGACACCCTGAGAGGACATGGGGGACACCTGGAGAGGACACGGGGACCCCTAAGCCCACTCCCTTCCCTCTACAGCAAGACAGCACACACACACACACACACACACACACACACACCCTGTTTCTCCTAAAGCAAGCACACTGTCATTTAAGACCCTTTGCTCCCTGTCTTGGAATCTGAACTGTGAATTATTACGCTTTGTGTTTCAAGTGCTTCCAACTGATTTTTTTTTTAGGCATTGGAAAGCTGTTTTGGAAATGAAATACAGGGCCACAAATTGCTTTGATAAGTCAATGAAAATAAGCTCCCTCCCTCCCTCAGCCTTGGAAACGGTTTTAAGCGTGGAACGTAGATCCACCCTGGCCCCGCGGAGCCTGCCTGAAGCTCAGCTGGCTCTGTCGCCTTCAGCCTGCTCCAGCCATGTCGTCTTGATCCTCCTCCTCTGAATCTGCTCCAGCAGATCAACAACAAGGGGTCTTGTGACAAGGACCAACAGATCTGTCGTGGCAAAAGCTTCCGTGGACCGGAGGCACAGAGGGTTCTCTGCAGGTGCCACAAGGCCCTGTTGTGCCAACTTAGCTGCAACCGGCTGACGTGGCTCCCAAACCGTGTTCCGGGGGGAGCCCCCCCCGCCCCCAGCACTCACAGCTCCAGGATCAGCACCGTCTCGGCCCTGCTGGAGAAGACGTCGTGCAGGTACATGATGTTGGGGTGGCGCAGCTGCTGCAGGATGCAGACCTCCCGCTCCACCTGCTCCCGGTCCAGGCCCAGCCGGCTGCCCTTGCGCTTCCGCACCTTCACCGACTTGGCAGCATAGAAGGTGCCCGTGCTCCGCTCCCGGCACCGTTTCACCACCCCAAAGTGTCCACTGGACAGGAGAAAGGCAAACAAGAGCCAAGGGGCTGGGGAGGAGGGGAGGCAGCCCCAGAGCACCAGGCAAGCCCCCCCCCCCCCCGTGCCCAGCTTACCGCAGAGGCTCGTACCTGCTGCGAAGAGAGGAGACTTCCCTCCCTCTCCCGGTGTGCTAGGAGTGGGGTGTTCTCCAGAGAGGCTGCCTGGCTGGGGACTCGCGAGGGGCCCAGGCGTCCCTCGTCCACACAAGGGCACGGAACGGAAGACACACAGGGTCTGCTGCCCCAAGAGGGGGCAATGGCCAGGCCAACGAAGGATTCGGAAAGGAATGGAGCGGAGGGACCGGCCTGGTCCTGAGCCAGGGCCCCTGGGGCCATCCAGCCCAGACCCCCTGCATGGACTGCTCTGACTTGGGTTCCTGCACTGAGCAGGGGGCTGGGCGCGATGGTCTCGTAGGCCCCTCCCAGCCCTCCTTTCTGTGATTCTATGACTGGCGGGCTCCGCAGCTCTCTCCCGAGGGCGACAGGCAGGACCCCTGCCCTGCCCTGCCTGGAAAGGCTGCTGGGGATCGAACCGGGGGCGTCACCTGCAAGCCAAACAGGGCCTCTGCCACCGAGCCACAGCCCCTCTCCACAGAACCCTGCACTATGGAAGATCGAGTCCACTGGCCATGATGACTGTTGTCTGTTTATCGTTGTTATCATCAGCAGCAGCAGCAGCGCCACCCCCGCATGGCCCCCCAGGATCAGAGGCAGTATAACACCCCTGGCACTTGGCTGCCGGGGCACCACAGCAGGGGATGGCTCTTGCCTTTGTGGCCGGCGGCTGCTGCTGGGCAGCTTCCTGGAGGAGCGCGGGGTGCCGCTGGGCTAGGTGGGCATCCCGCCAGACACAGCAGGAAGGACGGCTCCTCCTCCAGCCACACGGACATCTCCCGCAGCCAGGGTAGATGCAGAAGGGGTTCCCAGCCAGACAGTGGAGAACAAGCCGTCGGCCTTCTCCCTGCCCCAGCCCCCCCCCCCCCCGCCCCAGGGTCCTCACCTGCCCAGCTTCTCCAGCAGCTCATACAGCTCCTCTACACTGCCATGGCGGAACGCGGCCACAGGGGCGGCGCTGGGGCTCGGCGCTTGGCCATCTGTCCTCACAAAAACTTCGTCATCATCATCCAGGCTGCACTGTGACCCCTATGGAGGATGGGAGGGCGGAGGCGGAGGCTAAAGATCTCCCCCCAGCGGGACCTTTCTGCTTTGTGACTGCGTGCCTGGCTTGTGGGTGCCCGGTAAGGTCCGTTATGACGGGGGCCCCCAAGGTCTCAGGCACAGAGGGTCTTTCCCACACCCTGCTCCTCCTTTGCGCTAGAGGTGTGGCTTGGGACTGGACCCAAGGCCTGCCCCGGAGCCGGGCTCCCTCAGGCAAGCGCGGGAGAGGCAGCCGGGGCCCAGCGCCCTCCCTCTCACCTGGGCGTCTCCCGTCGGGCTCCCTGCCGGGCTGCCAGGGAGGCCCTCGGCTCCTCCGCCATCCTTGGCCATCAGCTGCAGGAAGGGCAAGCCTCACCTCCGCCGCAGGGCGGCCCCTGGGAGAGGCCCGGCTGCACCTCTCCCCTTCCTTCCAAAGGCAGCGCGGGGGGGGGGGGGGCTTCACAGCCAGATCGACCCTTTGCAGAGAGGAGACAGAGCAGGGCTGGGCACGGAGTGGCGCGCAGGCCACCATCGGGGCATTTGTGCCTCAGCTCTAGGACCCCTTCGCCCCCCCCCCCGTTGACAAGTGTATTGAGGCTCATTGCCCCCCAACCCGCCATCCATGAGCAGGCGAAGGAGCAGAGCGGGCGAGGCCTCCTCACCGGCACGCTGGCCCCGCCACCCGGTTCTCTCGACCCAGGCCCTGCCTCCCCTGCCCAGGCGGCTGGTGCCCCCCCAGGCCGGCCGGCCCCGCCCCAGGCACACGCGGGCCGCCCACCAGGAGAGGGAAGCGACTCCCTCCTCTGGGGCCTCGGCCGGCCCGCCCGGGCTCACGGAACGTGCCCCCCGCCCCGGGAGTCGCCAGGCACAGAGGCGGAGCCGCCCCCGCCCGGCTCTCTGCCCCTCCGCGCCCTGGCAGCCGGGGGCGTCAGAGCGAGCGAGCCCCCGCCCCGGGGAAGAGCGGGGCTCCCCGCCCGGCAGAGGGGCACCGGGGGGGGCCGCCGGGAAGGAAGCCGCCTCCCTCCCTCGCCTCACCCTCTTCCCGGGGGCGAGGGGCTCCCGCTGGCCGCGGCGGCCGAGTGCCCCAGGGCCTGGGAGGGGAGTCAGGCGCGGGGCGCCCCGGCAGACGCAGAGCGCGCGCGCACAGGAGGCCGCTGCGAGCGGCAGGAAGAGCCTGGCGGGGCCAGCGGAACAGCAGCCGCGGCGGCCCGGCCGCAGGCTCCTCGGCACCTGCCGGGCACCGGAGGAGCCCCGAGGCTGGATCAGGCCCGGGCCCAGCGCTCCGCGCGCACGGTGGCCGGCCAGCCGGCTGCCCGCGGGGCGCCCGCAAGCAGGGCGCGAGCGCGACAGCGGCCTCCCGCCCGGGTTCCCCGGCGACGGGTGCGCGGCTCCCTGCCTCTGGGCCCGGGGGCAGCGCAGAGCCGCCCGGGCCAGGAGCCGCGGCAAGCCTCTTCCTCCCGGGATGTGCCCAACCCCTTTGAAAGCCATCCAAACTGGTGGCCGCCGCTGCTTCCCGCGGCAGCGAGCTCCACAGCGCCACTCCGCGCTGCGCGAAGGCCGCCCGCGCCCCCGCCAGCTTCAGGGGAGGCCCCGGGGTCCCGCGTCTTGAGAGCGGGAGGACAGCCTCCCCCTCCCCGCGCGCCCCACCCCAGGCCCGCCTCCGCGGCCTCCCGCGTCTCCCCTCACGCTCCTCCTCCCCGGGCTAAGCCAGCCCGGCCGCTGCAGCCTCCCCGCCCCGACGCGGCTCTTGCCCTCCAGCCCCCCCGCGCGCAACGCCCCCCGCCCCCCCTCCGCAGTCGCCTCCTCGCCCCGCGGCGGCGTGGTTAGGGCGGGGCCGACGCCCCCAAGCAAGGCCGGCCGGGGAGCTTTTGCGCCCCCTGCGAGAAGCCAGAATCACGCACCCGGACCAGGGCGCGCGGACACCGCGGCTGAAGGCCGGGCAAGGAGGCGCCTCCTCTCGCTGCCCCCCCCGGCTCCAGGCGAAAGCGCGCCCCGCCCGCCCGCTCGCTCCCTGGCCGTTTGCTTCGGCGTGAAGCCTGCGCTGTGCGCCCTCCCTCCCGTTCCCCAACCTGCACAGCCGGCCCCACACAGAACCGCTTCCCTCTTCAGCCCGGCAGCCCCGCGCGGCAGGCCAAGCGGTGAGATGACTGGGACGGCCCTGGGGGGCGGAGAGAGCCCTTCAGCGCGGCGGATGCGAAGCCGCCAGCAGAGCCCCGCCAGCTGCAGCCACAGGGCTGCTGGGTCCATGCACTGGTTCCGCCCTGCCAGATCCATCACTTCCACCTCACCTCTCACAAGGTCAGCGTAAGAAGAGCCTTGAGGCCGGGTCAGGTCCAGGTGGGTCCATGTCCCCCAGCACCCCACCGTGGTCAAGCAGGTTACATGAAGAGCACACACACACCCTCCTGCAACTGGTGTAATGAGGTATGCTGCCTCTAGCCATGCAGGCTCCATCTAGCTCTCACAGTTCATCAACCTGTCCTCTAACGATGATGTAAATTTGCAAACTGCCCTTTAGGACGCAAGGTGTGTACACAACATCCAAAACAAATTCAATATAAAAACCATACAATAACACAGTAAAAAGCAAATGAAACAACAACAACTCTTCAACCAACAAACCAAACAATCAATTCAAGTTAAAATAATTTAAAATCTAATTTAATTTTTTTAATTAAAATTATAAAATAACCAATGCTAAAATACCTGGGCAAAAAGAAATGATTTAACTTGGCACTGAAAAGAAAAGAACATTGGCACCAATTAGATCTCCTTCGGAGGAGCATTCCAGGGTTGAGGAGCCACCACTGAGAAGGCCCTCTTCTTTGTGGCTTTGTAATGTCTCTCTCCCACTGATGGAATTCAGAGAAGGGCCTCCTGATGCCTCCGTTCTCTTGCCCTCTGCCACACGGCGCTCTCTCCCACAAGACCCCAACCTTTTCACTCAGAACTGGGGGGGAGGGATCTTGAAACTTGTCACTGTGATGGGCTGGTGAGCCATGCACCACACACAAGCCGTTACCATGGCCAAATGAGAAGAGCAGTTGCCACAGCCAGGTGAGTCATGTACCCCAAAGGTTCCCTGTTTATCAAGAGGGGGCTGTCCTAAAAAGTGAATCAGCCTCCACAGACGAACAGGAATATCTGTTTGGAAGCCAACATGGCCAGGCCGGCTGGGGTTCCTGCATGCTCTGGGAAGAGGGCAGAGCCAAATCCCATCCCTGGGGCCTTTGGGGGCAGCCTGAGCATGCAAGGGGTGGGCAGCACCAGGCACACCGTCACACAGGCAGTGTGGTCCACCAAGTGAAGAGCCAGCGAGGCGTGTGCCTTGGTCCAGGGCTGCAGTCAGCATGGCCGGGGGGGGGGGGGGGGCTGGAAAGAGAGTCAGCCAAGGAGTGGCAGGGTGGCCTGGCAGCGGGACGAGCACCCGTCCATCTCCAGGGCGACTTGAGTAGGGAAATGCCAGGCAAGCAGATGGGAAAAGCCATCTCCACGGCAACAGAAACAAGCTGGCAGAGACCAGGAGAGAAAAGAACAAGGTGCAAGAAATGGGAGGGTGGAGAGAACGAGAGAGACCGAGGCTTTGCAGGCATGAAGAGTCGCCCGGCTCCACATTCCCCTGGAAAAAGCCCATGTGATAAGCAAAGCCTCCTGAAGTGATCTTTGAAGTGAAGCGTTCTTCTGAAAGTATGAAAGAGACTCAAAAGGATTCACTTTGTGCAGCACTGCAGCTGGAGAAGGGAAACTTGGGCCTCTTTTAAGAACACGCACTCACACAAAATGGGGGAGAGGAGGGAGCGCCACATTCATCACCATGCCAAAGCCATGGCCTCACTCAGTCAGGCCTCAGCAGGCAAATTCCTTCCCAAACTGAAGCATCGCTCGCTCGCTTCGGGGGCTGGCCCTGGGGGCTCATTTATTATTTCCCAGTTGGACTTTTAAGGCCTAAACACAAAGAACAAATACCTTATTAAAGCCAGAAGGGGTGGGGGTGGGAAGCAGAGGGAGATGATGCTTAAACGGCTGTGAAAATATGTTGCAATTGCTGGATTCCTGGCATGGTTCAAGTTCCACGCAGGCTGAAGCTTCATTAAGAGGGTTTGGGCACAAACAGGCGTGGCAGAGGCTGAGAGCTGTGGCAGGACATGGGGGGGCAGCTCCCATGCAAAGAAGATCGCTGAGCAGTGGGCCTCTTGGCCAAGAGGAGGATGGAGGGGCCTGCACTCAGCACTGGGCTCCCATCGCCTTGGCGGATGCCAGGAAAACGCCCCCGTCTCTCTGAGCCCGGACATGAGAATTCGGCCTCAGAGATCTGGTCCAGAGACCACGGCCCACCATCTCGTCATGGCTGCTGCTGATGGCTGGGGAAACACAATCTGCCACCATGTGTGCAACCTGAGCCACATTTCAACCCCCTGAATGAGGGCGGCTTCCTTCGTCCTCCGCACATTGCGAGGCTCTCCAGATGAGCCCCTGAACGCTTATCCCCTAGACCCCCAGGGGAAGAGAGGGGCTTCTCGCCGGGCCACGAGAGCAGCGGTGGGCAGCGCGGCGCCCACGAGACCGTTCTTGGCACCCAGCAAGGCGCCCTCCCCTCCCGCTCCCTTTCAAGTAACAAGCCGATTCTGTCGGTGCCGAAAACCGCGGCTCGAAGGGGGCGTTTCCGGCGCGGGGCTCGGGCCCACCGCGGCCTTGCACTCAGCCGTTCTCTGGGCCCGGCGACCTGCCCTCGGCCGCGCCTCCCAGGACGGCTCCTCAACGGCCAGCGGTGCCCACGGGTCGCAGAAGGGGCCTTCCCTGCTCTCGAGGCCTGTGGCCGGCCGGCCGCCGCCCCCTTGCCCGACCCCGCATCGCGCCAGTCGGCCCGGATCGGGGCCGCCGCGCCCCGCGCACGCCCGCGAGCAGCGGCGAGGGGTCTCCCGGGCGGCCGCGCTCGGGAAGCGGCGGCCAGCGGGGGCTGCGTCCAGGCCACCAGCCCTGTGCGCCGCCCATGCGAAGCCGAGCCGCCTTGCGGAAGGGGAGGCGAGGCGAGGCCGGCGCGGCGGCCGGAGCCCCGTCAGGCGCGCGGGCCGAGGGCGCCGTCCGGGATACCTGCAGCTCCTCGGCGGGCCAGCCGGCCACGTCCGCTGCGGGGCAGCTTCGGGCCGGCTCCGCGGCCGGGCGCAGCCTCGGCCGCTCCGCCCTGGGCGCGAACTGCGGCGGAGCCCCGGCAGGGGGCGCCCCGCGGCTCGCCCGGGGACTCCCGCGAGAAGGCGCAGCGCAGCCGCCGCCTCCAGGCGCCCGTTCAACGAGACCCGCCCGCGCGCCCCGGTGGGGGCGCGGCGCCGCCCACGCGAGCGCCCGGAGGCGCCGCCCGCCCGGCCCCGCACGCGCCCGCCTCTCGCTGCGCGGAGCGCGGCTCCTGCGTGGGCGACAGCGCTGCGGAGCACGGCGGGCAGGCGGCGGGGGCGCGGCCTGCCGGAGGCCGCGGCGGACGCCGGCGGGCCCGAGGCGGCGGCCGCTCTGCTGGGCGGCCTCGCGGCCAGCCGGCGCCGGCGCCGCAGGGGCGGGCGGCCCTCCGCCTGTTCTGGCCCGCGACTCCCGCCAGCCGCAGCTGAGGCGCGGCGACCTCCGGGGCGCGAGCTGCGCCGCCCGGCGGGCCCGCCAGGACCCGCAGCCCTTCCGGCGGGGCCGCGCCGGCCGCTTCCGCAGGCCGCAGCAGGCCGGCTGCGTGGCCGGCGCGCTCACGGACCGTCCGGCAGCTGCGCGGCCCCCGCCGCCAGACGGCGGGGCGGGCAGAGGAGGCGGGAGAGCGGCGGCCTGCCCGCGCTGCCAGCGGCCCAGAGCGCCGCGCCCCGCTCAGGCCAGGGGCCCGGACTCCCGGCGGGGGCGCGGGGCGCCTGCCGCTTCAAAGCCCCCGCCGGGCCCGGCAATCTCGCGGCCGCCCCGCAGACCCGCCGCCGGAAGGAGGGGCGCCCGCCTCCGCTCCAGCAGGGGCAGTCGAGGCGGGAGGGCGCCGCGAAGGCCTCCCCGTTGCTCTCCTCGCGGAAGCGGGGCGCAGCCCCTGCCCACGGCGCCCCTTCTGGAGGGCCGCAGCCGCGCCGGGCCAGGCTGGCTTCCCCTTCCGGCAGGCGCGGGAGGAAAGGGCTCGCTGGGGCGCGGGGCAGCCCCCCGCAGCTGCCGCCTGGCGGGCGGCCTTGGCGCTGGGCCCGGAGGGGCTATTCTAAGGCGGCCAGCCGTGGGCCCGCCGCACCCCCGGCTCGGCTCCTTATCAGAGCCAGCCGGAAGGACAGAAGCTCCCAGGACGTCCGTAGGCGAGAGGGCGGGCTGGTGCCAAGAGCGGGAGGCGCTCTTGGAGCCACACGCGGGCTGCGGGCAAGAAGGCGCCCTTCCGCTCAAGCTTCTTGCCAGGGACAGGCCCTCTGCGCAGAGAGCATTCAGCCGAAAGGAGGTGCGGACCTGCATTTCTGGAGGCGACCAAGCGCACGCATGCACACGCCCCGAGCCATTCTGGATCCCACCTGCACCCTCATCCCTGCTGCTGTTGGATGGCCACCTCCAGGCCCTCCTGGCTTGCCACCTCTGGAACACCACTTTCTGGAGCAGGAGGCCCACCAAAAATGAACAAGACGCCGCCTCCCAAGAGCTGAATCCCAAGGGCACCTGCAGCCCACAGTCATGACCTCCAGGGTTTCTCTTCAGCCCCCCTTCTCCCACCTAGGGGGCAGCAGCCACCACACCAGCATTACGGGGCTGGAGGGCAGAATGAGCTGCTGCCTGTGTTTCTTGGTGAGAGAGGGAGGCCCTTTTCCATTTAGGCCCTGCTGCCTTCATACAGGAAATGTTCCCTCTACACTATAGCCGTGGCCTGTAACGGGGAGGCAACCTGGTGGCCACCAGATGTTTTGGACTACAATTCCCATCAGCCTCAGCCAACATGGCCAATGGTGAGGGATGCCCCAAACATCTGGAGGGCGCCAGCTTGCCTCTCTCCCTTATCTACAACATCAATTCCATACAGCCATTTCCCTCCTGTTTTTAAAGTGATACCACCCACCCCAATTGAAAGCCAATGGTCCATTTTGTGTTGTGTTCAAGTCTCAACCATCACAACTACCGTGGCCCCAAAATATGCCCAGCTCCCCCCACCCAACCCTCATTTCTCTGGTGGGCGGCAGGGAAGGCCTCAGAAGGCAGGAGGTCTTTGAGGACAGACCCCAAAGCCCCAGTCTTCAGAGCCCAAAGAATGCGCTCCCCTCCAGTAGGCATGACAGCCAGAAGGCTGTCTAAGGAGAGACGGGGCTTAGGAGAGAAGCCAGGGAGCCCTCAGCCATCTCTGCCCCCCTCCCTGCACCCCACCCCAGGACTAAAATGTTCTGAGAGAGAGGGGAAGGAGATGGGTGGTTACAAGTTCATTTAAAAGTTTTATTCCTTTATAAAATCTCTTTCCAGACAATTTCATAAAATGCGAATAAATTACTGAATGAGAGCTTTATTTTGGAATATTCCAAAAAGAAAAAGAAAGGCTTTCTTAAGTACTAAAATTTCCAGGGAAATAAACTAGATTTTTAAAAAAAAAAAAAAAAACAACAACCCTAAATACAGACACAAGTCACCCAGCAACTTTGCAGCAAGGATGGCATCCTCCAAAAAGGAGACGGCTGCAATCTGAACCATGGTGATAACAACAACGTGAGAACGTGAGACCAGACGGTGGGGGCTGTCTGAGCACTCCACAGCAGGAGGCAGCGGCAGCGCCACAGCCCAGAGGGCGCACAAGAGGCTCTGCGAACTTCAGCCTGTGCTTCCCCTGTGGAGGGCTTTCATACAGCATGGGGAGCGGCTAGAGAAAACACATCACAGTTAAAAGGGGGGGACCCCCCCCACTTTTAGAGACACTCGCGTTTGGGCCAGGAAAGCCAGCTTAACAGGCGAAGCAACTTTTGCTTGGAGGTGTGGAGCGAAGGGGATGTCGGACTCGGGCCATGCTCCGTTTGCTGTAGACTGCAACACCCTGCTACTCCTGGAAGTACATGGATTCCGTGACCACTTAACCCAAGTCTTGCTAACAGTTCTGCGTCCTTATGGCGGGGGGGGGGGGTTACGGAACACGTATGTTAGTTTCCAGTAGCATTTTGTACCGAAATCCTGAACACTGTCGTTTAGGAATGGAGACCAAGGATGCGGTCCAAACAGCTTTCAAACTTTAACAAGAATGGAGCTGCTGCTGTTGCTAATCCACAAAAACAAGAACTTTCCTCAACGGGGGGAAAAGAAGGGCACGGGGTGGAACACAAGGACACAAATACTTCAAAAGAACTGGGGCTGGGGAGCAACTAGCGAGAGCACTCGGGGCAACGCCTGCCCCCACCCAAGGGAGAAGTGCCATGAGCAGGAAAGCTGGGACTACCTGGGCTACAAAGCAGCATCCCCCCTGCCCCGCCAAGACAGACAGTTCCGGGGGGGAGGGAGCAATGCTGGCATCAAGCCTGGGTCAGGCATCATCCGGATCTGGCAGCTCCTGGAAAGGAGAGACATCGGAGAGCCAGGCCGCCTGTGGACCCACAGGACGAATGTTCAAAGACTCAAGCAGGATGGGTCCCTTGGCCTCCTCCAGATGAGCCCTGCCAAATATCCCTCACCAAACCGGCAGCGTTGACACAGCACTGAGCCAAGCACCAACGCCGCCACCTCTCCTTGCGTGCCACAGGCCTTGCAAATTGCCTGGGGGCCCAACAGATTCCTAGGCTGGCCAGCCACAGGGGCAGGAGGAGGAAAAGGAGAGGCCCTAAAATCCATACTTGGCCTGCGTCTGACGCCTGCTGAGCTTATTTTCAGCCCAGGTGTTCTTCAGCTCCAGCTCTCGTTCTTTTGCCTGCCCCAGAAAAAGAAAGAAAAATGGGTGGCAGGTTAGAGGCAGAGTCATTCCTTTTACAATGACCCGCCCAAGCCATAGGACTCAGCGGATGCCACTCCTCCCTCAGCCCTAGCCCTGCTGTGGAAAACCCAGCGTGCCCCCAGCAAGGCCAGGAACGCCCCCTCCCTGCTTCCCAGGAATGTCTGCAGCCACACATGCCTCGACCTGGAGGATGCAGCACTCACTGCAGGGCAAGGCTGAGCATGAACTGGCGAGACAGCTCTGGGACAGGACAGAGGAAGCCTGGACCGAGGCTGGCCTGCATGCCGCTAAGAGGCTCGCAGCTGCTCTGGCCCAACAGAGCCTCAGCGGGCGTCTCAGGCACCCAACCTTTGCATTCAGCCTCCAGCCATTTCCAGAACACCCCGCAGGTTTGTCCAGCCACAGCAGCTCTGCACTTGCTCTGCCATCCACACTAGCAGAGACACCGCTGTGCGTCAGTGGCTCCGCCGCAGCTCTTGGGAGTCTGTGTTCAGCCAGAAGAGGGCAGCATCGCTGAGCCCCCACCAGAGACTTGGGGCAGCTCAGATGGCAGGCCAGAAGCTGTTGACGGGAACGCCAGCCGGCAAGGGGGCTACTGCTGAACGGGAGGGGTGGCGGCCAGGCAGCATCTGCAGCAGCGGGGAAGAGGGGTGCATAGGGATGCTCCTCTTGTGAGCCACTGCGACCAGGGGACAGAGGCTGAGCAAGGCTGGACCAGGAGAGCCTCGGGGGGAGCTGCAGAGCGTGGCCAAGTGGGGAGCCTCCTCACCTGGTGAATCAGGTACGTGATCTGGTGCTTCCTCCGCTGCTGCCCCGTGGGCTGTTCCCCCTTTTTCTGGAGTAAAACAGTGTGTCAGAAGCAGTCACCCTTTCGGGTGCCCTCTGTGCAGAAGGGGAAAGGAAACACTTCCCTCTGAGGACACAGGGCAGCCTCCTCACCCCAAACCCACGCCCAGGACAACTCACCTCCTAGCATGTTGTTTGTAACTTTTCTCCAGCACCAGGGATGGGCTCAAGCCATGCGCAGGAGAGCTGCCCACCACCCAGAGGGAGGGATCGCGTGGACTCCCTGCCTCAAGATCACTGACCTTGCTGAACGATTTCATGTTCTGCTCCTCCGTCAAGGACTTGGTCAGCCATTGTTGTGCGCCGCTCAGCTGGTCGTCCCCCTTGATCTCCACAAAGTTGATCTCCTCCCGTCCTCGGTTCCGCTTGCCCTGGAGCCGCTTGAACTGAGCAAGGGATTGAAGGAGAAACAGGTTGCAGCGGCAGGGCGGGCATCCCTTGGACCCTTAAGAGCCCCCAGGATTCCCAAAGGGCCAACCTCGCGGCTCTCAGCCTGCCACCACGCACAGCATGCAGCAGCACCACCCCCTCCCAAGGAAGGCCCCTGACTCAGCCAAGGCTGCACTTTCTCCTTGCAGCACAACCACGGGGATCAGCAGGATCTGGGAAAAATGGAGCCTGAGAAAAATGAGCAAAGCAGGCAAGCCAGCATTAAGGCACACATGCACAGACTCCTCCTGCACAACACAGAGCCAGGGGCAACTGCTCACGGCTCCCTTTCCATTCTGACTCTTGCTCTCACCGCTGCAGAGAAATCTGGCATCATGAAGGCTTGGAACCCGAAGGCAAACAAGAATGAACCTTGGGCTCCCCTTCTTTAGCTGTCTGCCCATAAAACAAGAAGGGCTGGTAGTGACTGCAGGGGGGCCACAGGGGGATGACCGAGAGAAGATGCTTCTCAGGGTGCCCTGCCGCCCCCCACGAGCCACTGGGGAGATTTCAGCAATTCCACATTTCTCACTCCAGTTCTCCATATTTGTCTTAAATATTAGGGACGAGCTCCTGCAGAAAGACGAAAGTGAAGGCTTAAGCTGCACACCCCACGAACGCAGAGACTCCCTCGGAGATTCTCCTGGTCATGTTCCAAGGCAAGCCGTGCCATATGTGCCTTACATCTCTTGGTGGCCAGAGGCTGCATCCCGAAAAGGCCCTGCCTTTTCCTCTCTGCCACCAGAAGGCAACAATCCAGTGAATAATCCAGTTCCAGACACAGCAGAAGTCAGGGAAGGCAAACAGGAGGGCACAGAGTCCCCCCTAATTCCATTAATTCCAGGCTCACTGAGGTTGAGCCAGAGGGAAACATCCAGAAACCACTCCAGGAACCGGGCCGGCACAACCACACACAAACACCCAGCCTACTGGAAGCACAGCAAACAGATCTTCCGGGGAGCCCCAAATAGACCCCCAGAAATGTCGAAACCAGGCATTTGGCAGCATGTGATGAGTTTTAATCAATCCTGGATTGTCTTATGGTTATGGTTGATTGCTTGAGATTGCTTGCTTGAAGTTGTTTTAGATATATGTTCTCCTCTGTATGTTGTCTGTTCCTGTGTTTTTTATGTAAATGGCTTTTAACCTCTGCATACTGTATTTGTAATGTTTTTAATTTTTGTAAACCGCCCAGGGAGCTTTGACTATTGCGTGGTACAGAAATGTAGTGAATAGTAATAATAGTAACAATAATACCACCACCGTTTACTACTCTATCCATAAACAGAGGAGCCGGGAAGGGAAGAGGTGATTATTTAATGAGACAAGAATGAAAGCTCCACCGCTGAGGGTCCCATCCTGCCCACGGACTCTATGGAGAAGGTCCTGTTCAGGTACTCTGAGTTCTCGTAAGCTAAAAGCCAACAGGTCCACCACATTTTGCAAAGATCACACACCTTGCGTGGGGCTGCTCGAGCTCATCCACCGGCCAGCGTGGAAGCCACGTTCTGGGGTCTGTTGCGTGGCTGCAGCCATACAAACCCCGCCACGTGCAGAAGACCTGCCCCAAATGCTGGCGAGGCCCACCATTGCTGCCAGCCCCTGCGCCCCTAGGAGATTGCAGTCTCTGGCAACACGTCACCCACAAGCAGCTGCTCACCGCTTCATCGTCCATGAAGGAGGCGGCGGCATCGCTGCTCATCTCCTGGGGCGGCCCCAGTGCCGGGTCATTTTCCTGGTAGTAGCCACTGCTGTAGTACTCCTGCTGCAGGGACAGAAAAGCAAAGGGATCCCCTCAGTAGCAGAGACATCGACCCCAAGGCCAGCTTCACCGCCTGCCACCGCCACCACCACTTTTTCTCACAGCACTCCCCCCACCCCCAAAATACCAGGCTCCCTTTAATCCTCTCTCCTCCCTAGCAGCTACCCTCTGCGCAGGCTCCTCCTACCCAGATGCTTACGGGGCTTCCCAAAATCAAAGCCACCAGCAAGAGGTCATCTCCAAAGCAAAGCTCCTGGCCGCACAACCAAGGGCTCTCCTCTCACCTGATAATAAGCACTGGTGCCACCCGCATTGCTGTAGCCAGGATACAGAGGGTACGGCTGGGTGCTGTAGTCTTCACCAGGCTTTGGTGCCCAGCCATGGGGAGCAGCGCTCGAACCTGGTGCTGTCTTGAACTCCAGCGGGGCATTGGCAGTGGTGGCATCCTGGCCTTCAGGCTCAGGCCCCGGCTCCGTTCCAGGGGGCAGGTCATCTGGCACTACTGTGCCAGAGAACATGTAACCCTCAGGGCTTGGGGGGGGCGGCTCGCTCCGGCTGGACAATGAGAAATAGTTCTCGGGGGCCACCTCCTCATCGCTGTCGTTCTCTTCCTGGGTGATCTGCTTGGTCACCTGCAGGGCAGCACTCTTGGCGGCTGCCTTGATGGCAGACGGGGAAGGAGTTGTTGTCACAGCAGAGGCAGCCTTGAGCGGTGGTTTTGGCTTGGAGGCTGCTGCCGTTGCTGCTGCCAGGCCTTGGGCGGGTTTGGCCCCCAGGGAGTTCTCGGCAGCTTTCCTGGAGAAAGCATACGGCAGGAGCAGCCTGTTTGTCTCTTTCACTGTCAAGTTTTTGGGCTGAGGAAGAAGAGCAGACAACCCAGATCCCTCACTGTGGCCCTGTGATGAAGACGAAAAGTGACAAGGTAAGAAGAGAGGGGTCTTTCTTCACCCAGCCCCTTCCCTCTGGCTGGAGCGCATCCTGCTGACAAACGGACAGCTTGGCCAGCCCACTCCAAGGGCTGCAGCCTGCAAAATATCCATCCAAGTGACGATCCCTGCACCCTTCACCACAAACATGAAGGAGCTCTCTGGCTGACTGCAGCAACAGCTCCTGCTCAGAGGAGAGGGGAGCTAAACCCACAGAACAGTATCAGGCTTTCCCCTTGCCTCTTTACACCAGACATTACAACAAAGTCCTTGTTACAGCTGACACAACTGTGACTGCTACAAGCAAGAAGCTTGGCTGCTATGTACAGCATTAAAGGTGGGCTGGCAGACCTCAGGGAGAGAGCACCACTGCAAAAAGCCCCCCCCCCATGTTTTGGCCCAACTCCCATCAGCCCCAGCCAGCAGTCTAAGATTACAAAGGAATGGAAAGTACCAGCCTAGCAAAGCGACTATATTTCTCCAAGGAGGAAAGAACAAGGCACCCTTTCCCCTCTTTTCAGGTCCAGTTGGGCTGGTGAGTGGAAATATCATCGAGTTGGACTAGTAGGGTTTTATGAAGAACCCAATGCAGCCAATTAAACCACCCGAACAATTGCCCAGGGGACCAGGATATTGGTCTCTCCTGTACACCCTTTTAGCTCAAACAGGCCTGACCAAAGGGGCAGCCCTCCTCCTTCAAAACAAGGCAGCCTTCATCCCTTACGGGGACACAACATGGACAAGTCCTCACCTGGAAGGCAAGCTGTTTCTTTGCCGGCTCATCTTCCTCTGAATCTGACTGAAAAAGAGAGAAACGGAACTGAGTGCAAGGGGGAAAGAAGGGCATTTTTTCACTTGGCAGCTCTAAACAGAAGCCATCTCTCTGCCAAGGTGGATGTTGGATTTTATTTGTAAGTCCAGCTCAGTGACTTCCAAGGCTGGACACTGAAGCTAGAAGCTCTGGGACCTGTTTGACTCCCGTGGTCTTGGCAGCTCAGAAAGAACAAGTCAAGAAGCCTCACATGGTTACCCAGGCCTGAAGTGCTTGTGTGCATCCAGGCAGGGAAATGTACCTAAAGCCACAGGATGGGAAACGACCCAAAGGAGTTAAGATTGCCTGGAGATGGGGAAGGCCCTAAACAGCCCCAAATTCTGCAGCAAGATTAAGCATGTTATGCAGAACTATGAGGCACTGTGTCACTGACATGGTTTTTGCTCACTCTCTCCCCTTGCCAGCAGTTTTGATGCAAGAAGCATTTGGCAACTCCTCCACTCCCTCCTGCTGCAACTCGATGATAAGAGCAAGTCATAACCGTCTCTCTTTGTGCAACTGCCTCTGCGCTGTGCTTGACAAGAGTGCTGAGGAGCCCAAGTGCTCCACCTCCAACCGGAACCATCTTCCTTCTCTGCACAACCCCACTCACAACTTCCTGCAATCCCAAAGGTTTCAGAACCAGGCCACAAAATGCAAAATTCCACTCTCCAGTGCAGCAAAGTTCTGAGCACGTTGGGTTTCACTTCCAAAAGAAGAGCAAGTTCCAAGTTGCTAGAAAAGCAACAGAAAAACTAAATATGGGTGGATAGTTCCCACAGAAGACCCAGAAAGCATAGCAAGGTAGAGGGTACTCCAGTGGTTGGGGGTATAATTTCATTTGCTTTTCAGTCTTACTTCATCTGCCCACTCATGCACGTCATGCACCAAACAGCACGTTAACTACATACTAAAACATTTTCTATGCAACTTATTTTTTAACTCCACACTCTGACCTTCAGGTCACCTCGCAGTGTTTTATACATGGGCTGATGTAAGCATCCAGGCATCTTCCTCTACCCAGGAGTTTGGGGAGATCGCAATCAAGAAGCTACGCTGCACAAGTCAACTACATCTGGATAAAAATACCCAAAGTCTGGAAAACACGACTGGCTATGAAAACCACCAGGCAATAACCTCAAGCTAACACCTCTTGTGCTGTGTGTCGCTGTATCAGTTTGAGTTCTACAAACTACTGGATGGATTTTAAGTGCTTCTGGACACAGGGCAGACTTGAATCTTACAATAGCAGCCACCACGACACACACATATGCACCAACTTTTGCCAGGGCTAAAGTGTCCACCTCCCTTTATGCTCACGAAGCTGCAGCACCTCACCTTGAGTGGAAGGGAAAGTGATGCAGGCAAACAATTTCCATGCAGTTTGCTGGCTAGAGGGTCAAGTGGCACAGCCTCAAGATGCCAGCCATGGGCTCTGGTACAAGCCCATCTTCTCTGCCCAGGGGAAAGGAAACCCTCTCTATGGAAGAGCTGCTCACAGTGCAGCGGGGGCCGATTGGTCACTTACAGGGCAATCCTATTTTATCACTGGACAAAGCAGAACAAGCAGTGAAGGCTATGCTAAGTTTTGAGGTTTGATATCTGAGGAGGCCTGATGGGCGGCACCTTCTGTTTCTAGAGGGGCAAAATCACCAGCCACATACAGCCACAATTACTCCAGTGCCAGCCACAGCCAAAAGCCACAGGAAAGTCTGGACGCTCCTCCCGTAGATCGTGTATGCAACATAACCATCAACTTCCTGCTAGGTTTTTTAAAATAAGCATTTGCACAGCTGTTGCCTTTATTACATTGATTTTGTACCTCTGCACAGTTTTCTTATGGCTGATACAAGAGAGCCCGGAACTCCGTCTGGCTTGCTCCCAAGTAAACATAAATCACTAGCAAATTTCTATTCAGCCAGGCCTTCAGCATATAGGAGGGGTTGCTGTCCAAGGGCAGTGATTGGTTAGGTGCAGCTGCTGCTTTTCTTTACTGATGAATTTGTCAATTTGTCTTTAATTGGTATCAAATGTGTTAGCTGCATTTCTCGCTTTTATTTGAGTTTTAGTCTTGTTAGCCGCTTTGGATGCCAATTTTGACAGAAAGGTGGGAAATAACTTTAGAGAGAGCATGTTTAGAGAGAGAAAAGTCCTGCAATTCCCAGCATGGCTGGCTGGAGGGATGCAGGGAGCTGTAGGGCTTTTGTCTGTCTAAACACGCAGAGGACTGCGCCCTAATCAATACAGGAAAAATCAAATAAGGCTGGCGAGGCCGCGGCCACGTTCGGGGGCAGCCCCCCCGCCGACTCCTCCGCCCCCACCGAAGGGCCTTTCTTTGCTCCTCCGGCCGAGGCCGCGGCCTGTGGGGATGGAGCCAGGCAGGCAGGCGAAGGCAGGCCAGGCCGAGAAGCGGCCCTGAAGACACGCCCGGGGCCAGGCTCCCCCATCCCGCCCGCTCGCCCGCCCGCCCGCCACTCACGTCCCCCGAGTGCAGCTGAGGTGCGGCGATCCGGACAGGCTGCGTCCTCTTCTTGGGCTTGGCGGGGAGGCCGGGCTCGGACGAACCGGAGACGGGCGGAGGAACCGGCGGGAAGGCGGCCGAGGGGTGCCGGTGGGCAGGAGGGGGAAGAGGCAGGAGGGGAGGCGGCGGGAGGGCCCCGAGTCGAGACGCCTCGCCGGGAGGGGGCGGCGGCGACGGGGAAAGGGAGGAAGAAAAGCCCGCCTGGAGCGGCGGCGGCAGCGCGAAGCCGAGGCCGGCCTTGGGCGGAGGCAGGGCGGAGAAGAGTCCCCCGCGCTTGCCCGGCTCCCCTCCGGCGTCCTCGTCCGGCTCGTCTTCCTCCTCCTCATCTTCCTCCTCGGCTGCGTCACTTGCTGCCGCCTCCTCCTCCTCGCTGCTGGCGTAGGCCACCAAGGACATGACGCCGGCGGCTGGTGCTACGCAAGGCCGAGGCTGCGCCCGCCACAGTAGGCCACGCCCGCTGAGCGTGAACCCCGCTAGGCCGCAGCGGTCGTCATGGCAACGCCGCCGTCCGCCGGAAGGGAGGCCGGAGCGGGACGGGCTGTCGCTGCCACCCGTCGTCGCAAGGCCGCTCCCGCCCGCCCTCGCTCGCACTCGGCTCCGGGTAATGGCGGCCACCGTGGAAGGAGAAGGGAAACTTCTCCCTCCTCCTTCTCCCGCCCTCCTCAGCGCAAAAGCAGGGACAGAAAACTACAACTCCCAGAAGCCGCTGCGCCGAAAGCCGCCATTGGCCCGCCGGTATCCTACTGCGCGATGCTTGCCGGGAAGCAGAGTCTTAGGCGGCTCCCGCCTTCCCTACCACCTCCGACCTCCAGGGAGGAAATGCCACAACTCCCATCGGCCGTTTCGCGCGCTCGGCTCGTGTGCTCAGCCGGAGGATCAGCGAAGGCCGCAAAATGGCTGTGCGAGTGGGCGGGGCTTGGCGGCGGCCTTGAAAGTCGCCCCGAGGAGCATGCAGAGGGCGGCGAAGAGGGCCCGAAGAAACTAGAGGGCGGGGCGGGGCGGGGGGCCGCTCTTTTAAGGCAGCCTTTCCCGAGGAGCACCTTGAAGCCCGCTGGGGTGTGTTTCATACCGGAAGGCGGAGTACAAAACTCAAGGGGTGTTACGTGCAACATGCAGGCGCCTTAAGCCGTTCGAGGTCCGGGCAGCGCCGACCTCGAACACACGGCGCTGCTGCTGCGCGCCTGCCCCCCCGCGCTGTGCTCGGGGCCCCTTCGAGCCCCTCTCCGCCGGGGCCGCCTCCGCGCAGCCCGGTCCCGCGCAGCCGGGGGTGCCTGCCGGCGCGCCCGCGCTCTGCGCCGCCTGTCCGGAGCCGCTTCCTCGGGAGCCAGGCCCGGCCGAGGCCGCGCGCCGAGCAGTCACCGTGGGCGGCGGGCCGCGGCCAAGCCCCGCTCCGCCCCGCCGGGACGGGCCTTCCCGCCGGCGCGCGCTCGGCCGTCGGCCGGCCTCCGCGCCGCCAGCCTGCGCTGCGCTGCGGCCAGGGGCGGGAGGCGTCGGCGGCCGCCAGGCGGGAGCAGCAGCGAGCCGGCGCGGGGGAGGGGCGGGGGGAGGGGAGGGCGCGCGGGGGAGGGCCCAGCAGGAGCAGCCGCCGCAGCCGCCTTTCAAACAACAGGCGCCCCCGGAGCCTCCGGCGCGCCTGCCCACTGCTGCTCGGCGGCCGAGAGCGCGGCGGCGAGGCGCTCGTGCTCGCTCTCGCGCGGAGGAGGCGCGGCGCCAGGCAGCCATCCCGCCAGGCCCGGCGCCTCTGCCGCCGCGCCATGTCCCGCTCCAACCGGCAGCGCGAGTACAAGTGCGGCGACCTGGTCTTCGCCAAGATGAAGGGCTACCCGCACTGGCCCGCCCGGGTAAGCGGCGGCGGCTGGCGCGCCGGGAGCGCCGGGCCCGCTCCCGCGGGGCTGAGCGTGCGCGCGGCTTGCGCCGGCTCCCGCGGAACGGCGGCCGGGCGGCGGCGGCGGCGCAGGTGCCCCTCGGCGGCGGCGCGGCGAGGCGCGCGGGGGCGGCGCCGAGGCGACTCTGCGCGGCGCGGGCGAGCGCGCCAAGTGCGAGGAGCCTCCGTGGAGGGGAGCCGCGCTGCGCTGCGCCGGGCCTGCTCGGGCCTCCCGGGGCAGGAAGCGACCTGGCGGAGGCTGAGCCAGGCGGGCCTCGCTTGCCCGCCAGCCGGCCCCGTGGCGCTCCCGCCCCGTGGCTTAAGGCTGGGCGGCCCCTGCCGAGCCCCGAGCCGGCCCCGCGGAAGCCCCAGGCTGCCGCGGCCTGCGGCGGCGAGGCCTCTCGCCTTCCTCCCTCTCCGCTTGGCGGGCTCCCCTTGCCTCCCACCCGAGCTCGGGTTGCGTTCGGCCCGGGGCGCAGGGTGAAGCGGACCCCGCGGCTTTCACGGCGCATTTGTATCTCCACGGCCTTGTCGCGTGGGTGTCTCTTGTGCGAGCCCCCTGGAGCGTTCGCTGTGGTACAGAAGTGGCAGGTTAGAAACGAAATGGGGGGAGCAAATGTGCAGGCAGCCCTCTTCCAGCATGTGTGGATGTGTACACGTGTTCGTACACACGAACCCATACTGCAACCGACTTGCGCCAAATTCCATAAATGTGTGCAACCCAGCAGGTCTTTTGCACTTGGGAAATGAGGACTAAATTTACACCATTTGATTTCTGATAAATGGCAATTTACAGTGCAATTCTTTCCATGTTTACTCAGAAGTAAGCCCCATTAAATTCAGTGGGGCTTATTCCCAGCTATATGGGGTAAGCTACAGCCTTAGGGCACAATGCTATGCATGTTTAGGCAGAAAAAAGTGCTGCAGTTCCCAGCATCCCTCCTGCCAGCCAGCGTGCAAACTGGACTTTTTCTCTCTAGACATGCATAGGTTTTCACCTTTAGTCAGTGAACGCCAGATCTGCTCACAAAAGTTGGTGGGAACTGTATTGCCTGCTTGTAAAGCTCAACATGTGCAGGTGTTTGTAAGATGAGGCCCGAGAGCCTTTGAACACATGAGAAAGGAAACTGATGACTGAGGAGACGAACTGATGTCTTTTTGTTATGGTTTGTAAACCTTGCAGCCTATCAGCCAATGCCCTGCATTCTCTGTTGGTCAAGAGACATCAGCATTGCCCACCGCAGATCTATGCAGAGCTTGAGTGGGTTTTTTATTTGTCATTAAAATTATTATTTTATTGCTTGTGATCATAGTAAGTTACTGAGTAATTGAATTCTACTTGGTGGAGACATCAACATTGGTGGGTTGGTCCACCAAACGAGTTACAGTCCTGGTTAAACCTGACTGTGCAGAGTTGGAAGTCTTAACATACGTATTTAGGGTGGTCCAGGTTGGGTGGACAAGTGAAAAGAGTACAGTTCTTATGCTGGGGATGGGGTGGAAATTGAGGAGAAATGAGGCAGCTCCTGGAGCAGCTGAATGCTTCCTCCCGCCAAGGCATCTGAGTGGTTGTGCCCACCCCACATCGAAGATCTTCTGAGGCTCTCTTCCAAACTCCATCCTGTAGGGAGGCTGGATTGGCCTCAACTAGGAGGAGAGCCTTCTCTAGTGGCTTTGGTGCTTTGGAAATCTCTACCTGCAAGCTTTCCAAAAACACTTGACAAACTTTTTTTGCTTTGGTTCGCTTTTGAAAATTAATTTGGCTGTGCTGTTTTCTTTTCTTTTTGGTGGGGTTGTTTACACTTGCTCCCTCATCCCAACCTGGTTTACTCCAACAAAGCTTTTCAGTGGGTGTCTCACTGTATTCACCTTTCGAAGGGTGTCTCAGTCCACAGATCTGTGTTCACAGTAGGGGGAGGGGGAGAGTCGTCACACTATATCATGTGAGGATCTCTATGCAGTTGGGGTGACCCTCAGATAAGCTGTTGGTCTATCAGCCTCACCCACTCCCTGTCTGTGGTATATGCATAATATACCTTACAGGAATGTTGTGAGGATTAATTATATGTATGCCCAAATACTTTAAGCATGTAGGAAGAGGACTGTAGAAGTACTTGAATCTTCCTGTTTTACCTGCACCACTTTTTTGCTTGGTTCTGTAACCCTGAGTGCTAAAAACTTTTGTGTGTGTCCCCCTGCCCCCAAAGAAAATGTATTTATTTTACCTGATTTTTAGGCCACCTTTAAAGGTAGAACCCTCTCAAAAAATAAATATGGGTTTGACCATCTTGTTGTTTGTACAGGACACAAAGACAGCCTGACTTTTAAACCGATACCACTGTGCTTGGATTTAAAGAGCCAGTGTGGTATAATGATTAGAGTGTTGGACTGGGATTCGAGATCCAGGCTCTAGTCCGCGCTCGACCATGAACCAGTCACTGACTCTCAGCCTACCCTGCCTCACAGGGGTGTTATGAGGATACAGTGGAGAGGAGAAGGACCATGTGAGCAGCCTTGGGTTTCTTGCAAGAGGAAAAAAATGGTGGGATGTAATAATAAATGAACAGGCCAGGGGGGCAGTGTTCTTGAATCCAATTACTTCTGTTTTAACTCATTTGTAGTTCTCGAATCCCCTTCCCCAAACTGGTGCCTTCAAGAGGTGTTGGACTTGAACTCCCATCATTTCCAGCCAGCAGGGCCACTGCCATGAGCACAGCAAAAGGGCACAGATCCTGGGGTTGTAACCCTATGCATGTTTGCCTAGAAGTAAGCTGCATCAAACATAGTGGGTGGGGTTTACTTCTGAGTAAACATGCATAGGACTGGGCTGCATGGCAGTCACCCTTTGGAAGGAGACATCTATCCACATGGGTTTGAATTGCTTTGAGTGGTGAAATCTGTGTCCATTTGCATAAAAAGTCAGTTCAGTTTATTGGTCAACCAAAAAGGTTTTAACCACTTAACCATAACACAGCATAACACAAAATGCAGCATAAAATAACCCCAAGAATAAAAACCAATAGCTGTAAAGGGGGGAGGGGCATTTCCTGTGTTTTTAGACCAGCCTTTCCCAAGCTGCTGCCCTCCAGATGTGCTGGGCTGTAACGCCCATCATTCCCAGCCAGGTTGGGGACGGCTGTTTTAGAGGATGCGTGTCTCCGTGGGAGCCTCACCAGCATGGATGGTGCTTGTTACTGGCACTGAAAACATACGAGCTGTGAGGAAGGCTGCTGCCTGATTTAATTGGGGGCGTCTTTTTAATCGATTGAGCAAAGCTTTCCAGCTCTAATAGCGTTATAACACACAGCTTGATTTTTTGTGTTCTTTCAAATCACCACAATGCAGGGTTTGAAAATTGCCTCGCTGTTCCCCGCATCCTGACTGCAAATGGGGGGAAAATAGGAAGATAATAGGTGGGCAGGTGGCGTGGGGGAGGGGCCTTCTACAGGATGTTTTCTTGTTCTGCCTGGGTGGAGATAAGAGCTTGTATTTTATTCTGCAGAAGGTATCATTGCTCGGGTACTAAGGACCTGGTGGTGACCTGATGGAGATGGCATGGCCTGGCCTTTTCTGTTCAGGGTTTAAATAAACAGGTGTTTGTTGGAGGCAAGTGTCCCAAGAGGACTCCCTGAAAGTTTGCCTGTCCTGGGGCCCTGTAGCCACAACAGGAGACGGCAGCTGAACCTGGCATGTCGGCTGTGCTTCACTTTCCTTCCAGGTGTGTAAGTTGTCACTTGCCCCTCCTTTCTCCAGGCAGGAGAGTTTAACCAAAGGTGGCCTTCTCTTCCCTCCCCCCGACCCCCCTGAACAACACATTACTTACATATGTGGGCCGGCAGGCTGCTAGAATTTTGTGTTGGCTAGTAACTTATTTGCAGGTAAGCCCCATTTGTAGGGGGAAGACCCAGTGTAAGAAGTGAAATGAACCACTCTGGGGAGGGATGGGCTCTTTCTGATGATTCATAAAGCTTTATGACATGACCCCGTCAGTGCATTTCCTTGGGTGGTAACAAGTGTTGAGGACCACCGACCAGCACAGATGGTGCTGAGGTGTCTGGAAAGGTCACGTGTCAGGTGGTCTTCGCTGAGGAGGTATGGATGGAGGCCAGCATGGTTGGCCTTAGTCTTCCCTGCCCTGGTGGCCTCGAGATACTTCAGACTGCAACTCCGCATTCTTGGCCATGACATCTGGGGCTGATGGGAGTTGAAGTCCAAAACATCTGGAGGGCACCAGACTAGGGAAGGCTGCTTTAAGGAATTGTATGTTGCTCCCATGGGAGGGGAGTTAGTGTTTTGTAAGCTGCTTATACTCTCATTTAAAGAAACATGGGATGTTAATAATAGTAGGTTAGTGTATTGATCCACTTAGTCTTCTTAAAACAAGCAATGAAATGGCAGTACGGGGCTCTCTCGCCACAGGCTGGAGTTGAAGGGATGTTTATGGGGGCCGGGAGGTGTGTTCAGGGTCTGTTCTTCAGGTAGCATCAGGAGAGCAAGGTCAGACCTGCTGTTCCTAGATCACTCCTCTGCTGCTTGCAATGGCTGATGGCACCTCTGTCCTGGCTGCCATTTTACCTCATGCAACATATGTTTGCACTCACAGAATCATAAGGAAAATGTGTTAGTTCTCCAGTTCACATATTTTCTGAACTTGCATACAATGAAACATATCTTTTCTCAACTGAATAGAGGTTTGAATACTCACCAGGAACATGATCTAGAACCTCTCAGGTTATGTAGCCCATCATGAAATTACCAAGTTTTGTTCATATGGACACTAAGCAAGATCACTTTCTTGAAGGCTAAGTGCCCAGAACTTTTCAGAAGTAAGGGATGGGGGCAGAAGAGTGTTTTATTCCCCAATACAGAAAATATTGGGGGGGGGGGGACAGCCCATGCTGTTTGATGGACAGGACACTATATTAATAATTTGCACAGGAATATATATAATATCACCGGCTGTGTCATATTTATAACCCTTGACTAAGAGCCATATGTTGGCCCCTAATTTGTTCTGTTACGTATTTACAAAAAAGACTAGCAGTGGGATTTCATCATAAAAGCTCTTGTGAGTGTTGCCCCTACGTTTGTTTTCCTTGTATGCATTACATAAAGAATAAATATGCATGGTAAAAATACAGAAAAGAGACATGAAATTAATGCAGAACAGACCGTTTCCTTCACATTCGGATATTTTAAACCAGGTGGTTTAACCACTTACCTGGGAGTGAACCCCACTGAAGCCAAAATAACTTATTTTTGAGTAGTTCTTCGTGGTTTGTGTGCATCACACATATGGGCTCTTCTCCTGCATGGAGGCTCGTTTGGGAAACTTCCAAGTTGAGCAAAGTTTTGGCAGGAACCCCTCCCCCACCGTCTATATTACGTAATTTTCTTACAAAACAATTTAAGTCTCAGAAATCCTGATTTTATTTTAAAAAGCATGTCACTTATGTTTATCCACCTTGGACCAATGTAGCAGGCCCTCTGCTCCCGAGTCCCATCTGGGGCACTTGCTCCCATATTTCATAATCCGTTGGTTTCCCCACAGCATTCAGATGTTACATGAGGCAGTGGTTTCCCTCGTGGTGCCCATGAGCATAAACACCCCACGTGGCACTTGCAAGCAGGTGGGAGCCCCCACCGACATGGCAAGCAAACTGATGAGGAAACCATGAGGCGCCCCGTGATGAGGGCCTCTGTCCGGCCTGTTCGTGCGCAGATAGGCCCTCGCGGCGTTCTTGCTTGATTTGCTGCGGCAGAGGTCAGGTGGATGTGAAGCGGTCGATAGAAAAATCGGTTTATAAGTTGGCAGATCCCTGTTATAAGCACCTGAAATCTGTGTGTGAGAGAGGGAAAGAGCGGATGTGGCTGGAGACAGGGGAGCAAGACTTGGGTTTAATCACCCCCTGGGCCTGTGATTATGAGGAAGCTAATCTGGGCTACTACTACACAGGGCCAGGCCGAGCCGAGCCGTTGAAAGCCGGCTTTCCCCCTTGCCGTCCTCTTTAAGGGCAGGCATTAGCCCTGAACAAAATCAAATGGCGCCTCCTGAGAAGCCCACATATGGGGGGGCGGGGGGGTTCTTATTATCTCCAAGCTGAGTTTAACATGTCCTTGAAGTATTCATTTTCCTGCCCGGACCGGCTCAGCGCTCTCTTTCAAAAGAAGTTTCTTTGTCTCGTGGCACGAGGCCTGGGCCTGCTGCCTCCTTCCTTCCCTGCCTCCTTGTGGTGCCGCTTTTGTCTGTGTCCTCGTACCACAACGGCCGGCCGTGTGTGTGGACCTGCACCACAGACCGGAGGGACCAGCCTGGCGACGGCAGCCGCCTTTTCTCACTGCCGCCACTGCCACCCTCGTTCCCTAAAACCGGGCTTCCTTCCTTCCTTCAACCGTTGGTGGGGCGGGGAGAAGTGAGAGAGGAAAAAAGGAGGCCTCCCTCCTGGGGGAGAGACGGAGAGAGAGAAAAGAAGGAAGAAAAAGGAGCCAGGCCAGCCTGAGCCTTGCGGTTTTGCCACAACATAAAAGGGCCTGGATCTCAGTTACATGGAGGAGGCCCCCTTATGCCGCAGGGCTGAGATTATTATGGGTGCGCGGCGTCCGTCTAGGGATACCAGATGGCCCCTTTATTCCAAGGGATGTCTCCTGTTTCAGCACATCAAAGCTCCCTCAGAGCTGCTGACGCCCCCGCCCCCGCTTTCCATGGAGGTCTACAGAACCGGCCTGGCCTCCCCTCCTCGCAGGGCTGCAGCCACCTGGCCATTTCTGGGGCTGGCTCAAACAGCACTTTTAATGCCCAGGCCCTGTTCATTTGTATGGCTTTGTGCATGTGTCCCTCCACCGTTCGTTACGTTGTGGTTGCTGTTATTCCCAACACAGACGCGCACACTATAGAGCTAAACACTACAGGGGATTACATAACATCACGCTTATTATTTGTGTTGTAGTTGTTGTTATTGCCACTGCAACTACTACTGTTATTTTTATTTTTGTGTGTTAGCTTGCATGGTGGTTTACAGAGTTTCATAGCTCAGCACTAGACAGGCTCCTGCCCTTAAACTGCATGCACTCTAAAACAGACAATAGAGAAGATGGCAGAGCTGGGGCAGAGGGGAAAGGTAGTGAGGAATGGACATGCGGTGATGACTAAAGTACCTGGGAGGGTGTAGCAGGTCCATGGGAAGGTGTAGCAGGGGCCATTGAATTTTTCAGATCTCCCTCTCCAAGGGTGAAGACAGAAATACGTCCTCAAAAGTGTCTTCCATGAGGCTGCGGAAAGATTCCTCTGACCTCGGAGAGGGAGGAAATGGAGGTGTGCTTGCAGAGGCTCTAAATTAGCAGGATCCAAAGCCCTCACGTGAGCGCACATGCACTTATCCTGGAATATTGGGGGTGGGGGGTAGAACTAAACCAGCTCTGGAGCAGGTGTCATTTATTTTCTTCCCAATGGAATCATAGGAGGGGGGGTTGTAATGCTGCTGAATCCACCACCGCCACCTTCCACCCAGGGCATAGGAAAAGGTGGTTCCTCTGCCTTCAGTTCTCCCTCCCACTCCATAAGATTGCTCTGCCTAGAAAGGAATTAACCAAACGGTTGAAATCAAATGAAATACAATTAAAAAGTAGACATAAATAGCTAAAATAGCAGAACTAAAATTAAAAGTCCATAAAAATCCTTAAAAACAGCATAGTTGAACATTTGAAGGTAGCTGAAATTAAATCTCAGTAGATACCTTAAAAGAAAAAGAAGGAGCCTGGTGGATCTGCACAGGGAGGGCTGCTGCCACCACTTGGAAGGCCCTGCTTCTTGTACATACCCTTTGGATTGCAGGTGACACCAGGGTGGGAAGTGGAACTGGGCCTGATCTTAAAGATCAGGCAGGTTCATATGACAGAGTGTGAGGAGTGAACTTGCATCCTGTCTTTTATTTTATTAAATAGATTTATATACTGCTGAACATATTTAAAAATGTCTCTGTGGTTTGCAAAATACATTATACATTAAAACACAGTTAAATACATAAATGTGGCTGGGTGACCAGCCAGATGGGCGCTCAATAAATTAATAAATTAATTAATTAATATTGCTAAAACATTTATATAAAACATTAAGAAAAACAAAGACAATTAAAACACCATAATTACAAACAGACTGGGCGAGCTAAGGTTAGTGAGGGATGCTAAAAGCAATAGAAAGGCTTTCTTCAGATACGTGCATAGTAAAAGAGGAAAGAAATGGCGGTTCAACTATTAAATAAGGATGGCAAAATGATAACAGATGACAAAGAAAAGGCAGGAGTGCTCAATTCCAACTTCAGCTCAGTCTTCTCCCAAAAGAGGGTCTATGACCCCCTGGCAAAGGTGAAGTACAGGCTGAAGGGGCAGGATTGCAGCTTGAGATTGATAGGCATATGGCCAAGGAATACCTGCTTACTTTGAATGAGTTCAAATCTCCAGGACCAGATGAACTGCATCCTAGAGGAATAAAGGAACTGGCAGAAGAACTCTCAGAACCGCTGTCTATTCTCTTTGAGAAGTCATGGAGGACGAGGGAAGTGCCAGATGACTGGAGGAGGGCTAATATTGTCCCTATCTTCAAAAAGGGGGACCCTGGGAACTACAGACCAGTCAGTCCGACATCAATCCCTCGGAAAATTCTGGAGCAGATGATAAAGCAATCCATCTGGAAGCACCTTGACAACAATGCAGTGATGACTTGAAGCCAACATGGATTTGTCAAGAACAAATCCTGCCAGACGAATCTGATCTCATTCCTGGATCAAGTAACCTCCCTTGTGGACTGTGGGAATGCTGTGGACATCATATACCTCGACTTCAGCAAAGCTTTCGACAAAGTGCCCCATGAAATCCTGATGAGCAAACTAGCTCAAAGTGGGCTAGATGAAACAACAATCAGGTGGGCCCAGTGCTCTTCAACATTTTTTTAATGACTTGATTGAGGAGGTGCAGGGAATGCTGATCAGATTTGCAGATGACACAAAATTGGGTGGGATAGCTAATACCCTGGAAGACAGAAAGAAAATTAAAAGGGAACCTGATAGACTGGAGCACTAGGCTGAAAACAACAGAATGACATTTAATAGGGATAAATGCCAAGTTCTGCACGTAGGAAAAAGAAACCAAATGCACAGTTACAAGATGGGGGATACGTGACTCAACCACACTACAAGCGAGAAAGATCTTGGAATTGTTGTCGATCACAAGCTGAATATGAGCCAACAATGTGATGTGGCTGCAAAAAAGGCAAATGCTATTTGGGGCTGCATTCATGTATAGCTTCCCAATCATGTGAAGTACTAGTTCCTCTCTAATCAGCACTGGTTAAGCTTCATCTAGAGTACTGCGTCCAGTTCTGGGTGCCGCACTTTAAGAAGGATGCAGACAAACTGGAGAGGGTTCAGAGGAGGGCAACAAAGTTTTTGTGAACCACCCAGAGAGCTTCGGCTATTGGGCGGTATAGAAATAAAATAAATAAATAAAACAAAAATAATCAGGGGACTGGAAACAAAGCCCTCTGAGGAGAGACTGAAAGAACTGGGCGTGTTTAGCCCCGAGAAGAGAAGACGGAGGGGAGACATGATAGCGCTCTTCAAGTACTTGAAAGGCTGTCACAGAGAGAAAGGCCAGGGTCTCTTCTTGATCATCCCTAGTGCAGGACACGGAATCATGGGCTCAAGTGACAGGAAGCCAGATTCCGGCTGAACATCAGGAAAAACTTCCTGACTGTTAGAGCAACACGACAATGGAACCAATTACCCAGGGAGGTGGTGGGCTCTCCTACGCTGGAGGCATCAAGACGAGGCTGGACAGCCATCTCTCTGTCAGGGATGCTCTGACTTGGATTCCTGCACCGAGCAGGGGGTTGGACATGAGGGTCTTATTGGCCCCTTCCAACCCTACTATTCTGTGATGCTTTGGGCAGCACATTCACACAGGGAAGGCCTAGGTAAAGAAATGTATCTTTAATTGGCACTTAAAGCATGATACAGTTGGTGCCACTTGGTGGTCCTTAACATGGATTAAAGGTAAAGGTGTCCCCAACCAGTCGTGTCCGACTCTAGGGTGCGGTGCTCATCCCCGTTTCTAAGCCGAAGAGCCAGCGCTGTCCGAAGACGCTTCCGTGGTCATGTGGCCGGCATGACAACACCGAGGTGCACGGAACGCTGTTACCTTTCCCGCCAAGGCGGAACCTATTTATCTACTTGCAGTTTCTTGCTTTCGAACTGCTAGGTTGGCAGAAGCTGGGACTGAAGACAGGAGCTCACTCTGTCACACAGCACTCGGGTCTCGAACTGCTGACCTGCCGGCCTTCCAGTCTGCAGTTCAGCATCTTAACCACTAAGCCACCGCGGCCCCTTAACATGGATTAGGCACATACAAACCTTCCTATTTGACTTACAAATTCAAGATAATTTATGCTCAAGTCTTCAAGATAACTTTTGGGCAGTTTTTGCCCTTGTTACCGAGGTGCCATGGAGTCGTCGTCGTCCCCCCGCGCCAGTCTTCCGGGAGCAGGGCGGGGGCCTGTTCCGCTTCATGTTGTGAGCCTGGAACTGGCAGTGCTTGTGACTGACAGGCCTCCACTCATCCATGAGCTGGAATATACTGCCTGTGCCTGCACACAGTCATGATGGTGAAGAGCTAGCAAAAGGATGGATTTTCCCCTTCCTTGTAAAACAGGCTTGTTTGTTTCCCTGAAAAGGTGATCCCAGGTCTGCGCTATTGACCTGTGAGAAAAGGGGTGTGACGATTTATGGCGTGCACATTTCAAAGTCAAGCTGCCACAGGCTCTTCCTTGCCTGGGTCCAGGTTGGCTCCCAGCTTGACTAGCAAGCAGGGTTGAGCTCTGTTCTTTGCCATTTTGGTGCCTGCCCCTTTACAAGTGCAAACATCTTTAAACACACCCTTTGCCCAGAGGCTGCCTACTTTAGGAGTGGCACTTGCTCTGCGTGAGTGCGCGTGCGCGTGGGGTGTGTGTGTGCCTGTATGTAGATGGTGTGTGGTTCTGGATTTGGTCTGACCCACTCCTAGCCTCAGTTGAGACACATGAATGGGGAGTACAGTCTGGCCACCTCTTTGTGTAAACCTTTCTAGGCTGCCCCACGCCCTTCTCCAGCAAGAGGGCGTCTGCAGTAGGGGTGGCTTCCTGGCCCCACCTGTTCAAAGTCTGCCTCTTCTCCCGGTGTGCTATTACGTGAGGAGGACTGGAGTGGTGGAGAGGATGCTGGGTGTCTTTGTACATTCTTTGGAGGGTAGCAAGTGAGGAAGCCTGCTTTTCTGTGAGTTTTCCGTGGTATGGCCCACGTAGGGTAAAGGGGCACAGGGGTCCTGGTTTTATACCCTTCTGTTGTCCCCTAAGAGTGCCACCTTGCCCTCAACATCCATCCTCTTTGTGCATCTACCTGCATGACGAGACACAGAGGCGAGGGACAGCGAGTGCAGCGCCAGCCAAACGGATACACTTGGCAGAGCAGCTCCAAGATTAGGGTCACATTTGGTCCTTGTGAGCAACTGGGACATGGAGCTAAAACAGCCAAGAGTCTTGTGGCACCTCAGACAGTTCCATAACGTGCTGATGCATAGCAGATATTGGATGAACAGTAGCTGAGAAAGCTCGCACCAGGGGTCAATGGACAACACGCACACACACCCGGGGCCAAGGAAACCTGTTTATGAGCCAGATTTTCCAGTTTGCCCAGCTTCCCCCCATAGCAGGGTGTCCCCTTGGCCAAAGACCCAAATGGTGCTGGGGGGGGGGTGTGTGGAACCAACCAGTAAGTAAGAGATAATTGCATCAGGCAAATGCTCTCAGACTTCTGTGTCACACAGTCACAGATAATGCAGATTAGCATAGCTGACTCCTACACAAGCTGAGGGAAACAGCCTGTCTGGGGGAGATCTGCCCTTCTGCAAGGCGCCTGAAGGGGTTTCCACTGGCCTGGGAGGGAAGATGCTACGGCGGCCTCCGTCTTGCAAAACCCACCCTCCCAGCCAGCACTGTTGCAATGGTCCTGGCATGCGTGTGTTAATGTGGCGAGAGGGACGATGCCAAGCTGGGGGAGGGAGAGCAGCCGGTCTTCTTTGCTGTCTCCCCCTCCGGGGGCCATGGTTGCCCTCTGCTCCCAGGCTTCCATGCTCCTGTTTGCTGGGGCAGCCTGCGCCAAGAGTGGGAAGAGCCACTGGGTGGTCTGGCTCTGGTCCTCAGCCACAAGGCCTAACCGACATGGCCACCTTCGTGCCCGCCTGCCTCAGCGCCGTAGCAGTTAGGAGGCACTTTCTAATGTTTAACATGCCCCTGACCCTCCCTGTTGCTCTTTGTCCCGCTCTGGGCGTGCAGAGGGAGTAGATGATTTCCTCGCGGCGGGGGGGGGGGGGAGGTAAAATTCTCTTGTGCTCCCCCCCAATGAATGAAAGGAGCCAGCCTCATTGAGCAGGGGGTTGGACTCAATGGCCTTGTAGGCCCCTTCCAACCCTACTATTCTATGATTCTCAGCCCGGCCTGGCCGGTCTGCTGGATCCATGTCCGTTGCAGCAGCTGGGCCGAGCCCCTGGTGCCCTCCGCATGGCTGTTTGTTTGTTGACATGGGCAGCCTGCATGCTGCAAGCGCCGCGCCCTGGCTCTGCCAGCTGGTGTGGCACTGGGCGCCTGCCGCTTCCGAGAGGAAACCCGAGCAAGCGTGAGCAAGGGAGAGGCCTCCGACCCGGCAGCGGCAATGACTCAGCGAAAGCAGCGCCAGCTGTCGGCTGTTCTGAGTCTGGAGGAGCCGCGGGCAGAGCAGTCCTCTGTCCCATCCGGGGCGGGGGGTCACCGGATCCGGTTTTCCTATGTGACGGCTACCCGAACATGGGGCTGGGCTCAGGCTCTACAGGGCAAGTCCAAGTGGCCAAGCCCCTTTGACGCTGGCCATTGCTGTGGCACAAGCCACTGCCATTTCTGTTTGGCATCCTCTGGGCTTGCGGGTAGCTGGTGTGCCTTTGTACATGGCTAATCGTTTTGGGCAGGTCTGTTTATCCTATGTGAATTTGCAGAATCCTTCTTTTTTAAAGCCAGTCTCAGTTAGTGGCCATCCACACATACTGTGGTTGTGACCAAAGAGTGAGAACAAATAAACAACCACAAACTAGACTTGCGAAGCTCAGGAATGCCCTTTGCTTAGGGCAGTTCACTAAGCCCCCACTTTTAGGATATTCAGGAAGCAGCGAGAGAGATCTTCTGTTGTGCTTCTGGAAATGAGGACTCTCTCTCAGGATTGGGTTTGGTCCCTGTTCCCCATTTTGAGTTTGTATTTAATACTGCTTTTATTGGTTAGTGTTTCGTATTTCATACTCCATGTTGGAAACATTAGTCAAAAAGTGGAGTGAAAACGTAAGTAAATAAATGAAATCTGTAGGCACTCCGCAGGTTGGTTCACTGTTGCAAGAGGGCTCCGCACGATACCCCTGGGGTGCGCCCATGCTGAGGGTTGTGCAGGGCCTTTGCCCTTCGTGGCCATGGATCCCGGGCAGCACTGCTGAGCTGGTGGCGGGTGACCAGTGATTCTGCTTCCCGCTCGGGGAAAGGGAACACTGGGGCTTTGCGGACATGGTGCCTCCCAGCTCTCCTCTTTGTGAGGGTGTCTTTGTTCCTTCTTGTGTCTTGGGAATATTGTGTTACCCTCACATCTTCCTCCCAGGAGAGGCAGCACCTGCCTGTCTCAGAGCATCGGGAGACCTGGGAGGAGTAAGTGCTCATGTCTCCAGAGCGTTTTTAAGCAACACCAGCTGGTCAGTGGGTCTTCCGTGAGAAAGCGGCAGGTGGGTGAGAGCGTGAGCCCATCTCTGCGGTGTCTTGAGCCAGGCTCCTGTGAAATCCCTTCTGCCGAGGGTCCCTGCTCAAAGGCCACTGCTGAGCCCAAAGGCAAGGGCTTCTTTCTGCCTTTCCTGGCCAGAGACGGGAGCATATCTTTTGGCTACCTCCCAGCTGGCACGCTTGACACAAGGCCTGGGCAGAGCCTTGCAAGACGTTACATGCGGAGCTGGGCCGTGAGGTGGAGCAAAGGGGAACCATTGCCCTTTTGCCCCCTAGGCAGGCAGGTTGAAGGCTTGCGGAAACATGCCATTTCTACACATTCACCTGTTGCACCCCTAACTCCTTGTAGGGCTGGCTCTGAGCAACGGAGGCTCGACTCGCCCCCAGCTCTGAGCTGTCAATCTCCGCCTCCATCTCCCCTTGTAAAGCCCCAGCAGCCATCGCCATTCTCACGCCGACTGGGAAGAAAGGCGCCCTCTTCCCCCATTTGTCCACCCTGGTGGCTTGACTACACCCACGTGCCACCCCCTTTCTGCCTTGGCTGACAAAGGGGGGGCAGGAGCCACCATTTCCTCTTGCAAGCTTTAGCAGCCCGCTGCCCTTTGGAATGACGCCCTCTCCATGAGGTGGCTGCATGGGGCGGGGGGGGGGAGCAGAACAGCACACCTTTGTTAATGATTAAAGGGTGGAGGAGCAAATCCAGCTGGAATTTGGGGAGGTGGGGCTGGCTTTCCTGGCTGCTGTTCTCTGCTTGTCCTGATCTGCAGGCGTTTGTGGGTTCCATTATTCTCCCCTGGCCAGCCGGCCAGCCTGTCGTCACCCAGCTGCAAAATTTGCTGAGCCAAATGTGTCTCACAGTCTAGACAGGAGCTTACGGTTGGCCAGGAGAGCTGCCAGGGCCCAGCCACGGCTCTCGTTGAATCGCCCTCGGGGAGAGATGGGAGGCGGCAATGAGCAGGGGTTGGGAGCCTTTGGCCGTAGCATTTGGTCATGTCCATGGGTTCCAGGCGTCAGGCAGTTGTTGACTGCAAAGGATATTTAATATATCCTTTATTTTTAATATATTTAATATATTTAATTTAATTTTTTAATATATTTAATACATCCAGGTATTAAAGGCGATCCTTAAGTTTGAAATGATGTTGGTTTGTTCCATTACTTATGAGCCACCAACGATGGGGGTGTGTATCTGCCACTGGCTGTCCTTCCTGAATGGTTAGTGCCCCACTTTTGTCAAACCCCTTGAATGACAGCTGAAAGTCCTGACTTCGCTCCCATCTCGGTGTGTTTCCTTTCAACTTCAATGTGGTGGTGTACAGAGGCCAACTGCCAAAACAGTTATCCTTGTTCCGATATTTCTGGCCCTGACTGTAGCTAAAGTCCATCAAGAGATGACTACTCCTCCTTCATGAATTTGCCAAATACCCTTTTTACAGCCATTGCCACATTTCATGGCAGGGAATTTTTATACATTAATTCCTCATTTCATGAAGACGTCCTTGCCTGCCCTGAATCTGTTGCCCGTCCATTTCTGGGGATGGCTCAGAGTTCTAGCCTTACGGATTTGCCCTATGGCCTTGCCGTTCTCTGTTGGAAGCTAGGCCCCCTCCCTCAATGGCTACAGTCTGAGGTGGCGGCGAGTCACAGGCATGCAGCAGTTCTCGGCTGACATGGCCTTCACAGCTCCATGGCAACAATGGTGCATGATGTGCTTACGACTGTGATGGGCCAAAATCCAACGACAGCCCTGGAGCCCGAGTCTCCTTCAGCTGAACAGCTAAACTAGTTTTGGGAGGTCATCTTCCTGCGCTACCCCGACTCCTGCAAAAACGAGTGCCCCCAAATCTGATGAGAGCAGCCGTAACTTAAGGTGCACACGTAGTGCGTGCGTAGAAGTCCCATACGGAGATCTTACTTAAAACAGAAGTAGTAAGAAAATTGTTCTGCACCATAGTGCATTTAGCAAACACTTGCTCTTTTCATACAGATTGACGAGATGCCGGAATCCGCCGTGAAATCAGCCTCCAACAGATACCAAGTCTTTTTCTTTGGGACTCATGAAACGTGAGTACATAAGAACAACAAAAAGAGCCATGCTGGATCAGACCAAGGTCCATCTAGCCCAGCATTCTGATCACACAGTGGCCAACTAGCTGCCCATGAGAAACCCACGTGAGTGCAACAGCACCCTCCCACCCATGTCCCCAGCAACTGGTGTACATAGGCATACTGCCTCTGATCCTGGAGGTAGCATATAGCCATCAGGACTAGTAGCTGTTGATAGCCTTCTCCTCTTCCGTGAATTTGCTGAATCCCCTTTTAAAGCCATCCAAATTGGTGGCCATCGTTACATCTTGTGGTAGCAAATTCCATAGTTTATGTATGTGCTGTGTGAAGAAGGGCTTCCTTTACTCTGTCCTGAATCTCCCACCGTTCAGCTTCATAGGATGCCCCTATTGGGTTCTCCATGCATAATTTTATATACCTCTGTCATGTCTCCCATTACTCGTCTTTTTTCCAAGCTAAACAATCCCAGCTGTTTTAACCTTCCCTCACAGGGGATTTGCTCCAGCCCCATGATCGTTTTGGTTGCCCTTTTCTGTACCTTTTCTAGCCATTTTGGAGCTGCAGTGACCGGGACTGTACAGAATATTCCTAGTACCATCAATTTGTATAAGGGCAGTATGATATTGGCAGTTTGATTGTCAGCTCCTTTCCTAATGTTCCCCAACATGGAATTTGCCTTTCGCAGCAGCTGCACCCACGGCCAGCATTTTCATCAAGCTGCCCTCAGCCACAACCCCAGGAGCCCTTTCCTGTCAGGCACCATCAGCTCGGCCCCCATCAGCAGCAGATCTGTGAAGCTGGGACTTTTTGTCCCAACATGTATCATTTTACACTTTCTTATACTGAGCTGCACTTGCCATTTTGATGCCAATTCCCACACTACACAGAGACCTATTTGGAGCTCTTTGCTATCAATTTTTGTTTTGACAACCCTAAATAATTTGGTGTCATCCACAAACATGGTCTGCTCACCCCTAACTCCAGATCATTTATGAATGAGTAGAATGCAGTAGCAAACCTCTCCACACAGCCAAGCTTTGAGGGTTGGTTGTTCCCGGATGTTTTGGGCTTGGGATCCAGAACTGGCTACAACATGTAGGTGTTCACCGGGGCTGTCGCATGTGTACACGGAATGCTTTCCCCTTCAGAATGCGCACATGAAAGGGAGTCCCGTTCTTTCCTCATCCCTGCTTGTTAGTCCTGTGAAGGAGAGCGCTGCCCATTGTAGCATCGTTACAGATTCTAGCCTGCTCTGTTCTGTGACCTGCACCTTCTCCTCCCTTTTTCTCTGCTCAGGGCATTCTTGGGCCCCAAAGATCTCTTTCCATATGAAGAGTGCAAGGCGAAATTTGGCAAGGCCAACAAGCGGAAAGGCTTCAGTGAAGGCCTCTGGGAGATCGAGAACAACCCGACCGTCAAGGCCTCTGGATACCAGGTGCGCCTGTTATGGGCTGGAGCATCAGCCGGGCTGAACAGGCCGATTGGCTGTGATCTTGTTCTGCCTCTCTGTGCAAGAGGCGGTGACAGCTATGTTCCTTTTATGGGAGGGAATGAGGCCAGAGTGCGAGACAGAGCACATCTCAGCTCACGTTTGAAACGAGGACCCCATGGGGGTCCTTGTCCAGGCTTCTGTGGTTTCTGTATTGTTTAAAAAAAAACCCTCCCCATTCTGCATGGACATCGTGTAGAGCAGCATATGGTGCCCTCCAGATGTTTATAACTACAGAGCCCACAATCCCCAACCATTGACCATGCTGGCTGGGGCTGGTGGGAGTTGTAGGCCCAAGGAAGGATGTCCTGCTCTGAATCTGGGAGCCCCCAGCCGCCCTGCTCACCTTGGGGCCAGCATGACAGTGTCCAGAAGAGCCCAGGGCCTCTCGCCTGGGACACTTGCCCTGCCTGCACATGGTGGTGCAGATGCCTAGCTAGGCAGCACAGCATGGGGCCTGGATTCTGTTGATGCCACGGAATCCAGGGGGGCATTTGGGAGGCTCGTCCCCCGTCCCCATCTCAGCCTCCCGCTCTATGGGGGCGGCGTCCCAGTCTCCAGGGCACCAGTGGAGGGGGCAGCGCTCTCCCCCCCTGCGGTGGGAGGCCTCAGTCCTTGGCAGGCAAAGCAGAGCCTAGCCCCTTCTCATTCCAGTCCCAGTGGGGAGGCTGAGGTCGAGCCTGGCCTGACTCAGTACGCACCGTTCTCCACTCCCTCATGCATCTGAACACCTGGCAGTTCTTCTTTGAGCTGTCTGCTCCTTCTCATTCAGCTATCTCTCCTTCCTCCAGCCCACCCAGAAAAAGGGCTCCACGGAGGATGCCAAAGCTGAACGGGAGCCGGAAAGTGAGAAGAAAGGCAGCCCAGAGGGAAGCAGCGATGAGGAAGGCAACCTGGTGATTGACGAGCAGTCCAAGGAGAAGAATGAGAAGGCTGGGAACAAGAGGAAAGCAGAGGGTGGCCTGGAGGTAGGGAGCAGGGCCCTTCCCCACCAGCTCATTCCCACAGCCCTCAGCTATGGCCTATCTGGGGCGAGCAGGATTTTAAAAATCGGGCACCGGCCTCTTTTAAGCACTTCAGATCTTCAACTTTGGCAATCAAAGGCTGAAGCCCAAATTTTGCATTTCATATTTAAATTTTGGAGTCTCAAGGTTACCTTCTGCAGCGCATATCAGAGCTCTTTGTGTTGTGTTTCCAGGTGCAAATGTTTGGCCTAAAAAGAGCTATCTTCAGAGCCTTTAAACGTTGAAAATTTAGCAAATCTCGCTGACATGGTGTCTTCCACCATCAGTGCTCTTTGGAAGGGTTGTGGGGGCTGCAGAAAACCTGCCCCCAAGGGGAAATGAATTTGAGTGAAGGGTGCTTGTCTCTTGCCGGCTGCCTTAATCTCCTTGGGATCTACCCCATTTCTGTCAACCTCCTCCTCTCACATTCCCGTATTTCCAAGGCTAAACTGTGTGTGCGTTCGTGCGCACATCCTGACCAGGCATTTCTCTCCTTGTAGGACTCTTCCCCCAAACGCATCAAGGAAATGGAGGATCAGGAGGATGCCGGGGAGAAGCCAGGATGTGAAGATGCCCCCAAGGAGGCAGAGAAGCTGAAGATCAGCCTCCCAGAGGCAGGAGACAAGGAGAAGAACAGCAGCAGCACCAATCCCTCGGCCTTGCCAGGAGCAGAGGATGAGGGGAAGGAGAAAGCCACCACCGAGGAGGAGGAGGAGGAGGAGGAAGAGGAGGAGGAGGAGGAGGAGGAGAGCAGAGACCACAAGGAGAGGTAGGTGCACCACAGAGCCGCCAGGTGGGGCTCCTTCCTGACAAGGGATGGCTAAAGTGGTGGTGGGTGAGAGGATGACTGGGGGGGACATGGGGGGGTTCCAAAATAACGCCTGGCACAGAGGACGTGGAGAGAGGCTACGTGCCCCCTACCCTGCTCTGCTGTCATGATACCACTCGATGGGCAGGAGATTCTGGAGCCACAGAAGAACAGAGTTCTTCACAGCGTACAGAGTGACGGGATTTGCTGCCTCCAGAGGGCACGATGGCTTTGCATGGGGATTAGACATGGGGGGGGGGGGGCGGTATCCATGTCTCTCGGCCAGTTTAGCTGGACGGCGCTCCTTGTTCAGAGGCACTCTGCTGGAGGACAAACAGTGGGGCGGAGCTGCCGCCCCATCCGTGCCCTGCTGTAGAGCGGCTAGTGGGCGAGGTCAATCCTCCATCTGACTCAACAGGGACACTTTTAGGGGCACTTGGTTGCAGGGGACATGCCAGTGAGCCAGATGCTCCCCTCCCTCCCAGTCCCCCCACAGAGCCCCTCGCCTGCCAAGTCTTTGCCACAACCCCTTGGCCCGGCCCCCAGTTCCCTACTGTGAGGAAGCCGAACTCAGCGTGAGGGCAAGCCGTGCCTGCTCCTCCCTCCGTTGCTTCCCCTGGCTGACCTCTAGGCTGGATCGCAGCCCTGCAGGGGAGAGTCCAGTCATCCATGCTGGTGGCACTATGTGCAGAAACAGATACATGAGCACAGATGTACATCTCACTGCGCTCAGGGCTGCTGGGAGACCTGGCAGCATTTGTGTATACACCCGAGTCCCATCCTCAGAGTGCGAATTGTCCATCTCGGCCCCTCCTACTGAACCAGCTCCACACAATCAGCTCCCCTGCCACAGAGAATTCTGTCTGAAGAATGCCCCCCGCCCCGAGCTGCTGCCGCCTAGGGGCAGCTTTTGGCCCACTGCTCTGGGCCGGCCTGCCTGGGCCCTCCTTTCTGACACTGACAGCTGTCTTTTTCCTCTGCTTGCTCTCCTAGCCTGTAGCTGGCCGACCCAGTCTGCTCTTTCGGCCCGATCCCGACCTGCTGGTTTCCCTGGGTGCTAAGAACCAGATTTTGTCGTCCTTGGCTTGCCGTCTCCACCGCTCAGGGGGAAGGGAGTCAAGATCAACCTTTCTACAGAAGCAAAAGGAAATTGTCCTGCCCGGCCAACCCGCATCTCTCCTGGCCAGCCGTTTTGCTGGCCCTGTGCTTTGAGTTAGTAATTTCTGGGGGGTGGGAGCGCTGATCAGCCCCTTTGAAATAAAAGCAGTTGAATGCCTTTTTAAAAAAATGTTTCCGATCGCTTGCTGCCACTGTCTGTTCTGTGCTGAAATCCTGCTGCTTTTTCCTGCCCACTTGAAGGCACTTAGAAAAGGGTCTTCTGCTCATATAAAGATTTGTGATGCCCAAAGTGTCTCCCCCATTACATGAGAGCTAGAGGCCCCTCTGGCTGTGCTCCCTCCCCTCCTTGCCCCCCAACATTGGTGGACTGCTCAGAAGGCACTCCACACAGCAGAAGCTGCATCTACCTGACAAATTGGTTCCAAACTAATTGTACAGCCTCCGTCCATGCTCCAAAAGAAAGGAATCTGGGCATTGTGCTTTTGTGATGATTCTCTTGGAGCTCCTCTGCCTCGTCACAGAATTGCATTACCCAGGATTACTGGGGGGGGGTGCGCATGCAGGGGGGGTCAATGTAAAAACAAACTGCGTGCACAGATGGCTGCCTTATATATCTTAGGGGCCTCCTTTGCTTTGCTGTTTGTGGGAGGATCATGCGTGAACTTCACTGCCCTCTTTGTTCTGCCTGCCCCCACCCCACCCAACATTTTTAAAACCGGACCTCTTGGGGGCGGGGGTCCCAGTTCCAGCTTCCAGTTCCAAGGCCTTGAGCATGTTCCAGAACCAGCCACCCTCAGAGCAGCCTGTCAGTGCAACAGCTTGGCGAGAGCGTGGCAGGCCCCTGGCGTCACGCGGGGTGGCGCTGTTGTCTCAGAAACCGCCCTGGAGCAGGCTTTGCAGGACAGAGCTGTGCTTGCTCTGCTGCACACACGTTTTCCAGTGATGGATCCCGTTTCCCACACAGGCTCACGCACACCAGTTGCCGGATGGACCCTAATCACCAGCCCCTGGCGGGTCAGTTGGTTGTCGGCGATGCAAAACGCTGGTGGAGCCCCAGCCGGGCGGTGGCGAGTAGCCCTTTATCAAGTCTGGGTGCTGAATCCTCTGGCAGACACTGTCAGCCTCTTTAACTGCTGTCAGTCGGAGACTCTGGCCCTCAGTCGCACGTAGTAGAACTGAAGAATGCAGAGCTGGAGTGAACTGTTTTGGCTCCCGAGGAGGACGTCAGCACAAGCGCTTCTAGGGGGAAGTGCCCCTTGAGCTACGCAGGCTTGGAGGCAGCTTCTCAAGCCAGCAAGCAAAAGTGGGAGGAGGCCCCCCAGGTCAGCCGAAGCCTTGGTGCCAGGATGTGTGCCTGGCTGAGCACTCGTTCTAAATATACCCCTGCTCACGCCTTCGCTCCCACAGGGTTGGCGTGCTCCATTCCTGTCCTGAGATTGGGGGGTGGGAGGGGGCCCCAACACGGATCGCCTCGAATTGGACTGCTTCTCGATGCGGGTTGCTGTTGCCTGCCAAAGCATCCGTGCCAAAAGCATCTCCTGGCCCTTGGCAGACAAGCCTTTGCTGATGGATCTTTTAAATCCATTAAATCATTGTTCGGTGGCACTTGTGAGTGGCCAGTTAAGTGGATGAATGACACAATCTCAGTACACGCCCCCCAGGGTAGGGTGCGGGTTCCCATAAAGGAGGTGCCATCTCCTGACAACAACAGACCAACGCCTGGGGCTCCCTCACCTACCCCTCCGTTTTCTTCTCTGCTAAGCACACATTTGAAATCTCTGTGCGGCGAGGGAATGTCAATCTCGGCCAAACCCATGGCTTTTTATGAAATGGGGTTCCTTCATGAGGCCCTGGCTAGGCTGTGGAAACAATCACCCCAGTGCAGCTCTCGCGGGCATAAGACCCCGATAACTGTAGCCCCCTGTGGCAGCCGCTGTGAGTACACATGAGCAATGGTCGCACAACAAGCAGGCCAGTCTGATCCATGCAGCCCTCGCTCAACAGGCTGTCAGTTTGGCACCTCCTGCAAGGCAGGCAGGTGTTGGCGAGGGGCGGTGGGGGGCGGGTTAGTGTCCAGCCGCTTTGGGTCAGGCTTTCTGCTAGATCAGCCAGTTGCTAGATCAGACTGAGGAACTGGACCGGGTAGAACAATACTGACAACTCCAATCACCTGATCCTGCTGGGCTGAGGGCTGCAAAGCTCTCTCCCCTACCACGGCGGTGGCGCTGCGGAGGTCAGGCAGGCGGCCGCCCCCTTGCATGCTAGCTTCCCTGACGGTGCAGGGTGGAGGGGCCCCGCTGAAGCGGAGACTGGGGGAAACAGCTACACTGAGTTGAGCTGCGCGCTACAAGCGTGAGCTGCGCACCGGAAGGGAAGCGCTAACTTGCCCTGCTCCACTTCCCGCTGCCCGCCCACCTTAACTCAGAAGGCCACGCCCCCACCTCCTGCCAGCCAATCCTGCACTGGCGGGGGTGGGGCTTCTGCTTTGCAATTGTCTGCAAGAAACAAGGGGCCGCAAGACCCATCAGTCTTGAGTTTTAGTTGCCCTTGGAGAGACCAAAATTAATTTTCTAGGCTTAGGAGGGAGGAGGTGGCTACTACGATATGGTTTGAGGACCGCGGTTTAGTTTTTAAACTGTTATGCTGTCTGAGTAACATTGGCGGGACCTTGCAAACACTCCTGGCGAGAGGGAATATGGATCCTTCATGATGATGTCAAGAAACTCTTGATTTCTGTTTCTCTGGAATATTTAAATATTTTTTAAAAATAGGGGGCAGGGCTTCTTTTGTGTGTGAACAGGAGTCTTACATTTGAACTTGCTAGAAAAATAACTTTTAGGTAAAAATCGCTTTCTATGGTTTTGGACTATATTTGACCCCTTCATGGATCACTGCCTTGTTGTGGCGAAGGGGCTTGCGTAACTCAGTGAAACCATAAGCTATGCCGTATAGGGCCACCCAAGACGGACAGGTCATGGCGGAGAGTTCTGACAAAATGTGGCCCACTGGAGAAGGAAATGGCAACCCACTTCAGTATTCCTGCCAAGAAAACCCCATGGAACGTATCACAAGGCTAAAAGAGATGACGCCGGAAGATGAGACCCTCAGGTCGGAAGGTGTCCAATATACTATTGGGGAAGAGCAGAGGGAATTTCCAAGTAGTGCCAGAAAGAGTGAAGCGGCTGGGCCAAAGCCAAAAGGACACTCAGCTGTGGATGTGTCTGGTGGTGAAAAGAACTGTAAAGAAGTGAACCGATGCTGCAAAGAACAATATTGTTTAGGAATCTGGAATGTAAGATCAATGAATCAAGGTAAGCTGGAGGTGGTCAAACATGAGATGGCAAGATTGAACATTGACATCTTGGGAATCAGAGAACTAAAATGGACAAGCATGGGCGAATTTAATTCAGGTGACCATCATATCTACTACTGTGGGCAAGAATCCCTTAGAAGAAATGGAGTAGCACTCATAGTCAACCAAAGGGTGGGAAAAGCAGTACTGGGGTACAATCTCAAAAACGACAGAATGATCTCAGTATGAATCCAAGGCAAACCATTCAACATCACAGTAATTCAAGTCTATGCCCCAACCACTGAGGCTGAAGAAGCTGAGGTTGATCGGTTCTATGAAGACCTACAACACCTTCTAGAACTAACACCCAAAAAAGATGTCCTCTTCATCATAGGGGATTGGAATGCTAAAGTAGGAAGTCAAGAAATCACCGGGATAACAGGCAAGCATGGCCTTGGTGTACAAAATGAAGCAAGACAAAGGCTAATAGAGTTTTGCCAAGAGAACACGCTGATCATAGCAAACACGCTTTTCCAACAGCACAAGAGGCACATGGACATCACCAGATGGTCAATATCGAAATCAGATTGATTATGTCCTTTGCAGCCAAAGATGGAGAAGCTCTATACAGTCAGTAAAAACAAGACCTGGAGCTGACTGTGGCTCAGATCATGAGCTTCTTATTGCAAAATTTCGGCTGAAATTGAAGAACGTAGGGAAAACCACTAAACCATTCAGGTATGACCTCAATCATATCCCTTATGAATATACAGTGGAGGTGAGGAATAGATTTCAGGGATTAGACCTGATAGACAGAGTGCCTGAGGAACTATGGACGGAGGTCCGTAACATTGTTCAGGAGGGAACAACTCAATCCATCCCAAAGAAAAAGAAATGCAAGAAAGCATAGTGACTGTCTGAGGAGGCTTTACAAGTAGCTGAGGAAAGAAGGGAAGCGAAAAGCAAGGGAGAAAGGGGAAGATATACCCAACTGAATGCAGAGTTCCAGAGGATAGCAAGGAGAGACAAGAAGGCCTTCTTCAAATGAAGAATGCAAAGAAATCGAGGAAAACAACAGAATGGGAAAGACTAGAGATCTCTTCAAGAAAATTGGAGATATCAAGGGAACATTTTGTGCAAAGACGGGCATGATAAAGGTCAAAGAAGGCAGGGGCCTAACAGAAGCAGATGAGATCAAGAAGAGGTGGTGTCAAGGGCTCCTTGGCGGCCTCTTTCAGTCTAATCCAGTAGCCAAGTCCAGACAGAGACAAAGGGATTCTTTTCAAAGCTTTATTCATTTTTTACAACTTAACAACTTTACTATTAGCGACTAGCTATGAGCAGCAGAATACCTATGCCCTCAGTTGGAACAGTTGGTCCTCGTTTGAAGGAGAATCAAACTGAACTTTTGGAACTGAACTTATGGGGTAGGGAGAGTCCCTCCCCTTTTCCCTTGGATCCTCTGGGCACAACTGTTGCTTGTGCGCCAACCGGGCACTACACCACCTTTCCATGCCCTCCATTTGGCGCTGCTCCCTATGTCGGCGTTGCGCGTCCAGCAAGCCCTCTTCCCGCGCTCACTCACTCCCGGGACCGCTATCTATGTCAGGAATGCCGGTGGGAGGAATCTCTGCCAGCTGTTGGCCCTGGGAAGGATGAGCGCACTCCTCTCCCAGGAGTGGCTGCTCCACCTCAGAATCAGAACTACTCTGGGATTCTATGGGCTCAGTGTCCACCCTGACAGGTGGAAAGAATACACAGAAGAACTATACAGGAAAGATCTTAATGTCCCTGATAGCCATGATAGTGTGGTCACTGAACTTGAGCCAGACATCCTAGAGAGTGAAGTCAAGTGGGCCTTAGGAAGCATTACTAACAACAAAGCTAGCGGAGATGACAGTATTCCAGCTGAGCTATTTAAGATCCTAAAAGATGATGCTGTTAAAGTGCTGCACTCAATATGCCAACAAATTTGGAACACTCAACAGTGGCCACAAGACTGGAAAAGGTCAGTTTACATTCCAATTCCAAAGAAGGGCAATGCCAGAGAGTGTTCAAACTACCGTATAATTGCGCTCATTTCACATGCCAGCAAGGTTATGCTCAAAATCCTACAAGCTAGGCTTCAGCAGTATGTGAACCGAGAACTACCGGAAGTACAAGCTGGGTTTCGAAGAGGCAGAGGAACTAGAGATCAAATCACCGACATTCGCTGGATCATGGAGAAAGCAAGAGAATTCCAGAAAAAGTCTATTTCTGCTTCATTGACTACGCTAAAGCCTTTGGTTGTGTGGATCATAGAATAGTAAGGTTGGAAGGGGCCTACAAGGCCATCGAGTCCAACCCCCTGCTCAATGCAGGAAGCCAAGTCAGAGCATCCCTGACAGATGGCTGTCCAGCCTTGTCTTGAAGGCCTCCAGTGTGGGAGAGCCCACCACTTCCCTAGGTAATTGGTTCCATTGTCGTATTGCTCTAACAGTCAGGAAGTTTTTCCTGATGTTCAGCTGGAATCTGGCTTCCTGTAACTTGAGCCCATGATTCCGTGTCCTGCACTCTGGGGTGATGGAGAAGAGATCCTGGCCTTCCTCTCTGTGACAACCTTTCATGGACTTGAAGAGCGCTATCATATCTCCCCTCAGTCTTCTCTTCTCAAGGCTAAACATGCCCAGTTCTTTCAGTCTCTCTTCATAGGGCTTTGTTTCCAGTCCTCTGTTGTTGTCCTTTGTTGTTGGATCACAACAAACTGTGGCAAATTCTTAAAGAGATGGGAGTACCAGACCACCTTACCTGTCTCCTGAGAAACCTGTACGAGGGTCAAGAAGCAACAATAAGAACCAGACATGGAACAACCGATTGGTTCAAAATTGGGAAAGGAGTATGACAAGGCTGCATATTGTTGCCCTGCTTATTTAACTTATATGCAGAGTACATCATGAGAAACCCCGGGTTGGATGAAGCACAGGTCGGAATTAAGATTGCCAGGAGAATTATCTACAACCTCAGACACGCAGATGATACCACCCTAATGGCAGAAAGCAAAGGGGCTCTAAAGAGCCTCTTGTTGAGGGTGAAAGTAGAGAGTGCAAAAGCTGGTTTGAAACTCAACATTAAAAAAACGAAGATCATGGCATCTGGCCCCATCGCTTCCTGGCATATAGAAGGGGAAGAAATGGAAGCAGTGACAGATTTTATTTTCTTGGGCTCCAAGATCACCGCAGACGGTGACTGTAGCCATGAAATTAAAAGACGCTTGCTCCTTGGGAGGAAAGCTTTGGCAAACCTAGACAGCATAGTAAGAAGCAGAGACATCACCTTGCCGACAAACGTCCGTATAATCAAAGCTATGGTTTTCCCAGTAGCAACGTATGGCTGTGAGAGCTGGACTATAAGGAAGGCTGGGTACTGAAGAACTGATGCTTTCGAACTGTGGTGTTAGAGAAGACTCTTATGAGTCCTTTGGACAGCAAGGAGGTCAAATCAGTCCATCCTAAAGGAAATCAACCCTGAGTGCTCATTGGAAGGACAGATACTGAAGCTGAAGCTCAGATATTTTGGCCACCTAATGCGAAGAGAAAACTCCCTGGAAAAGACGCTGATGCTGGGAAAGACTGAAGGCAAAAGGAGAAGGGGACGGCAGAGGATGAGATGGCTAGATAGCATCACCGATGCAATGAATATGGACTTGAGCACGCTCCGGGAGAGAGCGCAGGACAGGAAGGCCTGGCGTGCTACAGTCCATGGGGTCACGAACAGTCAGACACAACTGAACGACAACAACCTATATTTAAATATTTATTTCTGTCTTTCTCTCACTGGCTGAAATTTCTAGCCCTCTTCTTTTGCTATGTGTTGCAGTCCTATTAAAATGTGTGATGTAGCAGAGGAACAGGAACTGGCGAAGAGGAGTGAAGGACACATCCATGCTGCAGAGCAGCCAAAGCTGCCTTCTGAGGCTGGGTCCTCGAGAAGGCTGTTATTGGAATTGGCTTTCAGTCAGGGTTGCACTGAGGGGGAGGGCAAGAGGGGGTGCCTGATAGATGCTTCCTATTCCACAAGGCAATAAAACATTGTAATTGATTCCAAAGTACTACACTGCATGTCCGGTTCTTGTGTGTGGTGCTATCTTGTACGGAAGAGGCTCCAGAGTACACCGGTGAGCAAATGCTTCGGCGTGCGACGGGGCGCTTCCCGGCCCCCGCAAAGCCCCAGGGGCCAGGGAATCATGACGCTGGAAGGGGCTCTGGCAGTTATCTGGTCTGCGGCACACGCCCCGCTCAGCGCAGCCACAGCACCCCTGGCAGGCGGCCGCCCAGCCTCGTGGGTGCTTCCAGCGAACGGGAACCAGCCCTCCGCGGCCAACCAGCCCGCACCGTTCGGAAGCTTCTCCTAACGTTCGGCCACACTCCGCTTTCCTGCAGCTCCCGGCGACGCGGCTAGTCCCGTTCGCGCGCCGCCCCGCCCGGGGTCCCCGCTGGGCTGCTGCGGGGGCCTCTTCCCCGTCGCCAGCGGGGATATCGCGGGCGCTTCTCCTGGCCGCGGCGACAGCAGCAGCGCGGCCTGCTCGGACTGCGCCCGGCGCGCCCCGCCTTCCCGGCCCCCCGGAGGCGTTGGACTGCAGCCCCATCCGCCCTGCGCGCCGGCTCCGCGGGCTGGGCCTTCGGCGGGGAGCCGAGGCTCGAGGGCCAGGTGCCCGGGCGGGGCCCCCAGGCTGCAGGCGTCGAGACGAGGCCGACAGCCACCCGCCGGGGCGGCTCGGCCCGCATCCCGCGCGAGCCGGGGCGGACTCGGTGGCCCGGCAGGCCCAGCCCCGCGGCCCCGGGCGCCCACGCGGCCCCTCAGGCTCTCCTGCCCGGGGCTTTCCCCGCCGCCTCTGCCGCGGAGGACGGGGCTGAGCCCGGCGCCCAGCCGGGAAGGCGGCCCGCGCCGGAGCCTGGCGGCGCGGCGCAGTGGCGCGGCGGGCGGGCGCCTCCTGCCTGGTTCCGCCGGGCCGGGCCGGGCGGCCGTGCTGAGTGGGGCAGGGCAGGCTCGGGGCACAACGGGGGCGCAGCGCCTGAGGCCCCCTCGGCCCCGGAGATCCCCAGACGGCCAAGCCCGGCCCTCTTTCCCCCAGCCCCCAGTCATTTGGGGGTTTCCTGGCCACTGCAGGCCCCCCCTCTAAAAGGCTGACATGCCTCTCCTGCGGCCTGGCGCCCGGCAGTAAGACCCCTAAGCTACAGTGTGCTGGATGTTGGCCCTGACGCCGGTGGAATCGGGCTGCTCCCAGAGCTTCTCCGAAATGGAATTTGGCCCTCGGCTGAAAGAAGTTAGACACCCTTTCTGTACGTGCTCAGAGGCCCCTAAATAATACCACTTTGTCGGTTTCTTTAAAGAAGTGGCACGGCCAAAGGTGGTGACCGACAAGCCCCAAGGCCAACCACCTCTCCAGGAAAGCGCCCCGCCCGCGCGCCCGCACAGAAGCAGCCACCTCAGACAGCACAAGAAAAGCCACGCGGTGGAGCATGCGGGGGGTGGGGCGGGGGTGGCAGCAGTCGGTGGGATTTCTGCCGCCTAGCTCTGATCTCCCCTGAGGGAGATTGCCCGGAACCAAGCAAAGGGGCCGAGAGCTGCCTGCTAGAAGAATCGGGGTGCCCCCCCCCGACAGTCCTCTGTTTTATCCGTTCTTCCAGTTCATGAAGACGGAACTGGAGAAGGAAACAGGGGATTCACCACTTGGGGTTGTCAGGACGAGGTCTGGACAAGCAATTGCCCTGGAAAGCATGAAGGGAACTGGTGCAAGACAGGGGATACAGGTGCATCTGCCACAGTGGTGCATTTACACATGACCATCTCCAGGTCCGAGGGGGCCCTGAGCAAATGTTCTCTGGTGGCCCCCTCTTCTGCCCGTGGCCCCCAGTGGGCTTCTGTGGCCGCAGTGACAGCACTCCAAGCGGCTCTGGGCAACTGTCTCTAGCCATCCTTTCAGCTTCCCACAATGCCCCTGAATAACTTTGGGCAGGGGCATTGTGGGAAAGTAAATGGGTCACTAGATCAAGCTGTCTCAGCAGCTCGGAGTGCCAGGCCAAAAGAAGGGGGGGGGCGCAGGGCAGGCATCAGGTGAGCTGGCAGCAGCCCACTGTCGCCAGCTGCAGGTGCCGGCCCTGCATCTGCATGTGGGCAGCCCCCCCCAGGGGGGCCTCCTGCGTGGCTCTGACCTCACAACTGACCACGGAATCCTGCACTCCTGGTTCCCCGGAGACCTGCGAGGATTCTGCCAGAATCGACACATTTGGTAGCCAAGCAAGGCCGGCCTCGGGGGCAGGATGGGGGGCTTCTTCTCCTGCTTTCAGCAGAGGTAAAGCCGGGGACGAACCAAAGGTTGTCACAGACATCCCAAAGCAAGGCCACTTGAGGCTGCTTTCTAAAGATGCTCTTCCGTGGTCATTTCACCTTGCCGGGTAGAGAAATCTGGCTCCCGGCCTTCTGCGTCTGCAGTGATGGGCCTTCTTTGCTTTCCCTGTGTGTTTCACCTCGTACCGGTCACACGAGCGGCCGGGTCTCTTCTTGCGGCGCATTTCCGCCATATTTCATTAGGGCTGAGATCCTGGACCTCCAATGCACGAGCTCCCAGGAGCTCTTGGCTGACCCCAAGCACCCATCCCTTGACCCAGGCAGACTTCAGAAGACAGGCAGGCCAGCAGGCAGGCAAGGAACCCTTGGCCAGCACAAGCCAAGGGGGAGCTTTGACCAGCGGAGGGAGCCTAAGCCCCTGGCTGAGCTCCATTGGGAAGGGGCCAAGAGACAGCCTGCAGAGAAGCTAGGGGTTGCTTTGAGTTGTCTTGTTCCTGGTCTGATGCAGGTTTCAGGCCAGAGGCGTGATCCTGGCCTGGACCTGCCATGCTACTGAAGGGGGCCAGAGGCTCAGCTGGTACAGCTGGAAGAACCTCCCCCGCTCCCACCCCGCCTCTTCCGTTCACTTTGGAACTCCTGCTGAATCATAGAATCATAGAATAGTAGGGTTGGAAGGGGCCTACAAGGCCATCGAGTCCAACCCCCTGCTCAATGCAGGAATCCAAGTCAGAGCATCCCTGACAGATGGCTGTCCAGCCTCGTCTTAAAGGCCTCCAGGGTGGGAGAGCCCACCGCCTCCCTAGGTCATTGGTTCCGTTGTCGTATTGCTCTAACAGTCAGGACGTTTTTCCTGATGTTCAGCCGAAATCTGGCTTCCTGTCACTTGAGCCCATGATTCCGTGTCCTGCACTCTGGGATGATCAAGAAGAGATCCTGGCCTTCTTCTCTGTGACAACCTTTCAAGTACTTGAAGAGTGCTATCATATCTCCCCTCAGTCTTCTCTTCTCAAGGCTAAACATGCCCAGTTCTTTCAGTCTCTCTTCATAGGGCTTTGTTTCCAGTCCCCTGATCATCTTGGTTGCCCTCCTCTGAACCCTCTCCAGTTTGTCTGCATCCTTCTTAAAGTGTGGTGCCCAGAACTGGACACAGAACTCCAGATGAGGCCTAACCAGTGCTGAGTACAGGGGAACTAGTACTTCCCGGGATTTGGAAGCGATGCTTCTCTGAATGCAGCCCAAAAGAGCATTTGCCTTTTTTGCAGCCACAGCACATTGTTGGCTCAGATTCAGCTTGTGATCGACAACAATTCCAAGATCCTTCTTGCTTGTAATGTTGTTGAGCCAAGTATCCCCCATCTTGTAACTGTGCCTTTGGTTTCTTTTTCCTAGTTGCAGAACTTGGCATTTGTCCCTATTAAATGCCATTCTGCTGTTTTCTGCCCAGCGCTCCAGTCTATCCAGATCACTTTGAATTTTGTTTCTGTCTTCCAAAGTATTAGCTATCCCTCCCAATTTTGTGTCATCTGCAAATTTGATCAGCATTCCCTGCACCTCCTCCTCCAAGTCATTAATAAAAATGTTGAAGAGCACTGGGCCCCGGACCGAGCCCTGCGGTACCCCACTCGTTACCTCTCCCCAGCTTGAGAAGGTCCCATTGATAAGCACTCTTTGAGTCCGATTCTGTAGGCAACTGTGGATCCACCGGATCGTTGTTTCATCTAGCCCGCTTTGAGCTCGTTTGCTCATCAGGAGATCTTGGGGCACTTTGTCGAAAGCTTTGCTGAAGTCGAGGTATATGATGTCTACAGCATTCCCACGGTCTACAAGGGAGGTTACTTGATCAAAAAATGAGATCAGATTTGTCTGGCAGGACTTGTTTTTGACAAATCCATGTTGGCTTCGAGTAATCACGGCATTGTTGTCAAGGTGCTTCCAGATGGATTGCTTTATGATCTGCTCCAGAATTTTCCCAGGGATTGGTGTCAGACTGACTGGTCTGTAGTTCCCAGGTTCCTCCTTTTTACCCTTTTTGAAGATAGGGACAACGTTAGCCCTCCTCCAGTCATCTGGCACTTCCCTCGTCCTCCATGACTTCTCAAAGAGAATAGACAGCGGTTCTGAGAGTTCTTCTGCCAGTTCCTTTATGACTCTAGGATGCAGTTCATCTGGCCCTGGAGATTTGAACTCATTCGAAGTAATGCCAAATCAGTCCATGTCATTTCTAAGGAACATGCCTCATTCCTTTCTCTTTTCCTTCCTCCAGTAGGTCCAGCCATAAAGACAACATGATGTGAGTTACTCTTTTATTTTTTATTTATTACATTTCTATCCCACCTTTCTTCCACCATGGAACTCAAGGTGGCTACAGGCAGTTCCCAGGTGGTCTCCCTCCAGACCCAGACCTGCTTAGCTACAGCAAGGTGGCTGCCTCATGTCCATCCAGACCCTGAGATGCTTTTGAGCCCTTGAATGGCCCTAAAGCTTTCAGTTCAGGAGCAGCTGCTGAGGGTGTGTCCAGACATCCCCAAAAGGCAGGGGCTGTGGTGGAGACCTTCCGGTGGGGCGGCCCCAACTTCCTTCCACATTTGGAACGTCCACGACAGACCAGCAAATGGAACGCTGATACTGGCAAGCCGCCTGCCTTAACCCTCAAAGTACAGGGATGCTCCTTTGGATGAACATTTGTCCATTGCCTTCTTTTAAAATGACAATTTTTAAAATGTTAACTGTTGCGGATAGGGGGATGTGGGAGAGGCCACTGACTGTAAATGGCTGTTTCCTGCTGCAAATTGAGTGGGTTTCCCTGAATGTGACCCCCAAGAGAAGGTGGGACTTTTGAGCAAACGCTGCAAGCATGTGGTGACCATCCACAGCCAATGGCTATGTCAGGACACACCCCAAATTAGCAGGGCTATCTGGATGGATTGGCGGGGTCTGTGTGTGTGCATGTGAACTGGAGCGGGGGGAGTTTGTACAGTGCCCCTTGGCATCCCACAATATTCCCAGCTTGCTTCTGCTGCCAAGAACATTTTTTGCTCATCTTTTCAGGCTTCCTGAGATGAAAGAGGAGATAGAGAATGGTGAGTGGGGGTCCAGGGTGTGTGCTGAATGTCAGGGCTACTAACCCCATCCCCCAAGGCATTTGCTCTCTGGGGAAATGTCTGGCTTGGTCAAGGGCGGGGGGCGTGTGGATGATGGGCAGAAGGCAGCACTCCCTCAGCATCCCACATCCATCCAGTGGAGGAAGGGCTCAGCGGCCCCCTCCATGCTGCCTGTGATGCAGCCAGCGCTCCCAAGAGGAGCCCGTGGTCATCATCCCCCGAGCCCATCGAGCGCCCATCTGGGGACAAGATGGGCTGTGGCAGCAGGCAGGCGCAGGCAGGAGGCTTTGGCCCACTGTCTCAGAGGCCGGGGCTCCTCCAGTGGCCTGATTCTGCCTCCGGCTCAGAGAGCCATACCTGCCTGCCCCAGCTCCCATCAGCAGCTCTGGGTGTGGCTTCCAGGCAGGCCTGCGTGCCTCCATCTGGCTGGAGGGCTTGTTGCAGGAGCCGAACTGCAAATGAACCCATGTGGCCCCCTCTGACCACCACCACCCCACCCCCCCGCTCAAAGAAGAAGGCAGTTCTGGGCAGGGGCAGAGACAGCAGGCCAGACAGCCTGCTTTGCATGCCCCAAAGCTCCTGGGTCAGTCCTGGGCATCTCCTGCCAAAAAGGGGTCTCTGGGGTCAGGGAGCTCAGAGCTAGGGAGCACTCCCCAGTCCTGAATGAGCCAGGGTTTGGCTGGGTAGAGGGCGGCTCCTTCCAGATGCCTGGCAGAGAACGAGCCGGGCACTGTGCTGCTTGCAGAAGCTGGGGGCCCTGCCCGTGTGCCTGATGTGTCCCTTTCCCCTCCTCTCCATCCCAGCCGTGACCCCAAAGCCACGGCCTGCCACATATGTGAAGCAGAACGAGGGATCAACTGCCCTGGGATCTGGGCCAAGCTCCCTTCCCTGAGCCCTGCCTTTTCTCGCCTCTTGCAGAAAGCTTTGCTGCTGCTCCATCTCCTTCTTCTGCCACCCAGGCCCAGGCCCTCACCCTGCTGCCCTGCACCCCGGGGGCCATGCCACCCCCAGCGACTGCCCCCAGGCCCACCCTCACCCTGGAGGTCCTGCAGAGGCAGCTGGAGGCCCTGAAGGAGCTGCAGGGCCAGTACATTCAGGGGCGTAAGTATCCCAGCCCCCCCAGCTGCTTTGCCCCATCCCTGTTCCGTTGGCAAGCAGCCTGTGCACGGATCGTCCTGTGCCTTGTCTCCTGCTGCAGAGCTGAACGTCCGCCGCACCTGCCAGCACTTCCCGCGCTCCCTGCGGGCCCTCAGCCTGCAGATCTGCCGCACCCAGAGGAGGCTCATCCGCACCGAAGTCCGGCTCCAGCACAGAGAAAAAGAAGGTGGTTCGAGCAGCGCCCTGCCCTGGAACTGCGCTCTCTCTCTCTCTGCCTCCCCCCAGTTCCCCTGGGCATTCCAGTGTCCCTTGGGGGGGGGGGCCTGTGCAAAATGTTCTTTTCTGTTCTGCCTTTCAGGTCACCAGGCCCCCCTCGTTGCCATTCAAGCATCTTGTGGCGGTAAGCCACCAAGGAGGGAGCAGCGGTGGGGGGAGCCGTGGCCTGCCGGCTGCTGTGGCCAAGCATCCACTTTCCTTCCTTCTGGCAGGGGTTTCCAACAGCCTCCTTGCTGTGGCAGCATCTCCTTCTGGGCCCCGTTTGCTTCCTTCCTCTGCCTCTGCGGAGGTTGCATCCATCTCCCCGACCGTCTCCAGCTACTCCCTCCCACTGCACCCCTTCCCCCCGCCTCCCCCCTCCCCGCCTCCTCTTCAGCCGGATTTCGGGGACCTGAGAGAAGTGCTGGAGACCTTCTTGGAACTGCAGGCCCACCACCTCCAGGACCGTAAGTCTCAGAAAAGCCTCCCGTCGTCCCCTCAGTCCCTTCCAGCGCCCTTGATGAGTTGTCTCACATGCATGCAGCCCACTTTTCTATACCCGATATTCAGAGCAGCTTAGCGTAGTCACACGGTCATTCAGATACAGCATTAGAATCAGTTAACCTCACAGCATGACATTGTAACAACAAAACACGGGAATCGGTCTCTGTGCGTAAAAAGCTAAAGGAAAGCTCTCGCTGCCTGGCTCAATGGAAGCAGGGGAGGGGCACAGTGTGTCTCCCCAGGAAGGTTGTCGCTGCACGACGCAGGCGCGCGCACGTGCCCCGCCGAGAGGGCTGCCCTCTCTTGGACCCACTCACCATGCCCATGGTGATGGGATACAGAGAAGGGCCCAACGCTGACCTCAGCATGTGGGCAGGTTTGTAAGGCATCCTGGTCCTACGCGGCTGTTTCAAGGTTAATAATACCAGCACTTTGAATTGAGCCCAGAAGCAAAGAGGGAGCCAGTGACAGCACTAATCAGTATACATGGGCAACATGGACAAAGAAAAGTCTCTGGCCCAGGGAGCCACCAGTTTAAAGCTTGGCTTTGGGGAGAGAACAGAGGAAGGTAAGAAGGAGCAGGTGAGATCAGATGCATTTAGAGGTACTTGGGCCACATATCAGCTGCGGAGGAGGACTGAGGGAAGCCAAAGGCTTCCAGGGGGAAGGTGTGCTCTGAGCTGGGCTTGGAAAGAGGAGAGGGGAGCAGAGAGGGAGTTGCCTGCACAGGGGCAGCAAAGGGAGCAGGAGAACTTTGTCTGGTAGAACCGGAGGAGCCAGAAACAGGGAGGGCCGAGTGACAGGGCCATCAAGGGCATTGCAGGCGTAGGTGGAGGCAGGGTTTGTGCTGGATGTGAACAGGGCTGGGAAGCTGGTCCAACAGTCAATGCCTCTTTGCTCCCTTCCAGGCAAAAGGGACTTCCGGAACTGCCAGGAGTGCCTCAGATCCATCAAGGCACTGAGGGGGCAGCTGCAGAAAGTGCGGAGCAGGCTCTGGAGGGTGGAAGCCAAACTGGGCATCCAGGTCCCTCCACGAGAGCTGGATGTGGATGAGCAGGAGGAGGAGGAGGAAGAGGAGAGTGCTTGACTCCATCCCCCCCCCCCCCCCCCGGCCGCCTTCTTTGGAGAGACACAGAGACGGGCAGAGAGAATGAAAGAACACCATGTCTGACTGGTACAGAAAAGGGGTAGTGCTTCTGTGTACTGAATATACATGGGACCGAGAACAAACGACTGTCACCTGGTCTCATACACTTTCCACAATCAAGTTTTTTTTTCTTTTTAAAGAAAACTGAGGAAACTGCTCTGACTGTTCTCAGGGGGTGGGATGGTATCTTTTTGTCCACCTCATCCACTGAATGGGCCCTCCCAGCCAGCACACTTGGGCAAATGAGCTGAGCGACCTCCCACCAACAAAGAGAGTATGTGCGGGAGTGGGGGGCTCCCAGTCAGCTTTTTGGCCCCAGAGTTTATGCTCAGAGTTTATGCTCAGAGTTTATGCTCTTGAGGCATGGCGAATTCGGCTCTGAAGGGGTGCTGAAATAGGATTGCCAACTACCCTGGGAAAAATATGGCATGGACCATCTTTTTGAACAGTTGCCAAAACCTAAGGTCAATGCTGTCTCCCTCTCCTCAGCAGTGGTTTTATTCGTTCATTCCTTTGGCCGTACACTTTAGGTGAATGGCCCCCCCACCCTGACCCAAAGAGCTCTGCTCCCAGGCTTTGCTTGGATTTGTATTTCAATAATTGGTCACCTGAACTCCACCATGACTTCTCCACATTTGGATCCTCTTGAAATGGGACCCAGCAGTTCTGAGTTAGCATCAAGAAGTGCCCGAGAGGTGGTCAGGGTCCGCCCAGGAAGGAGGACCCAGGGACCAGGTTTGGGAGTCTCCAGCCACGATCCTTCCCACAACTCAGAACAGGAAGTGCCTCTAACGGTACAGACACGGCGACAGCCTCTTCCCCAGCCCAGCTTCGCGTCCCAATTTGCCACGCCTCAGCAGGCCCCTACAGTAGGCCACGGCACGGCACCCCTGAAGTGCAGTCGTACCTGGAGGTGTGATACTCTGATGAAAGCCTTGTCCTGTTCGAAGGAGCCGGCAGAACGCAGTGAAAGAAAAAGGGGGTTTTGCAGCACCCAAGTCATGCCATAAGCGAGTTCTTCCACCTGCATATTATCTTCCAGTTTTTCACTACAATGGGAAGCAAATTTCCTTTAAAGAAAATAAACCAGTGAGTAAATACAGCTAAAAACTCCAGCCTGTTGATAGGAACACACGAAGCTGCCTTATATTGAGTCAGACGCCACGTGGTCCATCTAACCCGGGACGTTGTCAACACTGGCTGGCAGAGGGTTCTCCAGGGTTTCAGGCAGGATTTTTTGCAGCCCTACCTGGAGACACTGGGTGAACCTGGGACCTTCTCTATGCAAAGCAAGTGCTCACTCCCCCGAATGTTCTAGCCACACATGAGATGGAAGAAGGACATGAGCCCTGAATAGGCCTGGATTTCTGGATACACCACACTGCGAGTATCTAAGCTTGAGCTGTGTCTCCTTATATGTGAAGGAGTCAGTGAGGATTTCCTGTGTGCATTGAAATGCAGAGGCAAGCATGTTCTCATGAGTGGTGGCCTCCAGGTGGCAATCCAAAACCTTCTTGGGTAGCTCTGAAGCTCCACGTTGCATAAGAAGCGAGAGTGTCTCCTTCCCTGTGATTGAAGCAAGGATGTCACTGCAGCAAGATGTGAGATTCTGACCTTGAAGGGAGAGCTGCCTTTGGTGGGAGATGGGCAAGACGGAGATGGAGAAAAGGAGTGATGCAGCAGGACGCTAGTCAGAGAGAGGAGAGAGGCCTGATGGATGGCTGCATGCATCGGTGGCGAGAAGCAGGACTTGGAAAGGGATTTCAAACTCCCAACGGCCTGGAGGCCGTTCATCCCCTAGTCATCCGCTCCCTTGGGCAGGGGGACAACTGTGATTGTTTTCACCGATACTGCCAACTCTGCTTCAAACATCTACATCAATTCTACTTCTCTCTACCTACCAAGGAACCTGTAGTGTTTTGCCTAAGAATGGAGACAGTTCTGAGCAACAGGTGAATTTTATATTTTGAAAAAAGGGGAGATCAGCCATTGTTTGTTTGTTTGTTCAACCCAGCAGTCCTAGGGGCAGCCCCAGGCGCAACCTGAACCCATGCATCACCTGGTAGAGCCTCATTTGAATGTCTGCCTCCTCCCATATTTCATCTCAAGACTCTGACCCTGAAGCGCTCATCAAGCCACCCTTTTCCTCCTCCTCCCTCTCTCCTCCCCCACCTGTTCCTTGCCTGACAGATATCTCAAAAGCTTGAACATTTTTGTGACTTTGCATTGGCCTAATATCAGCTTTGGAATCAATTCTGTCATAGTTTGACATGGAGCAAGAAGCGTATGAATCAGTGCTTCAGAAGGATATCTCAAAACATAGGGCAACGCAGTGCGAGATTCCACGTTAGTCAATGCGAAGGAAAGCCGCCAGAACACACTGGTGCAGAACGTTAATTCACCTGATGGGCTGCTAGTGTGTGGCTTCTTTGGATTATCACCTTAAGTGAAACACGTTGGATTTCAAGCACTGAACGGAAGCCAGGTGGCACCACAGAAGCCGGTCAGCTTGCACTGTATCTCTGGATGGTGTCTGTGCTCCGTAAAAAAATAAAAAAAAACCCTCCTGGGAAGGCATTTAGGAATAGAGGAAGCTGCCTTATATGGAGCCAGGCCCTTGGTCCATCTAGCTCAGTATTGTCAACACTGACCGGCAGCAGTGGCTCTCCAGGGTTTCAGGCAGGAGTTTTTCCAGCCGTACCTGGAGATAGCAGGGATTGAATGTGGGACCCTCTGCATGCAAAGCAGGGGCTCTGCCACCAAGCTACAGCCCTTCCCTTAATAATAAAGTAAGATTCTAGTCCTCGTGATTCTGAATCAAGGGCTGATTTTAAATAGGGACATGTGAAGCTGCCCTATACTGAGTTGGACCCTTGGTTCATTGGCCAGTATTGTTGACACAGACTGCCAGCAAGGGCTCTCTAGCATTTCAGGCAGGAGTTTATCCTGCTCTACCTGGAGATGCTGCCGGGGATTGAATTGGGACCTTTTGCTTGCAAACCAGGGGCTCTCTCTACCTCTGAGCTCTTTCTGGCCAATGGCAACCATTCCCAACTGTGTCTTGCTGTCCTAGGCTTCAGAAAGCCCTCCAGTAGTACTCATGAGCCCTGATCAGCCACAGCAGCAACATCCCTTACACATACCAGGGAAGTTGAGTGACTTAACATGACTGCATTGAGACCCCACTGTTGAGTTTCCACTACTTTCATCTCGCTTTCATTTGTGAGTTAGCCTGACCGAGCAAGGCAGGTGATGTATCCTAATTGGACCCCAGGAACCTTCACAAGGCTGTCAGCCAGCCTTTGCATTCACACAGAACTCTTCATCAGTCACAGGTATTCAGAGCAAAAGGTGTGGTGCGGCACTCCCTGCCTGGGGGACTCTGTACGGGTGATTTTCCCTGCAATTCCACAGGGGCCTTTCCTAACCGCTAACTTCAGTGTTCTGTCCACCAGGGGGTGCCATTGCCTATGTTTTGGGGGAACAGTCACAAAGCCGTACCTAGAAGTAGCACCTGGCTGCTCCCCAAGGAGGTGTTTACTATCGAGTTGCCATTCACTCGCATTTTACAGGGATCCACATGATGTTGCCATCCCTTGGAATCCTCCAGTGTTTTCCAATGATTCTTCCTCCTTTTTTCCCCACCATAGAGGAGCTTCCAGAGCTCCTAGCGCTACCCATCAAAAGACGTGTAGCTATTCCGTCTTTTCCTGTGAACAGAAAAAAGATGGAAGAAGTGGCAGGAAAGCCCAGGAGGGCTACAAGTGGAAGCTGCTGCTGCATTGACTCCTGGTCAAAAGCCTGAATGGGGCAGAGCAGTTGCAGGAAGCACCTGGGAAATCCAACTTTTTGAAAAGAACGATTGCCAGAGAGGCAGCTGTGTTGGTCTAAAAACAAGGATGAGCCTGGTGGCGCTGAAAGTCTTAATACATTTCTTGAGGTAGCGCTTTCTGCATTTAATTTCCTTCTGACCTCACTATGTACATTCCACACCACCCCTCTTATTCGTATGCACTGCACATTAACACTTAGTGATGAAGTGGACGGTAGTCCATGAACGCTTATGCCAGAACACATTCATTAGTCTTTAAGTGGCCAATAAGAGGGGCTGGCCACTATCTGGACCAGACAGGTTTTGGTCTGATGCAGCTACAGAGCACGTCAGACATTCCTAAGATGCTTTGCTGTTTTTGAAAAGAGCACAGTTTCCACAGCTGTGGATGGTCCTCATGGCCAGAAAAAAAGGCAGCAGATCTGTGTTCCCCAAAGATGGTTTAGCACTTTGGTTTGTCATATTATGCTCAAAAGAGAATTTCCCTCCAAGTTCCGATGCTCCACAGCACATTGTGAAGCTATGGAACTCTGCCACAGGATGTGATGGTGACCACCAGCTTAGATAGCTTTAAAGGGGGATCTATCACATTCATGCAGGAGGAGAAGGCGATCAATGACTACTAATTGTGTAGGTTCGATGGAAACTCCCAGTCCAGCTACTGGGAAAGGTCTCTTGCCCACATGCCTTCCCTGTGGGCTTTCCGTTAGGACATCTGGCTGGCCACTGCGGGTAACAGGATGCTGGACCAGTGAGGCCCCCTTGGGGCCCCTTCTGATGCAAGGGTTTGTGCCACTTTCTCATCTCTCTGTTATTCATTGTTTCCCCAAAAAATGTTCTGTTCGCAACATTTTAGTTCCAGAGGATGAGGGATCCTCCCCCCGCCCCAATTTCTCATTGTTTTCCTCCCAGCGCATAGACCATATAGGTAGCGGACAGGGTGGTGGGTGTGAGAACAGAGGCTCAGGTCCAGATTCAGAAAGAATTTGGGAGAATAAGGAGCAGGGTCAGAAGGAACACCCCTGGTGCTAAAAGGTGATGACCATTTCTGATGAAGTTGTCTGTAGTACAGGAAAACTTGGGTCAGAATGAAAGTGTTAGGCCCTAGGGTGCCACAAGGCTCGTCCTTGGTTGGGCTGCTTCCCCCTCTAGAACCGGCGGGGTTGTCGATTCAAGCGCAGCCCGCTCCAGCTCAGCCAGGGGTCTTCTCGCCCCCGCCCCGCCCCGCCCCGCATGCTGTGGCTTCCTCGCTGCGGGCAACTGGTCCGCCGGAGCCAGGAGGAGGCTGAAGTCGCCGCACTCCAGTCCTTCGCCCCAGCTGCGGCGTGGCCGCTAAGCGGGTCTCTCCAGCCTGCCTCGAGGTGGCCAGCGAGTTCCCAGGCCAGCGGCCGTGCCGCCGCCGCCGCCGCCGCCCGAACGCGTGGAGGGAAGGGCCGAGGCCGACCCCCTCCCAGCGGTCCCGCAGGAGCCGCCCCCTCGGTATGAATAGCCGCGCAGGGCCGCCCGCCCGGACACTTGTTCGCTGGCCAGCGCCGCGGTGCCTCCGCCGCCGCCGCCGGACTCGAGCGCCCCGCTGCCCCGGAGCGCCGCCGCCATGGAGAGCTTCCTGGGCTCGCGGCCCGCGGGGGGCGAGGAGTCCCTCCAGATGTGGGGCCTCAACAAGCGCCTGGAGGCCTACCTGGCCCGGGTGAAGCGCCTGGAGGAGGAGAACGAGCTGCTGAAGGCCGAGGTCCAGGGCCTGAGCGCCAGCCCGGCCGAGGGCTCGTGGCGCGGCCAGTGCGAGGCCGAGCTGGCCGCCCTGCGGGCCGCGCTGGGCCAGGCCTTCCGCGAGAGGGGCGCCGCCGAGCTGGCCCGCGACAGCCTCCGCGCGCAGGTGCAGCAGGCGCGCGCGCGGTGCCGGCAGGAGCGGGCGGCGCGCGACGAGGCCCGGGGGCTGCTGGCGCGGGGCAAGAGCGCGCTGGAGGAGGAGCGGCGGGCGCACCTGTGGCTGCGCCAGCAGGCCGGCCGGCTGCAGCGCGAGGCCGAGGCGCTGGCCCACGCGCGCCGCGACGAGCTGGCCGGCCTGGAGCGCGAGCTCGACGCCTGCGCCCGCGGCCCGGGCGGCGGGCGCCGCGCCCTGGCCGCGCCGCCGGCCGCCCTGCAGCCGCTGGAGGTGGAGGACTACGCGCAGCGGCTGGCCGGCCTCTGGCAGGGTGCCGTGGAGACGTACCAGGGCGAGGTGGCCCAGCTGGAGGCCGCCCTGCGCCAGGCCCGCGAGGGCCTCTGGAAAGCCGCCGAAGGCAGCCGGCGGAGCCAGCGGCAGCTGCAGCAGCTGGAGAGCGAGCTGGCCGGACTGCGGGGGCGCGAGGCGGCGCTGGAGGAGAGCCTCGCCCGGCGGGAGCAGCAGCAGCAGGGCGAAGCCCAGCAGCTGCAGGTGGGTGGCGCGGGGCCTTGCGGGCGCCTTCGCGCGCGGCCCGGCGCGCCGCCTCGCCGGCTGAGCCGTCCTGCCCGCGCCGGCCTCGAGGCCGGCTGAGGGGGCGTCTCTTCCCGCGCAGCCGGGCGGGAGGCAGCAAGCCCGGGGGCTGCCCGGGAAGTCCTCGCGTGGCCGCAGGCAGGCGGGGGTCCCGGCGGGGCTCGCGCTGCCCAGGAGCGAAAGCCCGCCCTGAGCGCGGACGGCCGAGGGGCGCCTCCCCTGCCAGCCCGGCGGGCCGCCGCTACTGCCTGCGCAGCCCTCGCTCCGGCGCGGGGGCGTCCCGGGCGCGCTGGGGTGGTCGGGGGAAGGGCTGGAGCTGCTCCGGGGAGAGAAGCCTCCCGCGGCACGACTGCAGCGCTTGCCCGACCCTGCCATTTTGCCGCCGAGCGAGCGAGCGAGCGCTCCGTCGCGGGTGGCCGCGGCACCGGCTTCCTAGGCTGCCGCATTTCTGCTGTGATTTGCGCGTTGGGGGCCCCAGCTGGTCCGGAAAGGACCCCCCGAGCCTCGCTCCCATGAGCTTTTAGTGCCTGGATCCTGACTCCCTGGGCAGTGCAATGACCGACTGAGCGGGGTGGAGTTGCACCCGAGCGACATTTTCACCGGCGGAGACGCGAAGCATCAAGAGGTGATTTGGATGCGCGAAACACTCAGCCGCCCTCCTAACTGTCCGCTGTAGCACGCGGCCTGCCTCGCCTTCCGGAGCCGCCTTCCGGTGCTGGCCGGCACCTCTGTCCTCTGCTTGCACCACGTTCGTTCGTTCGTTCGTTCGTTCGTGTGAGATTATAGGAGAGAGGACGAGGTGCTCGTGCCTATTTCTGGAGGGGCCAAGGAAGGAATTCCAACTCTAGAGCATTCCAAAGATACATCTCATAGCCACGTGCCTGAAGCTGTCTTTGGTCTCTTGCACTGAACATCCTATTTTTCAGTTGAGATTTAAAATAGCCCCCTTTCATTTCATTCTTAGTGCAGGCAGCCCAGCTCTGTTGAACCTTATAAGAACTTCGTAACTTTAAGAAAGGGTGCCTGAGTTTCCTTTTTTTTCTCCTCCCGCCTATCCTTTTTTCCTTTTGTGTCTACCTTTCAGGCTGTAAGCCTGGGGGCGGGGGGTGTCTGGGTTTTTATCAGCCTGGAAGCCACTCTGGAAGCCATTTAGGTTGAAGACCAGGGCAAAAATGTGCGAAAGAAAGAAAGAATACTGTATCCTGCAGGGAGGGCAGGCCCACTGCACGCCAAGCACATAGGCAAGTCTGGGATGTTTTGTGCGGTTTGCAGAGCATTTCTTGATCTGCATGCTGTCATCTAAGATTTTGGGTCCATTGGGATTTTTGCAGAATCTAGCATCTAGAGTGTCAGGATGGGAGTATAGGTATGTGAAATTTGGGAACAGAGGTATTGGAGCTATTCAGGAGCAGGATTGCAAGGGGACAGCGGGCACACGTGTGTAAGGCAGAAAAGCTCCTAACTCACTTGGGGAGAGGTTTTGGGCCGCCCAACATCCCTTTGGTGTGGCACATGGCAGTGCCAAAGTCACAAATGCCGTTTGAAAACCTTGGCACAGATCAAGCTTGGGAGGGGCTGCACTGCAAGGTACATTGCTGGGGAGCCCGGAGTGTAGCTGAAGCATCCAGGCCAAGCAAGGAGGGAGGGGCTGTCTGGGGCAGTGGCGGGGGGGGGGGGGAGCTGGCAGACATTACTGCCTACAATGTGTCTTAATGCCCTTTGAGGAACAGCCCTCAGCTCTTCAAAGGGTGACCCGCTCAGAGGCCGCGGCAAGGAGCTGAAACTGACCCTTGGACCTGTTTGCTTTCTAGCATGGATTTACATGCTAATTAAGGCTCTGTTGCCACAAAAGACAGTTCCAGTCCCCCCGACCCCCAATTCCCCCAACAAAGGGCGCCTTCCTTGCTGGCCACCCTCACAGCAGAGCCCCCTGCCCATCACCTTGCCTTCTGAGGTGCATCATGGTAGTCCTGAGTTCTTCCTGAACATCCGTTATGGGTTGGGGGGGCTTTCAGGTAGCTAGAGGAGGGGGCGTGCTGACGGTTGGGGCAACAGAGCATGACTGAATACAAGGCAGCTGTCAGAGCCAAAGTTCAGTGTTCCTGGAGAGAGGAGAAGAGAACTGTGCGGGGCCCTAGGCCATAGCTCTGTGTCTCCTCTCCAAAAGACTAGATGTGGGACGTCAGCATTCCCTCATGTGAAACAGGAAGCACCATGACCGCTGGCTTACCCGGGCCTCAATAAGGCTTGCAGGACGTCAGCAACTAGGGCACAGCAGAAGGGCGCACGGCCCAGTCAGACTCATAGCCACACAGTTCTTGGGAAGCCTTCCAGCTTTGTGACCAGCCCAGGGCTACATAAAAGGGGAGGAGGAGCAGAGCCCCAACACGCGGCTGGCAGGACATCGGCATCTTGGGGGCAGCAAGTTGGTTTGTGCTTCCAGACAAGGCTTGCCATTGTCCTGCCGCACTCACAAAATTTTACGGGGGTCTAGATGTTGCCGTCCTGCACTTATAATCCTCCAGTCTTTTCCCACTGCTTTGTCTGTCGTTTTTTTTACCACAAAAAAATCCATTAAGGAGAGAGAGATGGAATGGCTGCACAAGGCCTTTTGATTGGTAGTGTTAGGAGCCCTCTGTCTGGAAGCACCCTTACTTAGTTCACTTTGCAGAGTACAACAGGCTGTTCTAAACCTGAGCTGCTAGACAGCTGAGGTCTAAAAGTCTTACTAACAGGCCTTGCAGGAGAATGCTGGGATTAATTGTCACAATGAAGCAGAATGACAAAAGACATTAGGTTTATGAATATGCATATGTCCTGTTGTTGGGGCTCTCCGGAGCCTGCCAAAAATCCAAAGTGAGGAATTCTCAGTGCTGTCACACCCACCATCCTGGAAATACAGATGAAAAAAGGAGGCATGTCCTGCAAGTCCCAGGTGGGACACAAATATGCAGCACTTAGCCTGGCAGGAGCCTCCCCCATTCTGCCCTTGTGCTTCACAGCAGGCCTTTTGCAGCACGCGAGGGGATTTCATGTCCTATATTACATTTGCTCTGCCGTGGCTCCTTGATGGAACAGGGACCCAGAGAGAGAGCAGCAGGAAAGGTCCAGCTGAAGTTTGGTCTCTCATGCTCTGTGTTGACAGCTGGCCATTGAGTCTCTGGAGGAGGAGAAGCAGTCCTTGAGAGTCCAGATCGCTCAAGTCTTGGAAGACAGGCAGCAGCTGATGCATCTGAAAATGTCCCTCAGCCTTGAAGTGGCCACATACAGGTGAGTGGCCACCTTGCAAACTTGCCTTGCAAACAAACCTCTGGAGGTGCAGCAGGTGAAGCAAGGAGGAGCCCAGCCGCATGTAGGAGAGAGGGGAGCATCCCCCACACACTTCCCAGCCACGGCACCCTCCAGGCATGGCGGCTGGCTGAGTCCAGCATCTGGGCTGTGTCACAGAGCCTGCCTTTTCCCTCCGGGGCTTCCCCATTAAAAAAAAATACACAACAGAGAAAAGAGAACAGCACCTTTTAAACGGGAAGCAAGCAGCTGTCCCCTACAACTCTTTAGGGCCCCCCTTTACACCCATCTCTCTGAATAGCTCAAGCAAGGGAGGCAGCAGGCCTGCAAAAGGCCCTTCGCTCACCATCTGAGCCAAGGGATATTCTGACTATGCAAAATCTCCCCAAGAGCAGTTTGAACGAAGCTGCTGCAGCTGAAAAGCTGCCGGGCTTTTCCAGTCAAGGGTAGAGGCGGCTGAGCACCAGTTCTTTCTTCTAAGCAAAACGGGAAGCATTGAATTCTTGAGCCATCTGCAAACATCCCTCCCTCCCTCCCTCCCAGACTGCCTCTCTTCTCGCACCGACCCCAGAAGACATCCCATGAGACCTGGGCTCTGGTTCCCGCTCCCCGCTTCCTCCTCCTCCCTCTCCTCCCTCCAGGTGGCTCCAGACAAGAGTGGGGCTGGAGGGAGATCTGCAGGATCAGCATGAGAGGGGGCCCGGCTGCGGGAAGGGGGGGAAGCGAGGAGGCTGGGGGTAGCCATGACGTCACAAGGGAGTGGGGGTGGGGGAGCCGGGACACCCCCCTTGCTTTTATTTCAGAGGCTGCCCCTGGGAAGGTGCTGGACTGCCTGGCTTGGAAGGCAGCTGGTGGCTGGTGGAGGATGGGGCTTGGCGGGCTGCGGGGGTCTTCACAGCCACGCGTCGCCCTCTCTTGCATGACTTCATTGTGCACACCTAGGAATGCCTCTGTTGCGTGCTCGCAGAATCACAGAATAGCGGGGTTGGAAGGGGCCTGCAAGGCCCTCCAGTCCAGCCCCCTGATCAATGCAGGAAGCCAAGTCAGAGCATCCCCGGCAGATGGCTGTTGAGCCTCATCTTGAATGCCTCCAGTCTGGGAGAGCCCACCGCCTCCCTAGGGAATGGCTTCCACTGTCATCTTGCTCTAACAGTCAGGACGTTTTTCCTGATGTTCAGCCGGAATCTGGCTTCCTGTCCCTTGAGCCCATTATTCTGTGTCCTGCACTCTGGGATGATCAAGGAGTGATCCTGGCCTTCCTCTCTGGGACAACCTTTCAGGTACTTGAAGGGCGCTATCCTATCTCCCCTCAGTCTTCTCTTCTCGAGGCTAAACAGGCCCAGTTCTTTCCATCTCTCCTCATGGGGCTTTGTTTCCAGCCCCCTGATCATCTTTGTTGCCCGCCTCTGAACCCTCTCCAGCTTGTCTGAAACTAGTCTTCTAAACTGACACAGCGCTCTCTGCCATCTATGTGTATGGACTGCCCAGGTTTGCAGTTTTACCCCCCAAATTGCTCCTCTGCACCACTAGAAATAAGCTGCCCTTCCAAGAAGAGTTCTGTGTAACTCCAAAGTCTGCATTCCACAACAAGATTTGGTGAAACAAAAGGGTCTGATGACTTCAACGTATTCTGTATCCTGTAACACACAGAGAAACCAAACCATCAGCCCTCCTCAAATTTTGCATTTCAGGACCCTTCTGGAGGCAGAGAGTACAAGGCTGCAGATGCCAACAGCAGACCTCAAACTATCCAGTGGCTTCAGAGGTAGGTATAAGGGGGAGAGAGAAAGGGACTGAAGCAAGCATGGAGAAAAGCCAAAGGAAGGAAGCTTTATGTGGGTCATTTTGGTTTTAAACTTGAAGAGCTTCCACATGAGGATTTTATGGCACAACTGCCCTGCCTCATTCCCGGAATTTTATCGGGGGTCCAAATGATGTTGTGTTACATGAGTACCTCTCCTGTTCTTTCCTGCCGTTCCTTCCATCTTTTTTCTATTAATCCATTAAGAAAGAAAAGCTAGAATAGCTGCGCAGTGCCTTCTGGTTGGGAGCCTTGGGAGCCTCCACCTGAAAGCACCCTTGATTGCAGGGAGGAGATGATCAGGGTCATGCCTATCTGCAGGACTCAAAAACCATGGCTCTGGTCCCCAGAATGGGAAGAGAGGAGTGTGCCCACCTTCCATCATGGGGATGCAATCACAGTCAGCCCGCAGGGCAGGGAGATCCTCAGGCATTACCCCACTGCCGCTTGCGTGGTCTCTTCTTTGCATGCCCGGTATAGCATCAGCATGTGCTGAACTGAGGTGTTTGTCTGCACAGAATGTGGAGCCCAAACTGGCCCTTCCTTTTAAACAATTTCAAAAATTATTTTTTAACACAAGTATTCATAAAAACTGCAGATGGCAATTGCCAGCACTCTCTCCTGTGTGAAAGTGGAGACAGGATGCTTCTTCTAAGATTATGCCTCCCAGGGCACAGGACTGTGTAAAACCCAAAAACAAAGACATGGTGCTTTTTAAAAAAATATTGTTTTTATCTTGTATGCAAAATGCTGCAGATTTAATTGATCGATCAGCTCATTCATCCAGGGACAGGCAGACCTCAGGCTTGTCGGATCTACTTTGCTTTTTACTGGAACCGCAGAATTCACCAAAGAGAGCCAGATTCAAAAGACATACACTTAGAATTAAAGAACAGGGCACATTCCCTGGGCACATTCTGAGCCTAGGAATTTGTTTTGAGTACCAGCAGTAAACCGAACTTACAGGCCTTTCACACCAAAGTCCAGTCCTGCTTACCCAGTCCTTTCCTTATTTCAGAAGCCTAATTTAGGCGGGGAAAGTCTTTTGTTGTGGTTGCTATTGTGAAATAATTGGGAATCGAAACCCTTGCTGATCTACTACAAATCATCCAGGGACCTATCAGCTGATCACATTCTACTTTTGGTTCACCTCTGGGTTTATCTACTAAAGTTCATACAATTAAACAACAAATGTTTCTTTAATTGGGGTGTGGCCCTAGTGAACAACTACCTTGTTTTCTTTCTTTGTGCTACCTGCAGATGTGAAATTGGAAGCAAGTAACAGTAAACTCCCAGCAGTTTCACTAGACAGAGGGTATTTGGGGTCCCAAGATCTCAGGCCAAGCACCATTACCTTCCTGAAGGGAAATACAAAGCCTCAGTTACTCAAGAACCAAACAGAGTCCTTCACAGTAAATCTTGCTTCCAAGAGCAGAAGCCCTGTGGCTAGAGAGTTCCAGAAAGCCAACACAGTCCTTCAGTCCCAATCCACAAAAAGTTTTGATGTGGCGTTGCCTTGGAAGGATGTCCCAGCTTTCATCAATGCGGATGCTTTTAAGCTGGGCTCATCACAGCAAAACAAGGTGATAGCGGCCACCAAAATAGAAATGGTTTCCCAGTCATTCTTCCATGAATCTCCCCCAAAGTTCAGCTCCATCAGTCCCATAGTTCCAGACTTCTCAGGAGAGTCCAGCTCAAGCACTAAACAAGAATGCCAGAAAGAAGGTGAAGGCAGAGATGGAACTGCAACCAAAATGGAACCAGAGCAAACAGAGGAGAAGGGAGAACTTTATGAGGAAGTGGAGGAGGAGGAAGAGGAAAAGAAGCAGCCCAGTGATGAACCACCAGGAAAGACCACAATCCAGAATGTGCCTTATCCCAGTCAGCTGGTCACAGAAGCTATAGAAATTGCAGTAAAAGAAGTTAATGGGGGAGATGTTCACCTTGAATCCAGTTTGCTCAACATGGCTGAAACCCAAAATGGCATTTCTTCTGACAACTCTTTATCCATGGAAGAGGAAAATGGAGCAGCTTCTTCATCAAGCACTGGGGTGTTAGAAGGAGCCCCACCAAAGGTGCAGAAAGACGAAGTGGGAGACAGTCAACCAACAGATCAATTGGATGGCATGAATGGTGGCCATGAAGTCTATGCTAAGCAGCAAGAACAAGAGGCAGAGGTTTGGGAGCATGACGACCAAATGGAAGATGCTCAACCAACAGATCAACTGGAGGATATCGAAGGCTTTGAAGACTGTATTAAGGTTAATGATGGCCATGAAGTCTATGCCAAGCAGCAAGAACAAGAGGCAGAGGTTTGGGTGTCTCAGGATGCAGAACCACTAGAAACAGGATTGCCAGAGGAAGAAAGAAACAGGGAAGAAATTCTAGTTGAACTTCCCATCACTAGAGAAATTGAGAGTTACAAAGAAACAAGATCTCCAGAACAACATGAGAGTGATGATGACAAGCAGCCACCTGCATTGCAGAGCATGGGGCAGAGTGATGACGCAGAAAATGTTTCCAAATGTATAGGATCAATAAGTCAACTGGACAAAGATGCACCTGCCAGTGAGAGGGGTGAAAAGGAGAACCGGGAGCCTGGCACCAATCACTGTGATGACCATGCAGGTGCCGCAGGAGGATACTTGGAGGAGATGGACGGGGGGGTAGAAGACCTTGAGGTGATGAGCACAGAAGCACTGCATCTGTCAGAGGATGAGGAAAGGAGAGAGCTCTGGAGTCCTTCCAGGGAGAATGAAGAATGTGATTTGCAGGCAGAGATGCTGGGAAGTGAGCTACTGCAGACAGAAAGAGGATTTGCAATTGAAAATGTGTCGCCGATAAGCCACACAACTTTGTCTGCAGAAAGTTGTCAAGAGCAGCTCTTTCTTCAGGTGGAGCAGGAAAAGCTTGAGGAACAAGAAACAGTGCTTTGCAAGACAGATTCTGCCTTGCTAGAGGAAGAGGGAAAACAGATGGTCTTGGAACCTGAGGCCTTCAGTGTGGAAGGGACCATTTCACTAGATGAAAACTCTGCAGAGGACAAAGAAAATACCTTGGCAGATGAGCCTAGGGTTATGGAAAGCAGGGATGATGAGGAAGAGGATGGGGGTATGGTGGAAGGAGATATTTTCAGACATAAAGGTCTCCATAAAGAAGAGAATGATTTGGGAAATGAGGATACAGTGGAGAAGGGAGGTTTCTCAGACCTGGACACAGTTAGCTCACAAGATAGTACCCGTGAGCCTGACATTGTCTTGCAATGTGAGAATGTGGAGAATATTCTGGGTCAAGAGATCTCTAAAGGAGAACAAACACAAGGAACAGGAGATGCATCTCAAGGACAGGTGGTGATGGAGCAAAAGATGGATGGTGGTGAAAATATCACAATGGCTTCTCCTGAGACTGATGGTGATATCCTGAAAGGAGAAGATTTGATAATAGGCACAGAAGCAACAGAGACTGAAGGTATGGATACAATGAGCACTTTAGAGATAGAAGAAATAACAGGCCACATCAGTACTAATATCCTGCAGGATGAAGATGACCCATCCCAGGGCTCTGAAGCCAAACATTTCAGGACTGATCCACACCAGGCTGAAGAACAGCAAATTATTGCTGAAAAAGAAGAGCACCTCCAAAGCCAACATACCACACACCTTGGACAATGCCCAGTCCATGATACCAGCAAAGAGTCGGAGGCTCCCTCAGAAGCACAGAGCGACACTGCTAATGAGATTGAAGCCAAGGACCACACAGATATAAGCTACCATCAGTCACAAAGTGATTATTCCGGATCTGAGGATTCCCTCGAATCTTTAGATACCTCCCCAAATGCCACCTGTGAGAGAGAGAGGATCGAAAAGGTGCTAGAAAGCAGCAAACACATAACACTGGAGGAAACTTTGTCAGATCACATACCCTTGCATATGTATGATGGGCAGATGGTGGCTGTGACTGGGAATTCCCAACCACTTCCAGAGAGGCAAGAGGCTGCAGAGATGGCTCTTTTAACCTCAGATATCTCTGTGCCATTACAGGACACACAACAGATATTGGAGGAAGACAGTTCAAGCAGTCCTCTAGCAAAAGAAAATGACCATGAACAGGAGGGTATTAAAGAGCAAAGAGGCTGCAATGCAGAAGCTGCTCCCACCCAAGACACCCCCGACTCAGAGGAGCCTCCAACATCAAAAGACTTAGTTTCTGCTCAGATTGAAATATCAGAACCCATTGGAGATCGCAAAGAGCTACACACAATGGCACCTGAAAGATCAAGTGAGGAAGACAGTTTTTCACAGTATCTTGTACAGCTGGATGCAGAAACTGACAAACAGCCCGGGGAAACCTTCCAACAAGGAAATGAAGTGGAAAAAGAATCCAAGTTCATAGAAGAGGAAGAGGAAGAAGATGGCACTCATTCTGCTTGGGAGTCAGAGAAGGACAGTGTTTTCCAAGCAGATCGGTTTGATCCCAGCAACATTGGGGAAGGTGTCCCTGTGGAAAATGATGGCCCATTGCAGTTTAGTGACCAAGGTAATGCAGAAGCTGAAGGCACTCAAAAGGTTTCTCCTCTCACCAGTGTTGCTGACTTGGGAGAAATAATATTAGAAGGAGAAGTATCTCCAGGTGGTGAAAGAAGTGTTACAGAACCCGAAGTTATGGTATCCTATGAGGATGAGAGTTTGCCACATGTCCATGAATTTGAACAAATCTCTGACCTAGAAAGCTGTGGAACAGAAGATCACACTCAGCAAAAAGACCTGGCTGAGGCTGATCCAAGCAGCAAGGATTTCCAAGATGCTTTGCCAGAGGCAGTTGTGAGTATTCCCATAGATAGTATGAAAGACTCTGATATCCTGGAAATTGTAGAACAAGCCCTAGAGTTTAACCAAGAGTTGATCAAAGCAGCCGAGCACCATGTTGAGGTTGAGCTGACAGCAACAGGAGGAGATGGGCAACATTCTCCAGAAGAAAAGACTCATTATGCTTCATTGGACATAGGTGAGTCCCAGATTTTCACAGAGGCTCCAGGGACCTCTTCCCCCAGTGCCAAAGACCCAACAGGATCCAGTCATCTGTGGGTTGAAAGTAATGCTAATGGGTTGCAGCAAGATCCTAGCTTAGAAGATTTCACCAAGGAGATACTGAATGGCATTGAGCACCTCCATCCTAGCAACATGGAATATGATGTTGACACTTCCAGAGAAGAATTAATCAAGAAACTAACTATCACTCAACAGTTCCACAAAGAAGAGACAGAAGACCTCTCCATGGTGGAGACCATAAACCAGAGTCCATCTCAGACACCATCCACAGAGTGCCAAGAGGCACCAAAAACTGGAGAAGTCAGTTCTGAAATTCATGAGAAGCCTTTTCTTGACCAAAAAGGGCTGGAGGCCCTGGATGCTAGTGAAAGCATATTTGCTGAGATAATGCAGGCTGCTTGTGTGAAAGGAGGAAAGGACGCTGAGCTGGAGGCAATTCCCATCCCACCACATTTTGGAGATGAGGTACTCTGCCTGGAGTCCAGCCAACCCCTGAAGTTCCAACCGGAAGGTGATGAAGAACTGTGGTCTTCAGAAGACAACTGAAGTATTATTTCCCAACAGTTAACTCTTGCCTGAGGCAAACAAGATCATTATTGGCAAATAAGGTCAATTTTTTTCACCTCCACAATCTCCCCCCACCTTTTCTAGCTACCCTCCTCCCAATTGAAATCTAAAAATAGGCAAATTGACAATCAAAAGCTTTGATTAGATAGCATATTTACCCCTTTAACACTTTGTGGTAGTCATTTTTTTAAACAAGTTTGTTTAAATGAGCATTCAAGTCCAGTGCCTTGTAGGATGTAGTAAGATAGCATCAGGGTTGGTGCTTTAATTAGAGACGATCATATTCTCCTTAAGTGCAACTAGTTATTTGGGAGAGTGGACAGTCAAAAATCTTGTGTTGCCTCTGTTCTGGCTACATCCATGGAACAATCTGTTGGTTAGTGGCATCCAGGTCTCCTTTATGCTAGCACTAACATCCTTTAACACTGCCACCCTAAATCCTGGAACTATCGGTGTTGCCCGAAATACCAACAGAAGGTCATATTTGGGAGGACAAAAAACCTGGTACGTGCCATTTTTAGTACTTTGTGGCTGGTACAGCAGTTCTTAAGACTGGGTTGTACGTGACCATCCCATCACTATAGATTGAGGATTGCCTTATCTTGATTATAGCATCCTTCTCTTGCTTGTGGAGCCTGGAAAATGCAGTTGTGCACAGAAGAGACTTTCTCTGGAGTTACAGGAACAAACCATGACACTTGCCACAAATGCAATGGTGGGGTGGGTGGGGAGGAAGCCTTGTGGCAGGGGCAAAGGAAAGCCTGTTTGCCCCCATTTCCCTAATTGCAGTCAGTTCTCCGAGTCCCTTAAAAGTCAGTGGGGTTCTGGAATTGACTAGACTAGTTAGCACAAAGCTTCCGATCTGGTCAACTCACTCCTAAAGAACACAAATGAGAATCAGCCACCTGCCTCCCAGCTTCACTGCTTGCCCCAAGCATAAGGGGAAAGGTTTGGAGCTGAGAATTGTTGGGAAGTCAAGCTGCGAATGACTCCAGACCAGTCTGAAAGCTCTCAGTGTCAATGTGAAATAATGAAGTTACCTTTGCTATCTCTCTTTTAACCTAATTTTTCTGAGATAATTTTTCAAACTTCTTAATCCATTTCTTGTTTTTCCGTGTGTGTGTGTGCGTGTGCGTACATGTGTAAGTACATACATTTTTACAAAATTTATATAATTTAAGAACAACAACGCTGCTTTCCCCGTGTGCAGCAATTCCAGGGCTTTTTGTTTTTAACAGAGATTTTAAAAAACACAAAATTTGGCACACTGCTCTTAAATATTTGTGCTGGTGTACCTGTTGGGAAACTGAGTCTAAAAGTCCATGCTGGTGACTTTGGGCTAAGATCACATTTGGGACACCCACCCTAAACACTCGGAGGACAAGCTGCAGTGACGCCCTGCTGCTCAAGTTCCACTGGGAGCTGCACAAGGCCATCCCCACAGCCCTCTCTTGCCATCCCATGGCACCCTGAAGAGTATGTGTGCCTATGGATGCTGCTCCCTAACCTCGAAGCTCAGGTGGCCGGGTGCACTGTACTTGCAATCATTTCCCCCCCAGTTAATCCACAATGGAGGTGGCAACGCAATGTATTTACTCTCGGCGAATGCCTCGTCTTCTGGAGGCTGAGGTGTCGTCGGGCCATGTCATGCCTCACTCCCACCTCCTCAGCTGCCTAACATTCTGCTGTTTCATTGGGAACCGGCACTTATGGGATTGGGGTGGACCACTGGGCTCAGATATGAGCATAAGCTGGAACACGATAGAGCAGCACAAGACCTACTGCTGTGTCACATGATCTGAGGGGTTGCGCCCAGCATCCTCAGTGGTACTGCAAAGGACTCTGGGAAGTGCTGTCCGATTACATGCTGCGGCTGCTTCTTTAGTGCCACTCAGAATATTGGTGCCTGTGCCACACAAGCCACTCAGGGAGTTGGTTTGTCCCAGAACAGAGGCTTCAAATGCAGGGCTGCTGAAATTTCTCAGCTGGGTTGTCTCCACTGAATTTATTGAGGGGAGGGGGCACTTTATATTCCCACTGGCATGGATGGGTAGGGGGATAGAGCCCTACAGCAGATCTAGCGGCAGCCCAAGGAACACTTCAGCCGGATGCGCAGGCATCTGGATGTTGGGTTTTGCTGCTCCCTTGCATAGAGTCCAAGAACTCTTTCCCATCCCTGAAACACAGGGAGGAAATAACCATTTAAGCGTTGCTGTGACAAGAACATTGGCACAAATTCAAATGCTAGCAAATATGTGCCAGGCTCTCTAGCCCATTGATGTCAAACGCAAACGGCTGTGGACAGGCTCTAGATGGCAAGTTTCATCTTTTGAGTGCCAGATGCAAGTACTGAAATCATGAAATGTAGGTTTTGAGGAGCAACATCCAGTTTGAGGACAAAAAAAATAAACTGTGGGGTTTAGGCAGCAAAATGTTGGTTTAACCCTGATAATATGACAAATGTATCTAAGTGCAGACTTAATTATGCTTTTAGGCACTGATTTGAGCTCTGATACAGACACAACCCGGCAACAGAGATATTTGCAGGAGGCCTTAGGCAGAGTCATCCAAATGGTAGACAACAGTCTGGGGTGGGGGACTGTGGGATGGAGGGGGGGCCCTCTTGATTACTTTGAAAAGCTAAAAGGTTCAGGATTTATTGTTATCCTATACTTGATGTGTGGTACTTTTAGAGTTTAAATTCTGCTGCAGTGCCTTCTACAACAGAACCAACATGACAAACCATCTGAAGCCTGTTACTGTGCCTCCTGTGTAAGCTAATAAAGCAATTTATTTCCCACCACTTACAAATTCTCAGTGTCTTACTTTTAAAGTTATAAATTACTTTCAAGGATTATTTTATTTGCGTTTGCCCAGCCATGGCAAACCAGAACTTCAAAAGTGTGTGTGTGAGAGAGAAAAAGGAAACAATCCGTGGGAAGGAACCAAAGTGGGTCTTTGAATGCTGGCCTGCATTTTCAAAACAGTCCTGCATTTTCAAAACTTTCTTCTCCCCAAATGTTCTGCTGCTGGTCTTTGTAGGGACGCAGGTCATATCTGCAAAGAATCCATCATGAGCAAGTACTCCAGCCTGCTGCACAAAACGCCCAATGAAGGGCTGCAGGAAAGCAGCCGCTTTCTGGGAAGGGCTGAACTGGAGCCTTCCCTGCCAGCAGATCTTCTGATAAGTTGCTTGTAATGCAAAGAGGGGAATGGCCTTTCCCTCTGCAATACTAAAGACAGGGCACTACAGGGGAAGATGTGATTTACAAGTCCTGAATGCTTGCAAAGAGAAGGGTGCTTGGATCTTTGAAAGGCGGTGGCTGGAAGCCCTCCCCTCCTCTGCGGAAGCACCCATTGAGAGCTTTTGTGTGGAAAAAGGGTGCTTTTCATAGCAAGGGCCAGAATGCACCACTGATGAAAGGCCTTAAATATGTGCCCAGCTGATGCAATTGGTCCACCATCTCCTTTGAGGACAGGAATACTTTGAGAAATAGGAAGAGAATTAAATGTGTTCGACTTCCCTCCCCCTGGAATAGAGATGAGACCATGCTAGGAGTGATGGGGAGGGATGACAACTGCATCTGTCTCGGGCCAAGTCAGGGCAGGGCGGCACTGGGCCTGTCCCCACCCTGTCCCAGGAGCACCATCAGCGCTGGTGTTGCTGTTCCTACAGACTAACCCGAGTTTGTCTTTTCTCCCTGTTTCTAACATTTATTGATTTACCAAACATTGCTTTGCAATGGAACCTCCTAAGGCAGCCAACAGTTTCCATTAAAACAATACAGCCTTAAAATAAGGATAAAACCAAAAGAAACAAACACAAAAAAGGGAAGAAAAACAAGCAGTGGTAATAAGTATATTTCAGAACAGCAGGTGACCAACAACTTCACCGAAATGACTGAAAAGCAGGCCTACGCAGGCAGTCTTCAGCTGGCACTTCCAGGCCCACAGAGAGGGGCTAGCTGGATTTCCAGTGGCAAGATGTGCCATAGTCTGGACACCACTACAGATTAGGGCCCCTCACTTGTGCTCTCCAACCGCACCTCAGACATGCGACCAGGAGGCGACCGAAACCAGGGACATAGCATTCATGGAGTGGTATGAGGTCTGGAAATAGGGTTCCTGGGATCATTAGCTGGGTTCAGATATGTTTGAAGACCTGGATCATAAAGGACATTTTCCAGTTTTCAATTTTGGCCCAGAGGGGGTTGAGGGAAGGCTTCTCACTTCACTGTAAATGATACTGTGGTTATTCCTCTTCCTTGGGAGTAGGGACTGATGCCGAGTTGCCTGAAGGTTATCTGGTGAAGGAGGCTCTAGTCCATTAACATTTATGCCACCTGTAAATCTTTTGAGATCTCAAGTGCCACAGAACCCTTCAGTTTCTCTCTGGAAAATTGATGGGGGGAGGGGGGTCGTCTGCTTAGGGCCTGACTGAGTGGAGTTGGGATTTTTTTCCCCCTCACAGATCGGATGGGACAATAATATGGGTGTGGTGCACGTGCAACACACAACTCCTGTAGGCTGGCTGGCTTTAACTTCGTAGCTGCCTGCTCTCTACCAAAATCTTTCTTCATGGAGGATAAGGTTATAAATGGCTTTGTCATGATGGCTATATATTATCTCTCAATGCCCGTTGCTGGGCACGCATGCCCTGCCTGTGGGCTTCCCGTGGGCAGCTGGTTGGCCACTGTGTGAACAGAATGCTGGACTGGATGGACCCTTGGCCTGATCCAGAAGGGCTCTTCTTATGTTCTTATGACCGCAAAGGCCTTTGGCCTGATCCAGCATAGCTCGTCCAATGTTCTTCTTATGTTCCATGTACAAAAGCGCTGTGTTTTCAATTGTACCGGTAGCATCTCCATTTGTGCCAATACATGGGTGCTTGAGACAGGTGCTAATACTCTATGCTCTTCTGACCATGTTTTGAGGAGTGAGAGTACTCAAAAGAGGCTGCACAGGGGCTACTTGTTCACCCACCCCATCACCACCCGAGGCTTTTCGTTGTCCTGGAACAGGTCTGGGAGGCAGGACTCCTTGGGTTTTATTCCTACAGAGAATAATTATATGCATGGACAGTAAGGAGACCTCTTGGGTCTTCACATCTCAGCCCCACGAAACAGCCCCCTCTGTGCCAAATCACACCGACCATCGTGGGGTATTGCTGCATGTCACTGGCATCGCCACAGCGTAGCATTCCAAAATGGGATGTATGACATGCCTCAGTTAGGCTTTTTGTGAGCATACTGCTGAGTCACAGTAGGGCCAGCCTTTGCATTTATGAGACTGAGCCACCACTGGCCTTCTGGAGATGCCTCGCCCGCTGGAGAGCCAGAGAGACAAAAAGAACATGTGTGTGGGGCGGGGCATGGGGCTTTCTTTGAATAGATGGGCTATATTTGGGGATTTTTCATTTAGACAGCTAAGAGAGAACAGAACTCAATTGAAACTGATCAAATATAGACAGCATGAATAGAGATAAATTATTTTCTTTCTCCAAACACCAGAATATGGGATCATCCAGTGAAACTGGATAGGGAGACATTTTTCTCTTCCTCTCTCATAATACTAGAAGAACCCAGGGCTAGCAGGACTTTCTTGCATGCTCTGGTCACCTCTTCTAACCAAGGGAAAGGCAGTGACTCTACTCAGGCCCTTTGCTTCTCTTCCAGGCAGATGCCAGGGTCTTTCCAAAGAGTCTGATGATTTCCTGGCACTGGAAATGGCTTTGTAGCCAGAAGTTGGCATTGCCTGCCACCCACACGTCTCACTTGAAGGCAGCACATGAGGCCTAAACCAACAAGCACTCAGCCAGCCCTTTTATCTGGTGGAGAATATTGGAGCCAAGGCCTGATAAACTGATGTTCTCCAGACACAGGGACTCCTTTTAAGGGCAAACTGCACAGCTTTAAACACAGAAACAGAAAGCAAAGCCCTCGTTCTTTAATCAGGAGCAAGCCCTGGTCCAAAGGCCTTGGCATTTGCTGGCCTTGATAAACTACATCTGCTTTCTCTCACTGTCCAGTGTCTCAATGGCTGGCATAGCATATCCTGGCCAGATGGCTTTTCTGTTGGCTTGGGGACATTACTTCATGGGGCACCATGGCCATTCAGCTTGTTCTTCCTGAAAGGTGTATCTTGCAGAACCAGGTGTATCTTGCAGAATATCTAGTAGAGATATTACAGTTTTTAGCCTGTGGAATGACTGAGCTCTATCTAGCAAGGACCTCTGCTCTGTCCAAGCCGCTTGTCTCTTGAACAGCACATCCTCATTGCCAATAACGGCATGATTGCACCTGGTTCAATGCTTTTATAGTAAGCCACTCGATCCAAGTAAGTTATGAAAGTTGTTCCTGTAGGTTAGCCCTCGGCTTAGCAGGGAAGTGGTATCGCTGATCAGTATGTACGTGCCATCTTGTTCTTACAACCTCCTTTCCATGGGTTGGTGTAGCTGGATGTTAGCATCAGCTTTTTTCTCTCTCTTGCTGCTGCTGCGAGCAGAAATGGGCAAGAGAGGAGAGGCCCTAATTCACAAACATGTGGAAGTATTCAGCACTACCTTGCTCTGGTGCCAAAGTAGCGAGAGGCTTGCAAGAAACCTTAGAGGATGCTGGGCATAGCTGCCCCCGCCCTCATAAGAAGACAGCAGAGCCTGACAAAGGAGGCACAGGGGAAGCAGCAGCTACAACAGGAACCCACATTCCTGATGAAATTAAGCACATACTTTGCCACTGTGAATGCTGACAAAAGAGGACAAGAAGGGGCCAGATGGTCATATGTCAGACTCCACTCCCCAGTGAGCAGAGAAGGGGAATTAAACAGCACTGTGGAAGCTGATGGATTGGGAAAACGGGGTTAAATCAAATGAATCCATGGGAGGGGGGAAAGGAAAGAAGGAGAAAGAGGAAGCAGGAAGCATGTTTATCATGGTAACACAGGGTGGTCTAGCACGTAGAGGTGGATTAACAGCCATACATTCACACACACTCAGAAAGCAAAGCTGGGCAGGAGATAATGAGCATGCCCCTTAACCAATGAGGGGCATGGCCTGTGAAGGGAGAGAGGACCCCAGGGTCCCCTGGGCCATGTCCTCCCTTTGCATGGGCCCTAGCTCCAGCAGCCCACACCTGGTCCTCTATCCTCACCCTTCCTCATGGCCTCATGCACATCACAGAAGCCTCTGAAGGACTGCAACCTGTCTCCTTGCACAAGGTGTGGTGAATCAGGCAAATCTTTCCTATTTGCACACCTTGTTCTTGCCCCACTGCCCAATTAGGAAATTCAATTATGAATTCCCCCATGGGAATTCTTAGAAGTCTTGACTTAGGATGATGTTGAATGTATCAGGTGTTTGAGTCTATGCATGTATGAATCTTGTATTTTGTATTGTTATGCTCAGATTTTTATAGTAAAGAAACAAAAGACAAATCTTGTCTTCAGAGAGTGATTTCTAGAAATAGAAACTCTGTATGTCCTATATCTAGAGTGAAGAATTTAATCTTACTCCCAGATGGCCGTCTTGTTCTGTGAGAGATCTGAATGTGTTGAGTAAACCGGTAGTCTGGGGTTGCCTATGTACCGATGACATATTTTGAGAGAACTTCTGAACAAGGGTGCAGGCCACAGGGGCACATAGAAGATTGGATGCCCCTTCTGACACTCGTGCGTGTCCATTGTGATGGGAGAACACTGCGTGGCCCCTCACTAGCTTCTGGGCCTGCGCAGGTGCCCCACCAACCACGCTGATTGCAGGGGAGGGCAGAAAGTTAATGTAATGGACTAAATATTTGCCCTCGATGTTAGAAAGAAATTAAGAGGAATATCCATTCTGCTTTCTGGGGAGAAGCCTGAAAGGCAGGACCTGCTTTCTGCACCTGAATCCAAAATGTATCAAGGACAGCCTAGAAACGATTAACTGAAAACCCCCTTTTTTTTTTACAAGAAGCCAGTGGACCAAAGCTAAGCCTCTTTATTGTATCTATAAAAATTCTGTGTCAGAACAGACAGTTGGGGCTTGTTAAATGCAGCCACTGGAGCACACTTAATCTAATTTGTGAGTAGTGGCGGCGGCGGCGTGTGTGTGTGTGTATGTGTGTGATGGGATTGTGGGATTTTGAGGAAGTGGGCATGGCTTTGAAAGCTGTAAACAGTTGTGTGATTTTGTGCTTGCCACAAGGACCCAACAACAATACAGATCCACTTACAAATGCACACAGGCAAACCTGCCCTCATATCTGGTGATTCTTCTACACAGATGGGTTCACGTATGGAGTGAAAAGAAAGGAGTGTACTAGTTTAATTTAAAAGTTCAAAACTGCAGCAGCAGCACAATGTAATATAAACATTTCAACCAAAAGGAAAGGAGAATATTTTCATGGTTCTGTAGTTCAATGTGCATGGTGGATTTTTTAATGTGGGTTTTCCATTTTGAGTGTCACAGAGAAACATGAGCTTCATAGCCTGAGATCCTGAATAAGCTCTTGAACCTGTTTTAACCAACAAAACCCATGAAGCTTCTGTATAGTATTCAGGCCTGACCTCTGCTGGAGCCACCAGCCCATAGAGGAATAAGGTTGGGATTTCTGAACCCGGTGAGCAGTCACTATGAATGCCTCCCTGTGTGCCCTTGCTGACTGGACTTGGTACATAGACTAATAGAATAGCATGATTCTGTGTGCCTTTGCTGACCGGACTTGGTACATGGATGACACCACTCCCCCCTTCTCTGTCTCTCCATCCATCCCACCCAAGGACATGTCCGCATTACCACACTGCAACTGAAGCAGAGGGAAGCAGCCCTTTCATGTACCCGCAGATGGATGCCTCCCTCTGTCTCTCTGCCACTGCTTGGCCCAAGTCCAGACAATTAAGAGCTTTGTTTCCTTCCAGGCTGGCCTGCGATGGCTGTTTCAATGGAGGCCACACAAAGCAACTCTGTGGGGGGAGGACGAACCAGGGACGGGGGAGAGGATGACCTCAGTGCAATGACCTCATTCAGCACAATTCCCAAAATTTACAGGCCTTATAAGGCTAGACTAGGGAGGGGGAGAGAGAAAAGAAGAAGCACACACACACACACATGCGCACACACCACAATCCCATCCTAGCCTCCCCTGGGGGTTCTAAATATAAAAGATGAGAGTCTCTTTTCAGCTAAATGAGTTTTACATCCTGCTATTTTCTCTCTTGTATGCAGTTTGTGGGTCTGTGTGAGATGTGCTGTTTATTAGCCTGATCTTTCTCCCAGCCCAAAAGCCCTCCACTTCATTCCCAAAGATGGAGAACAATGGAGGCCCCTTGACAGAGGGAGGGAGGGGTGTGACAAAGAGTGGAATGTGCCCTGCGGATTCCCGCAACCCTGGAGGAATGTCAAGGAGGAGGAGAAAAATGAAGTGAAACAAAAAATGTAAATGACAACATTGTCTGGCGGATTTTTCTCTCACCATCCAAATCCACTGTTTTGCTGGCTGTTTGCTCCATTTTGGTGAACGGCAGAGTTCAGAAATTAGGAGCTGACCTCATATCTGTGGCTGCAGTCTATGCAGTGAGCACATGAGTTTTCAATGACTGCACTGCTGCAATGACTGAAGTAGCCTTAATGCAAGACTCTAATGTGGGAGCAGAATAGTCACTTGTGTGAGGCACATCTCAGCTATTCCTCAGCTCTAAACTAAGATTATATTGGGATAAAAAAAGAACATAAAGCATTTGCAAATTCAAAATGTTATATGCAAAGACTAAAAGACTGAGTAGGGGGTGTTGTGTCCCTGGTCCCAAGTTACATCACAATGGCAGTGAATGTGCTAGCTGGGAAAATATTGCATTCTTCCAAGTGCAAAATGTAAGTGCTGCTTGCAAAATGTGAGATCCCTAAAAACAGCCGAGTTACCTTGAGGAGAGATGCACAGAGTCTGCTGTATGAATTTAAAGCAGTATGATTTTAATGTGCAACAGTCTGAGCAGAAGGGACCTTATTGATAGTAAATTTTATCAGTAAAACATTTTACTGAAATTAAAACTCACATCCTGAGAGTCTGAGACTATGTTTCATCTTGTTCCATCTTTGCCAATTCAGGGGAATCCTGCTTTGAATATTTTTGAATATTTGAATAGTGTCAGCCTATCCTCTCTTAAGCTTCTTTTCTCTCAGCTAAACACATCCAGCTTTTCAAGCTGTCCTCCTAGGATTTGATTCCTTCTGGACTTGTTCAGCATCTTTCCTGAACAGCAGCTTCTTTCGGGGCAATGATGCAATTAAAAATTTTATGAATCCATCCTTGTATCATGAACTTCCCAGAGATGAAGAGCCCCACCACCAAACTGTGTGCACTTTCAAGTACAACTGCTATTATCTGCCTAGAGGATCTGAGCAACAGTGGGCTGTAAATCAAGATGGAGAGATACCAATCTGCAGCAGAGCCAGAAAAGGAAGATTCACTCGGCCTTGACTCTAAAATAAGGCCTTCCTCTAAGCCAGGGGCATATTCCCATTCTGCTGCAGTTGCTCCTGCAATGCCTCTGTCAGGCTGAGCCCTTCCCCATCTGCAGCTGTTGCCAGCACAGGGCCCCAGAAAAGCACACGAGGGATTCTTTTAGTGTCTAAACCCCAGAAAGCGAAGATCACAAGAGGCCCCCTCACCTTTGACTGGGCTCCATGGAGATGGATTAAAAATCCATCAGCTGTGGGGAGGGAGGGAAGCTTTCTGGAATGCACTTTTGGAGCCGTCCATCAGCGTTGAAGAAGGGGTCGAAGCAAGGGGAGCAAGCGAGCTGGCGAGGGCTCAGGTTTCATGGAAATTGGGGGAGCAGGCAACAGATGTTGCTCCTCCTCTGTTCTGAGACCACTCAGGTCCCTGCTGCACTCATATCGTATCCAAGGCAGAGGGAGGGGATGGGTCGGCGGGCGGGCTTGCTTTTTCAGCTGTTTCGATAGCTCCAACGGTCTCCTCTTCTGCCACAGGGAACAGAATGGTTCACAGCTGCAAGTTGGGCACATCTGACACATGGCAACCTCAAACGCAGACTTTTAACGTAAGAATGTAAGGAGAACCATGCTGGATCAGTCCATCTAGTCAAGCATGCTGTTCAAACTGTGGCCAGCCAGCTGCCTGTGGGGAACCCACAATCAGGACATGAGTGGAACAGCACTCTCTTGCTCATGTTCCCCAGCAACTAATGTCCACAGGCTCACTGCCTCCGATGCTGGAGGCAGCATACAGCCACCAGCTCTAGTGGTCATTGATAGCCTTCTCCTCCTTCGTGAATTTGTCCAATCCCCTTTTAAAGCCATCCAAATTGGTGGCATTCACTACAACTTGGGGTAGCGAATTCCATAGTTTAACTCTGCGCTGTGTGAAGTACTTCCTTTTATCTGTCCTGAATCTCCCACCAATCAGCTTCATGGGAGGACCCCACTTGGTTCCAGTATTATGAGAGAGGAAGAAAAATGTCTCCCTCTCCAACGTTGGTAGTACAGTGGCCTATACACTATATGTATGCATGCATGTATGTGAGGGAAGGCCTGTGAATGGGAGCTTCCTGCTTGTGGTTGTTCCTTGCAAAACCCACAGGGACTGTCTATACCCCTGATATCTGATCATGACAAACAATAATCCCTTCTGCTCCCAGATCACCCAAGTCCAAGCAACCACGAAGTCCTCTTGTGTTTCTGACAAGAACACTCGGCCTGGATGTTGTGCCCCCCAGCTGGGCTTCCTGTCGGGGCACCTGGCTGGCCACTGTGGGAAACAGGATGCTGGGCTACATGGACCTTGATGGGACTGATCCAGCCTCAGGGCTCTTCGTATGTTCTTATGGTTATTAGCCTGAGAGGGGTTTCAGCATAGAACCAAGACCATCTTTTTACAGTCCAGCCAGAGAGACTAAACACAGATCCTGGTCTATTCTATATTATGCTTTGTTTAAGCACATTCCTTCACCCACTTAATCTATAGAGAGGTGGTGGTTATGCTATCCTTTGGGATATGAAGTGCCCACATGCAAGTGAGTGCATAAAATTCGCTTTTGTTCTCTTTAATCCACACCCAGTTATGCTGGATTACAAGGAAGAGCACTTACATCTCTCTGGGAATCAGGGAGAGACTGGCTATTACAAAGAAATTGTCATGTTGACGAATTTCAGTGGTGTCTGTCCAACTGAAAGCTAGGAGGCTCACATGGATTTCAGTAACAGATAAAGAATACTAAGACAGAGGCCAAAAATAAAGATCTTTGTATGTGCCTAAACAACCCAAAAAGGACCTTAGTTGGCATCAGTAAACAGCAATTTCCAAAGCAGTAAACATGATGATTTCTCTGTAATAGCTGAGCTCTGTAATTACAAGTCCTCTACAGGGGGAGGTGATGAAGGAGCAGGATGTGAGGAGAGCAGAAGAAGTGACAAGAGGGCAGGCAGGCAGGGCTCTACCTAAGGCTGTAGCCTCAGCCCCAGAATCTGTTTCAAGTGTGCTCAGGTGCTCACTTTGTCCACAGGCTGAACCAGCTGACACAAAAGGGAATAACTGGTATTGAAAGGCCACCCCAATGATGGGAGGGAGCAAGGAGCGATCCTTGCTTTGTCTTGTCATGTTCCTTCCACCCCCAACATCAGCATCCCAAATGTCTATTTCTGTCCAAGAGTGAGATTGGAAAGGTGGGAAATGAAGAGCATTCAGGAGGTCAGAGAGCAGCTGGCTCTCTGTGGAGCAGAGATTAGACTGGAATAGAATCCTGCCCCAGAATGCCTGGACTCTGGGAGGGGCTGGGCTGCTCAGCTGCACCACACATGCCCCCAGGGGAGTAAATCAGACACAGGACTGCAGGGAGCCCAGGCAGCAGGTGCCCAGAGCTTGCTGAGCATTTGCTAGGTGGGCCACAAAGAGACACACAAGCCTGACCCTTGGCTGCTTCACACCAGCAGCGTCAGCCCCAGTTGGGCTCTAGGGCAGGGGGAGCAGGACCCACATGGATCCAGGCAGACACCACAAGAGACATTCAGGGGAAGAGAAACCTAGGGTTGCATCCCAGACTTAGTTGTGCTTGGAGCAGACCCACTGAAATCCATGAGAATTAGTGACTACATTCATGACTTAACAATGAACCACTTAAGTCCCACTAATTTCAATGGGTCTAAGGGTGCTTTCAGATGGAGGGCTCCTAGCACTACCAACCAAAAGGCCTTGTGCAGCAATTCCTTCTCTCTTTCTCCTTCACAGATTTTCTGTGGCAAGAAAAAAGGAGGAGCAGTGGGAAAACATGGCAGGGTTATGAGTGGAAGGCATCATCATCATCTGTATTCCCCATTAAATCCTGCAAATGAGGCAGGGGAATGGTGCTAAGAAAGTCTTATCTGGAAGCACCCATTCTGAAGCTATTCTGGCTTTCCCTCTTTAACAGATTTTCTGTGGTGTGAGAAAAGACAGAAGAAGCAGTGGGAAAACATGGGAGGGTTACCGGTGAAGAAGAGCAGTGTTGGATCAGACCAAAGCCCTATTTAATCCATTATTCTGTTTGCACAGTAACCAACCAGTTTGTCTGGACCCCAATAAAATTCTGTAAACGAGGCAGGGCAATTGCACAATACACACTTCATATGGAAGCACCCTAAGTCTGGATCCAACCCGTAGTTTTTCCTGCATCTGAAAATGCCCTGGATGATTCATCTGGTAGTCCTGTGATTTCAAGCATATTAGTTCATCTCTCTCTCTCTCTTTAAAGGGAGAAATCATGGCAAAATTTCAGGATAGGCTTCCTAGATCAGATTTTTAATTGGACCTGGAGGGTCCATCTGCATCACAACAGCTTTGTTGCCCCATCACCCCAAAGAAGAGGGTCTTGTATATGTGGCTGGCATGAGGACAGGTGATGACTTTGCAATGCGTGGAACAGACTCCCCAGCCCTTCTCAGAGGAAGCAGCAACTCAGCAGCCGCCCACCTCTCTTCCTCCCTCATGTGCCCCTAGACTCCAGCCATCCTATTCTCCCGCTTCCCAGGTGGTGGTGACAAGACACATTGACCAAACTGAGCCTCCCCTCTGGTGGGAATGGGTAGATATACTATAAGTACAGCTAGCATACATTTGGGAACAAAGTCAAGCAAGTGCCCTCGTTGCCAAGGTTCCTGAAGGCCAGCACTGGTCCTGATCCATGGATTCTTTGGCATCTATGACTCCCTTACTCACAAAGACAAAGAGAGATATGTGTGAGATACTGGCCCCTCCACCGAAGTGAAGTAAACATAAATGTCTCCATTGCATGTTCCATGTCTTTAAAAGCACAGAAAATTAGTTTACTCCTTGGACAAAATCCCTGTTCTACTTCACGTATTCACATGAAACTTGGGTTTAGAAACCTTATATGGAGACATCTTCTGGGTTAGTTAACTAGGGCCAGCAACCGATCCCCAGCCAAGAATAACCCCAAAGCTTCTTGCTTCATGAGAATAACCAGTCCTCCTTTCCAGCATTGGTATGGAGTCTGCTCCTACCCTTCTAGTTTGTCAGAGATAAGGTTGGCTAGCTCAGCAGGAGATGAGCTAGCCAAGTGGCCTTCTTTCAAAGTATCACAAATCACAGAAGCAGCCCAGAGGAATCCGAGTGAGGATTCCATCTGGCCACTTCCACTGAGGAGACAGGTTATTTTCACAGCAGCTGGCTGCCAACTGTCTGCCTAGATAGGGTTTCAGTTCTGAAGTTGCCAGGAAACAGAGAGTAATAATCTCCTTTTAAGCAAGGTGGAAGCAGCAGTCAAACTTAGAACAGTTGGGTTCCGTCCCTGTGAGATTATTTTGTTCCATTCGAGTGCTTCAGGAGTATTTCAGGTGAGGTGCAGGGGCTCAGCCCCACCTGCTTTCCATGAGCAGTATGGGGAAAGCACTCTGTACATGCTCAGGAGCCCTCTCCAGGAAGCCATTTGTTTTCTTCTTCCACAGCTACCTGACCTATAGGTTAGTTAAATCCAACTCTGCAGTACAGTGTATCCCTGCAGTGCGTTTGCCACGACTGGATGCTAGAAGAAGGTGGGTGGGAGGTTCCCCGCCTAGCACAGGTTCCCCTCCTAGTGGTGTTGGGCACTCTCACCGATGCCACCTCATGTTTAGAAAGCGTGGATTGCCCTTTTTCAAGGAATCAGACCTGGGAACCGCCTTTTGTACCATTCTGGTGGCTTTAAGTGCTACGTGCCTCCTAAAAGGAGTGGGACTCTGGGGCCCCTTAACATCCTCAGTACTCCAATGTCTAAACTGGATTCTGGTGGTCCTCCAGGTTCAACTCAGGGTGCTGGTTTTAATCTAAAAAACCCCAAACAGTCTGTACTGCACAGCTGGACAACTAATTCAGGGTTAAGTTTCAACAGAAGACAGAATGGCTAACAAAGACAAGAACAAAAAGAGGGGAAATGTATCACTGCACTCAAGTAAACCAGTGCAAAGCAAAAGCAGCCTCCCTTTCATTCCCAGCACCCTCCGTCTCCTTCCCTCCCCTCCCTCGCAGGCCTTTGCAGATAATGGGATGACATCAGACCTCAAGCGCTGAGTAATGCCTCTCGGAAAGGGTCTGGAAATGCCGTTATTCTGAGGAGGAGAACAGAAAGAAAAGGCCACTGCTGATTTATTGAAGCCTTTTCCTGTTTTTCCTCCCTCTGCTTGCAGATGGAAACTACTCAATCCAAATAAGATTTAAAACATGTTATATTTTTATTCTATTCTTAAGTTGCTCAGAATGGTGAAAGGAGATTCCCAAGCAGCCTCCCGTCTCGGTACAATCCAGACACCAACCTAGCTCCAGAGATGGAGCATCATTTTGTTCTTCTTAGGGTGAAGTATGGACCCTTCCCCGCCCTGTGCTGGGAGCAATTTGTACACCTCGATTTCTGGCTTAATGGAGAGACCATAGACCTCAGCTTCTTTGTCTTACTCCACCTCACCTTGGCATTCTTGTCTGAAGGGAAAATTTACATTGTGGTTCACAGGATGATGCATGGACTTAGTTCTCCAACTCTTGCAACAGGCTCCCTATATGGTTTTTGGCAAGTAACGTGCTATTTGCTACTGTTGAGATGCTTTACTTTGCTTTCTTTAAAGGTAGGCTTTTCCGAGGCCTCCTGGGGATCCAGGAGCCCTGATATTAGTAAGACTTCTGCTCCCCAATACTGTTGACAATCTGCCCCTTTTATTACAGTTCTGTATTATACGGTCTCAACTGGGGTCTAGGGCAACACTAACAGGTTCTGCATTCTCCTCTTCCTACGGAGCGAATTTAAAAACCAAGGCAAGCCAAACAGGGGTGGTTGAATCTAGATTTAGCAGCAGCCCCTTATCAGTCAGCAAAGTATTTTAAGAACCGCTGCAGATTTGACACAGCTGTGTAAATGATGTAATTTTGACAGCTGATTAGAGCTGAGGAAGGGAGGAGGCAGAGTGCCACCTAGTGTCTCTAAAGAATTAAACATGAGAAATTTTGTCTAGCCATTGAATGGTTGGGAAATCACAAGGCTTAAAATCTTCTTCTCCAGGCACAGGTGTTCAGAGCAAAAATTAAATGAGCCAAAATAAATATTTTCTTGTCCAGAAATGGTTGCACCTACCCTCTGAATATTCTAAGAGGGAAGGAGATGGCCGGGGGTGGGGTAGGGAGTTGCAATCTGGAATCACATTTATTGGAATCACATTGGAATCACATTTCCGCAGGGCTCAGTCCTGGGCCCAGTGCTCTTCCACATTTGTATTAATGACTTGGAGGAGGAGGTGCAGGGAATGCTGATCAGATTTGCAGATGACACCAAATTGGGCGGGATAGCTAATACCCTGGAATACAGAAACAAAATTCAAAGTGATCTGGATAGACTGGAGTGCTGGGCAGAAAACAACAGAATGACACTTAATAGGGATCAATGCCAAGTTCTGCACGTAGGAAAAAGAAACCAAATGCACAGTTACAAGATGGGGGATACGTGGCTCAACAACACGACAAGCGAGAAAGATCTTGGAATTGTTGTCGATCACAAGCTGAATATGAGCCAACAATGTGATGTGGCTGCAAAAAAGGCCAATGCTCTTTTGGGCTGCATTCATAGAAGCATAGCTTCCAAATCCCGGGAAGTACTAGTTCCCCTCAACTCAGCACTGGTTAGGCCTCATCTGGAGTACTGTGTCCAGTTCTGGGCACCACACTTGAAGAAGGATGCAGACAAACTGGAGAGGGTTCAGAGAAGGGCAACAAAGATGATCAGGGGACTGGAAACAAAGCCCTATGAAGAGAGACTGAAAGAACTGGGCATGTTTAGCCTGGAGAAGAGAAGACTGAGGGGAGATAGGATAGCGCTCTTCAAGTCCTCGAAAGGTTGTCCCAGAGAGGAAGGCCAGGATCTCTTCTCCATCATCCCAGAGTGCAGGACACGGAATCATGGGCTCAAGTGACAGGAAGCCAGATTCTGGCTGAACATCAGGAAAAACTTCCTGACTGTTAGAGCAATACGACAATGGAACCAATTACCTAGGGAGGTGGTGGGCTCTCCCACACTGGAGGCGTTCAAGACGAGGCTGGACAGCCATCTGTCAGGGATGCTCTGACTTGGATTCCTGCATTGAGCAGGGGGTTGGACTCGATGGCCTTGTAGGCCCCTTCCAACCCTACTATTCTATGATTCTACATGTGTATCTTCTCATCCATTCTCTAGAAACAATTAAGGGCATTGTAGCAAATGCTATGAATACAAAGGGTATTGCCACAAAATGGCAAATGTGGTTCCAAAATGGCAAATGCAGTTCAATGTAAGCAAGTGAAAAGTGATGCACACTAGGGCAAAAATTCCCAACTTCAAAGATAGGCTAATGGGATCTGAGCTACCAGTGACTGACCAAAAAAGAGATCTTGGGGTTGTGGTGGACAGCTTGATAAAAAAATCAACCTCGTGTGTGGCTGCTGTGAAAAAGGCAAATTCCATATTAGGCATAATTAGGAAAGGAATTGAAAATAGAACTGCCAGTATCATGCAACCACACTTCAAATACTGTGTACAATTCTGGTCACCGCACCTAAAAAAGAATCATAGAATCATAGAATAGTAGGGTTGGAAGGGGCCTACAAGGCCATCGAGTCCAACCCCCTGCTCAATGCAGGAATCCAAGGCAGAGCATCCCTGACAGATGGCTGTCCAGCCTCGTCTTGAACGCCTCCAGTGTGGAAGAGCCCACCACCTCCCTAGGGAATGGGTTCCATTGTTGTATTGCTCTAAAGGATATTTTAGAGCTCGAAAACATGCAGAAAAGTGCAACTAAAATCATCAAGGGGTTAGAGCATCTCCCCTATGAGGAAAGGTTACAACATCTGGGATTTTTAGCTTAGAAAAAAAGGCGAGTAAGGGAAGAAATGATAGAAGTGTTCAGAATTATGCATGGTGTGGAGAAACTGGATAGGGAGACATTTTTCTCCATCTCTCATAACACTAGAATCTGAGGTCATCCCATGAAGGTGACTGGTGGGACATTCAGGACAGATAAAAGGAAGAACTTCTTCACATAGCACATAGTTAAACTATGGAATTTACTTCCACAAGATGAAGTGATGGCCACCAATTTGGATGGCTTTAAAAGGGGATTAGACAAATTCCTGGAGGAGAAGGCTATCAATGGCTACTAGACCTGATGGCTCTGTGCTACCTCCAGTATCAGAGGCAGTATGTTTATGTACACCAGCTGCTAGAGAACATGGGTGGGAGGGTGCTGTTGCACTCATGTCCTGCTTATGGGTTTCCCGTGGGCAGCTAGTTGGCCACTGTGTGATCAGAATGCTGGACTAGATGGACCTTGGTCTGATCCAGCATGACTCTTATGTAGCCCCTTAAAGAATAACACATTTATTTAGAGTCTTCATCAGATCCTTTCTCCAAGGAGCTCAGGTCAGACATACATGAGTCTTCCCCATTTTAGTCTCACAACAACCTGGTGAATTAGGAGAGGCAGAGCTGGCCCTACCTTTAGGCAACTGTCTCAGAGTAAGGCAACTACCTCAGGTGGCAGATGCTGAGAGGCAACAGTGCCAGCCTTCCAGTGGTTCCTCATGAACATTCAGACATTTCACCTCTTTGCCTCAGGCAGCAAAATATCTTGGGGCAGCCCTGAGGATAGGCTGAGAGAGAATTGCTGGGCCAAAGTCACCTAATGAGCTAGCTCTATGGTCCAAGCCCACAACACCTCACTGGCTGTCCCCATGTCATTCTGCCAAATGATGCGAGTCAAGATCCAAAAATGGTGAAAAGGCCAACAACGAAGGGTCTCATCTATGTATGAAAAATTGCTTTGGGATTGTAGGGAAACCTACAGCCAGAGTTAGCCATTTAAGCTCTGGTTGAGATGGAATGTTCCTTCAACGCAGGAGTCCCCTCTGCATTTCATATAAGTGCAAGGCAGCAATGTCCAGGGTTGGGAAAAGGTCCCATCTTGACACCCTGTTGTCTAGGGAATATTCTCAGGCCTTGGCTTGCAGTTGGTTTTAAGGCCTTCCATACAGCCACAGCAAAGCTACTGAAAATGCATCTATCCGGTTCTGCTGAAGCTGTTTGCAAAATGACAGGCCTCACCTTTTTCAGCTTGGCTGGTGCCTGCCCTCTCCAATCCCTGTGGCTGTGTTCCTTGCATGTCCCTATTCTTCACTAGAAGAGGGGCTGATCCAGGGCAAGATGGATGGATGACATTCTGGAAGTGACGGACTCGACCTTGGGGGAGCTGGGGGTGGCGACGGCCAAAAGGAAGCTCTGGTGTGGGCTGGCCCATGAAGTCATGAAGAGTCGGAAGTGACTGAGCAAATAAACAAAACAAATTCATCACTAGGGGAGAAGTAGCTTCATTTGTAACAAGGATACTTGTCAGCTACGAGACAAGTTGGCATCTTGCTCCACCTCATCACTTGACCTGTGCAAACATTGTTCATGGGCAACATTTTTCCTAGGGCTGCTGCCTTCCCCCACCCCTCAACTTGGTTAACTGCTGCCCTCTGGGGTCACCCTGGTCTGTTTACCGTCGCTATAAACTCCTTTGCTTGAACTGTCAGACAGGCAGCACAGATCCAGTCTGGATTCCAGCAAAGGCTGGCTGGTGGGTGCTGCCATACAGTGGCCACAGTTTGCTCCTGTGAAAAAGTTCCCTAATTAAATACATTATCATCATCATTGCTTAAGTCCAGCTACCATGCCCACTAATCTAAATAAAACTAAAGTGCAAATGAACTGAACACATTACTGCATGGCAAATCATCCAACGTTTTTCACAGAACTTTGCCACATTGTCATAGATAACTGGTAAAAAAATGTAGATTTGATTCATTTCTTTGCTAGGTTTAACATTCCTCTAGCAAATTCTTGTTCTTGTCACCTTCTAGTTACTTTTTTTTACCTTCGTAACTTATTTTTGATTCTTGATGGCACAAAGGATTAAGGTGCTCACCTGTATCTCAGACTGTATCTCTCAAGTAGGATTAAAAGCAAGCAAGCAAACGCTTAAAGCAGTGGAAGAACAAGTAAATGATAATCTTTAGGAAGAAGAAAGGCATTAATTAGAAACCTTGGGTAATGACACTGAAGATCTAAGGAAGGAACCTTAGGGTGCAATCCTATGCATGCTTAGACTGAAAAATGTCCTGCAACTCCCAGCATCCCTCAGCCAGCCATGCTGATTATCATTGTATCATTAAACATGTTCTAAGATCAAAAGGTTTTGAAAAATATTATTTAAAATGTGAGAAAGGAAGTAAATATTGTCTCTAGGTTAAAACACAAGATTTAAATAAGCAAGTATCTCAGTTCAAGAATTTCTTTCAAGTTAGGGGTTCTTTCTTTGTCATGAGAAAAAACACTGTAAGTATGGAAGATTGAGACATTTAGGGAGGTTGCAGAACATCTAGAACTGCTCCTCCCTGACTCTCCTCTTGAACAGGCTGCTCTTTAATTTTCATTTGTATTGTGCTCTGTCTGAGAAATTATTCTGTTTCTTACGTTTTTCGTATTTTATTCTACCCTACTTGTTTTGTTGACTGATGGAAAAATAGTTGTTAAAGAATGTATCTCAGGTTCTTTTAAAATGTACTGTCCAATACCTGCTGGACCCACAAAAGCAGGTTTACTTTGTTCATGGGAGATTTTCATTACCTGAGGGTGCAATCCTATGCATGTTTAGACAGAAACTTCTGAACTAAATCCCGAGTGTGTGAAATTTTATCCGTAAGAGGCAATTTGTGACAACATGATCCCAGTGACATGGTGTACCCTACGTACAAAGGAATGTGTGTTATAATTTATATTGGCTTTTGTGGGATTGTACATAAGACCATACCCTCTTTCCTGTAAGCAGAGTAACTTTTGACACCATGTTGTGTGTAGATTACATAATTCAAGAATAACCCCGAGACAAGGTATTTAAGCCTTGAGATCTCAGACAAAATAATGGCCTTGTCCATTGCTAGCTCTTAAGTTCTCAGACTGAGAGCAGCGAGTCATTCCCGACATCATGTAATGTTATGTAGGTGATACACAATGACAGCTCTCTGAGGCAGAGAATTTTATTCAGCTTCCTTGAAATTGGCAAAAGCCATTTTTAATGTCCCCTTCTGAAATGAAAGTGATTGCTACCCACAGGCTACAATACAGAAATCTAGGATTTTAGTGTAGCTGTGATTGGGCAATCAAAAACTTGTCTAATACTAAACTCCTTCTTGGGCAACCTACATTTCCAGGACATGTGAAAATTACTTAACCCAATGAAACTGGGGCAAGCACCAGGTGCCAGCAGGTACGAAGCCATGCAAGACATAAATATTTGGTTTCAGTTGCTCCCTATTAAATTAAGTAATGATCAACTGAACAAGTTGCAGAAGCTGTTGATGAATTTTAATGGAACAATAAGGAACCCGACTTAAAGCAGCAACAGTAGTAGATTAAAAGAGCAGAGGGACAGGGGTTGTCTTTTCACAGGTTAAACCTGAATTATGCAGCATTAGTAAACCTGAATCTATTAACTGATTTCCAGAATGGATTAAGAACTAAATTCTGATGATAGTCTGGGGAAATAGGATGGGAGAGCTATTTAATTTGGTTAAATAATAATTTTAACCTCTGTTTACATGTTTGCATCTATTTGACAGTATTGTCATGGGTAATATTTGGTGAGTGGGAGTAGGGCGTGCATAGGCTTGATTTTTGTAATAAGTCAATTTCCCACATTTTATACACATACACACAAACTCTGAACTTTGAAATCCTCTTTTGGGGTGGGGGGACTGTCAGCCTCTTTTCACAAGCACACATGCAGCATGTTTACATGCTGGAAGCCTGAGCTGCTCTTAAACATGGATTCTGAGAGAAGGCAAATTTCTTGTCACAACAAGACATCAATTAGGCTTTGCAATTCAGTCTGTCTCTTAGCAATGCAACCTGTTTGGCACAAAGGAAGCAGATATATGTTCATTAAACAGTTATTAAAAGAGTTTCATGTTTGGTTCTTCTGGATTTTTGTTTTTCTTTAAAATATATCTTGTCTTTTTAAAAAAAAAACTAGTTTGAATAGCTTAATAAACTTCTCACAGTATAGTAACTAACTACCAGAGAGATGACAAAGAGGTGTTCTGTGGCAAAGACTTGGTGACATTATGACTGCATGCTCAGGTGCAGGATAAAGAAAGACTCTTCAGTGATGGCAGTAGAGGGCTCAGACTCAGTGAAGGGCTCTACCTGAATCTACTACTGTCTGGACCACATGGGCAGTTGGTAAGTGAAGGACTGTTGCCCATTTCACCACACACACATACAGAGAGATGAGAGGTAGCTGAGGGGAACTTGTCCTCTTCCTCTCATTCTAACGAAATTCCCCTTTTCTTTGGGAAAAAGGGGAAGAACCAGGGAGCAGCCACAGACTTTGCAGTTTCCAAGATAGCTTTGCTTCATGCTCTTCGATCTACAGAATGGCTCCCGAATGGATTCTGGGGGTAGTCTCTTTGCTACTCACAACTTGGCATCAGGCTTCACTAATTTAGGGTGCAATCCTATGCAAGTGTAGACAGACGAAAGGCCTACAACTCCCAGCATGCCCCAGCCGGCGTGGCTTGAGGAGAAACAATTTTATTGGAAGGGTGAGGGGACAGTTTTGTTTCAGAAAGGGAAATGCGTATGGAAGGAAACTGAAAGAAAATCCAGAAACAGTAAGGAAAACCACTGTTTTTCCCTCAGTTTATTTACGGACATTTTGGAAGGAAGGAATGTTTAGCGAAGGAAACTTCTGGGAAAAGAAGCAGGGAGAACACTTTTTTCAAGATGGCTATATGGCTCCTGCCCTTAAGATTGTTGTTGTTGTTGTTCAGTCGTTCAGTCGTGTCCGACTCTTCGTGACCCCATGGACCATAGCACGCCAGGCCTTCCTGTCCTGCGCTCTCTCCCAGAGCGTGCTCAAGTTCATATTCATTGCATCCGTGATGCTATCTAGCCATCTCATCCTCTGCCGTCCCCTTCTCCTTTTGCCTTCAGTCTTTCCCAGCATCAGGGTCTTTTCCAGGGAGTTTTCTCTTCGCATTAGGTGGCCAAAATATTGGAGCTTCAGCTTCATTATCTGTCCTTCCAATGAGCACTCAGGGTTGATTTCCTTTAGGATAGACTGATTTGACCTCCTTGCAGTCCAGGGGACTCGTAAGAGTCTTCTCCAGCACCACAGTTCGAAAGCATCGATTCTTCGGCGCTCAGCCTTCCTTATAGTCCAGCTCTCACAGCCATACGTTACTACTGGGAAAACCATAGCTTTGATTAGACGGACCTTTGTCGGCAAGGTGATGTCTCTGCTTCTTACTATGCTGTCTAGGTTGGCCATAGCTTTCCTCCCAAGGAGCAAGCGTCTTTTAATTTCATGGCTACAGTCACCGTCTGCGGTGATCTTGGAGCCCAAGAAAGTAAAATCTGTCACTGCTTCCATTTCTTCCCCTTCTATATGCCAGGAAGTGATGGGGCCAGATGCCATGATCTTTGTTTTTTTAATGTGGAGTTTCAAACCAGCTTTTGCACTCTCCTCTTTCACCCTCAACAAGAGGCTCTTGAGATCCTCTTCGCTTTCTGCCATTAGGGTGGTATCGTCTGCATATCGGAGGTTGTTGATAATTCTCCCAGCAATCTTAATTCCGACCTCTGATTCATCCAACCCGGCATTTCTCATGATGTACTCTGCATATAAGTTAAATAAGCAGGGTGACAATATGCAGCCTTGTCGTACTCCTTTCCCAATTTTGAACCAATCGGTTGTTCCATGTCTGGTTCTTACTGTTGCTTCTTGACCCTCGTACAGGTTTCTCAGGAGACAGGTAAGGTGGTCTGGTACTCCCATCACTTTAAGAATTTGCCACAGTTTGTTGTGATCCACACAATCAAAGGCTTTAGCGTAGTCAATGAAGCGGAAATAGACGTTTTTCTGGAATTCTCTTGCTTTCTCCATGATGCAGCGAATGTTGGTGATTTGATCTCTAGTTCCTCTGCCTCTTCGAAACCCAGCTTGTACTTCCGGTAGTTCTCGGTTCGCATACTGCTGAAGCCTAGCTTGTAGGATTTTGAGCATCACCTTGCTGGCATGTGAAATGAGCGCAATGGTGCGGTAGTTTGAACACTCTTTGGCGTTGCCCTTCTTTGGAATTGGAATGTAAACTGACCTTTTCCAGTCTTGTGGCCACTGTTGAGTGTTCCAGATTTGTTGGCATATTGAATGCAGCACTTTAACAGCATCATCTTTTAGGATTTTAACTGGTCCCAAAATGCCTTCTGAGGAAAGACCAGCAAGTCTCTGGCCACAGTGCATTAGGAGGGGAGTAAAAGAACTTATCAGGAAACAAGCGGGCAGCAGAAGCCGAGCTCGGCCTACCTCGCAGTCCTGCTTCATGTCCCTGTATCTAGTGGTGTTTCCAGCGCGGGCCCCGAGGGGGCTCAGGAGGCTGCTTTCCAGTCACGAGGCACTATCGTTACATTTCTGCCGCCCCCGCACCGATGAGGAAGCTGAAGGGCATTTTGTGAGGAGGAGAGAGGGCTTCCTTCTTCAGAAACGGGGCCGTTTCGCACAAGTAAGCAAGGAGCCCCGCCCTTCAAGGGGAGGCCCGCGGGTCCGCCTCGGCCCCCGCCGCCCGCTCTGCCCGCGCCCTCCTCTCCTCGGGGCCGCGCAACGCCCCAGGGCCGCGGCGCAAGGGGCGGGCGCGCGCCGGCCGCGCCCGAGGAGGCGGGCTTTGCCGCGCGCTCCCGCTGCGGCGACGCGGGCGAGCATCCCCCGGGCGGCGCCCCTCGGCCTCCCCGCGCGCTCGCGCCCGGAGAGGCGACTGCACCCGACGGACGGGGCGCGCCTCCCACCCAGAGAGAGCGGCCTTCCGGGGCCCGCGGTTTCCTCAGCAAGGAGAGGGGGGGCTTTCTTCCGAAGAGCCGCGCACACGCGGAGCGCCCGGCGCGGCCGCCCCGCGCAGAGGCTCCACGCGGCATTTGGGGGCGGGCGCGTTTCCAGCCGGACATTCAGTCCCCCCCCCGCTCCTGGAGGAGAGCCCCCAATCAGACATGGCGGAGGCGGCGCCTTCGCCCAATCGCGGGAGCCCGGAGACGGGTCCTTCTCCCCGTGCGTTGCGGGGGCGGGCAGGAAGGCTTTTCTTTGCGGGCGAGGCCTCAAGTGTATGGGCGGGACCTCACGGGAGAGCGGCCAACGGGCAGGCCCTGCTGGTGCAGGCGCTGGCCAATGGGCGGGGGAGGGGGCGTGGCGGCGCTTCCAGAGAGTTCTTAGAAGGGAAGGAGGCAGGAAGGAGGCCGGAGCGCTGAAGGGTGAGTGGCGCCTCGGACGCCTGGGTCCCTTCGCCGGCCAGGCTTCCGTGTCTCCCCCCTCCCGCTACAAGCAGGCTAGCTCTGCCTTGCCTCGGACGCCTGGGTCCTTTAACCCCGCTCCGGAAGTTGGGGGAGGGGCGGCTTCCCCTTTCCTCGGACGCCTGGGTCCTCCCGCTTCAGCCCGCCCCTGTGGCCCTGTAGGGATGTAAAGTTTCCCGAAATTTTGAAGCCATGGAAACAAAACTTTTTTTCAGGAAAAAACGGAAATTTGGGGAGGAAATGTTTTTAGCACTCTTTACAGCTCTAAAGTCGCTTCGTTGCTTTAGGACAGCCTTCCCCAACCTGCTTCCCTCCAGATATGTCGGACTTCAGCTTCTGTCAGCCTCTGGCAAGGTGGCCAACCGTCAGGCATGCTGGCCATTGTAGTCCAAGACATCTGTAGGGCACCAGGTTGAGAAAGTTTCCTCAAGTGGATGATGTATAACTTCATTTGTTCATAAAAGTGAACATATGTGAGAACTTTAAAAAGTGAACTCAGTAAATTCGTAATTATTGTCTGAGTAAACTATGCTTAAAAAATTTAATATGCCAAACGTGACAATTTTATGAGCAAACCAAGTTATACGTAACATACTTTAGGTTCCTAGTTTATATCTGACCAGAGGGACCTTCAGAAAGTAGTCCCTGAAACATCTGAATCATCCTAGAAGGCAGAAGAAACAGGAAGAACTGGAGGCAGAGGAAGATAAGTCCGGAAACACAAAACCCAAACTGTCAAGAATGTACATTTTCTTCCATATTATGATATGGTGACTCTGTTCACATGTTGGGAAATGGAGCATGAGCTGGAGCATCCCAAAATGTCTTATCAGTAAAAGATACATTGATCAATACTTTTAATAAGAAATAGAAGAAATAACTATGCTGAGAATCTTACAGAGAGAATTAAAAAACATTTTTCCCATGGCTTCATTATTTCCAGACATTTTACATCTCTAGTCTGTCTATAAAAGTCTTACTACATAGTTTTTAGAAATAATTTTTTTGGGGGGGAGATAAAGGCTTGTTAACAAGATATAAACTCCTTGTCTTAAATTCTAAAAGACAATATTTCATAATCCAGAGCTGTTCAGTTTTTCAGAAAAAAACAAAAACAGCCCTTAGGGGAAACAAATGTTTTTTTTCTGGTTTTTCCCAGCTCTTCACATCTCTAGTCCCCTCCCCTTCTCCCGAGCTTTTGTAGGTGACCATCCTTAAACTGTTTTGTGCTCATCCTGCCTTTGATTGTTGTTTGTTTTAGTCTTTTAAGATTGTTCCTGGTTTTGTTGATATTTTCCTCTTCTTTTAGCTATTAGGGATTTTCTAATTGCAACCCACCTTGAATATTTTATCAGGCACAAATATGGAAAGTAAATAAAGCAAGTGTTTCCTGGGTCAACTTATTTCTTCCCCCCCCCCCCCACTAGGTGGCTGATGCCCCTTTCCCTCAGTCATTTGGGTCCTTTCTGTCCCCTGGATCCTCCAGCCCAGAGATGGCAACAGTCCTGGTTCCTTTGGGGACTGGTGGGCATTTCCTGGGCATGTAAGTCCATGGGTACCAGTAAGGACAATATTTTCATAGTGCCTTTTAAAAAAACTGAAGTGCTGTTGACAGTTCATTTGGAGCAACCGAGACTGTCCCTGGTGGGCTTGCAAAGTCCCTGTCTTCCTTGGCTCTGGAGAGGGCTGGCTCCTTCAATGAACATGTGACAACATGATCCTTTCACTGTTACAGAAGTGGCATGCCACACAAACGCATTTTTCAGCTGGCTTTCCTGGGTCACTTGGGTTCTTTCTCTGCCTTGTGCTGTGACCCTCCCCTTCCCATGGGAGGCGAAAAAGACTGACCCCAGATCCACCTGGGTCCCTTTCCCTAACCCTCCACGCAGGCTGTGTGCAGATTCAATCCTTGTGGGGTGCTGTGGCGATATTTACCTGGTGCCGCATCTGTAGGATGGTAACTGAACAAGCAGAATGGAATCTGGATGGGTGGGGGAGGCCTGTTGTGGGAGTAGCAACCTCCCTGCTCACGCGTGCCCTCTCTCTCTATGCTTTCCCAATTCCCCTTGTCCTGGATAAGTGTTGAAGCTGACTAGATTGGATTGCACTAGACAATTTCACTTCTGAGGAAAACTACTACCACTTCTCCTTTTTTTGGAGCTATCATTTTGCATGTGAAGTAATATTGTGCAGTTAAGCAACACACACACAGGTTGCACAGCAGTTCCGCAAATACTCCAGGCATTGAAGGAAGTGTGTTACACGTCACGCCAATGGCACCTGCGACAGTCCCGCTACACCCTCTGTGCATGCAGCTCTGGTCACACTTGTGGGAGCTTGTTGTGGCAGCATTTCCAGGGCACAGTTTGAAGTGCTGTGGAAACCTGTTCAGCCAAGCCCATGGCAGGACAGGGGGAGAAAAATGGAAGTGGGTTCCACAAGACTGCCTCTAGGGAGCTGTTGTCCCTGCCCAGCCCCTGAGAGGCCCTCTGCTCTTCCCTTCCTGGATGGAAGGTCATGACCTTCTGTCCAGCAAGAGGTTGGATGGAGTCCCCAAAAGCAACTGGGAGGCGGGTGGGAGGGAGGCTGTCTGCCATTTTCTGCTCCTCTCTACAGCTCTAGGGTGAACTCATTGTGACTGCCAATCTGAGGTACATTGGCTGAGTCCACGGAGGCACTGGTAGAAGGCCAGGAGAGTTGCTTCTGTTTGTGTTTGGGGTCTCTTTGGAACCTGTTCCCCTTTGTGGCATTGCCTTAATTTGAAATGTTCAGTGAAGCTGAGGTCACCAGCTGTGTTTTTTTAAAAGGAGGAGGGGAAGCCCCATCCTGCATTTCTAGCAGCACAGGAGCAGAACCTGAAATCTGCAGTGCTGAAGCTTTAATTTACAAAATCCCATGAAGATTTGGGGCTGTTGGCTGCTGTGATACAGCGTTTGTTATGGGGCAGCATTCCTGGCATCTGCCCTAGGAGTGCCTCTGCTCTTGAGTACAAGCAGCAGCAGCAAACCAGCCAGGCGGGTCAGCCTCACGCCCTGCTTGCCAAGGAGATCAAAGGCGCTGTCTGACCTCCATGCACTTAGAAGCTTTTCTGCTGAGTTAAGTTTCTTGATTATTCAGGATAATCTTGGAGTTATCCTAGGAAGTAAACTTTTCTCCAGCCTGTTCCATCCAAAGTGTCTCCCATGAGTCTCTCCTTGCCTGGGGTGCAACATGGCTTTCTTATTAGAGTTATGCAGTAGTTCTCCTGTATGGTATGGTACAAGACTGGACTTTGATGGACTCCTTTAGCTTCTGGATTCTCTGTGGGGTGACATAGAAACATTGTAAACTGCCTTGTACTGAGTCAAACCCTTTATCTATCTGGCCAGTACTGCTGACATTTACTAGCTGCAGTGACTATCCAGGGTTTCAGGTGAAACTTTTTCCAGCCTTACCTGGAGAAGCTGTGGATTGAAATGCGGACCTTCTGCATGCAAGACAGGGGCTCCACCACCGAGCCACAGCCCCTCCTGAAAGACATACCAATAGCATGAGGAAAAATATCTGTGTAGGGAGAAAGATGGGCTGACCAAAGCAAAGCAAGAGGCTAGGCGGAACTCCAGAGTGCTCAGGTCCCTTGGGAAGCAACTGTTCTCGTATATTTGGCTTTGTAAATGGCTGCTTGTCTGGTCGCCTGTGGCAAGTGAGAATCTCCTCCAGGCAGGGCAGTGACTGTAAATTCATGGACTTGCTTCCTTTTCCCTTGCAGGCCGTGTGTGTGCCCCAAGTGATGGACACAGATCTCCATCAGTTGGTGGCTAGTGCCAGTACCTGTTCTTGGGCCCATCGCTCAGTTCACCCAAAGGGGGCTCTGCCTTGGCTCTAGCTGTAGTTGTGGCAAGCCATGGATGGGCACCACGCGGCAGGCGTTAAAAGCCTTGCCAGCAAAGCAGCACGTGATACCTGCGTGTGGGTATCTGTCAGTCTTGGCTTTCTAAGACAGGGAGATGGGGAGGTGGTCAGAATCAGTCCACGGTGGCTTTTGACCTGGGGAGCTGCTGAATGAGTCGCTATGTGTTTGCCCCTCTGGCTTGGCATTGTTTAGCATCAGGAATGTGTTGGGTTTGGTAGAGCCCCTCCTTCATAGAATCATAGAATAGTAGGGTTGGAAGAGTCCTATAAGACCATCGAGTCCAACTCCCTGCTCAATGCAGGAATCCAAGTCAGAGCATCCCTGACAGATGGCTATCCAGCCTCGTCTTGAAGGCCTCCAGTCTGGGAGGGCCCACCAACTCCCTGGGTAATGGGTTCCACTGTCGTATTGCTCTAACAGTCAGGAAGTGTTTCCTGATGTTCAGCCGGAATCTGGCTTCCTGTCACTTGAGCCCATTATTCTGTGTCCTGCACTCTGGGATGATCGAGGAGAGATCCTGGCCTTCCTCCCTGTGACAACCTTTCAAGTACTTGAAGAGCACGATCCTATCTCCCCTCAGTCTCTCTTCTCAAGGCTAAACGTGCCCAGTTCTTTCAGTCTCTCCTCATAGGGCTTTGTTTCCAGTCCCCTGATCACATTCGTTGCCCTCCTCTGAACCCTGTCCAGCTTGTCTGCATCCTTCTTAAAGTGCAGTGCCCAGAACTGGACACAGTACTCCAGATGAGGCCTAACCAGTGCTGAGTAGAGGGGAACTAGTACTTCCCGGGATTTGGAAGCTATGCTTCTATTAATGCAGCCCAAAAGAACATTTGCCTTTTTTGCAGCCACATCCCATTGTTGGCTCATATTCAGCTTGTGATCTACAACAATGTAGATTGTATTGGTTGAGTTCACATTTAGCATCTTCTGCAGCTTTCCTTGAAGAACAGAAGGAGGATGCTAATATCTTGACAGTGGTACTGTAAATGTTTCAAGATGAGTCTTCCACTTGTTGACAACACATTTAAAACTCATTTCAACTGTTGAGACCATGTGGCAGGTCTCTCAAGGGCTTTCTGTAAGCTGCCAAGCACTCTGGTGTGCCCTGGAGCCCAAGCGGCATCAAAGGGACTCTGAGCTGCCCTGCAGGATCAGGCAGTTCCTGAGGTTTTCTTCCTGCAACCTGTTGCAGTTCCAGGCTGCGCTTGGGCAAGGCTGTTGCCTGGGAGTTTTCTGTGCTCAGCTGCCTGCCTTGGTCCTTTCAAAACAGCTGATGGGGCAGTTTGACAGCTGCTGATGCTCGTGGCTGCAGATGCTTCCTTCATGTTGCTTCCCATTATTTATCCTGGATTTGTTACAGAGCCAAAGAATTTGTTAATAGGAGGAGTTTACACAGAGCAGAAGACACAGTAGTGTAAGTTGAGAGGTTGCTGTCCAGTGATCCGTTTAGCACTTTTGATGGACAAAGCGTTTAAAATCTCTGCGAAGGAGCAGGGGGTCGGAGAGGCTTTACCCCCTGGGGCAGGGGGAGCTGTACTGTGGTGACTACCCCATCTGTGGTTCCATTTTGTTGGGCAGTGGTCCAAGACTGGCAGAAGAGGGGGTATGTTGCATTATAGGTTAGCTTCACAGCATGACCTGGCTGGACGTGGCTCCTGCCTTAGGATCCTACTGGATGTCTTATAATGTTGGGGCCTCGAGTCAGGGTCTTCCTGTGGATTAAGCAAGAGCCCTTGGCAGGAAGCTCTGGGAAGAGGACTTACTTGACCCACCTCCCTCTCCAGTGCTGACTTAGAGGTACAACCCAGAGAGGAGATGGGTGGTTAGGAAGTGTCCTAGCAATTTGCCTTCTGTCGAATTAGACCATGGGTCCGTCTAGACCAGCCTTGCCCCTGTTTTGGACTTCAGCTCCATCAACCCCAGCCAGCATGGGCAGTGGTTAGGAATGCTGGGAGTTGTACTCCAAGACATCTGGAGGACAACAGCTGTTGTGGACACTGGTGGTTGTGGTGCTCCAGGGTTTCAGGCAGAGATATTTCCCAGGGCTTCAGGCAGAGATCTTTCCCAGGGCTACATGGGTATTCTAGGAACTGAATCTGGGTCCTTCTGCACATAAAGCGCAAGAGCTCAGCTGCTGAGCTTCGTCCCTTCCAAGCAGTGAGGTTTCCAGTGGAAGAGGGAGAGAACTGGGCATCGTTTGGTGTATTGACTACAACATCTCTGGGAGACAATGAAGCCAATAGATTCCCAGGTCAAAGGGGAGGTCTGGATGAAGACTCAGTGCTCTGTAGAGCCTTGGGGGTGAGGGGGGAAGGTTGGTAAGCAAAAAGTTGTTCTGCACTGAGGGCCAGGCTGAAGTGCGTCCGGAGGTGGAGAGGGCCGCATAGCGTCACGAACCGGCATGTGAGTCGCAGGTAACAACTGAAGTTTTGAAAGAAGGGATGCAGCCCAGAGAGGTCTGTCATTTATCTGCCAGGGATGCTCTGACTTGGATTCCTGCTCTGCGCAGGGGGTTGGACTCGATGGCCTTGTAGGCCCCTTCCAACCCTACTATTCTAGGATTCTCGGTGGGGGAGGAGGGGAAGCAGGCGGCCGCGGCAGAAGGCAGAAGATGACGGAGGGGGGAAAGTGGGGCAAGGGAACAGGCCTGCTTCGCCTGTGCTGTGCTGCTGCTGGTGCCGCCACCGCCTCCCCCAGCAGCACTCCACGCCCTGCAGGGCTTAAAAGACACACGCTCATCCTGTGAGGCAGGCCGGGTAATAAGCACCTTGGGAATCTGACGCACCCCCACGCCCTCCTGCTGGCTTCCTTGGACGGCTTAGCACACAGCGAGGCACTTGATTAGGTGGCTGTGGCGGCTGCTCCTGCCTGGCAGCGTTTATCCAGGCAGGAGTTTGGCTGGATGCAGGGGGTTTCTCTGGGTGGAGGTGCCATAGTGTGGCCGGCTGAGTCTCCGGAAGGACACAGAGCAGATCAAGATAAACGGCTTCTTCCTTAAGTGAGACTTTTAAATTACAGTTCTCTTCAAGTGTCAGCTGACTTTGTGCTCTTGGATATTTACTTTTTCTTTTTCAAAAGTAGCCAGCAGTTTTGGCTTTTAATTTAGGGGCCGTTTTAATGTGTCGGCTGTTCGGCTGTGTTATGAAGATGGGGTTCTCTAGGCCTTGACTGAGCGCTGGGGGCTGGCTCAGCTTAAAGCTCTGGGACTCCGACCACTGAGCTGCCTTTCCCTTTCCCCACACCAGTGCACCCACGAGGAAAGATGGTGAAAGAAACTGGCTACTATGACCTGCTGGGCGTCAAGCCATGTGCCACGATGGAAGAGATCAAGCGGGCGTATCGGCGGCTGGCACTGAGGTACCACCCAGACAAGAACCCCAGCGAGGGGGACCGGGTAGGTGCCGAGGAGGAACGTGTTGGAAGGCTGGGTGGGGAAGGGGGCTGCTCAAGCTGCATTAATGCCTCCCTCTCTCCCTCCCTCTCCCTCTCTCTCTCTCCAGTTTAAGCAGATTTCGCAGGCCTATGAAGTGTTGTCGGATCCCCACAAGAGGTCACTGTATGATCGTGGTGGAGAGCGGGCCATGAAGGAAGGGGGCATGGGCGGCAGAGGAGGTTTCGGACCCCCCATGGACATCTTCGACTTGTTCTTTGGAGGAGGGGGCCACACTCATGGACCCCGGGTGGAGAGGAGAGGTACTTGGGTGCCAAGGAAGAGGGGGCCTGGGCTGAGTGAAGTCAGCGCTGTGTGTGTGGCGGGGTGGGAGGTCTTTCTGAGCTTCTGGTGCTGTAATTGGCTAGATGGGGGTGGCTTTCGGTACACAGATCACAGAAGACTGCCAGCCAGGTCCCATCGGGGATATGTGTTCATGTCCTGTGGTGGGCTTCCTGTAGGCCACTGTGTGAACAGATTGCTGGACTAGATGGGCCTTTAGCCTGGATCTACCTTCTGGGCTCCTTTGATGTTCGGTTTACTTGCTTGGGAGTCGTCCTCTTTCTAGGAAGCTTGTATTTAGAGGAGGGATCTTCGATCTTCCCTCCCTGGCTTCTCTGCTTATTAAAGCATCACACCCCAATGTGATGGCTGAGCAGGTCACTTGAGATCTGTTTGTTGCTTTTGGCATCGCACGTGGGCCATAAAAAGGTGGTGGGCAGACGACCACCAAAAGTGATGCTGTCATTACCACATGACACGGTCCTCTTAGCAAGGGTGGGGGGATCTTCCAAAACAAAATCAGGCCACAAGGATCAGTCATGTGTACCTGGCATTCCTAGAGTGTTCCGCTTTCTCACAGAGAAAATGCAGGAAGGAGGGTTAAAGGGGCCCCTTCTTGCTCCATCTCTGTGACGCAGGAGGACCGGAAGAAGAGCACAGGGAACCCAGAATCGAGGTGATTTCAGCCTGATGCATGAACTCAGCTTCAGCTAGTGTGGAGGGCTGATGTTCACCCTTGAGCTGAGGGTGGGGTGGGGGGAGTCGCTAAATGCAGAGGGGGCTGCGTGGTTTGGGCTGTACTCTCTTTGGATGGTTGGCTCTGAGAGAGGAGTTTCTGCGGTGCGCAGGAGGGTGCTGTGTTTCTTTGTAGGACTTCCAGAGTCGAGGTGTGGTCCTCCTTGTCCTGCCCAAATTCCAGCAGCTCCGGTAATTGCAGCGTCCGCCCCACCCCAATCTCTTCTCTCCCTCTCCACATCCCAGTTAAAATGCTGCTGGCTCAGGCCCTTGGAATCCTTCACCTGCTGTGTCACAGGCCTGAGTAATACTCTTCAAAATGAGTGCCTTCCTGCCTCCAGAGAGCCTGTAGCCTTGCCTGCCGTTCACTTGAGTGGTTGATCCGATCCGCCCTCTCAGGGCAGGTCTAGGTGGCCTGGGAGCCTCTCCCTAGCCCAAACTGGCACATTTTCGTTCTGGTGCTTATTTAGAGCGAGGGAGATGTCCCTCAGAATGTGGTGTGCGTGTGCAGGGCACGTATGTAAGCTATGTGTGCGTGCAGGTGCACGCGTAGGCTGGGAGAGGGCTTGTGCACCATAAGAGAGTCATCATGTCCCTTCGTGAAGTGGCTGCCTGTGAGGCCTCCCTGGCCAGTGGTGTGGGGAAGGTTTTGCCTTCCCCTTAGCAGCGGCTGCGTGCTCTTTTCCAGAGGACCAAGTGCCAGCACAGTCAAGGGGATCACTGGAGGATACTGCGGGGTGGGGGGTGGGCAGTATCCCTGGTGCCTGTGTCTGGTGGCCCCAGGGGATTACGACTGGAGCGTGGTCTCCTCTGCACAGTCCCCTTGCCCTTCCTCGGCATAGCCACATCCTGTCTCTTGGTCATGCTGACAGGGGACAGGATGTGGAGAATCCCAGGGGTTGAAAGGCTGCTTGTTGTGGCGAGTGCCTTGGCCCAAAGTCTCTGCCTTCCCCACTCCCCTTCTCTTCCCTGTGCCCCAGTTCCACTGAACCAAATCTCTCCCCAGGAGCAGCCCTCCCCTCCCTTTCTTCCAACCCGTGAAATAAAAATGGGTCGATGCAACCACGAGAGGTGCTACAGCCTTTGTTTCTTTGCTTCATAGACATCTTCAGTCTCCCCTCCCCACTTGCGAGTTATCATTGGCCGCCCCCAGTGTCCGTGAAGTTCTCCTCTTATCTATCTGCAAAACAGCCCTCTGAAGCGGGCTAAGCTGAGAGGCTGCAACTTGCCGTTGGCTGGGCTGGGCAGCAGGTTTGCTGTGGTCTGCTGGGCTGTCAAGACATGGCTGGGAATCTTGCCAAGAGCGCTGGGCTGGGTCAGGAAAGGGGGGTATTCATCTTCACAGCAGATAAACAGGCAGCCAACCAGGAAGCCCCCAGCAGGGTGTGAAGGCCACAGCCCTCTTCTGCTGATGCATCCCCCCCCACCTCTGACAAACATGGAGGGTCCCTTTAGCTAGCCTGACTGACAGCCCCTTGGAAGAACTCTGCTGCTTTTCTGCGGTTGTGTCTCATCACCATCCTCTCAAGCTGCCTAAGCCAGTGGCCAACACCACACTTCACAGCAGTGAATCCCACAAATGAATGATATGTCAGTCCAGTCCAGCCGGAGGAGTACTTGTTACCTTTTTACGCAAGAGTGCATGCTCAGCACCACAGAGGAGTTAGTTTTGCTGTCTCATAAGCGATCCTGAGTTCACTCTCCCCTTCTGTTGTACATTTAAAACACATTGGTGGGCTGCAGGGATCCTTGCTAACCAAAAGCCGCCCAGCAGCAATGAGCTGCACCATGCAAGACGGGAATCATCCCAGCCCTGCTCTGGACCTGCTACCCAGCCAGCAGGGATTAGACCTGGGGGGCTCCCACATCCATCTGCCCCTCAGTAGCTTGTTCCATTAACAGCAAGAGGTTTCTGTTGATTCCTCCCTTTGGTCTCCTCCTTTCAGGAAAGACGGCTGTCCATCAATTGTCCGTGACCTTGGAGGACCTGTACAACGGTGCTACTCGAAAACTCTCCTTGCAGAAGAATGTCATTTGCAGAAGCTGTGGTGGTGAGCACAGAGGGGCAAGAAGGGCGGCATTCCTCCCCCACCCCGCAGGGCAGGCATCCTGAGCCCATTACCAGACTTGTGGCCCCCACGTTTCTCAGCAGTGAAGAAACTGTGACGTCTAGAGAATGGCTTTTAAAAGAAAGGAAAGAAAAGGTCTCAGCTCTAGAAGCCTCAGGGACAATTGGAGAACACACCCACCCTTGGACTGGCTGGGCCTTGGGAGCCCCTAGGCCCACGGTAGGCACCTGCCCATGTTCAGTCCCTGATATCCCAAGGGATGTTGAGTAGTAAGTAGACAGAGGCGGGGGGAGACCTCCCCTCTCTTCTGCCAGAGGCCCTGGAGAGTGGCTGCCCATCAGAGGAGACATTTCTGAGCTGGCTGGACTGAGAGTGTCACCTCATAGAAGACAGCTTCCAGCGTGGCCAGGAAAAAAAGGACAGACAAGCATGGGCTAGAGGGGCCTCCGATCCGACCTGGCAGGAGGCAGCTTGGGGGTGGCTCCCCTGTTGAGGACAGCCTGTTTTGGGGCTCCTGTGAGACGTGTTGCTGTCTCTTTCCAGGCCGAGGAGGCAGGGAAGGCCTCGACACGAGGTGCCCCAAGTGCCACGGCTCTGGTGTGGAGGTCATCGTTCACCAGCTGGGGCCAAACGTGGTCCACCACATCCAGACAATGTGCTCGCAGTGCCAGGGCCAAGGAGAGTGGATGAGGCCCCTGGACCGTTGTCTCACCTGCAATGGCAGGAAGGTCACCCGCGAAAAGAAGATTCTCAGCGTTCACCTGGACAGAGGTGAGCTGAAGAGCCGAGGGCGCTCCCCTCGTGTATGTGGGAGGGCCGCCCCGGCCCCTGCATCCTGCTGCCAGCGACGGGGCTGAGGGAAGCGCATGTGGGCATGGAGTGGCGCACTCAGTGGTTGGGCTTGCCTTTCCCCCGTCTCTGGGTGGCATGCAGTTTGTTTTATTTGAAATTCTTTTCATACGGTCAGGAGGGCTTGCCACAAGCCAAACTGCACCAAGACACAACACACACCACCAAGGCACAATGAAACTGCTTGCCAGAAGCAGCAGCTGTGACGTGTCTGCTGTGCCCCACCAGCGCGCCCTTGCTCAGAGTTCTGCTGTCTTCATCCCAAAGGGGAATAGAGAAGGGAGGTTGCATCCCTGATCGCGTCGCCTTCTGGCCTGGAGGGCTGTGCAAGTTTTCGAGTGCTCAGCTGTGCTTAATTGGACATAATGGAAAGGATTGGACTCGATGGTCTTATAGGCCCCTTCCAACCCTACTATTCTATGATACTATTCTATGATTCTATGAAAGCGAGCAGAATCTGGGGAGAGAAAAGGTTAGCTAAACAGTTCTGAATATTTTCAGTGCCTTTAGAGAGTGGCCTGTTTGCTGTGCTTGATGCGCTGGCAGAAAGTGTGTCGGCTGGTGCAGGAGGCGGCAGCGGGGGAGGGGGGCTGCCTTGAGGTGATGAATCCGAGTTTCTGCACTCCTGCAGAGCGCCTCTCACCAAGACCTCTTCTTCCCACCCCCAAGACGTTCCTGGACCATGTGCACTACAAAGGGCAGTGCTCAGCCTAGGAGCCTGGGCGGCTGGGCTCTTTTCCTGCTTGATCGTGCTGGATGGTGGGGAAATCTCTCTCAACATTTCGCCCACCCTCTGACTGAAGTGATGGGAGAAATGGTGCCTCTTGCCTTCTGGCCCTTCACCTGGCTCCCCGTGTTATGTGTCTCTTCTCCCCACGCTGAGAGTGTAGCAGGGAGCCCCTCCGCCCAGAATCCTGGGAGTGGGCCAGAGGGCGGCGTGTGCGGTGCCTGGCAGGATGTCCCCCGCCCAGGCCTGGTGGCCCCTCTGCAGCCAGCTCTGCTGTGCTCCCACAGGCATGGCAGACAGGCAGAAGATCACCCTCCACCAGGAAGGCGACCAGGGCCCCGGCCTCGAGCCTGGAGACGTTGTCATCGTCCTTGACCAGAAGCAGCATCCCGTCTTCCGGCGCCGGGGCAACGACCTCATCCTCAAGAGGGAAGTGGCCCTGGTGGACGCCCTGTGTGGCTGCAAGCAGGTCGTCCAGACCCTCGATGGCCGGAGGCTGCTGGTCTCCTCGCGACCAGGTGAGGGTGCGGGGTGGGCAGTGGCCCAGGTCAGGATCAGTGTGTGGGAGCTGTTTGGAGTGGAAGCAGGCTGGAAGAAGAGAAGCCCTTGTAGCCGCTTTGGCTCCTTCTCATGAGAGACAGCAAGTAGCTGGACGAGCCAAGCAGAGCTGGAGTGCGGGGTGGGGGGCACAGGGGCGATCTTGCTTGACACCTCTTCGGCCGCGTCCGCTGCTTCTCAAGCCTGACTCCGCAAGCGTGCTGAAAGGCGGGGCGGAGCGTGCCCTGCGTGCTGCCGCGTTTGGCACGTGGCTTCTCCTTCAGGCCGTCTCCTCCGCTCTGCTCCGCAGGGACCATCATCAAGCCAGGGGATGTGAAGTGTATCCCCAACGAAGGGATGCCTGTCTACCGGAGCACGACCCAGAAGGGGAAGCTGATCATTCACTTCCAGGTACTGAAGCCCCCGCGGGACAGGAGTGCACAGCAGCCCTGGCATGGGGGCTCAGGGGAAATGCCCAGGCGGAGAGGGACCTTGGGGTGGCTGGAGGTGCGCCACCCGAGCCCCCTCTCTGCTCATTCAGAGGCCTGATGCCTGGACTCCCCCCTGTTGGCAGCCTTGGTTCAGCAGGAATCACACCCCTCCTCCTCTTTGGCCCCCGGGTTTTCAGAATGTTGGGAGGGAAGAGAATGGCTGTCCAAGAGCAAGCTGGGCTTCTCTGGTGCCACGAGGTGTGTTGTCATCAGGGCTCGAGGGGGAGCCTGGGCAGGGTGCCGGTGGGGCATAGGTGCCGTTTCCTGTCAGCTGCCCATGGGGGAACCCGGCAGTGCCTGTGATGGAACCATGGGGCCTCCCTTGTGGGCAAGGAAGGTGAGGCAGGGGAGTTAGGCAGCAAGGCCTTTTGGCCCCTGCGAACATGTCCCTTTGGCAGTGGGGCAGTAGGAGGGAGCTGACAGAGGCCCTGTCTCTCTGGGGCGCTTCTGGGGAGGGGGCCGTCCAGTCACTTGTCTCTCCTCCCTTTCCTGCCCCAGGTGAAGTTCCCGGAGCCCGGCTGGCTCCCCACCCACCAGCTCCGTCAGTTCCAGGCCTTCTTCCCACACCGCGAAGAGGTCATGGCCACCGAAGACACGGAAGAGGTGGAGCTGAGGGAGTATTTCCCCCAGCCGGATTTCGGTGGGAGGCGCTTTCCCGGCGAGGTCTACCACGAGGATGACTTTGAGGACCCCATGAGGCACAACGTCCAGTGCCACACGTCATAGTCCTGCAGGCCGATCCCACACCTGGCCTTCCAGGGGATGGGGGGAGGGGAAGGCTCAGGAAACCCAGGTGCCTGGAGGGAACGAGAGAGTGCAACCGCCACTCCCTTCCCTTCCCCTGAGTCCCTCCGCTAGAGCCAGGGAGTGGCCGTGCCTTGGCACCCGAAGAGGGGCACAGGTGGATTCCTGGTCTCCAGAGCCACCTGGAGCTCCCCGTCACCCCTGCCTGCTTCCCTCCCCCCCAGGATACTTTGGGTCACGTTTGGGTGCTTAAGGGCTGGCAACATGGGAGCGGGCTGCCTGGAGCCCCAGAGCATGGGCAGGGCGCTGTTTCTAGAGACACCTTCCTATAGCGCAAGGAGCTGTAGGGCGAGCTGGTCATCCTGGAATGCTGTGCTAGAAATACACCCCCAACCCTGCTGCAGCCAGAAATGGCTGTCAACACCTCTCCCTGGCATACATTTCCCTGTTCTGTCTGCTTCTGAGAGCACGATGAGGTTATTTCCAGGGGGTCTCAAATTGAGAATAAAAAAAGGAGAATTCTGTCACCAGCCAGTTTCCACTCACTCCGCGCTACCTCTACATCCGTCCTCTCGCTGCTTCTTTGCGGGATTTGCTTCTTTAGGGTCTGGGTCTTGCTGCGTGGAAGGTGTGGCGGGTTCCGAGTGGTGCTGGGAGTGCTGCACATGTCCCATTCTGGGCTCTCCTGTGGTTTCTGAACCTTTTTGCAAATGCCCCTGCAGAAGCCGTGAGGCCTTGCAGAACTGGGCTTGGGTTCTCTGAGGGCTGCGTCCGACTCTGCCCTTGGCAGCCACGTCGCTACTGAGAAGTAGGGCAGGTGCAAGGCTGCCAGCGGGGCCTCCGCGGCAGAGGTGGGATGTGAGTGAGGGAAAGTGGCTTTGTGCCCCACAAGCCTGTGAGAGGTTGGGGGCCCAGAATATCTGCTCATCACTAAAGGGAGTGCATAGGGAGGCAATGAGGATTTAAATCCAGAGGCATGTTCTCGCTCAAAAGACGTTGGTTGGGAAACCAGAAGTACCTCGGAAAAGGAAAGAAGCCTGTTCTAAGTCGGGCCCAAAGCAGCCTTTCCATGTCCTGGGCTGGGATACAGACCAGGCGCGTCCTGGCGCGTGTCCTCTGTTGCGAGAACAAGGGGGCCATGTTCCCCAGCCGGGCCCTGGGCTGCCCAGGGGGCCGTTTGCACGAGGCCGGCGGGCCAAGCGATGCCACGGGCCTCGGGTGCCAGCGGGGGGCTTCCTGCCGTGCCAGTTGTGACTCCCGAGGAGCCGGGTTTGCCAGGACTGCAGCAGGGAGGGAAGGGCTACACTCCCCCTCCCCTGTCCAGCTCCAAGAATGATCAGCCTCCTCCCTCTGGTTTGGCCCCGGCCTGACACCTGTCAGCCCAAGAACAACGAGCAAGGCGAAGGAGGGTCCAGTCCGGAGGTTCCGTCCAGACCTGGGTCCCCCTGGACCTTGAGGCTGCCACAGGATGATCCTCCCTTCCTGTACCATGGAATTCAGGGAGATTTTAAGCAAAGAACGGGGTGCTGGCAGATGTGGCACGGGAGCAGCAGGAGCCCTGGGCATGCGAGCGGAGGGAGGTGCGTCGGACCTTCCTAGCCAGAGGCGGCGGCTGTGCGGCCAGCTGGCTGGACTCGGCAAGCCTTCTGCGGGAGCAGTGTGGCTCCGCGGGCGGCAGGGGCTCCAGCCAGCCAGCTGGCCACAGCCACGGCCAGGGTGCTGGTTCCTACTTGGAGACTGGGCCTTCTGGCCCCAACTGCGGCGCCCGGCATTCTTTTCACAAGGCAGGCCGGGGTCTGTCTGTCTGTTTGCTGTCTCTCCTGTGTTTACAGATGCAATTGGCAATAATAACTGTACCGGTTGTGGTCCTGCTAATAGATGCTACTGGGCAGGGGCGGGGGCCGCTCCCTGTGCAGTGCAGTCACCATGGGGGCCGCAGTGCAGTCCTGCTCCCAGTGAGCCAGGGCCGTCCAGGGGTCCAGGCAGAGGCCAGCATCTTGCTGCCATTGCAGTCCCCGACTGAAAAGCCACTGCAAGGGGCTCTTGGGATGTGGTTGCCATGGGCAGGCCCTGCATGTCTCTCTGCCCTGCTCAGCCTTGCTCTGGCTCCTTTGTCTCTCCTGCTCCTTCCCTGTGCGAGGGAGAAGGCAGCAGCAGCACCCATGTGGCGGGGCCACGGGATTAGGGCCATGTGGAAGTGCCACGACTTCAGGGTTCTGCCAGAGCGGAAAGAGCCTTTGGGGTCCCTGTCAGAGGCCACTGCAGCTCACGCCAGCCTTCCCCAATCTGGTGCTCTCATCACCCCCAGCGAGGCCATGGGAATGCTGGCTTAAGCCTTGGGGGCTGGAAACAGAAACGGAAGCCAAGATTTTCAGGATCCCCCCCTTTCTTTCCCTCCCTCTCTCTCCTCAATAGAGAATCTCAGGATGTCTGAGTCCAATGACAGTTTCCGTGCTGAGTCATTGCAGTTGTGGATTGTGCACTGGCTGTGATGCCCCAGCAGGGAGGGAGTGCAGCATCCAGCAGCGGGCCAGGGCCCAGCTTCCTGCAAATCTTGGCTTGCCTTCTGAAATGGGCACAAGTTGCTAGTCCTTAAGGTAGATCTGTTTGACGGTGTGGAGTGTGGAGAATGGGCAGGGAGGCAGGTGTCCAAAGGCTGTCTTTTCTGTGGCTTCGCACTCTTTGCCCCCCCCCACCCCCGGCCATCGCTAGCAATATCAGAATAAATGGTACAAAATACCCTAAACAGCAGAATGAAGAGAAATATTTCAAATCTAGTTGGTTTGCAAAATTCACACTGGCTGCCAAATCCCATTTTTCTTGGCTCAGGATTTAATTTTTAAAGGGTGGAATATACACAGTCCAGGCAGCACTGGCAGATGGGCTACTGGGCTGGAGTCTGGTGTCTTCTCCCCACCCCAGCCTAAAGGGCCAATATTTCACCTGCTCAGGCAACTCTGGAGGGTGGATTTTCCCCCAGAGCAAGGCAGGAAGGCCAAGCCCTGCCCCGCTCCTGGCTGCTGGGGTTCTTGCTGAGAAGCTCTTCGTACCCCTGACCCAGAATGCAGTTTCGCAGAGTAACTGCTTGCAGGGGGGCGGCCCAGGAGCCCAGCAGACGGGGCAACAAGAGGTGCCCCTGCAAAGACTGCCCTGAGGGGGATGCTGGGTTAGCATCAGGCCTGGCCAAAACGTTTGGGATTTGCAGCTTCAAAAGAAGCCCGAGGCTCCCGTCAGAACAGGGGGCCCCCCGCCCCGCCCCTGATCCGAGCCCGGGGGCTGTCCTTCTGCCTGGCTTCCCAGCCACTGTAGGGAGTGCTCCGGTCACTAGCGGGGCACATCCGTTGCCCACATTGCTCCTCAGCTGCCTTGCAAGGTGCTTTGGCGCTCCGTAAGACGCAGTCTTCTGGCATCAGCTGCATCTCCCAGCTTGGGAGCCTCCAAGGTGGCATCCACAGATGGCAACGTTCAGCAGACTTCCCCTGTAGTTCAGCTTCCTTGAAATTCTGGCAGTGGAGCTTGGTTGTAGGCCACCAAATTCGCTGGCCATATTCAAGACAAGGCTGGACAGCTGCCTGCAAAGGACACTCCGACTGGGATCCCTGCACCGAGCAGGGGGCTGGACTCAAGGGCCTCGCGGGCCCCCTCCAGCCCCACTGTTCTAGGATTCTAAGAAGGCGGTTGGGCAGTGGGTCATTTCAGCGCAAACTCGGATGGGGGATGTCTCCATCTGCTCTGTACCAGCCAGCTGCCACCCTGCCTTGCAAAATCACCACTAAAACCATTTAGGGGCCAAATCTTGCAATGCAGCTTCAACCTCGGGGTGTCATTCCAGCTGTTTATGCTACCACAGGGATGGCCAAGTGGCACACACAGGGTATCCAGGTTGCAAAGCAGTTTATTTGGCCACCCGCAGCCCTCCAAAATGTTGATCAAGGGTGGTCTTGCAAAGTTCACGAGTGAGAGAGAGTGCACGCTTTAACCTTCAGCTCCTCTTTGGGTTGCTGATGTGATGCCCCCTGTTGCATTCATTCAGTTTATTTGTACCCCATTTTTCCCTCAGAAAGGAAGCCCAAAGTGGCTAAAATCAATGCAATAATTTCAAAAGACAACCAGACAATATGAACAATTTGTTGTTGTTCAGTCGTCTTCGTGTCCCCATGGACCGTAGCACACCAGGCCTTCCTGTCCTCTGCTCTCTCCCAGAGCGTGCTCAAGTTTATATTCATTGCATCAGTGATGCTATCCAGCCATCTCATCCTCTTCCGTCCCCTTCTTTTGTCTTCGATCTTTCCCAGCGTCAGGGTCTTTTCCAGTGACTTTTCTCTTCACATTAGGTGGCCAAAATATTTGAGCTTCAGCTTCAGTTTCTGTCCTTCCAGTGAGCAGTCAGGGTTGATTACCTGATAATAAAAATGTGAAAATAAACCTATCAATAACCTTTCAGTTCCATCCCTAAGAAAACACCATGGCGTGTGCTCCATGCCTCTGAAGCTCAGGCAGTGGGGTCAGGGAGGTTTCTGGTCTGCAGTGTGAGGGTGAGGCAAAACACACTCCATACCTGGAGACCTGAAATTCCATATTGAACTGGAAAACCTGGGTTTGTACTTCTGGGTTAAAAAGGTCTACCACCTTGTTGCTTCAGAAGAACATGAAGGGAAGGGGACCCCTTGTCTCTACAAAGGTGGCTTTTAGCATGTAACTGGAGCCCTGCTCGTTGTCGGCCCCTGTGCATTTGCCACGGGGGTGAGGGGTGCCGTGGAAGGGTGGCCTGCAGTGGAAACGGATCAAGCCTGTTTTGTTCAGAAAAGATTCATTCTCTCTTGCTGTGTGCTTGCAGCCTAAATTAGGCTTTGTAAGGTTGGGGGTGTAATTTTTACATGCAGAAAGGGGTGAGGGAACACAAATCCGCCCCATTAATTTATTTTTAAAAATGGTTTCAACTCTGTGTCTCTGGTAATGCTTTGTACGTGGAATTAAAAGAACCATCTACATCTGAGAGAGGCACTTGTGTCTGCCTGTTTATTGGAACTGGAATCTCACTGAAGGATCAACAGTGAATGAAAGAATGGTGTGGTGAGGGTGGGGGGCAGGGGGGCACACACAGCGTGACACTGCTTGCCTCCTGGATTTTGTGCTGTCTCTGGGCAGCACTGACTTGTGCCCAAGGGGTATTTGGCACTGGCCAGCCCAGATGTGGGGCTGCTGCAGGGCTCCTCTCCCTCCTGGTTTGCAAACTCATCCCAACTTGCGGTTCTGCAAGTCCGAGTGCTGAAGAGCAGGGGTGGGCAGAAGGTAGTTCTGGCTCTGCTTGTAGATCTCTGGGTGATTTGAAGTAGCTTGGCATGGATTTCTGATTCCCACTTGCCTAACAACAGCAGCAACGAAATTGCCTCCCCACCCCTACATTATCCTGCTGAAGTTAAGGAAGCTTTCGGAGGCCAGTCGTGGCTTTCTGTGTGAGCACCCTTCTGTTTTGGTGCTCAAAAGTTCTGGGGTCATAATTCTTCCGTTCTACACATCTGTCTTCTGCACCAGGCTCTGGTTGGTGGCTCTTGGGGTTCCAGGAAAAAACGAAGTAGGTCCTACAAGCCTGAGGGCTGCCCAGCCCTGCTCTAGAAAAAGAGGGGAGCCCCAGGCTCACCATGGCCCCGGGGATGCCCTGCAGTGCTGCCCACGGCCTCCAGAGGTCAGTATTTGCTCAGCAAAGGCACAGCAGCCCTGCCGAGTAGGCTTGAGTGGCCCAGCAGAGCAGACCTGTTGCTCAAAAACAGGAGTATCTAGCGCTGCTTCCCCTCGTCCAAGGAAGACCTCTCGGTTGCTTTTTTCTTCTTGCAAGGGTGGAGGAGAATAGGCCAGCTGAGCTTACAAGGCCACGGTAGCTAAGGGGAGCCGTCCTGTTTGCCTGGGGGGGGGGGGGGCTCTGCCTTCATGCCCTGCTGGTGAGCTTCCCTATTGGGGCATCTGGCTGGCAACAAAACAACAGGCCAGGCAGATTGCTGGACTGACGCTGCAGGCAACAGTCCCTTCTGGTCAAGGATGCTGTGAGTTCTGCTTGCTGAGATGAGGACAGCCGCACCCAGACTGGCTGCCTTGGGTGTCTGCGAGCAGAACCCAATTAGGAGCGCTTGGGGGGAGTCCCTGCCACCGCCACCGCCCCAAATCCATCCCTGCTGCTCTTCATCTCCTCGTGAATCTGGCTGTCAGAACTGTCACAGAATCTGTGTTCCTGTGAAGCCCTGAATGACCATTTATCCACCACCCCATAGACAGACAGACACACATGCATCCCTTCATCCCTGCCCTGCCTAAGTGCACAAAGAGGGAGCTCATCCGCCTCCAGAGCCTTGTGCCTTCCTCCTCCTCTGCTCCAGGAAGTGCTCTGAACGCCTGAGCAGTGATGTGAGGCTTCCCTCAACCCAAGTCTTCTTCCCCCAGGCTGAGTTCCCAATAACAGGCCAAATGCTGCCTGGGGGAAGAAGGGGGCTGAGGCTGGGGAGTCATCTCCCCTTGCAGTGCAATGGTCCCTAGACCTCGGGGGGGGGGGATGGCACTAGAAAGGCCAGATGGGAGGAGAGGCTGAGCTGGTGGTCTCCTGGTTCTCTTCTGAGCCTTCCAGCCAAGAGGGGTTGCCGGGCTGCCAGACCTCCTGGCTGGGCTGTGTGGTTAGGATGGAGGGAGTGTTTCCACTGCAGCCTTCTCCAAGCCAGAGCAGTCCGGACTTTGGCTCCCATCAGCCCCAGCCAGCATTGCCAATGGTCAGGAATGGTGAGAGTTGCAGTTCGAAGCTTCTGGAGGGCCCACGCTGGTGAGGCTGCTCTGCGGCCTCAGCAAAGGCCCCGTCAGCTTCACGTGGCTCTTTGCATGCGCAGGCATGGCTGTGGGTGGTGCTGAGCCCCGTGCTCCTTTCCAGCCTCGGAGCATCCAGTCGAAGGACAGATGTGGCTGTAGCCGGAGCAGAGTCCGTCAGTAGTCTGGGTGGGTGTAAACGTGGGTGGGCACATCTGTGGGACTGGCTGCTGGGCGGAAGTTGTAATATGGGAATGTGAGTCCCTCATCCAGCAAGAGCAGCCACATCTCTAGGGGGAGCAGGGAGCCTTTGCAATGGACTTCTAACTGGCTGCCCTCTTGTCTCCTCACTAACAGGTCCGATCCACGTCTTGTGAAGGAAGCCGCATCTGTTAACTAAGTAGGACACCATGTTTCTCACTGCATACTTCAGGCACACAGCACCCATCTTCTCTGAAATCTGTCAACCTTCCTTCTAGTGCCAGAACTGAGCAATTAAGGTCAGCTTTGCAAACGCTGAGCTGGCTGCCTCCAAGGAAACACTTTGCAAGATAGCTCCTACACAAACAAGCTGACATTAAAAAAGAAAAAAAAAAGCCTCCCCAAAGTGGACCAGCCTCTTCTGATGTCCAAGATACACTGTTGGCCAAAGCAGTTAGGACCAGCCTCACCCCAGCCTAAGGCACCACCAGAGATGCTGGAGGCTGGAGGCTCCTTGCTCTGTCCCTCCCAGGCTGAGCCAGAGTTACCCTGAGCCAGGCTTCACAGAGTCCAGCAGTGAACCCTGGGCAGCTGCCGTTCAGCTGTCTCACCTGGCCAAGTCGATCTGTGCGTGCCCTTGCTGACCTGGCCGATGACAGCACCCACCCTGGCCTTGGCTGCCTCCCTGCCTCCCCCCTGCATCACAGCGGAGCAGGACCCCCAGGGCGCAGCCTTGAGGGCAGGAGGAGCCCTCCTCCCCTCCGCACAGCCCCTGCCTGCCTGCTGAGGCAGGGCCCACCGCTGCTCTGCCTTGGGCCGCCTTCCTCTTGCTCCAAGCCCTGGAAGGCCCAGCTCAGGCCCAGCTCACGCCCAGCTGCTGTGCGCTTTGGGACCGTAGGGTTGGTGGGGCAGAGACCTTTTTCATGCTGAAAAGCCTCCTGCGTGCTCTTCTCTCCCCACACTGAATAACCTAACCGTGGGGCGGGGGGGCGGGGACGCCTCTCCCTTTCCATTGCCTGACTGTTTGCACTCCTAGTCTCCCATCAAGTGGCCCCGGCTCCCCTGCAGCCTTTCCCTGGGGAAGGGGTTATCCCCAGCCCTGTGACAGAATCGCTTGGGGGGCGGCTGAGGAGGAGGGGGCCGGCATCCCACGCTGGGTCCTGGCGAGTGGCACTGGTGCAGCCAGCGCGCTCTGCTGCCACGGCTCCCTTGGCACACGCGAGCCACTCTTTGAATGACCCAGAAGCGTTTGGGAGAGGAGGCACCACTGCTCCCCTCAGACGGCCAGGACGAGCTTGGCAAGCGGAACTGGCTGGCTGGCCTAGCGGCCTCTGCAGCCTCCACCGAGGAGGTCCAGAAATGGATCACCAGAGTGGGGAAGAGACCTTGCTCCTTTGGGTCGGCTTCTTTTGGGAGGAGGACAGGGCTGGCAAGCGGGTGGGGCCGGGAGCCACACTGGAGCTCCTTCCCGCCCACAGCTGGCTTTGTCTCTGGCTCGCCTGCCATCCCAATGGCTGCCGCCAAGATGGGGCAGTCCCTGGCCGGGGAGGAAGGGCGATGTGTGGGCCCCGGGGCTCCCTGTTGCATCTCCATGGCCTGAAAGCAGCAAGTGTGGCTTGGACAGCCCCCACCCTGGTGCAGACCTGCTCCTCCCCGCTCTGGCTTTCTGCCTGCAGCGAGCAACAAGGAAGAAACAGAACGAACTTGAACTCTTAATACAGGAGGGAAATTATGACTTGATAGGTATAACTGAGACTTGGTGGGATGACTCTCATGACTGGAATACAGCAGTTGAAGGATATAACTTGTTCAAAAAGAACAGGAGGAACAGAAAGGGAGGCGGGGTTGCACTGTATGTGAAAAATACATATCTCTGCACAGAAATACAGGAGGAGGAGCTTGGTAGCCCCATCGAGAGCATCTGGGTTGAAATAAATGGAGCAAAGAATAAAAGGAACCTGGTGGTCGGAGTCTACTACCGGCCACCCAATCAAGGAGAAGACAAGGATGAAACTTTTGAAAAGCAAATAGCCAATGTTTTAAGGAAGCATGATGTAGTAGTAATGGGGGACTTCAATTTCCCCGATATTTGTTGGGAGACAAATTCTGCAAAACATGGCCCCTCCAGGAAATTCCTGACTTGTGTGGCGGATAACTTCCTCCTACAGAAAGTAGAGGAAGGAACTAGAGGATCGGCTATCCTTGACTTGATCCTAACCAACAGAGATGACTTAGTGGATAAAGTAGCAGTTACAGGAACTCTGGGGGAAAGCGACCATGTTGTACTTGAGTTCTTGGTTCTAAGGGAAGCAAAAGCCGAGTGTACTCAAACGCGTACCCTGGATTTTAGGAAAGCTGATTTTAATAAACTCAGAACAATGATCAGTAAGGTCCCATGGCAAGCAATGCTAGCGAGAAAAGGAGTCCAAGATGGGTGGGAACTTTTAAAAAAGGAAATTCTCAAGGCACAATCACAAACAATTCCAACAAGAAGAAAAGGTGGAAGACAACAGAAGAAGCCAATGTGGCTTCACAAAAAGCTTAGGGATGACCTGAAAACAAAAAAGGACACAAATAGGAAGTGGAAAGAAGGCCAAGTAACAAAGGAAGAGTACAGGCAGGTAGCACAGAATTGCAGGTATGGCGTCAGGAAGGCTAAAGCGGAGAACGAGGTGAGGTTAGCGAGGGATGCTAAAAACAACAAAAAGGCTTTCTTCAGCTACGTGCATAGTAAAAGGCAGAGGAAAGAAATGGTGGTTCAGCTATTAAATAAGGATGGCAAAATGATAACAGAGGACAAAGAAAAGGCAGAGGTGCTTAGTTCCTACTTTGGCTCAGTCTTCTCCCAAAAGAGGGTCTATGACCCCCCTGGCAAAGGCGAAGTACAGGCTGAAGGGGCAGGATTGCAGCTTGAGATCGACAGGCATATGGTCAAGGAACACCTCATTACTTTGAATGAGTTCAAATCTCCAGGGCCAGATGAACTGCATCCTAGAGTCATAAAGGAACTGGCAGAAGAGCTCTCAGAACCGCTGTCTATTCTCTTTGAGAAATCATGGAGGACCGGGGAAGTGCCAGATGACTGGAGGAGGGCTAACGTTGTCCCTATCTTCAAAAAGGGTAAAAAGGAGGAACCTGGGAACTACAGACCAGTCAGTCTGACATCAATCCCTGGGAAAATTCTGGAGCAGATCATAAAGCAATCCATCTGGAAGCACCTTGACAATAATGCCGTGATTACTCGAAGCCAACATGGATTTGTCAAAAACAAGTCCTGCCAGACAAATCTGATCTCATTTTTTGATCAAGTCACCTCCCTTGTAGACCGTGGGAATGCTGTAGACATCATATACCTCGACTTCAGCAAAGCTTTCGACAAAGTGCCCCACGATATCCTGATGAGCAAACTTGCTCGAAGTGGGCTAGATGAAACAACAATCATGTGGATCCACAGTTGGCTACAGAATCGGACTCAAAGAGTGCTTATCAATGGGACCTTCTCAAGCTGGGGAGAGGGAACGAGTGGGGTACCGCAGGGCTCAGTCCTGGGCCCAGTGCTCTTCAACATTTTTATGAATGACTTGGAGGAGGAGGTGCAGGGAATGCTGATCAGATTTGCAGATGACACAAAATTGGGAGGGATAGCTAATACTTTGGAAGACAGAAACAAAATTCAAAGTGATCTGGATAGACTGGAGTGCTGGGCAGAAAACAACAGAATGGCATTTAATAGGAACAAATGCCAAGTTCTGCACCTAGGAAAAAGAAACCAAATGCACAGTTACAAGATGGGGGATACGTGGCTCAACCACACTACGAGCGAGAAGGATCTTGGAATTGTCGTCGATCACAAGCTGAATATGAGCCAACAATGTGATGTGGCTGCAAAAAAGGCAAATGCTATTTTGGGCTGCATTCATAGAAGCATCGCTTCCAAATCCCGGGAAGTACTAGTTCCCCTCTACTCAGCACTGGTTAGGCCTCATCTGGAGTACTGTGTCCAGTTCTGGGCACCACACTTTAAGAAGGATGCAGACAAGCTGGAGAGGGTTCAAAGGAGGGCAACAAAGATGATCAGGGGACTGGAAACAAAGCCCTATGAAGAGAGACTGAAAGAACTGGGCATGTTTAGCCTTGAGAAGAGAAGACTGAGGGGAGATATGATAGCACTCTTCAAGTACTTGAAAGGTTGTCACAGAGAAGAAGGCCAGGATCTCTTCTTGATCATCCCAGAGTGCAAGACACGGAATAATGGGCTCAAGTTACAGGAAGCCAGATTCCGACTGAACATCAGGAAAAACTTCCTGAGTGTCAGAGCAATACGGCAATGGAACCAATTACCTGGGGAGGTGGTGGGCTCTCCCACACTGGAGGCCTTCAAGACGAGGCTGGACAGCCATTTGTCAGGGATGCTCTGACTTGGATTCCTGCATTGAGCAGGGGGTTGGACTCGATGGCCTTGTAGGCCCCTTCCAACCCTACTATTCTATGATTCTATGATTCTAAGAGGTTTGGTTGGACATGGCCAGGCCAAGAGGCTCTCCGCCCTGGGGCCGCCAGCTGCCAACCACTACCCGAGGAGCAGGCAAGCTTTGAAGCTGCACAGAGTGCGTTGTGGGGAGCAGCAGTTCAGTCGCAACTCGGAGGGCAAGCCTGCATCTTAGCTGACCTGCGGAAGTGGCCAGAGCAAGGCGCCCCCATCCTTTGTCTCCCAGCCCCTTGGGCTCAGAGCGGTCTCCCCTGTTCCACACACAAGCTCGGCTGTGCTGAGCTTTGGCCTGGCAGGGGAACGGCTCTGACACCCCGTACATCCCCCCAGCCAGAGGCCCACCCTGTTACGGGGTGCTCTCACCCCAGAGGGTCCCACGTGGCAGAAGGGAGGCACAGCAGCGCTTGGCTGGTGCCTCTCCAGCCTCAGGGTGCTGGGCGATGTGGGACCCTGGAGGGGATTGGCCCTCGGGGAAGAGAGCAGGCTCAGCTGTGATCACAGGCCTAGGGGCGGGGCGGGGAGGTCAGTTAGCCTGCAGTTGCCTCCCACCACAGCGGTGTCTGAGCCCTCCTGGGGAGGGAAAATGCTCCTGCTGGGGGCAGAGGAGCCCCCGGCCCCCCATATGTGCCCCAGAGGGACCCGGAGGTGAACAGTGCCATGTGGGGGACCGCTGCCCTCCTCTGCTCCCCAGTCCGCCTTTGGCTGAGCCCCTGCGACCCACGGGGCAGCGTGGAGCACAAGGGCCATGGCTCTGGTGGGGCAGGCAGAGGGGAGTTTCTGGCATCTCTGCCACAGGCTCTCCCCCTGTGCAGGCACCTGGCTGTGGGCGCGGCCCCAAGGGGAGTCTGGCTCCCAAGCGCGCCCGCAGAGTGCCGCTCACGGCCGTCCACTGCCTGGAGGCCAGCCACGTCACCCGAATGGAGTGTCCGCCCCCATCCAAGCTCCCCTCCTCCTTTCTCAGCCCACGCCCTGCACACAGGCAGGTTGCTGCGGGAACTGCTGCTCTTCTAATCCTCTCTTGAGCAACTGGAAACCCCGAGACTTCCTGGTGATGCCTCAGCCGGGAGCTGCCCAGATTCTGGGCTGCAGCCTGAGGCCCTTTTGGCCTGCCTGACAAGTTCTGTGTGATGCAGAGCGTTGAACTGGGCTGGGACCACTTGGCGGAGGAGCCCCCCTCGGCTCATGAAACCCCCTGCCCCCCTCAAATGTTCATCTCTTCCCTACAGTGGAATCAGCGAGGAGGGGGACTGGTGCTGCCTCTACACGGAGCCGCCCCACTTGACCCAACTGGGTTTCTCAGTTGGACAGCTGACCCCTGTGTTGACATGGGAGGATGGCAGGAGAGAGGCTGGGTACAGGCTTGGGTTCGAATCCCAGCTCAGCCCAGCGGCCTAGGACAAGTCACCCCTCTACAAGCCTAGTCACAGGCAGCAGAGACCCCCACCCTGAGCCCGGGGCCTTCCATGTGCAAAGGCTGCCCCCAGCCCTGGCAGTGGCACCTCCCCTGTCCCTTTGCAGAGGGCTGGGTGAACCGCCCCACCTGCAGTGCTGTGAAAAGGGCAGGGGGGTGACGTGGGCCCTACTTCTCTTTGCCACCTGGTGCAGCCCGTGAGCAACGCAGCTCCGAACCCACCAGATGCCCGACATGCCTTGTGGACATAGGGCTGCCCTGCCCGACGGAGGCAGGGTGCAAGGGCAGGAAGCGGCCTGTGAGGCCTTTTGTCCCCAGCCACCCCTGGCTGGGTGTAGCTGATGGGAGCTGCTCCGAGCAAGGGGCTCCTTTGCCACATGGCCCTCGAGATTGCCCAGGCACCCGAGACATCCCCCCATGCATGTATGCGCACAGCCTTTGATGTGAGCAGAGAGGGCTTGATCGGGAGGGGGGAGCAGCCTGTGGTGCTGAGAGTGGGGGAAGCCACCCCTGCAGAGCATCTCCCTCCTACCAGCCATCAAGGCTGTTGTCCCGCAGCTGTGCTGGACTACAACTCCCCCCATTCTCAGCCAATGTAGGCCAAGCTGGCTGGGGGTGATGGGAGTGGTGGTCCGAAAGCATCACTTCCCTCCAAGCGCCTGTCAAGTGCTGCAGGCTCCCGGGCCTCTTCCGATGCCACAGTGGGCAGAAGGAGGGAAGCATCTACACTGGCGGAGGAGAGCGGCCTTCCCCAAGCTGGTGCCCACCAGCTCTGTGGGCCAGGCCAACTGGGAATGATGGGAGCTGTAGCCCAAGAGAGCCAGAGGGCACTAGGTCGGGCTGGCTGGACTAGAGCCTTTCCCTGGCTATGCAGACTTGGAAACAGGGTAGATGGAATCTGCCATGAAGGAACTGGCAGAACTCTCAGAGCCACTGGCTATTCTCTCTGAGAAATCATGGAGGACGGGGGAAGTGCCAGATGACTGGAGGAGGGCTAATGTTGTCCCTATCTTCAAAAAGGGCAAAAGGAGGAACCTGGGAACTGCAGACCAGTCAGTCTGACATCAATCCCTGGGAAAATTCTGGAGCAGATGGTAAAGCAATCCATCTGTAAGCACCTTGAAAACAATGCAGTGATTACTCGAAGCCAACATGGATTTGTCAAGAACAAATCCTGCCAGATGAATCTGATCTCATTTTTTGATCAAGTCACCTCCCTTGTGGACTGTGGGAATGCTGTGGACATAATATACCTCGACTTCAGCAAAGCTTTCAACAAAGTGCCCCAATATATCCTGATGAGCAAACGAGCTCAAAGTGGGCTAGATGAAACAACGATCCGGTGGATCCACAGCTGGCTACAGAATTGGACTCAGAGATCTTCTTCAGCTGGGGAGAGGTAACAAGCGGGGTAGTGCAGGCCTCAGTCCTGGGCCCAGCGCTCTTCCCCATTTGTATTAATGACTTGGAGGAGGAGGTGCAGGGAATGCTGACCAAATTTGCAGATGACACAAAATGGGGCGGGATAGCTAAGACTTTGGAAGACAGAAACAAAATTCAAAGTGATCCTGATAGACTGGAGCGCTGGGCAGAAAACAACAGAATGACATTTAATAGGGATCAATGCCAAGTTGTGCACCTAGGAAAAAGAAACCAAATGCACGGTTACAAGATGGGGGATACGTGGCTCAACCACACTACAAGCGAGAAGGATCTTGGAATTGTTGTCGATCACAAGCTGAATATGAGCCAACAATGGAAACAAAGCCCTATGAGGAGACTGAAAGAACTGGGCATGTTTAGCCTTGAGAAGAGAAGACTGAGGGGAGATACGATAGCGCTCTTCAAGTCCATGAAAGGTTGTCCCAGAGAGGAAGGCCAGGATCTCTTCTCCATCACCCCAGAGTGCAGGACACGGAATCATGGGCTCAAGTGACAGGAAGCCAGATTCCGGCTGAACATCAGGAAAAACTTCCTGACTGTTAGAGCAATGCGACAATGGAATGAATTCCCTAGGGAGGTGGTGGGCTCTCCCACACTGTAGGCCTTCAAGACGAGGCTGGACAGCCATCTGTCAGGGATGCTCGGACTTGGATTCCTGCACCGAGCAGGGGGTTGGACTCGAGGGCCTTGGAGGCCCCTTCCAACCCTACTATTCTATTATTCTGATCCCATGGGGCCACTGCAGCTTCAGCCCTGCAAGTTACTGCAAAGCACAATTTGGGGGAGGGGGAGGTGCTGCCAGAACCCCTTCACTATTTCCCCCAAAGAGCAAGCCCAGCTCCCTCAACTGGGGGGAAGTGACACAGTGACCTCGGCTGCTCAGAATCCGTGGGGCGGAGGGGGCACTAATGGATTTATATGGCCCTCCTCCTCCCTGGCAGGCTATTCATCAACTGCAGACACAGAGGGCATGGAACGGAGGGTGGGAGGGGGTGCAGCTGCTCTGCCTGGCGGCCACCCTGGCTCAATTCAGGGAAGGGGGTTGGTTGTGGATTCATTAACCAGGGAGGGCAAAGGGAAGCCTCTCTTTGGTGGCCTCTGACCTGCCCAGGCGCCACAGTCTGATGGAAGCCTCCCAATTAGAGGCGGGGAGGGGGAAAGGAGGCCCCTCTTTGTCTCCGGGGATGAAAGGTGCCCCTTTCAGGTCGTGGTGGGGAGATCATTTCTCCTTTCTTTGCTCTCCTTCCTAGGGAGAAAAGAATTTGGCCTCCTCTGGCCAGCGCAGGGCTAAGGGTCATCATGGGGCGTTCTGACACTGGACCAAGCCAAGCGAGAAGATGCCTGCAGGGCGGGTGGGAAACCCAGAGATGGAGAAGGATTTGAACTGTGGAGGTGCACCCCGCTGCAGTTGCTCGTGTGGGTTAAAGGAGATGCCGACACAGATTCCCAAGAGCAGTGGATGGGAGCCTCCACGAGCACAAGGCAGCATTCCTGGCTGGACCCTCCTTCGCGGTGTCCATGCTGGCTGGGCTGATGGGAGCTGCAGTCCAGCACAGCTGGAGGCCACCAGGCCAGGGCAGGCTCTTGGGTGGGGGGTATTGCTGGGGACAGAACATCCTTTCCCTAGTTACCTTTCCCTGCTGATTCTCTCTTCTGTAAATCATCATGCACCCTAACCCCAGCTAGGAGTGGGCACCTCTAGCTGTCCTCGCTGGCTGCTGGAGCCCAGGGTGTCCTGTGTCCGTTTGGGGTTTGGTTCCTGTCCTTGATTCATGTCATATGTCTTTTTTCAAGCCTCCAGCCTGGCTGTCCTTTGATGTACCCTGATCTGTGGAGCTCTTTCATACAGCAGTGGGCAGGATGGGTCCAGGGTCCTTAGACTCACACCGCGGGGGCTTCGCTGCACAGCAAAAGTGTGAACAGGAAGCAGAGAGGTTTGGGAATATAGGGTTCAAGGTGGTGGCCAGTCACAGGGCAGGGGGAATTGTGGCACAAGCAAAGAGTGTGGAAGGCCCCAGGATGCTTCTGGCCTCCCTGGGGATGTGGTCACCAAAGGGAAAAAGACTCAAGCCTCACCCAGAGCTCAGCCTCCGTGGGGAGCAACTTCTCCGCAAATGAGGCCTGCATGGGCCAGCAGAAGGGCAAGGGGGCTTGTGCTGCAGGGCAGCTTCTTCTCAAGCTAAATTAGCATGTATGGATGAAAATGACATGGTGCTGGTGGCCTGCTCCCTCTAGGAGCAATCGGCCCCACAAACGGCTTTTTCAGAGGGGGCGCTTCACAGCGAGGGGGCAAGTCTTTCTCCATATCCCGGTGGCCCGGGAGGACACAGCCTCGCGGCGCTTGGATCGGTACAATACTGGCCCGCTAGCACTTCTGCGTGCACAGTGGAGGGGGGCACAAAGCCTGGGGGGCATCGAAGCTGTGCCGTGCAGCACTGGGCGGGCCAGTCCCTGGCTGCACCTGCAGGGGCGGCAGCACGGTGTCAGGGCCCGCAGGCCGGCTGCTGGGGAAGCGCTCCAGCCTTCCCCTGCAGGAGGCAGCGGGGGGCGTTTGCTGAATTGCATTCCAGGCCTGCCTCGACTTTCCAAGGAGTGGTCCAAGGGATGACTTCACTCCCGGGCGAGGTTAACACAACAAACAACACAGGAGGAAGAATTTCTCTTTTGTTTAATCAACCCTAGCGATTAAGTGCAGCGGTCAGGAGGGGGCGGCAAAACGGCTGGGAGCAGCGCGGCTGTGGGGGGTGGAGAGTTGTTAATGCAGGGGCCTCATCCTGGCAGGAGCAGTTGGACATGGTGCTGCATGTCCCAAAGGCCAGGCCATCAGGCAACAGCCGTGGGTGTGGAGGCGGCAAAGGGGGATGCCAGGGTGGCCTGAGCCAGCGCTGGGCCTGCTGCTCTTGGCGGCTCTTGCTCCGCTCGCAGCTCCTGTCCCCCTCCGGCCTCCCTTGTCCCCCGAGTGCTGTGCCACGGCTCCGTTCCATGCGACATGTGGGCTGCTCGTGCCCCCATACCGCTGGGCCCGAAGGAGGGGGCTGGAGACATCTGCGATGGCTAAAATCAGCTCGGATTTGTCAGCATCTGACCCACGGGAAATGCTGCGGACTTTTGGATCTTTTTTCTGTGGACTTTCGGATCTTTTTTCTGTGGACTTTCGGATCTTTTTTCTGTGGACTTTCGGATCTTTTTTTTTTTACTTTCCTGAAATGTAGGTGGATTTATTTGTAGGGAAATAGGCGCGTTTCTGCAGAGACTGGTAAATATATGCGGGGAAAAGTTAAACGGAATGGGGGAAATTGTGTAAATAGCTGTGAGCCCTCTTGCGGAGTTGCGTATTTTTCTGCGTGGCAAAAAACGAAAAATTCGAATCTGTCTGTGGCTGTGACACAGCCCCGGCATCCCTGGCCGGGAGCGAAGCACGATTCCCCGCGAGGCCAGCAGCTCCAGGGCGCGCGCGCGGGATGGCAGGCGGGGAAGCCCCGCCGGCCGGCGGGGGAGGAGGCGGGAGCGCCGCACGGGCCCGGGCGTCCGGGCACCGCTGCCCGCCGCCGCCGCCGCCGCCGCTTTGCCTGCCCATCCGAATCCGGGGCGCGGGAGCGCGGACCCGCGTCGACTCGCCGCCAGAGCGGGAGGCTGAGCGCCGCACCCTGCCCGCCCTCCGCCCTGCGGCCCGGCCGGCGGCCGCCGCGCTCACTGGGCCGTCCGCTCCCATCGCCCCAGCCAGCACGCCCCCGGCAGCCGGGAGAGCGCCCGGCTGGGGGCGGGCGCCGACCGCTCTCCGCCGCGCCGCGGCCCCTGGGCGGCCCCGCGGGCCAGGCAGCCTTTGCTGCCGAGAAGGGGCGCGGGAGGAGCCCTCCCCTGGCCAGGGCAGCCAGCCAAGGGGCGAGCGGGCGGCCTCTGCGCGCGGGGCTCCGAGCAGAGCTGCGGGCGGGGCGGGGCGGGGCGGACAGGCGGCGGTCAGGTCAGAGCTGGGTTCCCCCCTGCCCCGGGGAAGGCGGCCCCCGGGCCCAGCCGCTGTTGGACTTCGCAGCAGTCCGGAGGTTCGCAGCCCTCCCACCCCGCGTGAGCCCGTCCATGAAGTCCCCAGACAGAAGCGCCACAGCAGAGGGCGAGGAGGAGGGACGAACCGAGTGATCGTGAGGAGTGGGCTAACGGGACCTTTGTGCCGGGGCAGGGGACGTGCGCTCCCTCTGCTGGATCCTGGGGATGGGGGCAGACACCAACATAAGCTAAGCGCAATGCTGCTCAGGACATCGGCGACCTCTGGAGATACCACAGCACACGCCTTTTTCAGTGGAAGTCTCGTCTTCCCCCTGCACGAAACAAGCCAGAGGCCAGCCCGCCGCCACGCCACGCCACGCCAGGACAGGGCAGGGCAGGGCAGGGCAGGGCAGGGCAGGGCAGGGCAGGCGCCTCCCCACCCGTTGTTACTGGGTGCGGTTAGGAGTGGGGCGGCTTGGGAACCCACTGATGCAGGAGAGCGGGAGATAAACCAGGAAGAAAGATAAAAGGCCAAGGCTAGACAGATGGGCTCGAATTCCACAAACCACGAGACACAGGGCTGCGGGGATTCATTTTTTATAAGACATTTATTAGCAAGAAAGCTGAGGATCAAAGAGGTGGTGGAGTCTAAACAAAGAGGCAACGAGGCACCATGGTGGGGCTTGGGGGGGGGAGTAGGTAATTATCCTTTTTTAATGCAAGGGGAGCAAATAAATACTTCGAAAATAATAGTTAACTACTACGACAGAAGACCTGCAGAAATAAGTTTTTCAAGGGGGTGGAACACTTTGGGGAATGGAATGCATCTCAGCTAAATTATGTCGTTCACACTACAGGACAAGGTGTGTGTGTGTGTGGGGAGAGGGAGGAGGACTGAAACATTCTGTATAATAATAAAAGATTAAAAAACCTGTGGTGTTTTATGTTTTCTTTCCCAGATGACCTTTCCAGACTATGAGACATGCCACTCCGTTGTACAGAGGACAGGCATCAAGGCAAGAATTTTTGTCAGGATGGGGAAGGAAGACAAGCTTGCTGCCCACTCTTCGGGCGCTGAAGGGATGTGAAAACTTGTCTCCCCAAGCCAGGGGGTGGGTGGCTTGGGGAGACAAGCCCAAGCTCCCCACTTGGGGGTGGGGAGAGTGTAGCGCTGGGAGCATCACTCCCTGACCCCCAGCTCCGATCCCAAATTCCACAATTAATCTTCCAGACAAGGAAACCCTTGATGCGCCTCCTGAGGGCAAATGGCTCAGACAAAGACCCTCACAATGCAGAGGCAAGACCAGCTGGGGGGGGGCACCCTGCAGGCATCAAAAGGCCAGAGCTGGCTTTATCCCTCCTGACCCCCAGCATCCCCCCACCTGGAGGCGAGGGAATGTCATGAAGAGCCAGGAGCAGGCAAGCTGCTCCTCTCAAGTCTTGATGTACACAGTGCCTCTGGGCATGGACAGAGAGAGGGATGCTGTGGGTCAGGAGGTTCATCAGGTGGCCAGGAGTCCTCACTGCCTGCCAGTGTGACTCCCAGTGTGTTTTGCAGCTGAGCGGTGGCCTGGCTAGGCTGGCATTAGCCAGAGTGGGACCCACGTGTGCTTGTCTCTCCTGCACCCCCCCACCTCCCCCCCACAAGCAGCCTCTCACTCCCGGATGTAAATCCTTGTGCAGACAACGTCATCAGCCGTCATGGTCTGAAAAAGCAAGAGAGGGCAATGAATGCGGCGCCAGAGAGAGACCCAGTGCCAGCAGCATGCGCCTCTGGATGGAGGCGCTGGGCAGGGAGGAGGCGCACCCTTCCGCCCCGCCCCCCCGCCACTAGATGCTGAGCACTGGCACTCCGGGCGGGGCGCTTGCTCTGCTCCACGGATGCTGAGATGGATGGATGGTTTTCTCTGGTGCTTTTCTATCACACTGCACTCAAAGTGGGGTCCAAGATACAAAGATAGCAACCCCCGCATGGAAATAGCCAATTTAAAATACACCCTAAGCGGGAAACTGTGAATGCAACAATCCTGAGCAGGCAGCTGGGAGAAGAGCCCGGCCCGCCACTGCTGCAGGAGGGCGGCCTTCCAGCCCTTGAGTCGGTAAGGAAGCGCCAACCTGGAGCGGGAGCCGGCCTCCCGCTCCGCCCCCCGCCCTGATCCTCCCTGTCCCCTCCCGAGCACCCGAAGGGAGAGGCCCCCTTACCAGGATGAGCTCCCCATTGTTGGTCATCTCCCGGGACCAGCCGGTCTGGGGCCCGCCGCCCTTCAGCAGCCTCTGCTCGCACACCATCTTCATCTTCGTGTCGCTCGCCCACCTGGCCACGCTCTGGCGACCCACGGGAGAGAGGAGGCGCGCCTCTGAGCGAGCAGCCCGAAGCCCCGCGGGGCCCCCGCCCGCCCCGAGCGGTGTCACTCGGCGCGGCAAGACGAGGGTGCTCGCGGCCGCCCTGGAACGCTCCCCAGCCTTGGCGGGGAAGCAGAAAGGGCGGCCGGGGAGGGAAGGGGGCGCTGGCTGCCCGCCCCCCCACTCGCCTTGGGGGCTCGCGGGGGCGCGATCCCCTGCCCGGCGTGGATTTCCCAGCGGGCGCCGCGGGGCGGGCGAGAAAAGACGCGCCCGGCCGCCCGCCGCCCCCTGGCCCGGGGCTCTCGGCACGCGGGCGCGGAGAGCGAATGGGGCCGCCTGGGCGGGGCCGGGGATCGGGCGAGGAGCGCTGCTGCCGGGGGCCACCGCGCGGCTCAGCGGCCCCCTCTCGGCCCGCGGGAGACGCCGCCGCGGCAAGGGGCGGCGGAGCGGAGGCCCTCGGCCGAGGCGCGCTCTGCGCACCCCGCTCCGGGGAGACGCCCCGCGGCAGCGTGGGGCGCCCCGGCCCGCGGCGCGTGCGGGAGGCCCTGGGCCCGGCCCGGCGCACAGCCCACGGGCGGGGCCGCCGCGCCCGCTCACCTTGCAGGGCCGCCCGTCCACCGTCTGCTCCTCGAACTCCTCCCCGATCCTGAAGCTGATCTCCGTGGTGCGCACCGTGGTCGAGGTCTTGATGTAGAAGGACTCCCCGTCCTGCCGGATCTCCACGGCCGGCTTGGAGGCGGCCGCGACGGCGATCTTGCGCAGCATCACGTTGACGTCTGCAACGAGGCGGCGACGGGGCTCGCGGGGCGGACAGGAGCGTCCCGGGGCTGCGCAGAGGCGCTCCGCAGCAGGGCGCGGGAGGGAGGCCGGGCGCCCGCCCGGACGCAGCCTGTCCTGGCCGCCAGCCCAGCCCAGCCCAGCCCAGGGGCGGGCGCCTCGGCCGGCAGGCCCCCGCGCCCGGACTCCGCGCCCCGCGGGACCGCCTCGGCTGCTCGGGCTGGGGAGCGAGGCCCGCCGCCGCCAACCCGACGGGCGGCGCCCAGCACCGTGCCCGTCGCGTCGCCGGGCGAAGCCCTCCCCGCGAGAAAGCGGCGTGCAGCCCGGTGCCGGCGTGCCCCGGCCCGCCTCTCCAGGCGGCCTCGTCCGCGCGCGGTGCTTGCGCGCTGCCTTTCGGGACAAAGTTCTCACCGAAGTTCTCACAGCGGGAAAAGGTGCTGGACACGTTCCCGCAAGACAGCCCTGTGGCACCCTAGGTCTGACCAGAAGGAATTTAATTCAGCACATGAAAGCCAGCTCAGAACTACAGAAAGCCAGTAGCCGAGAAAACACTGCCTGGGAAAGGCAGCCCAGAACAGATACATTTTAAAGGCAGCACTGTGGGAGCCTAGCAGAAATGATTTGGGAGGGAAGTTTCAGAACCATGGGGCCATGATTGAGAAGGCCCCGTCAGGCATTTCTGCCCACTTAATTGTTCTTCCTGCTGGGCAGAGGGGCAGGAGCTCTAAAGCCGATCTTAACATATGGGCAGGATTGTCTGGGTGAAGGTGGCCCTTAGGTAGCCTGGCCCCAAACCATTTAGGGCTTTCAAGGTTAACACCAGCAGTTTTGAGTTGAGCTCAGAAACATACTGGTAGACCGTGCAACTGGCACAAAACCTGTGTTACGTATTCCACCTTCTGACTTGTTGGTTCAAACTCTACCTTGCTTGATTTCTGTGCTTCAAGGTGGCATCGCATGTGCCATCTGCTGCCACTGACCCTGGCCAAACCAGGCTGTCTCTATATGCAGGAGAATAAAGGGACAGATTAAACGGGGCAACCCTCAGGCACCATGGGGGGGGGGGATTTCAAACATCTCCCTGGACACTGTCTCAGTGTCGACTTGAAAACGTGCCTTGAAACTTTTGTGTTAAATTCTGGCTACGGCACAGTGAATTTCTTAGGCAGATTTGACACTCTCTTGACTTGGGCACAAGGGAGACAGGGAGCGACTCACTCACGCTGTCATTGCCCCATGGTAGCCATGTACATTATCTCGTTTTCCCAATCCATTACTGGTGGGGGGGGGGTGTCACACCCACCCTAATGGGATCTTTTCTCTTTTGAATGGATCTTATTTACATCTGGGCTGTGCATTGTAATGTGACACACCTGTCTCTCAGATTGTTTGGCCACCTGCCCTTGCTCTGCAATAACTTCTCCCTCCCCATTTCTGGAGGGGGGGGGATACGTGCCTCTGACAACATGGGCTGTACTCCACAGAAGCTTATGCCGCAATAAATCTGTGCATCTTTAAGGGGCCACAGGGCTCAGCATTGTTGACGCTGTGTGCCACTTGGAGTTTGTTTTTAAAGAGAGAAGTGACACACATCTTGGATAAACAAGCCACCAGTCAGCATGAGCATCCTGCAGAGGTGATGGCCTCTTGCAGAACCGCCCTGTTCAGTGTAGCAGCTAAGCTCATCTTGCTTCCCTTAGCGTTCTTCAGGAACCCTAGGTGGGGGGAACAAACACTTGGTAGCAACTGAGAGGGGAAGGGACGCAAGCTGGCAGAAGCGGCAGGCAGCTGAACTGAGCTCTGTGGCCACTCGGCGGGCTCCTTCACAGCTGGCTTGAGTAGCAAGGGGAGGACCCTCCGCAGCTCAAGACAGGAGACTCAGAGACCCAAAGGCACCGCGGTTTCCTCTCCCCTTTGCATCCCAGGGCACGGGCTCTGTAGACCCCTGGGGGACGTGGGGGACGGCGCAGCCAGCAGGGTCTGGTTGAGGGTGAATCCGCAAGAAGCAAACGGGCAGGTCCCCATTGGGCCATTGAGGGGCTGGGCTTATCTCTCTGTCTGCCACCCTCCATGATCAAACCTGCTGTCATCGGAGAGTCTTGCACCAGAGTTGCACAATCACGACAGTTCCCACAGAGAGGCAGCATCAGCACAGCGTTGCATAAATGTGCAATTATGCAACAGACAAGCAAGAGAGGAAACCAAAGACAAAAGGTGTAACAAGTGTAGAAAAGTGGCACACCCAGGGCACAATTCCCCGGAAGCTTACACTGGTGTAGCCCCACTGAAGCCCATGGACTTACTCCCATGGAGCAGTTCTGTGGACCACCCATTCAGGATTTGGGTTTGCAGTTAAGGGAAGGTGGGTAGATTGCGCAGCTTCTCTGGATCCAGGGCTCACACGGAGCTGTGTTTTTGTTTTTTAAAAAACTCATTCAGCTGTGTTTTGTTTTTTATTCCCACAATCCAGCCTCTAAGCCAGTCTTTGTTTCTCCTGGTCCTGCCCACAGAGAGGAGTGCAGCAGGAGAGCCGAAGTGCCTCTCCCTGTCAGAGGGAGAAACGGGAGCAATGTTTCCCTCTGGGAACAATTATTGCTATGGGAAATATTCTTGTGCAGCCTGCAACCATTCCATGTCTCGAGTGCTGCCGAGTTCCCTTTTTGAAGACTGACAACAAGATGTGAACGGAGAATGTCATTTTATTAGGGGAGCAGCAAGGCTGAGGCCCTTGTTTGGTAGGGGTGGGTGGGAACTGTCACTTCCTGATGCTTTTAGAGGAAAGGAAAGGAAATGGAATCCGAGGGTCTGGGACGTTTGCTTGCCCCGCTGCTGTTTCTGGACCATGACAAAACAGCCGCTCCTTCTGCCTGGTGGTGCAATCCCCAAGTGCGGAGAGCACAGCCCATGGCAGGAGGGAGGGAGGGAGGGAGGGAGGGAGGCACCCTCCTCACCTCCAGTGCCACCCCCCTCTGCAACAGTGCATCTCTCCCCCTCCACACACACACCCAAGTGGCCCTCTTGCTTTGGCAGCAAAAGGGGGCAAAACAAAGAAACGGCAAAGGGGACACTTGGGAAAGAGGCCTTCAAGACAACCACCTTCATTTTCAGGCAGAAGAACCAGAGGAGCCCAGCCGGATTGGGCTAACATCCCGCTGTGCCCATTCAGACACACAGCCTGTGGCCTGCCCCTGTTGTCCACAGCTGCCCCTGCGCATGGCGGGCCCAGAGCTGTGCCTGGCCAGCAGCTGTGCACAGGCCCAGGGGGCTACAAAGGCGTCCGGGACCCGCTGGGTTCCCAAGCATGGCAGCTCCGCTTCTCTGGCATGCCTTTGGGCTAGGGCCCCGCAACCCTCTGGCACTGGCCCAGAGCTCCACGAGGCCCAGGGCTTCCCCGAGAGGCCCACAGACACAGGCCAAAGGCCTTGGCCCACTCCAGGGGAAAGAGGGAGATCCAGCAATGCTCGCCAGGTTTGCCCTCTCTCACACACGTGCACTTTCTGCCCGAGTCATGCCCAGATGGGGAAAAGGCGACTGGGGTGGAGGGAGAGAAACAAGCTGAAATACAAGGATGTGATAATTACCCTGAAGTATGTTACACATCACCTCCCCCCACCCCCCAACCCGCAACCTGGAAAGAATTTGCTGTGACCAGCTCAGGCTTCGGGGGGGGGGGAGGGCACTTTTCCTGGCTGAGGAGTGAGGGAAAGCGAGGCTCTCCTGAAGGGTGCGCAGCCCCAGGGGTTACAGCAGTGTGTGGGGGAGGTCCTGGGGCCCCAGATCCCCCCTGCACTTTGAAGGGCTGCTCCAAATGTCTTGCTCTGCACTCAAGAGCCGGGGGCTTCCCTTTGTCTAACCGGGCCCAGAGGTGCTGTCTCTAGCGCTCTGCTGGGGGAGGTGGGAGAGAAATCTCCCTGATTGTACCACAGAAAGTGAAATGGGGGAGGGAGCATTGCCCGGGGGGCAGGGGGAGGGGGTTTCCCTCCTTCCTGCTGAACCAAAAGGGCACCCCCCCCTTCCCATTCAGGGATGTAGCAGGAAATCTTATACTATTTGAAATCTTACATTGAGATACAACACAGCCTGTGTCAAATCACAAGGCAGTTGGCTCTCTTTCTCTCCTGAGTTTCTAGCCCTCATTGGTACAGAGCCAAAAAGCTTCACCAAATGTGAAGCCCCCCCTCCTCTGCCCCCCTGGATCCATACAGTTCTGGCATGGTGGCGTTTCACAGTCCTCCTTCCCAGCGGCTGCAGGACTTGGATTTGTTGTGCTTAATGGGGAAGCAACGCCCAAGAGGGTCTGCCCATCCCTTCCCCCCACCAGCTGGCAGACAAGGGGTGTCATTTTTAAAGCAGGCCAAACTTCCAATTGAGCAAGGACAAAGGGGCGACCACCTAGCTTTCCCCCACCTGATTCCGTCCCACCCACAGGCACCAAGGCAGGGGCCCAGGAGGGGCTCTTGCAGCCCAGTAACTTCTCCCCCCCCACAACCTAGAGCCTTCTGCACCTCAGTTGCTCAGTAGCCTGTCGCAAGGCTCAGGGGAGCTCAGGGGAGCAGAGCAGCCACAGCTCAATTGGGGGGGGTCCATCTGAGATGCCTCTGGGCTGGGGGCTCCCAAAGGGGGCACCAAGGAAGGCCTCACCTGGCCCGTTTTCTGTCCCCAGCAAGTGCTACTCAGAGGTAGACTACTTGGGACATGGAGCTCCCACTGAGCTTGTGTGGCCAATCGCTGTGGACAGACCTCTCCCTTCCCTCTAATGCAAAGCTTTTGGAAAGGCGTCCCCTCGCCTGCAGAAATGGGGGGTGTAAGGGGAGAAGATCTGGCCTGCTCATGCTGATGGGGAGTGGCCTTTGTCTCTGTTGGAAGAAGGTGGCTGAGGAGCACACGTGAGGGGGTCTTTGGATCAAGGGCTGCACTGTAGGCCAGGCAGGAATGCCCCCTCCACTGTCTGTCCTTGAACACCGACACACCCTTGTGCAGGCTGGGCATGGTGGTCTCCAGCACTGCTCGAGGGGTGGCGCTTCGAAGCCCAAGTCTCCTTCCTGCCTCCTGTGGGGCCTCCCCTTCCCCAGCACCACCTCCCAATGGCCCAGCAGTAGGGCGTGTTCAAGGCAGGGCCCAGCAGGGGCCAGCAGTGTGGGCGGTGGGCCGGCTCATCCTCCCAGCTCCCAGGCAGGGCTAGTGAGACTCCCGCAGGGCTTGGCAGAGAGCTGAGAGCAAACAAGGCTAGCCCTGCTGCCACCTTCCCCAGGGGGTAGGCAGGGGGCAGAGGCTGTTCCAGGAAGGATTGGTCCTAGGAGTGGTGGGCACCAAGCCACGCCCAGGGGCGGGCAATTCCCAGAAGCATCTGAGGTTCTGAGCCTGGATGCAGCCTGGCCAGCCATGGCAAAGGCACTCCGCCGGCAACTGCCCTGGCGTCAGGAGCCTGGAAGGAGCCTGGAGGCAGAGGGAGCCTCTGCCCCCATCAGGAGGGTAGAGCCTGGTGGCAAAAGGCAGCCCCCCAGCTGTATCCTCATCAAACTGACTGGCCAAAGGAATGGAGGCACTTTTTGGCATCACTGGTGAGAACCTACATTGGCGGGAATGCACTCTTTCAAGACACACACACACACCCCACCCACTGTGCATCCTGCACTTGCCGCATCCGCCTCTGCTCGAAAACAACCCATTGAGCCAGGAGCGCATTTTGCCCCTCCCTGAAGGGGGGCAGCCTGGCAGAGCCCCGCCCGACCCAGTCTGCAGCCAGGGCAGTCTGCCACAGGGCGGTCTGCCTCGCGCCTCCCCAGCTTCCCCCCCAGCTGGATTTGGGCCGGCAGGAGAGGGCCTCTGAGCCCTCCACAGGCACCAGCTCTGTCCATCCTGGCGTGGCTCTGGAGGACTTCTCGGGGCAGGGACAAGTCACAGCTAAGCCGCACGCCCGGTCCCACTTGCCCAGACCCACCAGCCTCCATCAGAGTCAGTGTGCTTGGGAGATCTGACCAGCCCAGACCTGGGCTGGGACTCTGCTGGTTGCACACCTGATGCCAGGGAGAAAAGTGGGGCCGCGGGAGCGGGGCGAGGAGTTAACTTGGCCAGCCAAAGCACGTATGAGAGGTGCCCTGCTGGATTGCTGGATTGGGGCCAATGGTCCATCCTGCCCAGCATCCCCCCCCTGCTCCCACACTGGCCCAGGTGCCTTTGGGAAGCCCGCAAGGAGGGCAGGGAGGAGGGGCCAGGTGGGTGAATGGCCGGCCGGCCTCTATGGGCATTAGGGCCCTCAGAGGGAAGCAGCCCCTGGACGTGGGGCTCTTCTCAGCCCTCAAGGCTAAGAGCGGCTGACGGACACCCACCCCGTGGCCTGTCCAGAAAGGCAGGGGGAGGGACAGGGCAGCTCGCATGTGTGCAAGAGGGGCATAGGCCAAGCTGGGGCCTTCCAGCTGCTTTGGACTTCAGCTCCCATCAGCCCCAGCCAGCATGGCCAATGGTCAGGTTGTAGTCCACAACAACTTGAGGGCAGCATGTGGGGTGGCTGGGCGTGGGGCGGGGAGCTCTCCCAGCTGCTGCGGGGCGAGAAGCTCCCTGCCTTTAGAGGGCGGCCCGTGGGAGGAGATGTTCCCGCCCCATGCCCCGGGGGAGGCCGCCCCCGCAGCAGAATCTCCTCCTCTCCGCCCCCCCCGCTCATGCGGGCTCAGCCCCCCCGGAAGGGCACTCAGGGCCCTCCGGCCCCAAGTCCTCCGCCTCACCCGGCCATAGCAGGCCAGCCTCTTTGCCCAGACGGCAGCCCGCCCCTCGCCCCCGTCTCCAGCCCCTGGGAGATCCTCAGAGTGCCCAAAGCAAGCGGGGGGCACTTGACGCGGCCGGGACCCCCCCCCCGCATTTCCCCTCAAGCCTCCGCGGAGGAGTCCTTGCAGAGAAAGTCCCAGAATCCGGGCAGGCAGTTACCCTCCCGCCCCCCCGCTACAAAGTCGAGTCCCGCCCCCCCGCCCCGCCGGGCCAGGCGTGCTCCTTCTAAGCACGAAGCTCCCCCGCCTGGGCTGAGTCATGGGCTACTTCTCCCCCCGACCCCTTGACTCAGCCCTTCCCAGAAATAATTGTGCGGGGGGGGGCGGCAGAGGGGAAGCAGCCGCCCAGAGGCGACGGGAGGGGCTCACCCAGCGCCTTCAGCAGCTCCTCGAAGTTCTCCGAGCTCTGCATCTTCCAGCTGCCGGAGAAGTCGGGCATCGCGGCGCTTGACGGAGGGAGGCTGGCGAGCGCGGAGGCGGTGCTGGCAGCGGCGCTGCCCCGGGGCAGGAGGGGGACCGCGTCTGTCTGCGCCCGCCGGCCGGCCGGCGCTCAGGCCAGCAGCACCTGCGGAGCGGGCAGGGGCTCAACCTGGCCCTGGACCACCGGCCAGGCCTCAGACGCGGCGTCCCCGACTCCTCCGGTGCTCTCCCTGCGCGTGGAGCCCGCTGCGCGCTGGGCAGCCCTGCGGAGGACGGAGGGACGAGGGGCGAGCGCCGCCGCTGCCCTCCCTTATGTGCCTCCTCTGCCCCGCCCGGTCCCTCCCCCTCCTCTGCCCCATGCCGTGGCTGGGGAGGGGGGAGCTCGAGCAACACGATCCACCCGCCCCGCCCCGCGTCCTCCCTCCCACCTGGACCCCTCGCCTGAGCCTTTCCCCGGGAATGATGCCGCTCCCAGGCACAAACGCCCCCCCGCCCCCCCATTTTGCTTCGGCTGCAGCTCACAACGCTGTGGCTCGTACCTGGGTTTGGTGTGACATCCGTGGAGGAAGCCTCTGTCTCTTGGGCTCTCCCTCCCGCTCTGCCTTGCGGAACTTTTCACTAATGCCCGCTCCAAAAAGCACGCAGGCTCTCAGCATCTGCTTCCAGAACAAATAGCTTTTCACTCATCTGCGTTGACCGTGTGTGTGTGTGTGTGTGTGAGAGAGAGAGAGAGAGAGAGAGAGAGAGAGAGAGATTGGGATCAGCTCCTTGCGAGCTGGAGTCAGGCTGGACCGAGAAACCCCACAGCTTGAAAAACCACCCTGAGTCTGGGCTGCAGCTGGAAGGCTCTGCCTCGTGGCTTTGTCCACAACTGCATCTGCCAGAAGAAACGTGACTGTCTTTAAGGTGCCCAAGACTCCTTTGCAGAATTTGGCCTTCTGAATGTGCAGTTGAGATTATGTGTATAATTTTATCTGAAGCCTTGCTATGTATTAAGTCTCCCTCTCCCTGCAACAGTGACTAATTGCAAAACTTTGGATCAATTCATTTTTGTGTCAGCACCAAGAAATTAATTTATGTGCAATTAATTCAAACAATGCTTATTAAGCAACATTTTGGGGGGGGATTCATCAAGAAAGTAATGAATCAGAGAACATACTTGCTATGCCAGCAAAGTCATGCTCAGAATGGGATGTGCTGATTTCTGAACCGCACCCAAGGCCAAGGAAGCTGATGTTATGGCCCAAGACACAGCCAAACACATGCTGGCACATCTTGCGTCTGAGGACAGAGTGCTTGGCATAGACGGAGAATGTTTGGAGTGCATATTGTTTCAGCTTCATGTTTTAGTTTATTTCAAGGAAAAAGTCTGATGAATCCACTGGGTTAAATTAAGATTCTTAGAAATCTGGCCTTCAAAAAAAACCAACAACTAAAGAATTTGTCATTTAAGAATCCTTGCAAACTTTCAGAGCAGTGGGGTTTATCCCTGGGTTGCCTGCCTATATACGGTACTCAGCAACCTGCAAGGGACAACCTGTTCTCACATACCCAGGTGTTCTAAGGAGGTCAACAGTTGCGCTCTTGGAAGAAGAAAGAGACACTGATTGGGTCCACATCTCCCTCGCCTTGGGTCTGGACCGGAGATACACCATTCCCTGATGATTACTCCATTCTTGGCTGAAGCCCCTGCAAGGGCGTGAAGAGAATAAACACTCTTGACCCAAAGAGTTGACAGTGCTAACAGCAGGCCTGACAGGTGAGGGAACAACGGGGGCACAGCCATGGCAGAGGGGGGCTAGCTTGGAGCTAGGTCTTCCTGGCCTTCACATCCTCTTCTGCACCCCCCACAGGTTGTGGAGGGTTATCTCCCTGAGAGCTGTAAAGCCTACAGAAACGGGTCACAGCCTCAGAGCTTCCAAAGCCCAGGGCAAAAGGGAGGCAGAATCCAAGCACAGCCGGCTCTCCTCCTCTCCAACCCATTCTCTGTGCCGCTGGCCCTGGGGGCTGCCCAGGATCCATTCTGCAGAGAGCACCATCTGACCCAGCCAGCACGAAAATGACCACTTTCCTCCGGAGATCACGGAAGGTGTTTGCGGCTCGCCTGCTCCTGGAATTGCCTGCGTCTTCCCCATTTTCCCCTCCTATTTTTTGCTTTGTTTGGTTTTGCTTCACAAAAACTTGCTCCCAAATCTGCAACCGTCTTGGTTGGCCCAGATAAAAAGTTGCCGCCCTCCATGGCTTTTGGCATCTTCTCCAATGGACCGGCATGGGGAAAACCGTTCAGGCCTGGCTCACAAAGACATGTACAGCTCCTGACCGGTCTCTATGACCCCCACCCAATCTGACAGCACAGAAAATGGGGGTGGGGGGCTCACCTTGAGCTCCACTGTTTCCACTGGGGAGTTGGCAGCATTCAGGCTCCAGGCTGAATGTCACATGTAGAAGAATCAAGGGACGCGTTTGCCTGCGTGAAGCAGCCCCAGGAAGGATGGCTGTGCTGGGGCTCTCCTTCCAGGGATGGGCTACACTGAAATGTTGTTCTAGACAGGAAATTGGAAAGGCATCAGGGATCCAGGTTCAAATGCATGGAGGGGCTGTGTTCCACTTGCTGAAAAGGATCCAGCCCAGGGTTTAGGTTCCACCAGCTGCGAATCTGGCTTGGACTTGGCTACCAAAACTCAGATGTTCCTAACTTAGCTGAGGGTCAAATTTCTCCAGGACATCACAGGGCTCTGTTGAGCTCTCGGGGCCAATATCTGTAGCTAGACTTCTCCACTGTACATTCATCTAACCCTTTTTTAAAAAGCCATCTAAGCTAGTCACCACATCTTGGAGCAGGGAGTTCCATAAGAAGGGCCTCCTTGGTGTGCCCCATCTTTTGGGGAGGGGGGTGAGTGTAACTTGCCCCACCTGGGGCCAAGGGTGGCTTCCTCCTTTGACGACTGGGAGCAAACAGCCATGCTGTCCTAGACCACTCCAGAACTGGGCTGGACACTTCTGTGAGGGTAGGATTCCGGAGTGGCGGAGGCAACGGGCACCCTTCTGCCCTTGGCGTCCCCTTCCAGGCTGCATTATGGAACCCTAGATGGAAGGGCCCTCTGGTGTCCTCTGGCTTTCTGACAGGTTTCCCATAATACAAATACCCATAATATTAGCCTGGGAGGACAATGGCCTGCAATGTTGGGGAAGGCGTGGGGAGGAGGAGTTTCCCAACATCTCTCCGGTTACTGTTAGCCCTGAGAATCCAATTACTACCATCAGTCTTTTGTTCCAAAGGATTGGTGGAGTCCCAAAATGATTTTTTAAAACTTTCTAAAAAGCATCCTCATTTCCCCTCCTTATGGGGAAGAAATTGAACCCCTCCTTTAGAAACTCAACCCAACCATTCTCACGCATGGGGACATTTCTCCTCGACCGAGTCTGGCCCTCCACAAGGTTACCGCTCTTTGCAGTAATCCCCCTGCCCCCCACCCCAAGCTGCTGAGTGGAAAAACATCGTTGGGCCTGAACCCCCCCCCCAACTGTTTTGGGAAGATCTCTGAGAGACTAGAGTCCTGCCAACTCCGACCCCCAGATCTTTTTTTGGGGGGGCAACCAGACTCCTTTTGGGCAAACCCTTAAGCACACCATCTTTTCTACACGTCCTTGGCCCCCTCTATGCAAGTGTTCCTAGCGCCAGATTGTTCCTCTTGGTGTTCCTAGAGCAAGCCTGCAGGGGAAGACACCATGGCCCCAAAAGCCCCGTGTTTGCCATATGTCCTCCTAGCCAGCCATGCCCTTCTCTGTCCCACTTCTGCCCTGCCCCCCCGCCTCACCAGGGCTGCCCGAGGAGGGCACAGATGCCACCACGGGGCACAGAGCCTCCACTGCGAGTTGCCCCCTGCTTCCCTGGCTGGAAGATGGAGGACCTTGTAACAAAGGCCTCCCATGAGGACCCTCCTCGTGCCCGGGCGGGGCAGGGCAGCCTGCGAAGCCGTGTCCTCTGGAGGCAGGAGCGGAGCATCACGTGAGCCCCTACACTGCCATGGGAAGCGGTCAGTGCTCGGCCGGACCTTGGCTGGGGGCTGCGTGCGGGCAAGTGCTTCTGGAGAGCAGTGGGCACACCGGCTGCTCTCCCCACCTTGCGCCTCTGGCCCCAGTCCAGCTGCAGGCTTTTGATCAACATACACACATAACGGAGGAGGATGGGGGAGCCCTGTGGCAGGAGCCCTCCCTCCAACGCCCAACTGCGGCCGCCCCGCTTCGGTTTCTGCAAGAGTCAAGGGAGTGGTGAAATTGACTAGACCAGACTGCCAGCTCCCTCTGGCCTAGTTCATTTGGAAAGAAAGAGGGTACCTGCTCCACTCACTGGGCAGGATGGTCCACTGAGTCCCTTAAGAGCGTCATTAAATCACTTAGGGCTGGATGCAGAAGGTGCACACAGGACACCCCTGCCTGGATGGTTTGCAACTGACAGGCCGAACTTCTCAGAGCTGACCTGACTGCTTTGCGGGAAAGTGAAAACAAGAGATACACTTTATGCTGTCATGCAAAGTTTATTTTGGCTCCAAACTTGGGGCAAAGTAAGAAGATTAACTGCTAATGCTGGAGCTTAGGGAAAGAGAGAGAAATGCAGACGAATCAGGTCCCTCCCTTCTCAAGATCAATTATTATTGTTGTCTTCGGGCCTCTTCCAGCGCTTGCCCAGCTGGACGGGAAGGGGCCGAGTGGCCCCTCACCAGGCCTCAAAGTGGCCCACCTTCCAGCCCCCAAACCAGTGGGGAAAAGGCCACATGGCGAGGTGGGAAGCTGAAATCCTGGCCCAAGGGGGGGGGCATCATGGCTCGCTCTCATTTTCCACTCCCACCGCATCGCACTGACATTTCCAAACGGCGGGGGGGGGGGTGCAAGAACAGCTCGGCTCCAGGCAAGGAGAACAAAGAGCCCCCACTGGAGTCTAGACTTTCTGGGAGCAGGCGGGGGGGGGGAGTGTCGGCAGGAGGGAGGAGTCGCCCCTCCCACTTCTGCCATCTTCGAGACGTCCCTCAGCTCTGTTTGCTTAAGAGCCTTTTCCCACCCCAAGCATAGGCCATGCATGATTGGGCAATTGGCAACACAGGCGCTCCACCCACCCTGCACGGGCCACACATAATCCCCCAGGAATGAGGGTGTGGGATACCAAGGGGTCCAGCAGCTGCCTATGGCCGTCGATCTGAGGAGGCCTCTCTGCCTCCCAGCCTCGGTGACTGGAAGGATCTCACCTAGGGATGCTCCGGAGGAGGTGGGCGGCCCCCACCCTGTGCACACCAGAATGAGGATTCTTCCCATCTGAGACGTTTCCTTTCCAAGAACCAGCATGGGATCTCTCCAAAATGGCCCTGCCCATTGCACCCTCAAAATGTCTTTTGAGAGCCAGTGCTGTGGAGTGGCGAGATGCTGGACTGGGAGCTGGGAGATCCGGGTTCTAGTCCCCACTCAGCCATGGAAGCTCATTGGGTGACTTTGGGCCACTTACAGACTCTCAGCCCAGCCTACCTCACAGGGTTGTTGTTGTGAGGATAACATGGAGAGGACGATTATGTATGCTGCCTTTGGTTCCTGAAGGAGGAAAAAAGGCAGGATATAAATGTAAAAAACAAACAAACAATAAATAAAACTGATCTGCCACCTCATGTGGCCAAATGGCCGACACAGCCTTGGAATCCAGATGTGAGGGGCTTCCGCTCAAAACATACTTCAGTGTACTTTCACGCTGTCCAATCAACGCCAGTGCACTTTCTCCCTCTCTGTAGAGCAGTTAAATCCATCATCCAATGGGACATTAATTGGGGGCATTCAGGCTTTATTCCTCTACTGGTACCCAGGAGAGACAGACGGTCAGTGCCGTGCTCCAGGGATCTGTTGCCTCTTGTCTTGGCTGCTTCAGCAATGGCATCCGTAACTTACACAGCACCTTCGCTTTGGCGCCATGAGCTTCGTGTGTGTTCAGCGGGCGACTGTGCAGTGTTTTGGCACGGCCTATCGCAACCACACACCTTAAACCCTGGGTCTAGACAGACCTCAATCCTGAACAGAGCCTGAAGATTTCTTGGCCTACCTGTTAGATAAATTACATGCCTCTTTTCTTTTGCTGTGAGTGGAATCTGACCAGAAGCACACACCACTTTGCTGTGGAAGCACTTCAGACAGAGACTAAACATATCCCACTGGCAGGAGCCCCAAATGGAGCCATCTCCAAAATCCAGCTCTTCTCAAAGCCTTAACATCTCCTCTTTGGGGTGGATGCTGAGCTGTGTTGCTGCCCCAGAGATCAGCCCCAGAGCACCCAGAAAGAGGCACATCTGGTGCCGGCTCCAGCTCGGCGGGCATAAGGAGCAGGCTGCTCAGTGCTCCGCGCTCGCAGCCCATAGCACCTTACCACTATTTATGGGGTTTAATCAAAGGGAGGAGAAAACATACTGAGTACTGAGGACGCCAGCAGGCTTGGAGACGTCCATCCCATGCGCTGGCGCTGGAGCCCCGACGTCTGAGCGCGACTTTAACCATGACAATAAAAGCAGTTATTTGTCGACTCCGAAGAATTATTCTTTAAGAAGCTCGAGGCCGGCTCTTGCATGCCTTGCAGTTTTTAATGTTTTGGGAGGGAATCAAGGTTAATTTTTCCTTTCACATTATCCCTCCACCCTGCCCAGCCCTCCCTCTCCAAGCTTCTGGGCTCAGTTGCTTTGGAAGTCGGCGCTTTTGGCTTGGAGCACAGGATTTTTTCACTGTCAAGTTCTAATTCCCCTAGGAAAGGTGCTGACATAGCCTTACCTACAGCACTGCACATTCAGCCATCGCTGTGGAAGAAAGAGGACGGTGCCTGCTGTGAGGAGGCGTGGGGCGGGGTGCAGCGGCAGTCAGACAGTCGCCCTATGGGCCGCAAAGCGCGTGGAAAGGCTGCATCGAGTAGCTGGGGCAGAAGGCCCTGCCAGCTCTGGCTTCAGCCCCCTTCCTGGCGGGGGGAGGGGCAGAAGTCCTGGGCTCCCCATAACCCTCGGGCAATGTTGGCCGAACGGTCCCCCTGCTCTTCTTGCAGCCCAGTGAGAGGGGCGGTTGCTTGGATCCTGCCCTGGGCCTTGGGGCTGAGTGCACCCTCCGCTGCATCAGGGCATCATGCCTGGTTCCATCCCAGTCTTGCACACACTTGAGCCGCCCCAGGGGGTCCCCTTCCGGTTGCTCCTAAACAGCTGCACACTCAGGCACACTCCAGCGGCCAGCCCCAGAACGCAGTTGCCATGTTCCCCAACAGCTGCAGAAAATGCCCTTTTTAAATAATGAAAGTGAACAGTTTGGAGATGGGGGGGGAGAAAATGCCCCCCTCCCTGCTCAGTCTTTCTTCTCCAGAACACAGAAATGTTGCTGCTGTGAGCCAAGATGCTCCTGAGCCTATGTGGAAACCCCGGCAAATCGTTCGGTTGTCTGAATCAGGTTACTCTTGGTGAAGCTTGGCCAAGGCAACCCTTTCCGATGGGACCCCTAGGAATGGGGGCTCAGCAGCTGGCGGACCCAACTTGGACCAAAAGCAAAATGACGCCGGTGCCTGCTTCAGCCTGGACTGTCACAGATCACACCCACACCCCCAACCCTGGCGAGACGGGGAGCCTTGCGGGAGACAGCTGGCAGCCCTTGGACCCTCTGGGGGCCTGCCTGTGCCAACCCGAGCAGCAGCAGGGCCTGGCCACGGCAAAGGCTGCTGTAGCCCCGGACCCCGGGAGAGACATTAAGGGCCCTCCCGGAAACCACGGGCAGAAGGGGAAGAGGCGATCTTGGGAAGGAGCAGTGGAAAATCCCCCTTCTGCCGATCTGAGCGCAGCTCTTCTGCACCGCCAGGCCTCCCCGCCCCAGCAGTGCATTTCCCTCCATGCAGGCAGGGCTCTCCAAACACATTGAGTGCCAAAGAGCACATGCAGAGTGCCCTGCCCTGCCCACCCAGTTCACCACAGCCTCCTCCCCCTACAACTGGAGCAGAGATGGGGGCTCCCCACAGGCTCAAGTTGCCAGGTGCCTAGAAATTCACCATGGGAGCTCCTGAAAACCAGCTGGGCGGGGGGCGCGCATGCACGTGCTTCTCAATTTGCACACGAGAGCTCCAGATCCCCAATGTGCAAATGATTATGTGTGCACTGACTGACTTCATCGCGCTAATCAGTTCCAGTCCACAAAGACTTGGAGAGCTTCTCAGGGGTGGAGGGGAGCGGAGGAGGTGGAGGGCGCATCAGGGGGAGCATGGAGCAAGCAGAGGCAGCTGCCTGGTGAGGCCCGGGCGGGCGCCAGACCCTTTCACCCAGGCTGCAGCTGGGGCGGGGGGCGGCTCCTGCACACCACCGCCTGGCCAAACCCCGCACCCAGGGGCCACCTGGAAGCCAGCCCTGACTCGGCTTGGCCCAGAATGGCTTGGGAGAGTCGCAAGGCTCCCTGGTTGGGGGGCAGCCCAGACCTCCCCCCCCACCCATAAGCTGCCTCTGCAGAGCAAGTGCCCAAGGCGGAGGCCCTGGCTCCCCACGCAGCAGATGCCCTGGACATGTGGCTTCCCGGGCCCAGGGGCAGCAGTGCCAGCCCTGCTTGCCGCCAGGCTGAAAAGTTCTGAAACTGTCCTGCTCTGGTTCTGCCATGCCTTTGGTCTGCTCCTTCTTGATTCTGCTCAGAGGATGGGACAGGAAAATGAGAGGGGCTCTTGGCCAGGAGGGTAGGAAACAAAGCCGCGCATATGGAAAAAATTCGCTCCTGGGTCCAAGAGGTGCTTTGCACAAAATTCCTTCCTTTCTTCCCCCGTTTCCCCACCCACCTCCCCACAGAACTCATTCCCCTCCCCTGGATGTCAAGGGGGCCATTCCACAGCTATCGTCAGAGCTCTTCACTCAGAGCAAAGGTCTCCGCTCCGTCAAGGAGAGAACGCAAAGAGGCTCTGCCGCAGGGGCTGGGAGGGCGCCCACCGTGCTCCCCCCAGGCAGAGCGAGGGGCGGGCAGGACAAAAACAGCCGAGGGGCCTCTGGACACCGCTGCTTCCGGGGTGAAGCTGGGTGCGTGAGTGGCTTGGGGAGGGGCTGCTCCAGAGGCAGCACCCACCCCAGGCCGAGGGAGGATCCAGGAGGCAGGCCCTGGGCACTCCTGCTGCCCGGGAGGGGCCTGGCCCACCTCTGGCTGGGTGCGGGCCACACGGGCCCTCAGGCTCCCTGGCCACGGAGCACAGCAGGCCCTGGAGGCCCAGGTGGCCGCCCCCTCCGGGGATGAGGGGCGAGCAGCACGAGGGACGGTGGAGCCCTCCAGGGCCTGCGCTGCTGGGCAGATTCGCTCAGCCCACACCTGCGCACCCACGGGGGAGCACAGGGGCGCCCAGGGAGGCTGCCAGGGAGCCCCTTCCCGAGCCAGCCTTTCGGGGCCCAAGGAGCCCCACACACAACTGCCCAGGAGCCCTGTGCAGGCAGAGGGGCGGCCGCAGCGGAGGGCCTGGAGCACGGCCAAAGACTGTCCCCGCATGCTCCGGGGGGGGGGGCCTTCCTCGGGTAGCACAATGGCTTCATAGCCCCAAGGTCAAGCCCTGCGGGGATTCAGAGAAAGCCCCCCCCCCCAAGGTGCAAAGCCGAGACCTCAATTTCCACATTTGCCAGGAGCCGAAGAAACCGGTACAGCCAGGAGGCAAGAGCGAATGCAGCAGCCGGGAGGGAGAGGCGAGCGGCCCAGTTGCCAGGGGTGCTGGGCGCACTGGCCCCTACTGGGCCTGAGACCCCAGCTCTCCACCCCCGGGTTCTCCTTGCATCCCCCTTGCCCGGCTGCCCGAGGCAGCCGCCCTGCCAGGCAGCCCTGGGACAGGCTGAGGGGAAGCGCCTTCCGCCCACCGAGCCTGGCTGGCCTCCCCTCCAGGCCAAGGCAGCCTGCCAGAGACGCCCCGGCCCGGCCGGCCGGCCTGGGAAGGGATGCAGCGCTGGCCAGAGGGACATGGGCAGGCGGCAGGCGGCAGGAGCCCTCTCGCGGCGAGAGGTGCCTGGAGGAGCGCAGCCATCACCCTGCCCCGCCCCGCCCCCTCGCTGCTGGGAACCCGTGGAACTGCGGCACTGCAGGAGGAGCTTATCATGTCCGCGCCCGAGTTCCATCCCTGGACACAGATGCCGGCAACCAATGCCTGGAATTTCAAGGAACTGTGACCCCAGGATGTGATCCAACGCCGGTCCTAGCAGAGAAGATCCATGGGAATGAATGGGACGCAAGTCAGACTCGCACTGGAGACGACCCTGTTTCCCCAGCAGATTCCCTGCTTTGCGATGCATTTCCCCTCGTTGGCTTAGGCTGTGGACCTCACCTCGGGGCAGCGACCCAGAGATGGCAACCCTGAGCCCCTCACCCCCAGAGAGCCTCCAAGGTGCTGTGCAAATGAACTCTGGCAGCGTTGGACTGATTAACCTCATCAAGCATGTCACTGTGCACCAGCACCGCCCCCGAGTGTGTGTGCGTGCACGCGCACACTCTCCCCGAATCGGAGCAAGGCTCTGGGGAAGAGAGGGGCCAGTGCAGGCCCCTCAAGACGGAGGCCGACTTGCCCATCTTCCTGGGCCTGCAGTTATGGAAACCGCTCTGAGACCTTTCCTCAGCAGGGCCTGTGTGGCGGGGCTTGAGGACGCGGCGGAGGCACAGGCTCTTTCGAGTAGCGCACACCGCCTGGAGCCCCCACGCCAGCGCTATTTCAACTCCCCTGTGCTCCGCCGGGGCGCCAGCCCCAGGCAACAGCTCACACAACCCCACGGAAATCCACTGGCCTCAAGGCCTCCCCAGGTTGCTGGACTACAGCTCAGAGGGCCCAGCCACCAGCCACCGAGGCAACGGCAGGCTCAGCAGCGGCCTCCCTCTGTGCGAGTGCGGAAGCAGGTTCAGCCAGCGGGCCACGCTCACGACACACCAAAGCGCGCACCTGGGTGAAGAGGCGGCCCTGGCCAGGGCTGGTCGTAGCCAGATGCTGGGGAACAAGTCGCGGGGGGCACCAAGGCAGAATTAACACATGGAACCCTTGGCCACAAAATGTGGTGGCAGCAGCAACCAGCGTAGTTGGTTTTGAAAATGGGATCAGGCAAAGCGATGGAGGAGGAGACGTTGCCCAATGGGGACAACCAACGTAATGTATTCTAACCTATTTATACCCGCCCTTCTCTCTTAGGCCAGGGGTGTTGCACCTCTTTCAGCCTGAGGGCCAAATGGCATTCTGGGGAGTGCTGGTGGGCGGGGCCTAAGGCAAAAGGGGCAGGGCCAAAAATGCCGGAACATTTCAGCTTAAAGCTCTCCCTGCCAGCAATTAAGCCTTTGGAGAGGCACTTCAGCCTTTCTGAATGGCTGAAAAGCCCAGAAACCACAAAATGATTTGTGGCCAGGGGAAAGGGGGTGGGGCTGGGGGCAGGGCCAGGAACCCCAGGAGGGCTGGACTTGGCCCCTGGGCCCGAGGCTCTCCACCCCATCCTGGGAGCTCAAACTGCAGCCTCCCTGAACAAAGGGAAGCTACCTCTGCATACTCCTGCTCGCCGGGGGCTTCCCAGGTGGGGCATCTGGTTGTCCACCGTTGGAAACAGGATGCTTGACAAGATGGGTTTTTGGCCTGGTCCAGCCTAAGGGCTCTTTTGGATATGCTTTCCAAAAAGGACCGGGCAAATTAATGGAGGAGGAGGAGGAGTCTCACCATGGAAATTAGCCTTGATAGCTAAATGGAACCTGCAGGGTGAGGGCAAGTCTACCACGGAAAGAGGGTGTGGTTTGCTGGGAGGGGGCAACGGGGAGGCAGGCTGGCTGCCCCGTGCCTGCTGTGCGGCCGTCTGGAGGCATCCAGGTGGCCTGTGCTGGACGAGGTGGGCCCATCTTGGTGGTCTGGTCTGACCAGGCAGCTCTGCCCCCTTTCTGCTTGGCCGGCAGAGAAATCCCCGGGACGCTCTGCGAAGAACCAGCCTACTGTGTTGGTCTGGTCAGCGCTGAGCTCCAGGGCAGCCCCCGTTGGGCCTGGGGAGTGTCCAATCCGACTCGATGGTGCCACCGAGACCAGCGCGCCAGCTGGGGCTCTCCGTGGGCTCGGGGCATGGCTGGCCGCCCCGCCACAGCTGGCCCCAGCCCCGCCTGGCCTGATCAGCCCCCTCAGGAGCTGGGGGCGTGTGGCTCCTCCCGCCTGCCTTGCCCAACACCGGCTTCTTGAGCTGGGGTCTGGGAGTGCAGCAGCGGGGTCATCGTGGCACATCATCTTTCCTGGACGGCCACCAAGCAGCGTTCAGTCTGCTGAGAGCTCTTTGCTCCAGGAGGGGAAGTGCCTGACAGATGGATGGGCCTCCACCAGCCCCTTATCACCACAGAGGCAGGACACAGGGGAACAGCAAGGTCGGCGTGAGGCGTGGGAAGCGCCCCTCCCAGCTGGGCTGGGTCCAGCACAGTCAGCAAAGCCAGGCCAAGGCTCCAGGGGGAGATGGGCTGGCTGGAGGCAAGTCCGCTCCGGAGCACGGGCAGCTGCATGGGGGGGGGGCCGGCCTCAGCACAGCTGCCCCACTGCAGCCACGTGGGTGCCTCAAGGCCAGCGTCTCTGCCTCCTGCTGGGACAAGTGGCAGCAAGGAGGCCGGCCTTTGCCCGCGGGGCCGGCGCCCAGGCTCGGCTCGGCGTGCTGAGCAGCCGTGTCCAACGTCCCCGTGTGGGCATCGCCGGCCCGCCTCTCGGCCCGGCCAAGGCCCTGAGGAGGACGCGGCTCCAGGCCGGCGCGGCCCTGCGCTGAACGGCACGGGAGGCCGTTTTAAACATGGAGGATCTGCCAAGATGGCTCCCCGCTGGGCCCTCCCCTGAGGGCCGGCAAGCCTCGCTCTGGCCACGGCTGTCCTGAAGCCACGGAGGAGCCCTTCCGGCTCAGATGGGCACCACGCAGCAGACTGGAGCCAGCCGGTGGCGGAGGGGCCAGTCTTTGGGTCCCTCTCCTCCACCATCTGCCAGCAAGATGGGCCGGCCAGGCCTGCTTCCAGTTTCCAGAGACATAAAAGCATTTAACGGCCGGCCATTTATATAACCTGGACTGTAAACCTTCAGGTTTAATTGGCTCCAAATCGAGGCCAGACACAAGAGCGCCCGCCGCGCCCCTGCAGCCTGACTGTCCCCTGCATGCCCCCGCCCTTGGGAAAGAGCCCCGCCCCGCCCCAGACGTTCTCCCTCGGCGGCTCAGCGAAGGCCTGCTTGTGAGCCAGCCAGGAGGGTTTTATGTTACACAAAGGAAGGCCCCGCGGCCCCGCACCTCGCCTCTCGCCCCTCCCGCGGATGGGGAAGGCCGCCCCCCATCGCCAGCCCCACGGGCCGCTCAGGCGCCCCCCCGCCCGGCATGGACCAAGGGAGGCCGCGGAAGAGGGGCGAAGCCGGCGGGGCGGGGGAGGAGGTCGGGGCTGAAGCGGGCCGGGCCGGCCGGGAGAGAGACCCCCGCGCACGGCTCGCCTGGCCCGCGCATGGGGAGCAGGAGGTCTGCCGCGCCGCGCCGCGCGCCCGGAGGAGCGGGGCCGTGCCGCGGCCACGGCAGCGGCTGGCCCGCGTTCTGCCTTGCGCAAGGCGGGGGGACGTTCCCTCCACGACGGCGGCCGGCTTCAGCCACGCCAGCGACCCGCGCCGCGGCGGGCGGGCCGTGCCCTCGACTCCTCCGGCGCCCGCCCCCCTGCTGCCCGCAGACGCCTCGCGCGCGCAGCGGCTCGGCCCAGGCCGCGGCCTCGGCAGGCACCCGGCGGCCCCGCAAAGCGATCCGACGGCCACGCCGAGGCGCGCCGGACCGGCTCTGCTCCTGGGCGAGGCCCTCGCCGTCGCCTCAGCGCGCCCCCGGGGCCGGGCTCCAGCCGCGCCCGGCTCGCAGGCCCCGCCGCCCTCTCCCGCGCCCTCCCTCTCGGCCGCCCGGGCCAGCGTCCCTCGCGCCTCTGGGGGAGGGCGGCCCCGGACCCGCGCTCCTCTGCCAGCCAGGCGGGCGGGGAAAGCCGAGGCCGGGAAGGGCCCGCGGGCGGAGCCGCGAGGCAGCCTCCCCGGCGCGCCGTCCGCGCTCTCCGGCGCCCGCGTCCCGGGCTTTCTGTTGCCGGCCTCGGCCACGTCGAGCGCGGCGAGGAGGCGGCGAAGACCCCCCGGAAACAAACGAAGTGCCGGGGGCTCCCAAAGCGCCGCCGGGCGCCCAGCTCGTCTCTGTCGGCACGGGCGCCCCGCCCCGCCCCGCCCCGCCCCGCCCCATTGCGGGGCCTCCGCAGCCTGGCCGAGGGGTCGAGCCGCGGCGCCTGTGTGGCCTTTCCCAGCCGGGAGGGAGGGCAAGTGCGGGCGGGCGGGCGGGCGGGCGGGCGCTGCATCTCCGCCGGCCCCGGCGGCGGGGCTTCGGGTGCGGAAGCGCCACAGCCGCCGGCCGAACTTCCGAGGAGTCGACTGCAAGGCGGTGCAGCGAGGCCAGCGTGCTGCTGCGGCCAAGGGCGCTCCCGGCCGCCCGGGGCCCCGCTCTTGCAGGGCGGCCCTCCTGCGAGGAGAGGACGGGCGTCTCCAGAGCCCTGCCGGCTGCCTACGGGCAGGCCCGCACTCTCCTCCCCAGACCCGCTCGCCGGGTGGCCTTTGGCCCTGGCAGCCGCCAGCGTTGCTGACGGGGGGCGGGGGGATGAAGCCAGGCCGACAGGCCCTTGGCCCCGCCGCCCCCCGAGTGGGGTCAGCAGCCGAGGGGCCTTTCGCCTCCGCGGCTGAAGAGTGCGGGACAAGCCACGGCAACCCTCAGGATGGTGACGGCAGGGCCGGGGCGTGGGCTGGCTCTGTGCGGCCCCAAAGCTCCACCCCGGGCGGTCCACAGTGGCCTGGAGGTTTCAGAGATCCCGGCCGGGCCCCTGCGCCATGGCCAACGCGGCCGTGCGGCGACAGGCCCCCGATGCCCACCTCGCCCTCCTGCACCGGGCCAGGGAAGACGGGCGGCAGCGCAGCCTTGTGGGCCGGGCCTGCCAGGGAGGCAGGAGGAGGCAGAGTGGCAGCCCGGCCCAGCCGGAGGAGGGTCCCAATGACGGGATCCGTTGCGCGCCTTGCTGCGGGGGGGGGGGTCGCCCGCACCCTGAGGGACTGGCTGAGATGGTCTCCAGGCGGGCTCGTCTGCTGCAGCAGAAACAGCGATGGGCCTCACGGAAAAGCGCAGGGCAGCGCATTCCTTTGGCGGCAGCTTTCGTGGACCGGAGTCCGCAGACACGTGTGCCGCAAGACGCTGCGTAGCGTCGACGCAAGACCAAAGACGAAGACGTTTGCTTGTCGTCAATGGACAGCCGGGTGCGGAATTGACGCGTCCAGCCCGGCGGGCAAGGGCCTCCCGGAGCTTTCAGAGGCTGCAGGTCCAAGTGCATGAAACTCTTGAAAGGCCTCCCCGATACGTTGACAACAACCCTGCAGGGTAGGTGGGTGTTGATGATCAGCCCCCTACTGCAGCTGAAGGCAAAGGGGGGCACCCCATGAGTGCAGGGCCAGCGGACAGCTGTCAACCGGGTAATTCCTGAGGCCACATTTTCAGCCACGAAGCCCCCCGAGATCCCACTCGCCCTCTCCTCCGAGAACCCGTGAGAGCCAGAGGGGCACAGTGGTCTGAGTGGGGAGCCCCAGGTTCTAGTCGCCACTGGGCCAGGAAGTGCACTTTGGGCCGTCACTGACTCTCAGCCTCTCCTCCCTCACAGGGTTGTTGCAATAATGAAATGGAGGGAGGAAGGATCATGTACACTGCCTGGGTCGCTTGGAGGAAAGAAGGCAGGATATAAATGTAACGAAGAGAGAAGCAAACCATAACCCCTGTGAGGTGGCTGCCCCCCCCCCCAGGCAAATCTGCCTCTGCCCCGTTTTCTTAACCCAGCGTTTGTGGTCTCCAAGGCTGGGGTTTTAAAGGCCAGGGCAGCCCCAGGCGATCCTCACCTCCTGGCGAAGACCCCCCCCCCCCCGCCAGCAGGATAGGCATTCTGCCCAGGGCTCCTGAGGGCGTCTGGCTGATAAGCAACCCCCTGACCGGCTCTGACCTGTGGCTGAGCCAGCCCAGGGAGGAACACGCACAGAAGAGATTGTGCTGGCTGACCTCGTTCTGGCTTGCTGAAGGCACTTGGGACAATTCCCAGGAGGTGGAGGAGCGCTACGTGGCCCAGGCCCAGGGCAAGCTTCTGCGTGCCAGGGGTGGAGCAACAGATGCCAGGGAAGGAAAGGACCCTTTGCCCAGATCATTCGGTGGACCCTCCGGGTTCAGAGTCAGTCTACCAGATGCAGGAGACCAAACATGGCAGAGGGCTGCTGCCTTCATGCTCTCCTTGCAGATTTCTTGACCGGCCATGGTCAGAGACAGGATGCAGGGGTGGATCTGGCCCAGTTCTGGGTAAAGGGGCCAGTCGGGGGCTGCCTCTGTCGGCAGATGAGCCCCCAGAAAGCTGATGGGTGGGAGAGTCAGGACAGATCACAGGAAAGCCTCCTCCAGACAGCGCAGCATTAACCCATGGGAAGATGTTGCCAAAGCACCGACCTGGCTGGCTTTGAAGGGGATTAGACAAATTCACAGAGGAGGAGGCCACCAATGGCCACCTGTCCTGAGGGCTCTTGCTCCCTCCAGGATCAGAGGCTGGATGCCTACGTGCACCCCTTGCTGGGAGCACAAGCGGGAGGGTGCTGTGGAATGGTTGCGGGAGCAGGGTATGTTTTGCCTGTAGATCAAGCGGGGATGTCAGAGTGGCCCCCGAATATCTGAAAGGCCGCCACACAGAAGGTGGCGCGGACTAGTCCTCGGTCGCTTCAGAGGGAGGGCGGGAGCCGCCTGCCGGAAACCGCGGGGAAGCCGGTGCAGCAAGCGTCGGGAGAGGCTTCCTGACAAGGAGGGCTGCTCGCAGTGGAACAGGCGGCCTCGGGAGGTGGCGGCTTCTCCTTCACTGGAGGGAGTAAGCAGAGGCTGCAGGGCCTCTGTCGGGGGTGCTGGAGCTGCGTTCCGCATTAAAGAGCCTGCACGGTGCAGGGGGTGGGCTAGATGATCTCCGAGACCCCCCAACTCTATGGTTCTCTGGTGTCCTTTTCTTGTTGCATTTGGCATAATTTTTGTATGTATGTAACTATCTGTGTTTCATATTTGGTAAGAAAAAAAATAAAGTGGGAGGACAAGGCCTTCCTGAGACTCAGGAGTGAAGAAGGAAGAGAGGAGTTAGGGCATCTTTGTCAAAGATCCCAGGCTGCTCCCTGCAGCCTCAGGTGCAGCCTCAGGTGCAGGCAGACAGGCAAGCACACATGCACACACAACGTCGGTGGGGCGTCTGGGCCCCGATGTCCCCACGGCAGCACTCAGCAGCAGAGCACCTGGGACATGGGTGGTTTCTGACTGCGTGAGACGCTATACAGCTTAAACAAAAGGACAGAGGTCCCTGCCCCTAGGAGCCTGCACTCTGCTCATCTTTGTCCACAGTCAGCCTCCCAGGTTGCATCAGAGCAGTCCCTTTGGCTTGCTCTGCAGCACTTTCTGCTCCCCACAAAATGGAGGGATGTGAGGAGTGCAGAGAGAGGGAGAGGGGTGATGGAGAGTGTCTGGATCACAGCAGCACATCTCCCTCTGAAATGGCATCTCCCCCCTCCTCCGCTTCGGCAAAAGATATATTTTGTGGATTTATTAGGTACCAGCGTTCAACAATGTCATCTCCTTTATTGGTTTGGAACAAATGAGGTGCTGCTGAGACGCGCTGAGTCAGCAAAGCGCCTTCCCCGCTCTGCCTTCGCAGGCCATTTTAAACACGCCTTTCCCTCCAACAAAAAGCGGAGGGCTGCACGTGCTCCCCAGCCAGGGCACGCGGAGCGGGGGAGGCTGACCTCGCAGCTGCCGGTGTTGCAGCGGAGGGCACGGCCTGCTCCGGCAGCTGGAGGCAGAGAGCCCACAGCCTGAGGAAACGAGAAAGCAAAATAATGGTGCCTCCTGAGGTCGATTAGAACGGTCAGGAGAAGAGGAAAGGGGCTACTCCCAGCTGGCTCGGTTGCAGACTTGGCGGCCTGCAGGACAGCCGCAGCCAGGCAGGCCACCTGGACTGTTTGGCCCTCTGGCCTCCTCAGCTGGAAGGGTCACACTCGGTGTTGCGGCGTCACAGCAGCAGTCCTGGCCCCACATTCCCCCCACGGCAGCCTCCACCTGAGCAGGGCGGGAAATCTGGCAGAGGCATGAGGGGCGCAGCCCAGCCCAGCCAGCATGTCACCAGAATTACGACAGGCCTGTGTGTCCAGCTTGCCTTATTCCCAAGACCGCCGGAGCACGGCGGACGGCCTAACCCTGGATTGCTCCGTTTGCACCGAGAGACTGGGAGCACAGAGCAAACCTGGAGGCCGAGCCCCCCCTGCTCCGAAGCTGCCGCCCGAAGCTGCCCTGGCTCAGGCGCTTTGGGGCGAGACCCAGGGCGGGGCCGTGTCCCGCAGACATGGGGAGATCAGTATATCCTGCACAGTGGTGGTCCAGATGGAATTGTGCAGGGCACAGCCCCGGCACCAGCATCCGGCGGCCTCCACGCGGATGTGATCTCTTCCTCGCAAGGCAGGAGACGGCGCAGGCCGCTCTGGGCAGGGTTAAGCCGTGCCTGGGTTTCCACAGGAGGCAGCGGCTTCGCGCCACGGATTGCGCAAGGGCTGTCAGTCACGAGGGCGATCGGGGAGCCCCGCCCACCTCCAAAGACCAGTTACTATTTCCAGGCAGGGGCCAAAGACTGGAGAGGCCAGTGGCCTTTGTGGCTGGCTTGGGGACTTTAGCAGAAGGTTGGCCTGGACGGGCCCACCTTGGTGCTCCAGAAAGACCCCTCTTCTGCTCTAACAGCCTGTAGGGTGTACGATTTTGGAACTGTGGAAGGAGCAAAGACGCCTCCTGGTTTGGGTCCACTGGTTTTCAGATCTCAGCGTCCACCAGTCACCCAAACCTCAGGCTCCTCGGCAATGCCGACAAATCAGGCCAGTCTCTGAAGCCACAGGGAGCTGCTCCAAGAGCTGCAGCGGTGCCGGCTCCGGCCCACAGCAGCAGTTCACGGGCAGGGGCGGAAGAGCGCAAAGCTTATTGCCTCCAATCAACAGATGCTGTCGGCCAACAACTGGAAGGCAAAGAGTGGTGCAAAAGCAAACCAAGGGAAGGGCTCTGTGTGGCTGTGACATTACAGACAGCTCAATGGGATAAACCCCAAGGTGGGACAGCCTGGACAAAGCCCTCCTCTGCCGCAAAAGAACATAAGGAGTCACTTTGGGCCCATTTCGGACTGAATCGGATGGCAGCATCACTTGCTAGGCTCTTCCGGTACAAATCAGAACATGGCCAGGTTGCGGACTTCTGGCATTTTCTTGTGACAAATAGGTGTTTTAAATGGGGCAGGGGGCACACAGCGCACTCTGGATTCAGCCCCCAGTGACAGACCATCCATTGCAAAGGCCTGCCACTCCAGTCCCCAGACAAAGGCAACACCTCATGCTCAAAAGGCTTTGGTCTGGCAGCCCGAGGGGCCTGCCTCGCTTTCCCCTCCCACCACCCCACAACAGGAAAAGCTTCTCCAAAGTCCACAGCGCCTCCAGGCACCCATAGGAAGCTATGCTCCCCTTGCACATTTCCAGGCTCCCCACAAAGGTGCTGCTGCATCGGGAGGGAGGGAGGCTCGCGCGCGCACAGCGCACATAGCCAGGGCCCGCACTTCTGCAGGGGAGGCAAGGGGCTTGGTGCACAAGGTGCACAAGGCACCGCCTCATCCTCCCAGGCAGCCCAGCTCTGTGCTCACACCGCCTCTCCCCGTTCCAGAGCGGCCCTCTGGGCGGGGGAGAGATGCTCCGGTGAGCGAGCCCCACTGGTTGGGCGCCGGGACAGCCGCCGGCAATCCAAACCCGGAGACACCAGTTCATCTGCACCAGGCCTGGGGTCAGGACCTCTTGGCCCACCGCCTCAAAGTGCAGGCTGCCAGAGGGAAGCAGAGGCAACACCGGCCTTGGTAGCCCAGCTCGGCCCACCAGCCCAGCCCCACCCAGCTTGCAGGGCTCCCCCCACACACATCTGAGCAGCCCAAGCCTCGTGCAGATGGGGCGGGGGGGCTTGCATTTGAAAAAAGGGACCCGGAGAGCAAAAGCCAAGAGCGCCAAAGGAAGCCCCCTTGGCCCAGGCTGGGCCCACGTCTCCCAGCGTGTCCCCACCTTTCAGTGGGACATGTGTTAGGCTGATTAAAGCTGACAACTCGGAAGCAGCAGCAGCAGAGAGCCCGTCTTTCAACAGCCGGGCAAACAGGCGTCACCGTGGCCGCCACTGTCTATGCGCTGCTGCCGCTGAGCTCCGCCGGGGGGTTGGGCTGGGGTGCCCTCATCACATGGAGGACCACCGCCCCCCCCCATTGTCCTCGCCAGCAGACTCGGCAGGAGCGCCGAAGGGGAGCCTGGGAGCGGCCCTGGGCTGGAGGGCCACCGCATCACGCTCGAGCCGAGGTGCCGGCAGAGGTGCTGCTGGCAGGGGTGTCCCCTGTCCAGGGGGAGGGGCTGCCCCGGGGAGGCACCGCCTGCAGAGGCCCCAGAGGCGCCGCCTCGCACGGAGGCCCAACGCCACTGTGGCAACGCGGGCTTCTCCTTTGCCTCGCTTTCACTGTGTTGCGTTCTGTTACTGTATTTGCTGTCCTGGGAACTCTTAGGAGCTGGAGGTGCAGAATACACACCAATTTCCTTGCAATCCGCAAAGAAGCATGTCGCTGGCACCCGGAGGACACCAGCATGGGGGCCAGGAGAGCGTCCCGCAGGCACCCCAGCTGCCCCCCCCCCCCGGCCTCCGAAGGCAGGGCCAGCTGCAGGGTGGCCGTCAGGCTCAAGCAGGCCGCAGCGGGGGAGAGGGGCCCTTTGGGTTGTGGTGCTGGGGGGAGCGGTCAGGCCAGCTGCTCACGGGGGGAGAATCACATCTTCTGTGGGGTCTCTTGCCTCAGCAAAAGCATCTCTTTGGATCCTGGCCACTGCCTTGCCCAGTGAGGTAAGCAGAGAAAAGAAATGCACCAGAGGCAGCCGATAAGTGAGATATTTTACTTTTTTAAAAAACAAACAATCCCCCGGACAGACGAGAGACAAAGCCGCTCATGGATACCAGTATTGTGACACACACAGGATAAGGCCAAGGCTTGTGGGAAGACCCACAGAACCTCCAGCGCCGGGTAAGAAATCTGTTTCCTGTGTGGCTGCAAATGTGGTTCTTATTACACTGCAGATTCAAGCTCTGGTTGCTTGTTTAAAAACAATGTCCGGTAGGGTTTGAGCATTTTTGCAAGGAGCCCATGCACCTGGGCTCATGGCCCTCCTTCGCCATCCCTCTGCTTCTCCACGAGGCGTCATTAAAATGGCAAAAACTGGAACTACAGAAAAGGAGGGACCGGAGGAGTCTGCCAGACCCCTCGCGGCTGGGGCCAGCGCTGCTCCAAGGCGCAATGCCAGAAAGTGAGGAACGGGCTGGGCGGGGGAGAGAGGAGCTGGCAAAGCTCCCCGTGAGATATTCCCTTGCAGAGCCACGGAACAAACGGTGTTAATGACACATCAGGGATGTTCACAGCTTGGCCTGCTCTCTTTGTGAGAACCTTGAGCTCCAGCTGCTATTTCAAACCTCCCTTTTTGCTCCCTGCTCTACCGAAGGGGCGCTCCCCTGCCCCACTTCCGCCTTATTTGCCAGCTGGCTAAGGCTCTCCTTCAGGCCAGGACCGCCACCGCCAACACGAGTGCCATTTGGAATTATCGCCTGGATTAAACACCCAAGGACGCAGAGTAAGGGGAGCCCCCAGGGTGCAGGAGACAAAAACGCGAGGGCGACGCCTTCTAGCTTCCTGACAGTCTGGCTGAATCAGCCCGCGGAAACCGCGCCAGAGGGAAAGAGGCAGCCGCGGGACTCACTTGTGCGTGCAAAGGCACTTAGAGAGCCATGGGGACTCACTGGGACAGGAGGAGTTGCAGTATTTGCACTATTATAATTTTTTTAATGGTGGCAACAGTGTGCTCCCAAAATGCTTCATCGATCTGCCTAATCTGGTCTGATCGTACGCTTGGGAGGGGGCAGAGTGCTATTCTTAAGGACAGAGAGGACGCCAACCACCGCTGGGGGCTGCGAGCTGGGCATCTCCGTCTCTCCAGGCCTCCCAGCTGTAGCAGAAGGCTACCACCCACTGGCCGGCCGGCCTCCCCGCCACAGCTCCTTCCCAGATGCCCCCACACTCTGCAATGCTCACCTCCCGCCCTTGCCCCACTCCTAGTCTGGAGCATCTCTCCTGCCCCACCCTCTGCTCTCGGGCCTCCGAGTCAAGAGAGGCATGGAGGCGGCTGGGGGCGGGGGAGCCCTCCTTGGGCGTGCCACATGCCCAGTCTCTTTGCTCAAGGCTTCCTAAGGCAACGCGGCGCCCCGCTCCTGTGCGGAGAGAAGGCTTTCAGGGATCAGACACGCTCCTGGAGGAGCAGACTGCCAATGGCTACTAGTCACAAGGGCCCCATGCCCCCCGGCGTCCGAGGCAGCCTGCCTTGGCACCCGGCTGCAGGAGCATGGGCGGGAGGCTGCCGTGGCGCTGGTGGGCCTCCCGCTGGGTCGCCCGGCTGGCTGCTCAGGAAGCAGAAGGCTGAAGTGGAAGCCGCCTGGGCCAGATCTGGCGGGGTTCTTTGGATGCTCACATGGGGAGCTCAGCCCACGAGTTCCGAACGCCCACACCTGCCCAAGACGCTGCTGGCCTGCAGCAGCCCCACCCAGGGAGTCTACCTGGCCACGCTGTCAGCCACGGCGGGTGTCCCGAGAGGCCCCCACCCCTTCCCCAGTGCTTCCGCAGGCCCAGCCTCAAACGACTGCAGTGCTGGCGAGGGGGATGTGTGGGGGCCCCAAGAGGGATGCGCAGCAGCCTCCCTCACAAGCCGCCTCCTCCTGGGCGTCCACATGTTCCTCCTCATGGCAAGCAGGGCGCCAGCCCCAGGCCAGGCGCCAGCCTTCCTCCCAACCATGCCTCTGTAGAGGACAGCCGGCCGGGAATGTTCAGGATCTGGGGCAATCTCCAGCCCAGCAACAGAGTGGGAACCCGCTCAGCCTCTGCACCGCTGGAGTGGCCAGAGGATCAAACAGCAAGCTCCCCACCTCCCCTTTCCGGGGGGGGGCGGGCTCCTGGGCCACAGTGAAGTTCCAAGGCCACGACAGGGAGGGGCAGGGTCCTGGAGACACCATTTTAGGACAAGACCTGCAGGCTGCTCCCCGCCCACCCCATGTCTCTGCCACAGAGTTCGCAATGGGCGTCCCGCAGGGCAGAGGAGGCCGCCAGCACCAGTCACACCCACCGCACCCGCCTGATCTGCGAGGGGCCCCCTGCAGGGAGCGCAGCTCCCTTCCCCCTTCTGCGCCAGGCTTCGCCCTGTTCCTGGTTGCTGCCCCTCCTGTGCAGCCTGGAGGGGCCGGCTTGCCAGGGAGGCTGCAGGGAGGCTCCCTGCAGGCCCACAGAGGCCCACGGTGGCCCTACTGCCAGAGGCCCCCAGCCCTCTGACCCCGCCCCCCAGGCAAGGGCAGCAGCCTCCCAAGCCAGCGAGGAGAGGGCCAGTGGGGACACGAAGCAGCAAAGAAGGCCCCGCGACCTCAGCCACGCTCCTGCTTGGACGGAGCCTGGCCCAGGGCCTGGCCTGAGGAACTGCGCAGCCCCCGTGCCCGGCCCCAGTGCTGATCTGGCAGGCATGAGAGGCCCAGTAAGTAATGCTCCCTGGAGAAGCCTGGCCTCCAGCCGCTCAGCGGGGCGGAAGACCCCTGCAGCCCATGGCCCCTTGAGCCAAAGAGCCCCCCTGCCCACCCACAGTGCCATCACGAGGGCCACGGGAGAGAGGGGGCAGGAGCCTGGGGTCCCCTGGCCATGGCAGAGGCCAGGCAGCAGGAGGAAGGAACCGGGTAAGGGAAGCAACAGCCATTTGGCTGAGGCAAAGGCAGAGTCCTCGGGCCACTTTGTTCTGGTCCCCCTGCCCCGTCCTGTGCCCCGCTCCCCCCACCTGAGAGAGGGCAGCTGATCCCAGAGCAGGATAGCAGAGGCTTCTGGGTGGGTGAGAGCATCATTGCCACCCCCCTGCCCCCCGGGCAGTGAAGCTTCCAGTCCGTCCTCCCTCAGCCCGGCCTTACACCAAGAGGGAAAGGGCAGCTCACCGCGAGACCCCCAGGAACACATCAGCACCAGCCTCCTCTGGAAACGATGTAATGGACTCCCCAAGGACCCCCCAGTTCCTTTACACACTCCTTCCTTCCCGTGCGCCTGCTGTCCAAAGCGCTGCAGGGGTGCTGGGGACCCTCGCTCCCACGGCCAGCTCACTCTGGGCCAAAGTCCATCCGGCACCCAGCATGGTCAGTCCTGGGTGGGGGAGGCAGCCAGGAGCCCCTCCCACTCGGCCTCGATCACCTTGTACAGCTCCATGGTGGCCCGGGCGTCTTCGACCGAGGAGTGGCCATGCTGGCCCACCTGCAGAGAGTGGGGAGACAGGCTAGGGTGGGATGCACCGGCTGTGCACAGAGCTCTCCTCGCCCCAGCCCCATGCCAAGGGGCGGCGGCCGCCGCAGGCACCTGGGGGGGGGCCGCCGCAGGCACCCGGGGGGACCTCCACACTCCCAGGGCAGGATGCAAAACCCTGCTGGACTGGCCAGCCCCACCTCTTCCAAGGCCTCCTTGCCCGGGGAAGCGCTGCCCCATGCCCAGCCCTCCCCAGGCCCATGATGCACGCCCCAGCCCAGGTGGGCCCCCAGCTGGCAGAAGGCAGCTCAACGGCACCCCTGGACGCCCTCGTGGCCTCCTTGCGAGGAGGCGCCGCTGCTCTCCCTGATGGGCGGGGGGACGGGGACGGGGGGCCTGGAAGATAGGGGGCGGGAGCCGGTCTCAACTCTCTGCCGCTCCAGACAGGGAAGCTGTGGCACGGTGTGGACTGCAGCCGACCCGGAGGGCCAGGGAAGGGGCTGGAAAGAAGCCAGGGCACTGCCGGGCTCTGCCCAGATCCACAGAGGGGGCCCTTCCAACGGCGGCCCTGCAAGGGTGGGCCATCTTCTCACTCCCAAGGGCCGCATGGGGCCCAGCAGCGGGCTGGGCTGGGCTGGGCCCCAGCAGGGGGCTGCCCCCGCCTGCCCCTAGCAGGACAGGGCACCCCCGATAATCAGGTGGCTGCAGCCGCCCTCCTTCCAGGAAAAGTGAAAGCATTCTGGACTTCACAATTCAGAAAAATAAGAAAACGGCAGTCAAGGCAAAAAGGCGTGATAAAACCTAAGCCACTTTTTATAACATTATGCCTGGTTGATGCATAAGCAGCAGAGCGAGCGAGCCGTGCCTCCCACTCTTGTGACCCTCAGAAGAGGGCAAGGGCAGCCAAGCACGGCCAGACGCCGCCCACTCCTTCGCGCAGCATGAAGTCAACACGGGGGCGGCTTCAGCAGCCTTCGCAGGGGGCGAGTTGTGTTCCCAGAGGAGGGCGGGGGGCGGCCCTCCCGCCCTGCTCGCTGGTGCCGCCTGGAGGCCTCTGGCCAGCTGCTGGGGAACAGCATGCCAGCGCGAGGCCCCTTGGCCAGAGCCCCAGCAGAGACGCCGCGCCCACCGCATTACCTGGATGTCCCTGTGGAGGAGCTGCTTGGTGAGGCGTTTCAGGGAGGCTGACTCGCTCTCGGGGAAGCCGGCCCTGCGGTTGAGCAGAGGGATCTTGGAAGTATCTCTGGTCAAGGCCTTGGGGTGGAAGTACTTGAGGGCCTTGAAGTCATTGTGGATGGCATGGCCAACGACTATCTTCCCACAGAGGAGCTTAAGGATCTAAAAGGCGGGGGGGGGGGGCAGAGACAGGGATCCTCAGCCAAGACCAAAAAGCTCAAGGGAATGTGGGCGGGGGGAGCTAGGAGAGAGAGAAGCCCAGCTTCACCCCAGTGGCCAGCCAAACCCACACACCCCTCCAGGAACATCCACAGAACGCCTCTCTCAAAGGCAGGCACGAGAAGGTCACAGGCGGCCTCCTGCCCATGGGGCTTATTCACGCCACAGCTGAGGTTTTGCTCAGAGCAACACACACACACCCCCCGCCCTTGCAGCACAAGAGGCCTGCGCAGGACTCTGTGCCTGGCAGGCTGCTTGGAAGGCAGGCCTGGCTCTCTGCGCGCCTCCCTCGCCCCCTGCAGCACCGCGCCAAGAGAGAGGCAACTGGGCCATTGCACAAGAGGAAGCCACGAGGCCCCTGCGGCCCATTGGAAAGCAGGGAAGGGGGTCGTCCCAGGCGCAGAGTTCCTACCAAGGAAGCCAGAGGCAGGCAGGCAACGTCGGCAGGGGAGGGGCAGCGTCGAGCAAAGACGCTCCAGAAACGTACCCGCCTTCGTTCTGTGTGTGCAGGAGAGGAGCGGTCTCTCGCTTCCATCCGGGGGGAGGGAGAGAATTGTGTCCCAGTATCAAATGTGTGGGGGGAACATCTCTGTAAAGGCCTCCCAGAGTTGCAGGCAGCAAAGGAGACCTACTGACCCCGCAAACATCCCTGCAGCCTCCAGCAGGGACAAGCCCACATGCAGAGTAGTCACCACTGCGTCAAGAGGATTTATCAGGAGCACGGCGCACGCTGTGGAATCGGGAGCCATTAGAGTGACGCCTGCCACTCTGGAAGGCCTCTGCTCATACCTTGCCTTCCAACCAACCCAATGCGGGAGGGGGGGGGGCCTAGAAGCAGCGGCCACCCACAGGGCCCCTCACCTCTTTTTGGGCTGCCGTGAAAGGGACCGCGTTCTTCATATGATGCCTCCGGATGCCGCTCCACCGGGTCCGGTAATTGGTGATGGGGCTGAGGGGCCGGATATACTTGTCGTAGATCACGTCGCCGTAATAGCCGACCACGCTGCAGCGAGCCAGGTCGCTGCTCCGCCCGCCGGGCCCCGTGCCCACCATCTCACAGTCGATGGCCACCACCTTGCCAGGCTTGAGGGGTGCCGGGGTGGAGGGAACGCCGCCCTCGCAGTCACGCAGCAAGCTGACCCTGGGAACGTCCCCCCTGCTGCTGCAGTTTGCCTGGGCCCCATTATGCACCACCGAGCCACTCCCCGCTTTGCTCGACGCTGCTGGGGGGGCCCCGCCAGGGGGGCTGGCCTGAGAACACGGGCCTCGGCAGCAGCTAGAGTTCTCCTTGGGAAGCGCTTTGGGCCGGCGAGCTGAGCCATCCTCCCTCAGAGGAACACCGCCGGCCCGGCTGCCGGGAGCCACGTGCCTGCCCACCTTCTGCCTCTTCTTGCCCTCCTCCATCCCTGGGCGCCCGCAAGAGGCATCCCGCTTGGGCAGGGGAGGCTTTGCTGGCAGCTGCTTCTGCTTCAAGAAGCCCTTCCTCTCCAGGAAATGGCGGCGCTGGACAAAACGCTGGTGCTTCTTGTTGCCCTCAGAGCCCTTTCTGGCGCAGGGCTGAAGGCCTGCCATCTCCAGGTTTATCAAGAGATCCGACATGGTGCCCTCTGGCCACGACCCTTACCGCGAGGGACCAGTGGCAAGCAGGCTGCTCTCTAAGGGGACCAGGCAGGGGCGCACGGTCCTGGACATGTTAAACTGGAAAAAGAAGGGGGGGGAGGGTTAATTCCCATAATTTCTTGGAAGATCCTGCATTTCTCCAAGCAAACACAATGTTAAAAACACACAGTTTCCAAGGAAGCTCTTTCTCATGTTGAGTTCTCTTCCAGATACTCACTCCTGAGGTTACTAGGGATCAAACTACTCAAGGAAAAAGGGCAGCTGCTCAGTGGGGGAGCCCCCTGCTTCACATGCCAAAGGTCCCAGGATCAGCTCCTGGGATCCACCAGGAGGGTGGGAAAGGATCCCCACCCCAAACCCTAGAGCTCCGCCACCATCAGTGCCAATAATTCGGAGCTAGATTAACCAACAGTCTGGTGCAGGATAAGGTGCTTCCTGGGAGCCTGGCCTGCTAGAAGTTGAACATCGGCCCCTCCTCCCACAAGCGCAGCCAGTTCTGTCCCAATGAACAATTAAATTAGCCATTACAGGAAAAACACTTCTCCACTTCCACATTAAAATGGGGGAGGTTCCCAGCTCACTTTCAGTGTGCTGGAGGAGGGACGAACAGTAATGCTGAGAGTGCATTACTCCCCGCTAACAGGCAACCCATGCAACTTTGACTCCAGGTAAAATGAGGAAGAGGCGGCAGCAACACCTGATGCCCAGGGCACCTGATGCCTAGCTGCTCTCCCAGTTTTCCCAGCTAAGTTTTCTTAGTTTTCCCAGCTAAGAAATGAGTGCTGAAGATTAGTGCGCACTGGCCCCACCACAAGAGCAGGGATGACGCAATGTTCCATCCTCTCCCTCTTCCCGGTTCGTTCCACAGACTTACTCTAGAGACCCGGTCCCAGCCTCCCCCTGGATACAACTCGCAGGCCTGGCAAGATGGGATTGTGACACACGCTGAGCTCATGTCGTATGTCATCCTAGCGAGAAGCCTAGCGACCGCAGGGGGACATGAGCTGAAGGGCAGTCCCCAGCCAACCCCCTCCTGCACAACACCCCCCCAAGGATAAAAAGCAGCGGGGTAAGCCAGAACAAGCCAGGGTTAACCCCACGTGCTCCAGACCTTTTTATTTCTAATGGGCCTTCTGCGGGGAAATTCAGAATCAAGAAGAGACACTCAAACCCGGAAACTTCTGTATTCTGAACTCCCCCGGTGAAGGGCCGCGCCAAGTAAAACAGCCCGAACTGCGTTGGTCCAAAGCACGCTCGCCCTTGCTTACGGCGCTGCTCGGCCAACATCCCCGGGGCGGGCCAAGCGAGCCGATGCGGGCAGCCTCCATGCTGCGCTCCCGGGGCGGGGCGGGGCGCGATCCCGAGGAAGGCGCGTCCGAGCGGGGCGAAAGGCGGCGCGCGCCTGGGCCGGGCGGAGGCCGCCCCCCTCAGGCAGCCGCCTCGCGGTCCTCCGGCATCTCTGCCGCCTGCGCGGCCCCTCAGAGCCCGCCAGCCTCCCCCGCGCCCGGCGCATCCGCGCCCGGCGCAACAGCCCGCGCGGACGGCGCTCCACCTGCGCGGCTGCCGCGCGCCCCCGCCGCCGGCCCGCCTCACCTGCGGCCCCGCAGCGCAGGGAGCCGCCGCCGCGCCGCCGCCCCGGAAGCGGAAGCGGGCCCGCCGCGCGCAGAGCCGGCCGGAGCGCCCCGCGCGGGCTTCCGGCCCGGGGCGGAAGCGGCCGGCTCGCCCCGCGGAACGCCCCCGCTCGGTCCTCGGCGCGCGCCTCACCGCGGGCGCGCCCGGCCGCTCCCGAGGGGCTCCCGGCGGCAGCCGGCGCCGAGCCGCGGGGCCGGACTCCGCGCGGGGCCGCCGGCCGCGCCCGTGACGTCGCAGAGCGGCCCTCGCGCCCCCGCCCGCCCCGCCATGGCGGCGTCTCCCCTGGAGGAGCAGAAGCGCGCCGCGGCGGACATCGCCCGCGTCCTCTCCCTGTACCGCTTCATCGCGGACTCCTGCATCATAGTGAGCCGGGCTCCGCCGCCAGCCGTGCGGCCCGGGGCCGGGGCCAGTAGCGGGGCCGCCGACTCGGACGGGCTTGCGCGGGGCTGGACCTGCGGGAGGCGGCCACGGGCAGCTAGTCCGGATGGCCGTATCGCTCTGTGTTCCTCCCGGCATCAGAGCCCGCGCCCCCCTGCCGGACAGCGGCTGGGGAACGCGCTCCTGGACCCGTGGCCTGTTTGTGGGCTTCCCCAGACAGCTGGCTGGCCAGCCTGGGAACAGAATGCTGGCCGAGATGCACCTTGGCCTGCTCCAGCTTCGGGGGTCTTCTGTCCTTCCAAGCGCCTGCCCCCTGATCACAGTGGGGGGGGGGGTATGGACGGTCTGCTTTCTGTACAGGGGCCCGGATCTCCCCACCCCCAACTAACTCCATTACCTCCTTGTCACCCTTCCTCCCTGCTAGGAGTTTTTCACAGATAATCTGTGGGGTAGCCTTCCCCTTTCCTGGCAAACAGCCTTAGCTGACCTCTCATCCCCAGAGCTGGCTATCCTCTTGCTGGAGAACGGAGGCGCCACAGAAGTCAGGTAGGGCGACACTGGCTTCTTGGAGCTGGGCCTTTGCAAGGGCGCAGCCTCCTCCTTCACGCTGCCCCCCCCCCCGGAAAAACATCTCTTTGAAAGGCAGTGCTGATGGCAAAGCCCCCAGCGAGGGCTCGTCCCCTGCCACCCTGTGGCACCGGCTGGGCTGGCTCTCAAGAGCCCCTGACCTGGCCACACGCAGCTTCCATAGCTGGGTGGTCTACAGCAGCCTTCCCAACCCGGTGTCCTCCAGGTGCTTCAGACCACAGCTGCAGGATCCCTGCTGCTAGTCGATGTCCAGAACACCTGGCCTGCTCCACCCGGCTGCTCCTGCAACAACCCTGCGCTGTCCCTGTAACTCTCAATCTCCCCCCCCCCAATCTTGTTCAGTTACAGCTCCGTCTGGCCGCTCTCCCTCCTGGCCTTCAAAGCCACCGCTCACTCCTTGGCCTTCCCTAGAAGACCCAGCGGTGGCCAGGCAGGGCCCTCAAGTGGCAGGAGGCCCGAGGAGTTCCAGGCGAACCCGTGGCAGAGCTCCAAACTGCACCCTGTCTTCCGGAAGCACGTGAAGCCCAAGAAGCAGCACGAAATCCAAAAGCTTGGGCAGGTGTGGCTCCCCTTGGGCAAGGGAGATGGGCTGGGGGGCTCAAGCCAGCTGAGACAAGCCATGGGAGGTAGAGGGAAGGCAGAAGCGACCCCACCACTCCTTCCTGGGTCACTAGCTGATTTTATGCGGAGTGGGGTGGGGGAATCATGGTGGAGGCGGACAAAACTACACCTAGTGTAGAGAAAGTGGGGAGACCCTCTTCTTCCTCTCTTACAATAGTAGACCTCAATGGGGTCCCCCCATCAGGCAGATCGGTGGGAGATTCAGGACAGATCAAAGGAAGGTCTCCCTCACACAGCGCAGACTTGAGCTGTGATTCACGTCTACAAGATGAAACAAGAGGCGCCAACTAGGCCAGCTTTAAAAGGGGATTGGACAGATTCATGGAGAAGTCTTATCGACGGCTACTAGTCCAGATGGCTATGTGCCACCTCCAGGATCAGAGGCAGTCTGCCTCTCTACCCCAGTTGCTGGGGAACCTGGGTAGGAGGGTGCTGTTGCCCTCGTGTCCTGCCTGTGGGCTTGCCCGTTGGGCAGCTGGTTGGCCCCATGTGGCTGCATGCTGGGCAAGATGGGCCTTGGTATGACCCCACCTCAGGGCTCTCCCTCCATTCCTCGCCCCAAGGCAGCGCTCAGAGCCCTTGCAGCAAAGGCCGCTGGCCCAGCCCTCCACCCCTCCCAGGGTTCTCCTCCTGCCTGGCCACCAGACTCAACCACCCCCGCCAAGCTCTTATTGTGGCCTTTCCCACACTGACGAAGGCTTGCCAAGCACTTCCTCGGTGCTCCTCCTCTCCTGGGGTGGGCTGGCCGAGGGAAGCCGCCAGCCTCTCTAGCTGCCAGCCCCCTCCGCTCCAGGCCGATGAGCTCCACTGGTCTTGCCTGACTTTGCATTTTCTACAGGTGGTGAAGGCGCTGAGTGACATTACTGGGTGCAGCCATGTCATTGACGTGGGGTCTGGCCAGGTGAGCCTGCAGGGTCCAGACACTGTGATGTGTGGCTGTAGCAGTGTTCTGTGGGCGCCCCCCCCCCCCATGGGGCCCTTGGGAAGGGACCGTGTCCACCCGATGTTCTCAGATGCGGAATGTCCCTGGCAGAGGCCCTCGTAGGAGGCTGCCTCCTGAGAAAGCCAGGCAGGCGAGAGCCCCCTCAGCCTCCCAGCTCTCTCCCCGCACAGGGTCACCTCTCTCGCTTCCTGGCCTTCGGCCTCCATTTGTCAGTCACTGCCGTCGAGGGAGACCCCCGCCTGGTCAGAGAGGCTGCCAGGTTCGACCAAGAACTGGTTCAGGTCCTGAAGAAAGAGCAAGCCAAGCACCCCCTGGTGAGATGACAGCATGCCCCCCCCCCCGGTGGGGGGACACGTTGGATGCTGGCGAGACTGAGAGCCAGCCGGGACAGGCAGGAGAGGGATGCCACAGAGCCTGGACGGGGGGCGGGGGGTCAGGTCAGAGGCAAGTTGATCAGAGCAGGAAAGGGTGGGTGGGAGAGAGGCTTTCCAGTTGGAGATCTCCCTTCACATGTTGTTAAAATATTGCAGGAATCCTGGGTTAGTGAGATCAGTAGCAATTGGCAGGCCCTTTCTCTGTCCTGAACAGCTTCCCTGCTTGTGAATCTGGCTGCAGTGTAATTTCTGCTTCCCCCCCGCCCGCCCAGGTTTGCTCCAGCCTAACGCTGCTGCTCAGCATCCTCTGCTCCACATAGCACTTGACCTCGCCTCCTTTTGCCTCCCTGTAGACCCCCCACGGCATCTCTCTCCAGGGGCCGAGCCACGTGGCAGGCTGGGTCGACCCTGCGGCCCCGTGGCAAGAGTTCTTGCACTTGCTGCAACGCGGGAGGAGCAAGGAGGGCGGTGGCGAGCCGGAGCCCCCTGGAGCAGCTGGAACCCCCCCTTCAAGGCCAGGTTTCCCTGGGGAGGACGAGGAGAGGGCCCTGCCTGGCCAACCCGCTGCGCCCTGTGAGGAAGGAAGAGTAATGGCTGGAGAGGAGGACGCTGGGGGAGAGGAGGCCCCGGCCTCCCTTGGGCACAGGCTGTTAGGAGGGGGGGGCAAGGGCTTGTTCTGGCCTCAGAACCCCCCTGTTGGGAGGCAGCGGGGGCAGCTGCTTCTCACGGGGCTGCATGCCTGTGGGGACCTGAGCGTGGCCCTCCTCCGGCACTTTGTGCGCTGCCCCCACGTGGTGGGCATCACTTCCGTGGCTTGCTGCTACATGAAACTGACCACAGCAGAGGCCCCCATGCCTTCCAACCTGGGCTCCCTCCCGCCGTGCCCGGCCTCCTGCCCTCGGGAGCATGGCTACCCCTTGAGCGCCTGGGTGTCTGGCCTGCCTGGCCACCGGCTCTCCTACAAGGCCCGGGAAGGGGCCTGCCACGCCCTTGAGGACTACGCCCTGCGGCTCCGGCGCGGGAGCGCCACCCTGAGAATGCACGGCTTCCGCGCAGTCCTGGAGATGGTGATACGAGCCGCCGACCCCACCAAGAAACGCCTTGGGGTGCAGGCCATCCGCAAGGCCCACAAGCTGACCTTTGCTGAGTGAGTGAGCGAGCGCCACCGCTGCACCCTGGCCCAGTGCCGCTGGCTGACCACGCTGGCGAGGGGGCGCAGTCCCCCCCAGCGAAGCCTTCCCCAGCCTGGGGCTCTCCAGAGGGGTTGGATTAGATGTCCCAGCACAGCTGCCTGCGGGAGGGCGGGAGTCCCAGTGTGTGGGCCCCTGTGCTGCACTCCCACAGGCACAATGGGCCGGGTCCCTCAGAAAGGGGCCTGGACAGCAAAGGAGCCCACCCATCCCAGTCTGGACACATCTGGCCCTCCAAGCCCAGTCCAAACCTGAGGCCCAGGGTGCCCTGGAGCCCAGCGTCGGCTCAAGGCCCAGCCGGTTCTGAGGCCCCCCGGCCTTCCCTCCCTGCCAGGTATGCCCGCCTGGGGCTGGGGCGCCTCGGGATGAGCCCAGACCTGCTCCTGGAGCCGGCGCGGCTGGCGGCCATGCTGGCCCAGCAGCAGCAGGTGGCAGCCTTCTTCAGCCTGGCCCTCCTGCTGGCTCCCCTGGCAGAGACCCTCATCCTGCTCGACCGGATGATCTACCTGCAGGAGCAAGGTGTGCCCCGGGCCGAGAGCGCGCCGTGTGGGGGGAGGAGCGCAGGGGCAGCCCCGTCCCTCACCTACTGGGGTCAGCCAGCCCTGTGGGGCTTTGGCACAGCTGCCCGCATCCGGATGGGTGTGGAGCGATGGCAACGGAAGAGCAGTGAGCCGCAGCCCAGGGCGGCCTCCCTCTGGGGTCTCCTCCCGCCTAAGAGGTAGCAGGCCCCCGATCACAGAGCCGTGAAGGCGGGCAGCTGTTAATGCAAGACCGAGGCCGTTACTCTACACGTGCTTGGAGGCACTCTTCTCGCTGCTTCACAGGCTCGGGGCCGTGCCTTGGCAAGAAGCTGCAGAGCAGATTCAGATGTGGTAGAGTCCTCCACTCCTGTGACTGTACTGAAAGCCGCGGGAGGGGGGAGTCTGAAACAAGCTTTTGACATGCGGGTCCCAACAACCAGCCCGTGGTGTACGTTCTGAGGTGGTACGGTCAGGGACTGCGCCCCATGTAAGCCCCGCATGTTTGGACTGTCTCTGGCTCTGTCCATGCAGGAGCTGCTTCTGAGTGCCTGGCGTTTTGTGGCTGCCGGCACCCCTGTAGGAGTTACTCCTCTGGTGCTGAGCCCTGCGCCAGGCTCTTCAGGGGCGGAACCCGGGGCCACCCACTCCCACCTGCTTCCTCCCGACAGGGTTCCAGTGCCAGCTCATCCCAGTGTTCGACCCCGCCTTCTCCCCCAGGAATCTTGTGCTGGTGGCGGCAAAGACGGAGCTGAGCTTCGCACTCTTGGGCCTGGCCACGAGAAACGAAGGGGGGGAGCTTTCCTGACGCCAGGGGAGTGCTGAGGCTGCCTGGGCGCCTCCGCAGCGTTTGGACCCAGGGAGGGGGCCGGAGGACAGCGGCGCACAGGGGCAAGGCGGTGGGAATTCGGACAGTTGGACTCTGTGGAGCGGCCGTTGCAGACATAACTGCTCCTCGAAAGGCCAGGGAGGCCGGGGGCAAGTCTGACCCTTGGGATGAACACTGTGTGTGGGTCTTGCAAAATCCTCCATAAATAAGCCCCACCCCTGCCAGTCTGGCTGCACCCCCAGCTTGGAGAAAGCGGCTGGAAGATGGGGTAGGGGAGAAACGTCACAGTGAGAAAGGTCCACTAACCACACGTGCTCCAGAGGGAGACTTGGGAGACCCTTTATAAAGCAGTTGCTCCAGCAGGAGCCCAGCTGAGGGCCGACTACGGAGCCTCGGAAGGGCAGAGTCTTCCATCAGCCGGGCAGCCAGACACGTGGACAGGTGAGAGCCGTTAATACCAGTAGGACTTCCTGAAGCGACGAGTCTCTACGATTCCCTTCAGCTCCATGATTTCCTCTTGGAACGTCTTCAAGGAGGGGACGTAGGTCTTCTCCAGGGCATCCTCCACTGATGTGTCCTTGGGGCCATCTTGGTTGGCATGGGGAGGGAGGCGAGGCAAATGGGGCAGGGGGGAGAACGAATTTGGTAAGCCAGAAGACAGTGTTTATGGTATGGAGCAGATTTTGGAAGCTTTCCCCCCATCGCTCTATTTTTAAGGTTCTAGTCCTCATGGTAGTAGAGGAGAGCTTGAAAACAGGGCACAGTCCAGGTGAAGCAACAGGCCCTCCCCCGCTGTCCATGATGCCCTTTCCCTGTCAGCAGCACGGCATGTGCTCCCTCCTTCCCCCACCAAAGAAAGAGCCGCTCACCTATCCACTGTTCTGGAATAATGCCATCCTCCCTCTGTTCAACTGGCTTAGGGATGATCCTGCCAGTCCTGAGGGAGACGCGCACTCGCTCGCCTTCTTCTGTGTAGCGCCACTCCACCTCTGTGGGCTGCCTAGGATGACACAAAGCAGGCAGCTAAAGGGCCGCGGCGTTTGATGCAGCCCCGGGGAAAGCCAAGAGGAAAGTTTTCCCAAGGGCTGCGAGGTTTAGTTAATCAGTTACAAAATCTTTTTATTGATTCAAGAGGTGTCCCTAATAACTTGGCCACACACACCCAGGGGGCAACAACAAAGAGAAATCCCAGAGGACAGAACCTACTCGAGACCAACGCGAAATGGAAGAGATCCACTTGCAACCCCTTGTGCTCCAGAAGTGAAAGATGCCACAATTATTTTTACTGTCGTCGTTCAATGTCTTGGGCATCTTTAGCGGTGGTCCCCAACAGAGCACATCCTGCTAGGAACATGCGGGGGTCTGGGCCACTTGGGTTCATTCCACCTGTCTCCTGTACCTATTTGGTCCTAGGGAAGAAGGCAAGATGGCTTCAGAAGCAAATGGGGCCCGTTTCCAAATCCTTGAGCCAGTCGCCCGATGGGTGGCACCCTCTCCTGTGGAGCACGTGGGGGGGGGGGCTGCCACCCGCTGCCGTGGGGCAGGGGAACCTTGTCCCCAACCAAGCAGAGGGCACTCCTCTCTTCTGCCGGACCTGTGTCTGTCGCATGCAAGTGCAGGCGGATCAATCGTCCAGCTTGGAGCCCGCTCAGCCGGTGCACAATGCCCCGTCTCTGAGCCGCGATGCCTGAGGGCTGCCCGCTTCCTCACCTGTCGGTCGGGTCAATCAGGGCCACCTGCCCCACCAGCAGTGGGGCTTCGCTGGCTACGTAGGTCCCATGGTAGTTGCTGGTTTTACCCACATAGCGGTAATGCTGCGGGAGAGAAGAGCACGGCTGAGCTGGGCCCCGCCGCAGTTCTCGCGTGCCCCAGGCGCCGGAGGGGCTTCCACAGGAAGCAAGGCCGCCCCAGCCAGCAGAAGCACGCCCAGGCCAACACTGCCCCCAGCGCCCCTCTACAACCTGGTGCCTGCCAGAGGTGTCTGACTACAACCCCCATCAGCCCCAACACAACTGGAGGGCACCAGGTTGGGGAAGGCTGCGAGGGAACACCTGCCTCCAACTGGGGCAGATTCAGCGTCAAATCTCCACTGGGCCATAAAGCCGCCTGGGCAACCCTGGCCTTCCCTTTCAGCCATGCGCCTGCCTCAGGCCTGCTCCGGAGGAAGGGCTGAGTCAAAAAATGCCAGCAGCAACTTTGTGAGCCAGGGCTCCGAGCATTTGCAGATTGCAGAGAAGCTGGGCTCTCTGAGGGTGGGGGAGGCTTTTCGCCAGGGGCCTCCCAGGCCTCCTTACGCACCCCTGGAGCCCTTGCTGCCTCCCATGGCCGTGCCCCTGCTCCGGCTGGCCCCAGGGCGAGAGCTGCAACCGTGGGCGCCGTTCTGACCTGGCAGGACCATCCTCCCACGCTCCAAGCAGGATGCTCCACACCCACAGACCCAGGGCAGCGCTTCCCCCGCCCCCTTACCATGTTCAGGCCCTCCAGGACGACCCAGTTCCGCTCCCTGATGACCTGAGCCACCAGCCCTTGTTTGCCAGTGTCTTTCCTCCCTGTTAGGATCTGGACCTGGAAGAAGAGACGGACGTCGTGCTAGCGACCCAGCCGGAGGGGGGACGGCCCTCCTCGTGCTTGCCAGCCCTGGCTGGTTGGACAAGCCACGGTCCCACGTTCCCACCTGCTGCTGCAAGGAGGTGCTTTGCTAGCTGCCTCTCCTGCACTCAAGGGGGTGGGCACCAATGAATGCAAGCAGAACAAAACATTCAACAAGCTAGCAGAAGCCCTGGAGAAAACAGTGCCATAAACGCTACCAGGTAGCGGCGCCTAAGCAGGCCTTCTCAGTGCCGGATTCCACCCTTTGGAACGCTCTCCCAGATGTGGTTCAAGAGGCAGAAGCAGTGGCCAGTCTTAAGCGCCTCTTCGAAATGCACCGATTCACATGGGCTCTCCCTGACCTACGACAAACTCTGCTACTGCCCTGTCTTATTGTTATGGCGCCATAATGATTTTAATGTTTTATTGTCTTGTCTTTATACTGTTGTATTTTAATGTGGGCTGCTTAGGGCTTTTAATATATCGAATGGTATGAAAGTATTGTAAATAAAAGTAAATGAAACTAGTCAGCTGACCCAACAGAAGAGATGCACCACCCTGGGAAGCCAAGAGAGAGGGGGAATTGCAGCTCAGAGCTGGGTGGAGCACTCCTTCCACTGCTGCGGGGCGACTGCAGTGAAGGCTCTGCTCTTCACCCACAGCTGGCGCTTGTAGCAGGACCTGAGAAGAGCGTGTGGGGAAGAGTGTGCTCCCTGAGCCCCGTGGTCTTCCTAAGCAAGGCCCAGCGCCTTGAATGGAATGCGGGAGGCTACTGGCAGCCAGTGCCAACACGACGGGAGGCCTGGATGTGTGTGCGCAGTCTCGCGTCATTCATAACGCGGGGGGCGTTCGGCCTTGGCAAAGCCTGCAGGTTGTCTTCAAGGGCAGCCCCACGTACGGCACGAGGCAGCAGCCAAGGCTTGGGGGTTGCGAAAGCGGGGGTAACCGTTGCTCCCTGTCCAAGGAGGCGGAGGCCAGCCTTCCCCACCTGGTGCCCTCCAGCGGTGTGGGGCTGCACGGCCGACGGAAGGCGCCCAGTTGGGGCAGCTGAAGGGCCAAGCCAGCACTACGTGCGCGGCTGACAGGCTGGGGCAGAGGGGCCTACCGTGTCGCCCTGGAAGACCTTCCAGTCCTCTGCGCGGATGGGCTCCACAGTCACCTTCTTGCGCCGGACGCCGGGCAAGTTCCTCATCTTGTCGGCCACGGAGCCGGGCCGGTTCATGCCGTGGCGGTAGCCCCGGGGCAGCGCGGCCTTCTCTGCCGCGGCGAGCAGGGCGGACAGCCGCATGGCTCCTGCGAGGGGCGGCCGGGAGCGGGTGGGCTCACTGCCGGGGCGCGCCGCCGCGGCAAAGCCCCGCCCCCGGGGCACTCCGGAGCGCGGCGCTCCGCGACGGCCGGCCTCGGGGCGCCGCGGCGGCTCCGGCGCAGGAGGCCCGCCGCCGGGCCGTCTCCCGCACACGGCCGCCTGCCTCGCGGGTCCGCCCTGCCGCCGGCGCGCGTGGGGCGGCAAGGCCCGTCCTCCCCGGGCTCCGCGGCCGGCGATCGGCGTCCTGCTCCGCTCCGCGCCGCTCCCCGCCGCGCCGCGCCGCTCCTCCCGCCGCCGAACGCTGCGCTCGCGGCCGGGCGTGACGCGAGCTGCGCGCGCCGGGCGCGCGGGGCGCGCCGGGATGCGTAGTGCCGGGGCGCCCGGCCGCGCTCGCGGCGGCGCGGGCCGTGGCCCGGGCGTCCGCCTCGCCGCCGGGGCTCTTGCTCTCCCGCGCGGGGGCGGGGAATCGGCGGGGAGCGCCCGGGCTCCCGCGAGGGGCGGGCGGCCCGGCGCCCGCCGGACTACAGCGCCCGTCAGCTCAGCGCAGCCCGCACGGCCGTGGGCGGCGCTGGGCTCGGCCACGCGTCGGCCCGCGCGCTCCTCCTCGCCGGGCGGGGGGAGGCGCGGCGGGCGCGAGGCGAGGCGAGCGAGGCGGGCAGGCGGGGGGGGCGCGCTGGCCGCTCCTGCCGCGGCCCCCGCGCTCCGCCGGGCAGCTCCGGCCGCCTCCCGGCGGAGGACGCGCGCGCCTTGGCGGAGCGCGGCCCGACACGAGCGGCTCCCCCGCGCCTGGGAGCAGGCCGGGCCCGCCGAGGGGTGCTTCGCGCCGGCGCCGGGCCCGCGCCCGTCCTCCCGCCCCGCAGCGCGGCACTGCCGCTGCTTTCCCCGCCTGGCCGCAGCCCCAGCCCGCCGCTGCCTCCCGCCGGGGCGCGGCCAGTCAGCCCCTCAGCCCGACGCCCTCGCCTGCGGCGCTCCGCCCGTCCCGCGCCCCGCTTGCTCGCGGGCCCCGGCGTGCTCGCGCCGCGTTTCGCTGCAGCGCGCGGCGTCGCCCCGCCGTGCCTTGCTCCTCGCGAGCGAGCTCCCCGTCCCCGGCGCGACCGCCCCGGGCTGCTCCCGAGCGGAGCGCCGCGGGGCTTCGCTTCTCGGCCGGGCCGGGCCGGGCCGGGGGAGCGGGCGAGGAGCGGCGCGAAAGAAGAGAGCCGCCGCCCGGCCTGTCGCGGCCTCCGCCGCAGGCCTTTATTTGCTCCGGCGCTTTCTGCCCTGCGGCTAGCGGGCGCCCTCCGCCGGGGCCGGCGCGCCGGGCCCCTCTTCCGGGGCTCCCGCGGCGGGCCCCGCCCTCTCGTCGTCCGGGTCCAGCTCCTGGGGAGGGGCGCGGAGGCCCAGCTTGGCCTCCACGCGCCAGAGCCTGCTCTTGACGGCCTGCAGGCGCTCGCTCATGGCCTGCAGGGATTGCAGGCACTCCTGGCAGCTGCGGACGTCCTTCTGGCCTGCAACAGAAGCCAGAATTCCACGGCAAGCGGCACTGGGCAGCCAGCAGCCGGGCCGGGGCGCGGCCAAGCAGCCAGCCGCCTGGGCGCAGAGGCCGCCGCGCGGGGTCATGGAATCGTAGACTAGTGGGGCCGGGAGGGGCCTCCGAGGCCCTCGAGTCCACCCCCCGCTCAGTGCGGGAATCCGAGTCACAGCATCCCGGGCGGGCGGAGAGGCGGCCATCCAGCCTCGTCTTGAGGCCTCCCGCGGGGGAGAGCCCCCGCCTCCCTAGGGTCATTCTGCATAATTCAGTCAGTGCTCCTTCCTCTTCTGCTTTTTGCTGCTTTGTGTGATTTTATTCTGGGTTTGTTAAACATGGGGCTGGTGGAGGGCGCCAAAGGCCCCAGCCCCAAGCAAACCTTATCCCCCATCCCCCTCTCTAGCTTCTGACTGAGGCTGGAGCAGGCTCTGTCCAAACCGCTTCCAAGCAGGGGTTTGCAGCCTTCCTAAGGGCTAGGAGCTCACTTCCATTTTAAAGGTGGGACCAGAGGCTCTTGCAAAGGGGAACTCCCTCCCAAAGGTTCTGTTCTGTGCCTTTCCTGTGCTCCTGAGCAGCCCCTCCAACATGACTAAGGTGTTGTCTAACGGGGGGGGGGGGGGAACGGGACACTTTCATACTTACGCTCCCGGCGGTGGTAAGACTGAAACTCCCTCACAGCCTCCAGCTCTTGAACAAGGGCTGTGATCTCTGGGCCAGGGACCAGCGGGGCAAGAGCAGGGAGGGCTTGTGGTTTGGCTGCCGGAGGGACGGCCTTGGAGGTGAGCAGGGCAGGGGGCACAAGAGCTGCGGCCAGGCTTCCTGGACTACCTGCAAGAGGGGAGCAGAAGTTGGACTTGGGAAACAGTGTTTGGTCCAGGGCCTGGCATCGCCCTCCTCTTTCTAGTTACCACTCTCAGCAGCTGTATCTGGCTGGGACTCAGCTGGAGACTGCGGCTGTGGTGGACACCCTGGGAAAAAACAAAACAGCAGGGAAAGGGACACGTCAGGCACACGGGCAGGGCCCCCAGCTTCTGCAAGCAGCACAGTGCCCGGCTCATTCTCTGCCAGGCATCTGGAAGGAGCCGCCCTCTACCCAGCCAAACCCTGGCTCATTCCCGACTGGCAGCCGCTCCCTGGCTCTGAGCTCCCTGACCCCAGAGACCCCTTTTTGGCAGGAGATGCCCAGGACCGACCCGGGAGCTTTGGGGCATGCAAAGCAGGCTGTCTGGCCTGCTGTCTCTGCCCCCTGCCCAGAACCGCCTTCTTCTTTGAGCTGGGGGGGGGGGCTGGTGGTCAGAGGGGGCCACATGGGTTCATTTGCAGTTCGGCTCCTGCAACAAGCCCTCCAGCCAGATGGAGGCACGCAGGCCTGCCTGGAAGCCACACCCAGAGCTGCTGATGGGAGCTGGGGCAGGCAGCTATGGCTCTCTGAGCCGGAGGCAACATCAGGCCACTGGAGGAGCCCCGGCCTCTGAGACAGCGGGCCAAAGCCGCCTGCCTGCTGCCACAGCCCATCTTGTCCCTGGATGGGCGCTCGATGGGCCCGTGGGATGATGGCCACGGGCTCCTCTCCTGGGAGCGCTGGCTGCATCACAGGCAGCATGGAGGGGGCCGGTGAGTCCTTCCTCCACTGGACGGACATGGGATGCCAAGGGAGTGCTGCCTTCTGCCCATCATCCACACGCCCCCCGCCCTTGACCAAGCCAGACATTTCCCCAGAGAGCAAAAGCCTGGGAATGGGGTTTAGTAGCCCTGAAAATCACACACCCTGCACCCCCACTCACCTTCTCCTACAGCTGCCTCTGCCTCCCCACCCTCCTCCTTCTCTGGTCCTCCTTGCTCTCCATTTTCTGATCGGCTGGAAGTAAGAGCACAAACATTTGTGGAATCAAATTGCCAGTGGCCAAAGACAGCTGTCAGACCTGTGGCTGTGGGTCAACTGGGAACATCACAGGGAGACTGGCTCAGTGCTTCTGCCTTGTACTCACACCCACACCAGCCTCCAGCCTTATCTGTCCAGCCTGCCTTCCCTCACTGTGTCTAAGATGTTCCACAGTTGGGGTTCCAGAGGGCCAAATAGTCACCTTGTGCCCTTCTCATAGCTGGTTCTGGAAAAGGAAAAGGAGGAGGGTCAGAGAAGCACTTTGAAAGCATGTTCGCTCTCACATAGGCTCCATGCTGCAAATCTCAAAGGGGGCATTCTGTTCGGGACATGAGGGACACAGAACCTCACTGCCAGCCAACCAGGGAGCCAAGCATCTGGCTGTGAAGTGGAGCAAGTCACATACACACTCGCACTCCCCCCACACACATACAGCACATAATGTTTGCCTCGATGCTACAGATCCCGGTCAAAGGCAGCATGTGCCCAGCGAGGTGCAAAGGGAACTACTTGCACACTGGCTGCATGGTGGGACAGACGCAAGCTGCTGATGTGAGAGGCTGTCTGGCTGGGAGTGAGCACGGTCGCTCTGCCCCAGGAGGTGCTGCAAGGAAGGGACATTAACCGAAGCTGCACTCAGGCTGCAGGAGGCCTCTGACGGCCATGGCTCTTCTCTCCCCCGGACAGACTTACCTGCGACAATGGCGACGGGTGCAAGACAACCAGCCCCTCATTGTGCAACTCAAGAGCCTCGGCCTCTGCTCACGACTGGAAGAATCCTCGCCAGTCTCCAGGGAACCAAGAGTGCTGGATTCCACCACCAGCTGTGAGGTCACCGTGGCCAGTCAGCGGCTAGCCATACAAGCTCCAGTGGGGATCCACACACGAAAGCGGGGAGGATGCCGCTGGAAAGAGGAGTACCCCAGGGCAGCAGATCCACACCTATTTCTTCCCCCGATACGCACACACCCAGCTCCCCCTCATTCCCTCTCCCCCCTCCTCTGCTTTCTGGGGGGATTCCAACTCGGACCTCGCACTGAAGCCCCTGATCTGGCTCTGTCGTGGGTTGTGGGGAGCCCTAATCCTCGAGAGCTACTGTGCCAGGGTTGGCTGACCCGCTCAGGGTGGGGTGTTACAAGTCGCAGTGCAACTGGGACTGCTAAGAGCTGCGCTCAGTCACTTTCTAAAGAGTCGCACGGGAAAGCGAGAGTGATCTATTCTAACCCTGCCTTCGCCAGGGAGGGTCAATCCCTATTAACGCGGGAGACGGCCTAGCCTATCGCAGAGCGAGCACGGGAGATCTCAAGGGAGCTTCGTCCCCTTCCTTGCCCCCCCCCCCCGCGCGAGTTTCAGATCCGCCGGCGAAGCCCCCCTTCGCCTTCTGTCTGCTGGAGACCCGGAAGGAGGAGGAGGAGCCGGTTCGCGGCCGCTGCCCGGGAGCGGCGGGGCGCGCGCGCTCCTGCTGCCGAGAGCGGCTTGCGCGGCGCGCGCTCGCGGCGTTCCAGGAGCCGCTCGTGCAGGGCAGGCAAGGGCGCCCGAGCGCTTCAGGGCAGGCGTGCAGCGGGCCGGACGCGTCGCGCCTGGCCCGCGTGACGGAAGGCCTGCCGCTGCGGACGTTCCCCACGACGCTGCACCGGGCCCGGAGCGCTCCGCCGCTTCTCAGCACGTCGCGATCTGCGGCGCGCAAACGTGAAGACGGGGTGTCTCCTAGGCCCAGGGAAACGCTGCCCCTGGTCATCAAGCCCCGTGAAGCCTGGGCGCGCGGCAGCCGGCCACCGCGCCTGGGCTTGCCTCTTCCCCCCACAGGGAGGAGCTGGCGTTTCACAGCAGCCGCAGCGGGGAGGCGGGCGCGCTCACCGTCCCACAAACGCTGCTTGTGCAGCTCGGCCCCAAGTATGTTTGCGCGGACGCCGCTCCCACTGACTTCTATGGCACTTGCTCCCAAGTAAGCCAAGAGAACAGCAGAAGGGCCCTGCTGGATCAGAGCAGGAGTCCAGCATTCCGTTCACACGGGGGCCAACCAGCTGTCGACCGGGAACCCGCGCGCAGGGCGTGAGCGCAACAGCACCCTCCCGCCCATGTTCCCCAGCAACTGGTGCACATAGGCTCACCGCCTCTGGTACTGGGGGTAGCACACAGCCATCAGGACTAGTAGCCATGGAGAGCCTCTTCCTCCAGGAATTTGTCCACCCCCCTTCTAAAGCCATCCAAATTGGCGGCCATCGCTGCATCCTGGGGTAGTGATAGGCACCAAATTGGCCCCACAGGATTTCAGCCTTAAAACCTATTCTATCTAGGGTGAAACCCTATGCATGTTTAGATAGAAAAAACTCTTACACCTCCCAGCTTTCCCCAGCCAACCATGCTGGGAATGCAGGGAGTTGTAGGATATTTCTTTCTGTCTAAACATGCTTAGGATTGCAGTCTTAAAAGTATTTTTATCCTACTCCTCAGCCAAAACGACTCCCAGGAGTGGCATACAAATAATCAAGTCCCTGCCTGCAGGCTTACAGTCTAAAAAGACACAACACGAAAGGAAAAACGGATGGGGAGGGAAGAGGAAAAAATGAAGTAGTCTTTCAGCAGGGCCCTGCTTCCCCCTCAGCTCAGCCTGCTGGAGTGGCTCTGTAATACTTTCACTTGGACAGAGACAAAGCCTGAAAAAGGCACCATCACAGGCAGAAGCTCAATAGGTGTAGCCCTGTCACAGCTTTTATTTCCATGATGGGGAGGCCCTATCTTCTTAATATCTTTTGTCATGAGGCTTTGAAGCCCTATACTATTTATTCTTTATATACTGCATTTCAAGTGGACCTCGCAAAGCGGGTTATATAAAATTATTAAAACAACTATCAACAAGTTATACAATAAAAGAATAAAAGACTGGCTGAGGGGATCAGGGCGGTGGTGAATGCCTCCCTTGAGGAGGAAGTGATGCCATCAGCCCTCAAGGAGGCAGTGATAAGGCTGCTCTTAAAGAAGCCCTCCTTGGATCAAGTTCTGAACAACTTTCGCCCAGTCTCAAATCTGCCATTTTGGGGCAAGGTGACTGAGCGGGTGGTGGCGATGCAGTTGAAGGCACACTTGGAAGAAACTGATTATCTAGACCCATTTCAGTCGGGCTTCAGGCTTGGGCATGGGACAGAAATGGCCTTGGTCGCCTTGGTAGATGATATGAGGAGGGCTCTGGATAGGGGTGAATGCTCCTTCCTTGTTCTCCTTGACCGCTCAGCTGCTTTGATACCGTTGACCACGGTATCCTCCCGGACTGCCTGGAGGGGTTGGGCATTGGCGACACTGTATTGCGGTGGTTCCGGTCCTTCTTCTCCGGCAGGTACCAGAGGGTAGCACTGGGAGAGGAGGTTTCGGACCCGTGGCCACTCGTGGGGTGCCACAGGGTTCCATCCTCTCCCTGATGCTATTTAACATCTATGTGAAGCTGCTGGGGGCTATCATCAGGAGGTTTGGGGTGCGGTGTCATCAATATGCAGATGACACACAGCTCTACCTCTCATTCAAATCTTCACCAAGGTTGGCCGTAGAATCCCTGTCCAAATGTCTGGAGACGGTGAGTGGCTGGATGGGGAGGAATAAGCTGAAGCTGAACCCTGACAAGACCGAGGTACTTTTGGTGGGAGACAAGAGGAGGCTGGGGGATGTTGACCTGGTGTTGAATGGGGTACGGCTACCCTTGAAAGGCCAGGTCCGCAGCCTGGGGGTCATTTTGGACTCCCAGCTGTCCATGGAGGCTCAGGTGTCAGCTGTGAGCCGGGCTGCGCTGTATCAACTCCATCTGATACAGCAGCTGCGCCCCTTCCTTCCGACCATCTGCTCCCATCAGTAGTACATGCCCTGGTCTCCTCTCGTCTAGACTACTGTAATGCGCTCTACGTGGGGTTACCCTTGAAGACGGTTCGGAAGCTGCAGCTGGTGCAGAATGCGGCAGCTCGCCTGATTACAGGCAGCCGCCGGCGAGATCACATCACTCCAGTGTGAAGGAGTTGCACTGGTTACCAGGTGTTTTCCAGGCCAAATTCAAAGTGTTGGTTTTGACCTTTAAAACCCTATATGGTTCCGGCCCAGCCTATCTTAAGGAGCGCCTCCAGCAACACCAGACAGGCCGCTCAACAAGATCAGCCTCGGATGGCCTTCTCTCTGTCCCATCAGCCAGGACAGCTAGACTGGTGGTGATGAGGGAGAGGGCCTTTTCTGTGGTGGCCCCCACTCTGTGGAACTCCCTCCCTAGGGAACTCCGCCATGCCCCCTCTTTAATGAGCTTCTGTCGTGCATTAAAAACGTGGCTGTTCAGGCAGGCATTTGGGGTGGGTTAGGGTATTTTAGAAAATGTTTTTACTGTAGAATTTTATTGTTTAAACTGTTTTATTGTACGCTGTACATCGCCCAGAGTGGCTGGGTGACCAGCCAGATAGGTGATTAATAAATTTAATAATAAATAAAATAAATAAATAAGCAAACACTCAACGTCCACAAAGGTAGCTGTGTAAGACTATTGTATCAAAAGTCTGCCAGCAATGCCCTTGTGCATTCTACCTGAGGCAAACAGGCCTGTCTTTATGGCAAAGGGTAAATGGACCCAAATCTGACCTCAGAAATGGCAGTATTCATAACCCAGAGAGAGAACTTTTCAGCCTGCCAGGATACTATGTCACTGACCTTAAAGTAGCCATTGTCAACCAAAGGAACTTCAAAGGGAGATTAGACTGAGAGACTGCAGAGTTAGAATTCAGCAACAGGTTCAATCCTATCAGTGGTTTGAATGGGGATAAAGGAATTTTATCACCCTCTGTGCATTAATTGGCTTACCTAGTGCCAGGTTGTTTGTGCTCTCAACAGAAACAGTTCGTGAATGGCTACTGTTAATAATGTGATTGTCACTGTTTGTACTTTCTGTATTTAATTTCCATCTGACCTCACGGTTTACAATCCCCCCCACCCCCACCAGTCATGTGTAGTGTATACATCTCTGAAACTCTCCATAACACTCCATGTATCTGATGGTGTGGGTCCACGAAAGCTTATGCCAAAACAAACAACTGTTTTTCCAGAAGAAGCTGCTCCTGTTTCATCTCCCTTCCTCTTATGGGGAAGTGGTTCTTCAGAAGCCCCTGTGGTGGCAGTTGGGGGAGAGAGGACCACCAGTACATCCTTCCCCATCATACCTGCCCCACCACCAAAAAAGTTGTTCTTAGCCCCATGGAGCTTGCTTTTGGGGGGAGAGGGCACGACACTTGCAAAGCACTACAACTAAAAGGAGCCTTTAAACTCTCTCTCTCTTTCTCTCTCTCTCTCTCTCTCTCTATATATATATATATAACCAAAATGGAACAGAAGGAGAGAGAGATGATAAATGGCAGATTAAAGGAATACATAAAACAGCATCTAAAAGCCCTTGCTGAATAAAAAGTCTTGGCCTGGCACTGAAAAAGACACAAAAAGGCTCAGGGCCAGGCAAGTGCCTCTCTCAGGGAATCATTGAGAGTCAGTGTGGTGTAGTGGTTAGAGTGTTGGACTGGGACTTGGGAGATCTGGGTTCTAGTCCCCACTTGGCCGTGAAGCTCACTGGGTGACTTTGGGCCAGTCACTGGCTCTCAGACTAACCTGCCTCACAGGGTTGCAGTGAGGATAAAATGGAGAGGAGGAGGATCATGTAAACCACCTTGCAAGAGAAAAAAGTGGGATATAACTATGATAATAAATTATTGCAGTCAGGGCACCACAGGTGGAAAGACCCTGTTGTGGGTCCTCAGCTGCCTAACCAGGGGAGGAGGAAATGTTCCCGAAGAAGGGCTTCTGAGAAGAACCTTCATAGTGCCAGGCAGGCTCACATGGGAGGAGGCAGACCTTAAGGGAGAGCAAGTTTGCATTGGGAATAGTTGGGCAGTATAATATGCTGATAATGGCAGCATCCTGTCAGGTGTAGAAGCCTTGCAAAAGATTGCAAAAGCCTTGCAAAAGATCTTCCTTATCACCCGGGGAAGAACTGTATCCCTTGCAAGTTAGAAACCGGTGGAGAACAAAGATTGGGCCAGATGCTTGTGCATTTCAGAGATTCTATCAGAGACAGAACTTCAAAGCTACTTTGCCCAGTTTTGATTTGTTAGACATTTCTAAAGAGCTCAGAACTCTGCAGAAAATAATGCAATTCGAAGTTATCTGCAGAGCCTGTTGGATGCCTCAGCAACTTGCAAGCAGCAAACCAATTTACTTTTAGGTGCGGTGGAGATACAACACATCAGCCATTATCATGATTATGATAATTATTGTAAGGCAGCTTGTGAACATTTGTTGCTTTTTTGAAAAATATCCAAAAATGTTGCAATTAAAAAAAAAAATACAATGCAAACATGGATTATGTCCACGTTTGTTCTGCCTGCTCAGTTGGCCCTCTTGAGTTAATTGTGCCCTAAGAGCCCGGAAGGGGAGTCTGCAGCACCACAACTCCCATCGGCCATTGTCATGGGCCATGCCAGCTGCGGCTGATGAGAGCTGGAGTCCAACAATGCCTGGAAGGCCACATCTTGCCCGCCCATCCCTTCCTCCCTCCCTGGCTACGACCGACGGGGCAGGGCAGGGCAGGGGAGATGGAGGCTCACGTTCCCACTGAGCCCCCGGGATTAACCTTGGGCCGCTCCGTCTCTCTCTCTCTCCCCCCCCCCTCTGCCTGGCCTACCTCGCAGGGTCGTTGTGAGAATAAAGGGGGAAAGTGGGGAGGAAGCATAATAAGCAATATATACATTGGAGTAAAACTTTAAGCAAAAACTTGCGGGGATTTGCCCTTAATGCCCAAAGTGAAGTGCTGCGTTTCACAACTAAATCATGAAAATGATCACTCGAGCAACAACAGTCTCGTTGCGAGCGCATGCCTGCGCCCTCCAACGGAAGGGTTAACGGGCGGACAGGGGCGAGAGGAGGAGAGCGCGCGGCTTCCTTCTTCCTTTCCTCTTCCGGTTTTTCCCGTCCTCGTCCGGAAGTGACGCCAAGCGTAGCGCGCCAGCCGAAGCTCGGCTTGCGCCTGCGCCGTCTCTATAGTGCGCGCGCGTCCGAGGCCTGGGGGCCTCGTTTCCCCTCCCGGAAGTGACGCAGCCCCCTCCCGTCTTCCCCCCCTCTCCTGGCCAGGCCGATACCGCTAGGCCGCTGGCGACGGACAGGCGGGGGAGGGGCAGACATTCTTCCGGAAGTGACGCGACTTCCGTGAGTCCCCGCGTGACTGAAATGCGCCCCTCCTCCTGCTTCTGCCGGAAGTGACGCGCGCGAGGGCCAGTGGGCGACCGACGAGGCGTTTCCGTTTCCGGTGGCTGGAGCGGGGGGTGGGCGAAGGGGCTGAGGGGAGGAAAGCGAGAGAGCGAAAGAGAGCGGGGAAGGCGCGGGGAAGGGACAGCCGCCGCCCGCGCCCAGCAGGCCGGAGGGACGGAGGGACGGACGGACCCCGCCAGCCGGCCAGCCAGCCGCTGCGGCTCAGGTGAGGTGAGGCGAGGCGAGGCCGAGGCCGGGGCCGGGGCGGCGGTGCGCGTCTGTCGGTCCGTTCCTGAGCGGGGGTCTGCTGGGCCAGGCCGCAGGCCTGCGGAGGAGGGGGGGCTGCGCGGGGCGAGCCACCAGGCGCCCCCGCCCCGCGCCTTCTGCCCACGGCAGCTCCAGCCCCCGTCATCTCCGGCCATTGGCCGCGATGGGCGTTGAAGCCCCGCAGCACCTGGAGGGCTCCGGGGTGGGGTGGGGTGGGGTGGGGTGGGGAAGGCTGTTAAGGGGAGCCAGGGCCTCCGTGGGAGGGCAGAGGATGAGGTCACGGGGCTCTGAAGTTACCAGAGCCCTCCGTGTGAGGGGCTGACATGGGAGGGAGCAGGGGCTTAGGCGACCTGGTGCCCTCCATCTGGGGCTGGACCCCAGCCCCCATCATCCCCAAGTATTGGCCACACTGGCTGAGGCTGGTGGAAGTTGGAGTCCCGCAACACCTGCAGGACACCAGGTTGCCCCTTGCCCAGGTATCCTGCGGGGGGGGGGGATGAAGGAGGGAGGGGTATTGCATGTTTGTGTGGAGAAGGCTCACCGTGGCTGCTGCCCTCAATGGCCACATGCCCCCTCCAGAGCAGGTCTGTCCATGCCTATTGTAGGAGAGCGCCATTGCCCTCATGCCCTCCTTGTGGCTTCCCAGTGGGGCATCTGGTTGGCCTCTCAGATCCTGACAGCTGGACTGGGTGGCCCCCTTTCGGCCTGATCTAGCCTCGGGGCTCTTTAGATGCCCATATGCTTCTGTCTGCATATCTTGTGTGTGTGGAAAATATTTATATCCTGCCTCCAAGGCAGCTGATGCCAAGTAAAAATTAACAATAAGCATAAAATTATTTTTTAAAGGCAGTGCTGGCTTACAAATGTCTGGGGGGGGGGAGGAAGATGGTGGGAGATGTCCGTTCCTCTGACCTTGGATGTTTGACTCTGTGTTGCTTAGCAAGCTGTAACCCTCCTCTCAATAATTCCCTAAGGTCAGTCAGTGTTATTATCCCTTGTATTGCAGGGGAGGACTGAGGCTGGGGTGGTGGTTGTTGCTACATGGAGGAGGAACATCATCAGCGCAGCATATTGCTTGCTTAGAGAATTACTTTTCATAAGTTCCTGGAGGAGGAGAGATCTGTCAGTGGCAAGCAGGGAGGGAGGAGCAGTTGCCCTCATGTTCTACTGGTGGGCTTCCCACTGGAGAATCTGGCCAGCAGCGGTGAGAAACAGGGTGTTGGATTAGATACACCTTTGACTTGATCTAGCAGGGCTCTTCTTAGGAGCTGGAAGGAGGCTAGCCTGCCATTGCACACACACCCCCCCCACACTTCTTGGCTTTTCTAGGCAGGAAGGGGTTGAGCAATATAACAGGAGTAGTTAATGATGGTCATAGATTGGACAGTTTGAGGTGCTGTCACAAAGCTCACTGGGCCACCTCAGTGAGCTGGTTACCAACTCTCTGCCTCTGTTTCTTCACGTGGTTGTTGGGAGGGTATGATATGGGGTAAATGAATCAGGGATGCCATCTTGAGTTCTCTTGAGGATAATTGGGTAAAAATATGATAAATTAATGGAAGGAAATGCCTGAGGTTGAGTCTGATTGCTGGGGAGAGGGAGGGATGTTTGCGTGAGAGAGAGAGACGGACACTGTTGGTGATAAACTGTTGACAACCATTCCTGGTGGTCAGTCTGAAGTCTCTCCCATGTAGATCCCCCTCATATGTCGTCCCCCCCACACACACACATTCTTCTTCCAAAGAGCTCTGGGTGTGGCATATGTGGATGTTTCTCCCCCACCCCCACGTTTTTATGAACCACCCTGTGCGGTAGGTTAGGCTGAGAAGCAGCAGCTAGCCTGAGGCTGCCCAGTCAACATCATGGGAGGGTGGAGATTTGAACCCAGGCCTGAATCTAGGGCTGCATTGCCTTTGAGGTGCTGGTTCTCATGAGCAAGCCCTGGAGAGGTTTGATCTTGATCTTTTGTGGTGGAGCTGCTCTTGGGGGTGCTCCCCTCACCCCGGGTAAGGGCTGGCTCTTGTTGTTAAGAACAAAGCTGCCTTCCTTTCAGTGCCGGCAGGCAAAGAGTGTGCTCAGCAGGGAGTTGGGCTGTCTCAAGAGGGAGTGTCTGGTGCTCTGCGGAAAGGCTGTGGAGCATTGTGAGTGCCGGGCCAGGTAATCCCTTTATTGCCCCCTTATCAATTGCCTTCGCAGCAGGGCAGAGGAGTGGTAGAGGAATCTGCAGATTGACTCCTGATTGTTGGGCTCTGGGGGTTTCTCTTGGCTTAAAATAGTCTCCTGGTGACTTCACTGTTTAAACACGGGTGTGGTGGAGGGGAAGGAAACCAGCAAGAAAACTCTCTCTGCCTTTCACACACTGGAGGACTGGCTCACAAATAGGAGGCATCGGGAACTCAGCTAGACAGCTGGCTTTCCAGAGACAGGTGGGCTGTCCCAGGCAGACAGGATCGCGTGTGCTGATAAGGGTTATGTCACAGCACGCCCTCAGACTCTTGCCGCTCCAGCAGTGCTGCTGGAAATGTTTTTCTTGATACCAGCTGCTCTGAGTCCAGCATGCTCTCCCCTTTCCCCTTGTTCTGTAGCAGCTTTGCCACTTCAGAGCAGAGCTGCACAGAGGAAGCTTTGGGGGCACGAATCTGGAAGTGGCTTTCCTTCCAGCCTCCTTTGAGCCGAGCTGAAGTGCCTCCGTCCCAGCTGTCCCCTTGGCTGCTGTGGAAACAGTCTGTGGCACTTCTGCAGCCGGGACTCCTGTTGGTTCCTCTGGTGTGGTTCATAGAAGATATGGTGACCAGGGATTAAACTTCCTCCTCCTGCCACATGTGGGCCAAATGACAAATGCTGGAGCACTTGGAAAAGTTTGCTTGCAGGCATGATGTCATTAGGAGGATCACGTGCATTTTACTCCTAGAAACTCCATCAGAACATGAAAGGCAATGCTTCTGTGTGCTGTGCACAATGTTGGTTCCATCACTATGAAATAATCATAATCAGATGTTCTTTCTTCTTCAAGGGGAAATTGGGGTTGATTCTCTGCCCTGCCCCTCAATTGCTGGGCTAGCAGGCAAGGCCAATCCCCTGTCACCTAAGGGAGCTCTCCCAACCCACAACCAGAAGGATCCTTCTCCCCTCCCTCACTCCCCCCCCCCTTTGGTCAGACCTGGCAATCTTCTTGGCATGGAGTTTGATAGTGTCGAAGATAAAAATGAATATGAAATGGCATGCTTACAATATGTGGTTACAGGCTGGGTGGTGCTTTTGATAAAGTGGTGAAGCCCTGGCTATGGACTTCAGGGGGAGTCACGGGAGATATGGCTTCTTTAGGTAAAGGAGGGTGAGCGACCGGAATACCATCTGCATTCATTGTATGTTGACGTGTAATTGTGGCTCCTCTTCTCTTATTTCCCCCCACTAACGGAACATCCAGCAGGAGCAGGAAAATGAAGGCAGGCTGCCCCATCGTGGAGAAACCTGAAGGAGGAGGAGGTAAGGGAGCGTCCTCTGCAGCCAGACCCTCCAGCTTGGCATTTGGGAAGCTAGAGGTCGTTTTCTTCCTTGTGTGAGAATAAGCCTTTACATGTGCATGGTCGACCCTCCTCTCGTTCCTTGTCGTTACCTTGGCAGATCTGTTTGCTCCAGCACTGATTCAGACAGTAGTCCTGTCCCTTGCTGAGAGTCCTTCTCCAGACAGGGCTGTCAACCAGTAAGGTTGGAAAAACATTTCAGAGTTGCCCTGACGGTGTAGTGGTAACCACACCGGTCCACCAGTCTTAAGATTCCTTGGAGCGATTCTTAATGTCAAGGAAGCCAAAATGCACAGGAGGCCAGAACTGGCAGATGCCTGGTTCCCACAGGGTCTCTAGAGCTGTGTGTGAGGCAGGGAAGATGGCCTCATGGGAGGAGAAGGGCGGTAAGAGAAGGGGGAGCTGCAAGCCTCCTAGCGAGGGGAGTGGGAGATTGGGGGAATGCGTTCCAAAGGCTCCTCTGATTTCTCTCCCTGTGGGAATGCACCCACGTGGGAATGCAGTCTGTCATTTTTCTTACTTTATCATCTTTTCATTTATCTTCGCCACACCCCTGTGGGGTGGTTTGGGCTTCTTGGCTAAGCAGTGGTTTTACATCCAGACACCCCACCTTCAAACCCAGCACCCAATTGACTCTGCAGCCATTGGCCTGGCACTCCGGGGTAATTTTCCATGGCTGAAGATGAATGGGTGCCAGGCCAGGTTATTTGCGTGGCTGTTGCTAAGAGGGATTCCACAAGTTCTTATTTATGAACTTGAATTGCTTTTCCATTAAAAGCAACTTAGAAAAGAGTTATCAGAGGAGGAGTGGGGCTGGGTGACCTGGGGCTTCTGCCACATGGAGACCAGCTGGCTTATCAGCGTGGAGGGCTCTGTTCAACAGAAGCGGGGTTCTAGGCTTGGGCTCTGCTCCTCATGGCTCCCTCTGTGGCCTTTGGCTCTTTAGGCTATCACTTCCCGGACTGGGCCTACAAGACCGAATCCAGCCCGGGCTCCCGCCAGATCCAGCTCTGGCACTTCATTCTGGAGCTGCTGCAGAAGGAGGAATTCCGGCACGTCATCGCCTGGCAGCAGGGCGAGTACGGGGAGTTCGTCATCAAGGACCCCGACGAGGTGGCTCGGCTGTGGGGCAGGAGGAAATGCAAGCCTCAGATGAACTACGACAAGCTGAGCCGGGCCCTCAGGTCAGGAGGGCTCGGGGGTTGGATGAACTGACTGACTTGCAGATTGGAAGTAACCTCCGGGATTAGGCAGATGCCCCACATCCAGAGGAGCCTGTGCCTTGTCCATTGGCAAAGCCATTGTTCCAGTAAGATCTTAATAGGCAGTGGAGAAAAGCCCCTCTCCCTGGATGGTGAGGCAGAAGCCAGCTGCCTGTACGTTGACCCAGCAGTTCTGTTTTCTGTGGCTTGCCAAATTCCACAGTCTGACCTACGTCGGCTGCAGTCCTGTGCAGAAATACCTGACAGTGAACCCCATGGAACACCCTGGGACTGATGTCTGAGTAATCATGCACAGAGGGTCGCACTGTCAGCCTTCTAGGAGGTCTCATTCTGCTCGCTCTCCCATAGCCCTCTTCTGAAAGAACAGTCAGTTTTGTTCACTTCTGGGTTGTAAGGCAGAAAATGCTAATGCTGATGAAAGGTGGTGGGACAGAATGAGGCCCAACAACCAACTGGCTTTCTGTCACTTAATTCTTTGATCATCAGAGCAGTGTTAAGAATAATAATGATAGCGCTGGTTAGCATTCACCGATATCTCGGTCTCCAAGCTGGAAGGCCATGAGGGTCTCAATCGTGGCTTATTCAGCCTTGTAAGCTCCTTGGAGGATGTTCATCCTCCCCATCCCCCAGCTAGACAGCCCTGCACCGCTAGCCATGGATTCTCTCTGGGTTTGAAAGGACTGACACAGCCAAGGCCATGCTGCAGTGGGGGTGGCTGGCTCAGACTCAGCCACATGCGCCCAGGCCACAATCCATCAAGGCGTGTGGCCCAAGGTCGGCCCAGGGCCCTGGCCAATTCATCTTGTGGCTGGGCTGGGCTGCCACTGCCAGGAACCAGCTGTTCTCCATGGCAGGGCCGCCAGCACCCCTGGCCTGTCTTCCTTGGGCCCCCTCGCCGTGGCTGCACTCGCCATTCTGACATAGCAGCTGGAACTCGGCCGGCGCCAACCTGAGTGAGGGCACAGGCGGCACGGTCCGGGACGCGATCCCTTGGCTTTTGTTCCTGGGAAGCTGTGGCTTGGTGAGCACGCCTGGCTGCCGTGTGCCCTCTGATCCCCTCTGGTAGCGCAGGCTAAAATAAACAAGGAAGCACAGGCAGCGTTTGCATAATGGAGCAGGAAGGCAGTCGCCCATTGAAGAATGCCAGCACCGTCATTGATTGACGGAGGGAGCCAAGTCCTTCCCTGGGATCCCTCCAGTATGCTGAAATGGCACAGAGGAGAGAAACCAGTAGAGCTGGCTTGGCTGGCTGACGGGGTGGAGGTGCAGGGAGGGAGCGGCTTCGGCCTTCCTCCCAGCTGCTCTCCCTCTCCTCTAGGCAGCTGCCCCAGGTCCTGCGCCCTCAGCCAGGTTGGCGTTTTATTTCTTGGAAGGGGGCGTGTTCACTTGCGTGTTTTTTTTTGGCAGGTATTACTATAACAAGCGCATCCTCCACAAGACGAAAGGGAAACGGTTCACCTACAAGTTCAACTTCAATAAGCTGGTGATGCCCAATTACCCCTTCATTAACATCCGGCCCACGGGTGAGCAGGAAACGTGTGCTTGTCTCTTCCGATTGCTGTGGTGGTGTGTTGGGGGAACTGGTTTGGTGTGAGCTGCTTTAGGTGCAGCCAAGGGGGCTGTGCATGCTCAGGGGGGTGCTGGTGGGTTGACTTCTTTTTGTTGGATAGCAGCAACATCCAAGTGCCATCGCACAGACATCCATAGAAATGACCCACTCTTCTGGAAATTATTTGCCCGCGTGGCACTGGTGCTGCTGGTCTTTGACGAGTGCTGGTCCAACACCCTCTTTGGATCCGAACTTGTGTTCAGATTTCAGCGCGCGAAATGTTGGTGGATCCTTCTCCTTAGAAACACTGGCAGCTCCTTCCCCTGAATCCGTCTCAGTATTGTTGACCCTGACTGCTTGTGGCTCTCCAGGGCAGCGGTGGCCAACTTGAAGCCTTCCAGATGTTTCGGCCAACAGTTTTTATCAGTCGTAGCCAGTGGTGAGGGATGATGGGAGTTGTAGACCAAAACATTTGGAGGGCCCCAGGTTGCCTACCCCTGCTGTAGGTTCCGGTGGTCTTTTCAGCCCTACCTGGAGATGCTCTGGATTGAAACTGGGAACTTTTGCATGGCAAGCAAGTGCTCTGCCTCTGAGCTTCACTCCTTCCTCTTCAGGTGGCTCCGTGCTCACCTGGGGTGACAGCTGGGATTCCTGTCTTGGCCACCTGCAGTCTTTGGCTTAAGTTGGATGTGTTGCCTCCTGTGATCGGAGGCCTTTACCGAGCTGGCAGAGCCCTGTGTGTACATGTTGCAGGCCCTTGGGTTTTCTGGCTTTCTGTAAATGTGGCCTTCCTTGTTTTAAGGGACCTGGAGGTTACTGGAATGGATCCACATTGCTTCCCTATTTATCAGGCTCTTCCCGGCTTAATGCAGCTTGAGAAAAGCTCAACCTCACAGTGAAGCTAGTTCTTCCGCGGTCAGCAGCTGCTTCTGCAGTGCCCACATATATCCCTGAGCAGCCCACAAAGCACTTGAAGGGAGCGCTTCCCAAAGATGACAGGCTTCTGTTCAGTCCTGAAGCTGAGCCCAGGTGCTTTGGAACTGAGCAGGCAATTCATTTGGCTTGAGCCTCAGGATGGGGTTCAGGTATGGATTAGTTGACAGAGATGTAGCATTTCCAGAAATCTTGAAGCCAAGGAGGGTAAAGTGTGTATTTCTTGGGGGGGGGGGATGAAATATAGGTAGTACTTAGCATATAAAAATGTAATTGGCATGTTTATAAAATTTGCAGAGCAATTGTATGTATATACATAAGACCTGCTCTGTTTACTGGAGTTTACTCCTGAGTAGGTGTGCACAGGATGACATGCTGAAGCATATAAATGCCTTTCATTGCAATCCTAGAGATGTCCATTCAGAAGTAAGCCCCTTGAGTTCAGTGGGACTTACTCCCAGGTAAGCATGTATCAGAGTGCATGCTGTGTTTTGTACAAGCCAAAGGACAGCAGGTGCAGGATACTTGCTTCTGGGATCACCAAACTAGATCAAAGATTGCCAGAAGAAGGCAAGCAGCTGTCCACGAGCAGTGAGGGCCCTGGGTGCTCCTCACCTGAAGTGCATTGTGGGCCTGAGGGTGGTGTGATGCAGGACTTCACCTTCTCTATATTGTGGAGCAGGGACAGACCCTGGACACCTTTCTTGGCACCCACCAAGGCAATCTCTCCCAGTTTCTTTTTTTAGATTAAATTTTTAAATTTTCTCACTGGCAGCTGGGATTGCTTTGGAAGAGGTTTCTGTTGGTGCTGAAAGCTCTGGGTTCAAAGGAGGCATCTAGGGTGTTGGGGCTCAGACCCCCCACTGCTGCCTTGTAGTGGTGTTTGGGGCAGGCTGCTCATCTTTTGCCACCACTCTCATGGGTGGTGGGCAGGACAGTTTCTTAAATTACCAGATGTGCCCACAGCCCAAAAAACGTTGCCTGCCCCTGCTGTAAATTTTCTCACATACAAATCTTCATACCCCACATTTTGAGTGGGCAAAGCCCTTGTCCAAAAGAAAAAGTATTTCATAGCAATTTTTTTCAGTGCTCCCCAAATTTTCAGTTCTTCCACTGGAAAAATTTAAAACCTTGGGAGCACCCATGTGCCCACACCATTTTAAGAACTTTTTATCTTCTCAACTCAAAGCAGCTTACTGGGTTTTTTGTTTAACCTCTATATCATATTGAAAAAACAGTAAAGAATCCAAAAACCAAACCTTAATGCAGCAGAGAATAAATAATAAACAGCAGCCTAAAAAGAGGAGTGCCTTTCAGTCTGGTCTCCCCTGAACGTGTGATGAGGTTGCCAGAAGGCAAGGAGGGCTTCCCAGGGGAGGGAGTCCCTCAGTGCTGGTGCAACAATGGAGAAGGCCCCTGCCAGACCTCAGCTGGCAAGGAAACCCAGAGCAGATCTCTGATGCTGAACCGAGCATGCCAGCCAGAGTGTGTGGAAGAAGGTGTCCCTCCAGGCCCCCTGGGGCCGCACCCGTTGGGCCTTGAAAGGTATGGGCCTACCTGTTGAGTTGAGCCTGCAACCAGCTCTCCTGGATTGGAATCATATGCTCCAGCTTTCCCCAACCAGGTTCCCTCCACATGTTTTGAACTACATCTCCAGCTTTCCTGAGCATTTGCCATGCTGGCTGGGGCTAATGGGAGTTGAAGTCCAAGACAACTGGGGGCACCTAGCTGGGGAAGGCTGCTCCCTTCGGTGGGATCATTCTGAGGTGAGCAGATGAAGGGAGGAGCCTTTGCCTGCTGCAGGGGCCTCCACCCAACTAACGGGATCATCCCACCCTGCTCAATTGAGACTCGGAGTGCAATCCTGTGGTCCCTGGGCAAATGTCCCAGGGACCATAGGTTGGCTCAGGAAACCCCTCCAAAGGTGGAGACCGCACTTCAACCTCGGAAGGGGGAGTTGGAGACCCAGCCCCAGACCCCTCCTCCTCCTCGCAGGCTGCACAAAAGGAACTGTGCCGGCTGCCTCTCTGAGCTCAGAAAGGCGACCTTGGAGGAGGGGGAAAGGGGATGTTCCAGTGGGCGGTGAGGGGAGAAGACTGGAGAGACCAGGATATGAGCTATCCTGAGCCTCTGCCTCAGGAAGCCTCCTTCCCTCCCCCTTTGAAGCGCCATTGCTAGACAAGCTGAAAAGCCCATCTGCCAAAAATGTAGGAGATTGGAGGGTGGGGAGGCAAAGGTCACCTGCCCTGCCGGCTTCAGCCTGCCAGGGCACAGGCATCTCAGAAGGGGCTCATGAGCGGTGAGGGCGCGCTTCATAGGATTGTGCCCTCAGTTGCTCAAGTCACATTTTGTTAACCGCTTCTCTTCGTTGCAGAATACTTTCAATACTTGGCCATTATTTGACCAAGGCATGATCTTAGCAGCTCCAAGTGCAGCAAAAAAATAGATCATCCAGCATCTTAAAAAGAAAAAGCTTCGCCCTGGAGTATGAACTGGTAGCCGCTCCAGGCCTGGATCTAGGGCAGAGGAGCGCTGGTCTTCTTGCGTCGTGCTTTGGGCTGTGCAGGGAGAGGTGGGGACGAACCTCCAGAATGTCATTGGAGCCCAGCCTGCCTGAGGCCAGGAATGACGAGGGACACACCCTCCGTTGCCCAGCAGTGTCAGCCTCGCGGCAGCTTCTTCCTTTATGCAAAGGCATTCCCGGGGAGAAGACCGTCCTGAGCTTCCAGGAGCCATCTTGCTGCTGCGGCTCCTGATCTGTGCGAAGCATTAATAAAAAACAAGATTCCAAATGCCTAACGCTCCCGGAGCACGACTGAAAATCTGGGCCGGTGTGCTGGGGAGGGTGGCCCTGTCAGCTGAGCTGTGTCCAGCCATCAGCTACTGAACAGCTTGGCTGCAGAGGAGTTAAGGACTGCGTGGTTCTGCTCTCCCCTTGAGGGAGTTGTGGGAGGCGCTGCTCTGAGTCCTGCCGCCCTCTGACCTATGGCTGGTGGGCCTGGATGACAGGGCCTTCTCTGCTGTGGTGCCCAGACAGGTGTTCGATCTCTCCCTTCCCTGCTCCTTTTTCAGAAAACTAAGCCCCTATTGTTCCCATGACTGAACTTGTTCCCCCTGATTTGAAGGGTTTGTTTGCTTTTTTTGCTCTGCCCTATAGTGTTGTTTGGGTTTGTTACTCAAATTATTAGTTGTGTATGCCGGTTCTTATTGTGCATGAATGGGGTGAGGGTGGCAGCTTATACGTTCAATCTAAATTGCAATGGGCCAGCTGCAGCATGCAGAAGCCCTGGGCTAAAGTCCAGGTGGCTGAATGCAGAGGAAAGCCAGGCTCCTGCAGTGCTGAGGACTCTGGCAACAAGTCTGGGCAACTGCTGCCTGACTTTGCTGGCCTGGGTTCCTTTCTTCCTCCTCTCTAGCACACCCTGCGCTCCCTCAGGCTGGCATCAAGCAGAAAGAAGGCTACCAGAGTCCCGGAATGCATCTTTGATTGCAGCTTGTTTTCTTTCTTCTCACCTGGGGAGGAAGGGGAGATTTGACGCGTCAAACCTGTTTGGGCGGAGGCCCCGCCGAGTGCCGGAGAGGCGCTTGCTCTTGTGGCGCGTGTGCTGGTGCCACGCAGGGGCCGATGGAGCTGGGCAGTGGAGCGCTGGGCCTGTGTGAGAAAAGAGGGCCCAGGCCAAGCATCGAGGCTGCTTCGCTGGGGGGGGGTGCTGGGGGGGGGAGAGGGGAGGGAGTGATCCAGCAAGAGTAGTGCTTAGGCAGGGCTCTGGGTCACCCTTGGTGTTCCTCAGAAGCTTAATGAGGCCTCCTCCAGATCAGTTGGGATGGAGAAGATTCCCAGAAAGATGGTGTGCCCATTCGCACTTCCCCTTGGCCTCAGGGGCCATGGAGAGTGTTGGGTGTGTTCATGTTGGTCCTGCTCTAGGCCCAGGTAGTCCATGTATCCCCAGGACATGAGCAACTTTTGCTCTGAGAACAAAAGCAGGTTTGCTGAATCCAGTGGGGGCTGAACTTGGCTTTCTTGTTCCAAGCGGGGGCCCCTAGTTCTTCAGTACTCCCAAAGAGGCCCTCTGTAAAGCCCACCAGCAGCATCTTGGCATGCTCCCAGCTTTCACTTGGATCAGGTCTTTATTTGCGGGGTGGGGTGCAGTGAAAGGCACCTCTGTGCGCTTGCCTCTTCAGAGCCTTTGGGAAAGGTTTACTGAGAAGATGGTTTCTGTTCAAGGATGGTTCTTGTCAAAAAGATTGGGCAAATTCCTGGAGGAGGAGATGGGCAGGTTCCGTCAGTGGCCATTTCACCTGGTGATTCAAATGGAGTCCTGGCTACCAGGGGGGCGAGGGCAGAGCTGTTGCCTTCATCCTCAGTTTGCGGGTTTCTGGGGGGCCACAGGAGGCGGGGCTGGATGGCCCCTCCTGGGGCATGCGAGTCTTTGCTGGCTCAGATGGTGCTTGGTTCTGAGCATCTCCTGTCTCCTCCTCAGGTGTCGTTCCCCAGAGTGCTCCTCCTGTCCCGACGGCTTCGTCCCGGTTCCACTTCCCTCCGCTGGACAGCCACTCTCCCACTGAAGACGCTCAGCCCAGCCACTTCTCGGCCCGGTCCCTGGCACCATCTGGCCAAGAGGTGCTGAACAACGGCAGCCTTGGGGAGAAGTCATCCCCTGGGCCGGAGCTGGAGGGTGGCTCTCCAGACTGGCGGCGCGGGGTCGACCTCCTGGCCCCCCGCAGCTCCACTGCTGCCCCCAGCGGGGCCGGCCCCCAGAAGCGCAAGCCGGACCTGGTGCTCCCTCTCTTTGGCAGGTCTGGGATGTACCCCGACCCACACAGTCCATTTGCCGTGTCCCCACTCCCCGCCCGTGGAGGGGTCCTGAATGTCCCCATCTCTCCAGCCCTGTCATTGACACCCACCCTCTTCTCGTACAGCCCCTCCCCGGGCATGAGCCCCTTTGCAGCAGGGGGGAGCAGCTGCTTCTCCTTCAACCCGGAGGAGATGAAGCACTACCTCCACTCACAGGCCTGCTCCGTCTTCAACTACCACCTCAGCCCCAGGACTTTCCCTCGCTACCCAGGCCTCATCATCCCCCACATCCCGTGCCAGGTGCCTCCCGAGGACCAGCCCCAGTTCCCCATTAAGCTGCAGCCCCCGCCTGTGGGACGCAAGAACCGGGAGCGGCTGGACAGTGGCGGAGGAGGGGGGGCCGTGGCTTCTCAGCTGCCTCCAGCGTCCCCCCAGATTAAGACAGAGCCCATCCTGAACCAGGAGCCCAACAGCAGAGATCCTCTGGCTAGAGACCCAGTGGGGCGGGCAGAAGGGGCGAGCGCAGCCGTGCCCCCCAAGAGCCAGGAGCGGGAGAAGCCTCTCTTTGCTAGGCCGGTGGCCCCGTCTTGGCCTGCAGCATCATCGGCACCCGCCCTGACCAACTTCCCAGCGGTCGAAAGGCCTAAGCAAGAGGACGGAGGAGGGGCTGGGGAGAGAGCTGTCCCGGAACCTGTGGGGGAGCCAGGGGCCCCGGAGAAGCGGGAGGATGCCGTGATGCCCCCCAAGCTACGCCTGAAGCGCCGCTGGAATGGTGACCGGCGGGCAGAGACTCCCGAGGAGGGGAGCCAGGGCCAGAAGCCATACTGGGCCAGCAGCCTGGACACCCCACACATTCTCCTGGCCCCGAAGGCTACAGTGGATACCTAGGCCAGGAGAGGCCTGCAGCGGCTGGATCCCTGGATTATAACGTAGCCAGGTTTTCCTGGCTGGGGTGTAGGGCAGGAGGAGGAGCGAGCTAGGATGGTGTGACTAATTCTAGAGGGGGGTTGGCAGGGGGGTTGCTTTGTGTGTGTGTGTGTGTGTGTGAATTGCAGGTGAAGCGCAATTTGTCATGTTTTAAGGGGTGGGTGGGTATTGGGGGGTGGTCACTGGGGCAATGCTTGGCTCGTCTGCGCGTAAAGCCACTTGGCTGTTTTTGCAGTGACTGCCGAAGCAAAAAGACTCATGAATTTCCCTTTTTTTCTATAGCATTTTATAGAAGCAAGAATCTATCTGAATGTATATAGTTCCTTTCTAGGGAGGTGAGTGGTGAAACAGAGGAGGACTTCCTTTCTGTTAAGAACTGGAATGTGTCTTGTGTCAAAATAGGAAGACACTTTACTTGGGATGGGGGTACTGGAACATTGCACTGTCTTTAAATTTTAAAAGCGTGAATTACAGGAAGATGAGACATAATAATGAAGCTGGCTGCAAGCCCGCAGTTGTCCAGGCCGGAAAAGCATGGAGGCTGCCTGACATGACGGCATTGCAACCTGAAGTGTTAGTTTTAGAAGTGGGGGGAGGTTACATTTAAGATAACCTTTTTAAAATATTGAAGAAGCCATGATGAGCAGTTGTAAAATCTTTTCAGGGATGGGAAAGGGATGTGGATGTAAAAAAACAAAAAACCCAAATGCCTTTAAAAAGACCCCTTCGTAGTGTCCCTTCTTGGGTGCTGTGGGTGAGGAGGTGTGTTTGGGAGAATCCAGACAGAGAGACTGGTGAGCTCCCAAAGAAGGACTGAATGTTGGCACATCTCCGTCTCTCTTTCTCGGGCTCCCCTGTCCTTTCTGTCTTGCCTTAACTCTACACATTTTCAAGACCAGCATTGGGGAGGCAGAGAGGCTTGCGCTTGGCTGAAGCAGGGTGGGTGGGTGTCTCCCCGTGACCTTGGTAGGTCTGCCTTTGTGTCTAGAAGTGCAGGACCGGGGGTAGCATGTGAAGAGGGGAAACACTGCTCAGGGTATCAAAGTCGTATCTGGGCCCTTGGGGTTGAAGTGTGTTGCAGCGCCGCCGCTGCTGCAGAACCAGGGAGGGAGGGAGGGAGGTGGATGGAAAGCCAGAGGGGCACAAGGTCAGTCATGCCAGGCTTCCTGTCCGCTGGCTGTTTCCTGGGAGAATGTGGGTTCCCTGGGGGGGAGCGGGGGCCTCCAAGAGTGTGTCTTGTCCCGCCACCTCAAGGCTGACGTTTCTGTGGCTTCCTTGCAAATTGACCTAATTGATGTCCAGGGGGATCGTAGCCTTGCTCGTTTACAGGAAGAGATTAAAGGTTTGGATTTCCCTCAGACGCTGTGGCCCTTCTTGTCTCCAGGAAAGGACAAGACTCCCAGGTCCACTGCAGTTTCATGTGTATGAACCGAAGGAGAGCCATAGCCCTGTAAACTCGCCTGCTGCGCCTCTGTGAATGTCTGTTTGTCTGCCCCCCCCTTCTCTTCCTCTTCCATTCAGCCTGGTTCATTCAGCTGAGCAGGGGGAATGGATCCCTCTTGGCCTCAGCCCTTGGTTGCCTGGAAAATGTTCCCCGAGCGAGCGACCGACCGCTGGCTGGTCTGCTCGGCCAGCCGCTTCTGGGCACGAAAGCGGAGGGGTCGCCTGCTGAAAGGCCAGGAAGCGGAAATCCCCCGGAGGCTTTGAACAAGTGAAATTCTTTATGCATTCTGTGGGGCCTTGGGTTTTGGTAACGTGCTGGGGTCGGGGGAAGAGTCAGACGGGGGTGCCATTTTCCCCAGGTGTGCTGTGTATTGGTTGGCTCTGCTGGGCCTCGCAAGAGCTCGGCATGTGCGCACACCGCCTGTCTTCAGCTTCAGCCGCCAACTTGCCCATTACAGCCTTGCACACCTCGCCCATTACAGCCTTGCACACCTCTTGCGCGGGCGGGCCTTTCCAGAAAAGGAAGAGGGCTGATGGAGGTGGGCTCATAACTCAGGAACTGAACTCCGCGGCCTTTTTCGATCAGGACATGCAAACGGTCAGTCCATTGAACCCAAGTGCCAGAATCAATGTGGGGCAGGGGTGGGGGGCTCATTTCATTTGGAGGAGAGGGAGGTGGGGGTGGGTTGAGAAATCTTAAGATGAACATTAGCATAGCCTTGTGTCTCTATCTAATCACTGCAATTGGCTTGTGGTGGCTTTTTCTCTGCTTCTGTCCTCCCACCCAGCCCCCTCCTCCCTACCTTGATAGCCATTGCATTGCAAAATGGCAACTCCTTGTTCAGGGATAACAGGGCTCAGGTTCTTGGGCGGTGGGCCAGGGAGCACAGCAGGCATCTGCACTGGATGATGTATTCTGCTCGGTGGCCAGGGGGGAGAGGGCGGTGGGGGGTACAGCTCCATTTTGACATGGCTCTCTCTTCCCTTCAGCTGGCTCAGGGAGCCACTGCTGCGACTTGGCAGGCAGGCAGGCAGGCAAGTCCTTCTTGGAGCCTGTTGCATTTGCAAGCGCTTCTTTTGTAGGAGAAACGGCAGCGCACTTAAACAGGAAAGGCTGTTCATTGTGCCAAATATTTAAGCTGGTGAAGTGTGGGTGGTTGAATTCCACCTGTGACTAATCAAGAATGCATTAACATTTTAAAACTCATTTTGATTTTCTAGCTGTAGAAAACACTGGGGGGGGGGACAAACCTTTGAAGCTGCCACCCGCCACTTTGCTTCCTCCCCTTGCCCTCTCCAGGAGGAGGGTGCTTTGCGGGTTGGGGTGGATGAGTATCGCTACTTCTCCTCCACCTAACTCTTGAAGGTTAACAAACGGGCCTGGCTCAGTCATGGTAATTAAGTTAATTTTCTGGTCTCCTCTAAAGGAGCAGGCAAGTAGAATCTTGCATATCTCGGTTAATATGGGGGGGACGTGCTGGGGGGAAGGTCACATGGCCACGGCCTGGGCCCACTGGTCTGATGTGCATCATGTTGGACGCACCTTGGAAGCGGGAGAGCAAGTGAGGTGAAACCTGCTTGGGCTGGGCCATGCTGTCTGAGTCTGTTCCAACTGGCATGCAGGGAAGGTGTCGCTTCCCCCATCCCCATTTGGCTGTCCTGGGATTGCAGTTTCCAGGACAACAACCCCCAGTGGTGGTTCCCCACCCTGGTGATGCAAACATCTATGCTCTTTTCACGAGGAGAAATGGCTAGTTTTTACCTTTGAGAGAGGTTTCTATCTGCTTGGTTACCCCTTTAATTCCATAATTGTTTTGCTTTTAAAAAATGGTAACTTTTTCCTTTGGGTCTTATGGATCCTGGTGGGTTTGAACAAGAGAGACCTTCTTTGGTTTGAAATACTCTTCAGTTAGTTTTTTTAAGTGTTAAAGTGACAAAGTATTTACTGATAACCCTTTTAAAAATCCTTTTCATGAGACATGGTCCTGTCTTTATGATGCTTTGACTCAGCAGGGACTAAACACATATGAGCAGGCAGCTCTTAGCTTGAGGTATTTGTCCATGTAAAGCAGGATTAAAATTGTGTGTTAAAAAAATGTAAGTAGTCCTCATGCTTCTTTTGTGCAGTGCCTTTAGACGTTCCACTTTCTATAAAGTCTTCAAAAAAAGTTTGCATATATATTATATATATGATGTAATGTTATAGAAATATATGTATAATATACATATTTTTTTCCAGGGGTATCTGATAGCTCTGTATTTTGTTATGGAAGTTGATATGAAAAGTATTTTACCTCAAATTTAAAAAGTTAAATAAACCTTTTAATGAAGCCTCCTGGAATTCCTTCTGCATCTTGCTTGTGCAAGCTTGCTGGTCTCCTGATGGGATGGTGGCAAGTTTCGGTGCTGTCCTTTGTGGGAGGATCTGAGGGGAACCAAGCAGTGTTCTGTGAGGGATCGGTGTGCGTGCGCTGATCAGGTTGCGTATCGACATGGGGAGGTGTGTTCATCGTTGCAGGGCAGAGGCCATACTCGGGGCCTGGGACTGTCCCTGCATCCAGGGAGTGAGCACAGGAGTGTATGTGCTGGGCTTCTGCTGCCGAAGCCCAGCACATACACTCCTGCTGCCATCACCTTCTCCATCCCCCAGTCATTCTCCTCCCCTCTCTCTGGCTTTAACTGTCATGTTCTTGGAGGGGGCCCTATCTGACGATGGAGGGAGTGAAGGAGAGAGAGAGGATGACACTATTGATCTGTTAGATTACTCAATTTCGCTTGTATTGATCAGGTAATTGCTTTATCTCGGTTCTCATTTGGACACTGCATTACTTTTTCTCTTCGTCTCTCCCCCGCCCCCTGCACACTGGGTGGCCCAGCTCCCTCTTCTGTGGGGAAAGTGTGGGGAAAGGCAGGTGGTGGAGGAGGATTGGCTGCTTCAAAGAGTGTGGCTGCATCCAAGAGATGGCGAAGAATTGCACCAGAGCATGCAAATGCCCAGGGAGGAGATTCCATTCCAGAGCCTGGCTTTGGGAAGCAGTTCTATGGGGCCATTATCCTATTGTATTAGACCATCCAGCCCTTCCAGAAACTTTCACATTCCACACACGCGCACATGTATATCTCTTCCATCTTGCTTCCTGGGGCCTCGACCAAAGTCAGAATACCTCTCTTCCATGCTACCTTCTCTTTCCGTGAAGGACAGAAGCTGCTCATCCAGGGAAGGAGAGGAGCTGGTCAGGCATAACCTTGAGATGCTGTGCTTATTGATCCAGGAGTGCCCAGTGCCCTGTTGCTTCACTCGTCAGCCAAGCCTGCCAGGTCTAGGGCAGTCTCCCTTCTCCTGGGCATGGACTCCTGTCTGACACCTCCCTGAGGTGGCTGAACCATGTGCATTCCAGGGGACTTGAGGTCACAGCAGAGCATGCCAGCATGAGATGGAAGATTCATTTCCTAAGGATTCTGTAATGAGTTTCAAGGCAAATGAGAGGGTGGAGGCCATCCTCTTGCTTGCAAGGCCTCATTGCATGAGTATACCTACATATCCCTCTGCACTGGGCCCCGGATAATAAAATGTGGCTGCCTCCACCTAGTTTCACAAAGGCCTTCCGGCTCTCACTCCGCCCTCTGAATCACGTCCCTGGAGGAGGCTGTGAGCTTTCCCTCTGGCCCCTATCTTCTGGGAGAGGCAGGTCCAGAGTAAGGCGACTGGCACGTCCACCCCGAAGCTGTGGCGAGGGAGGGCTGCTTCCATGTTCCTTCTGAGGCCAAGGGGTGCGAGGCCTCCAGATCCCATGCCTGGAATCTCACAAGTTAATTGCATCAGGTGGCAGGCAGAGGAATCCCTTTGGCCACAGCCCCAAGAGTGAAGCCAAGGGCAGGCAGATATGTGGTGGCTCCCAACCTGGCCATCCCTCTGTTGTCCTGGTGCATCATCTGCACCCCCATCTATGGAGCCCTAGCACTGGGGATTTACTGCATGAGTGCGGGAGTTCTAGGGCTGTCAACTGATTGGCTTAAGAGCCGCCTTTAATTGACGGTCACTTTAACTGACTACTTGGACGTGTGACGTCAGAGTTTCCATTGCATCCTCCAGGTAGATCTTTCCATTGCTGTCTCCCCACCGCCCTGCTCTGTGCTTCCTGCTATCCTTTCCAATTTCAGAAGACGCACCTCCTGCTGTGCTCTGAAGCATACGGGGGCAGAATTAAGTGCCACTGAAACCCATCCTGCCTAAGAGCAGCAGTCCTGCCTTGAGGCTGACTAATATTCCCATGCTTGTAAAAAAGTGTCTTACTAAGCCGAGGTTTGGTTCGCATAGAATCATAGAATAGTAGGGTTGGAAGGGGCCTACAAGGCCATCAAGTCCAACCCCTGCTCAATGCAGGAATCCAAGTCAGAGCATCCCCGACAGGTGACTGTCCAGCCTCGTCTTGAATGCCCACCACCTCCCTAGGTAATTGGTTCCATTGTCATATTGCTCTAAGAGTCAGGACGTTTTTCCTGATGTTCAGCTGGAATCTGGCTTCCTGTCACCTGAGCCCATGATTCCGTGTCCTGCACTCGGGATGATCAAGAAGAGACCCTGGCCTTTCTCTCTGGGACCACCTTTCAAGGACTTGAAGAGCGCTATCATGTCTCCCCTCCGTCTTCTCTTCTCCAGGCTAAACACGCCCAGTTCTTTCAGTCTCTCCTCAGAGGGCTTTGTTTCCAGTCCCCTGATCATCTTAGTTGCCCTCCTCTGAACCCTCTCCAGTTTGTCTGCATCCTTCTTAAAGTGTGGTGCCCAGAACTGGACACAGTACTCCAGATGAGGCCTAACCAGTGCTGAGTAGAGGGGAACTAGTACTTCTCGGGATTTATCCCATTGATAAGCACTCTTTGAGTCCGATTCTGTAGCCAGCTGTGGATCCACCGGATCGTTGTTTCATCTAGCCCACTTTGAGCTCGTTTGCTCATCAGGATATCATGGGGCACTTTGTCGAAAGCTTTGCTGAAGTTGAGGTATATGATGTCCACAGCATTCCCACAGTCCACAAGGGAGGTTACCCCAATTGGTTCCTTAAAAACATGAAATATGTTTGACTCCAACTTAAAAGCATAAGAAAAAGGATTGTTTTCATAGTACAGGGATCATATCTGGGGTAATGGCTCCCCAGCATTGATTCTTGTGTGGGTTTTGAGATCCCAGTACCTGACTGGGGCACATTTTCCTTGAACTGAAATCCTGCTGCAAGCAGGAAGCTTTATTTTTAAAAAAGCTTTTATCATGACTGCAGCGTCCACATGAAGCAGCAACTGTTAATGGAGTTACCACAGTGGAGTAATTTGGACCCCCTCCCCTCATCCTCCCCAGTTTTTTGGCTCCTGCACTTTTCATTTTTCTCCCAGTCCTTTCACTTTCAGTGGGTCTACCTGACCCCAATACCACTTCAGTGCTACGCTACGCCATGCACACTCGGAGGAACGTGGCTAAAACACCCCAGAACAACTGGCTTTGTAAATTGCAGGACCTGGATGTTGATCCTCAGGCCTGCAGGCCACGTCCAGCCCACCCAGGGGTCCCAGCCCAGCCCTCCAGGGATCCCCAGAGGGCCACGCCCCTGTCCCCTGACTGCCGGTAGTTTGGTGGCTATTGTGCAGTCGTCGTCCCCCATTCTAAAAGGTCAAAAAGCCTATCCTGAGGCTTAACTGCGGGCAGTAAGAGCTTTCAGTTGCAATATGCTTTTTTTGCCCATGCCCCTTTTGGCTTCAGCCCTGCCCAGTACTGGAGTGGCCGTGACTCGGCTTTGCATGCAGAACATCCTGGGTTCAATCCCCGGTCGCATCTCGAGGTAGAGTAGGAAAAAAACCCTTCCTGAAACCCCAGAGAGCCCTTGCAGCCAGTCAGAGTGGACAATCGTGGGCTAGGTGGAGGCAGCTTCCCATGTTCCAGCCCCGAAGAACTTCTCTGAACCTGGATCTGGCCCTGAGGTTGAAAAAGGTTCAACACCCCTGTTGCAGGGGAATACTGTGAAGTGGTTAGGGAGGGGCCTCATACATTTTAATGCATTCGGAACGTCTTAGGTTAAATTCCATGGATCTCCAGTGGGAAGGGTTGTCCTGGGAAAGACCTAGGAACTAGGAAGCTGCCTTGTACCCAGTCAGACCCTTTGGCCCATTTGGCCCAGTACTGCTGACACTGACTGGCAGCAATTTCTCTCCAGGGTTTCAGGCAGGCATTTTTCCTGCCTTACCTGGAGATACTGAGGATCGAACCTGGGACTTCTGCAGGCAAATGCTTCTTTTATTCATCTGTTTTGGAAATGCCCAATGGCTTCCTCCTTTTGGGAGGAAGTTATTATATGGATAATTTTTGTATTGGAAAGCTCTTTAATATTTACTGATATAAATGTTCTTTTAAATTACATACCTGCTTCTTGGAATGTAACACATGGTCAGCGTAAATGGATTTTTCACGCCCTTTTGGTTGCTAAAAGATTGATACTACGATATTGGAAAGATAAAAGCTCACCGCCTATAACGCAATGGACTGAAGACTGAACAACACTAGCAACATTTGAAAGAGTGGTATATAGGCGTAACTTGCAAATGGACTTACATGTGGATATTTGGTCTGCTTTTACTGAAGTTTATGTGTAACCTTCCCCCCGCCCCCGTTTTTTCCTCAAATATTGTAATGTTAGAAACTGAGGATTTTGAATATGTTGTTCTGTTTTTTTTAATTTATTTTTTTTAGGTTTTGTAATGTTTTCAGTTTGGTTTGTACAAATTCACAACAGAAGATTAAAAATTGGAAAAAAAAACATAAATAAACTTTTCAGGGTTCCTTTTTATTTTAAATTAGAGGTTGTAGTCTCCTGATTTGGCTTCTCTGTTTTACAAAATAAATAAATCCCAATTGGGGCTTTGTTTCCATGCGAATCCTATGCTTTCAGTGCCAGGGCCTCTCCCTACCTTCCTGGTGCTGCCTTGCAAGCTTCAGTTGCCAAAGGATCCAAATGAGATCTAAAGCCATCTTACTCTGCAGGCTACATGGCGGGCAGGGGCGGGGGACCACAAATCTTCAGTTGGAAATCAAAGCCTTTCGTATAACTCTTACACGAGGTAATTAAAAACACCTCCAGCCTGATTCTTGCTTCAAGGTTCCCTAATGCTTAGCTGGCATTTGCACTGCACTTCAGGTATAACCTACAGGTCTGGTCTGAACAGCCAGTTCCTCCTGCTTGGTAGGAACAGCAACTGGATGATCAAGGTTTTTTAAAGACTCTCAGCTTGGAATATTGGAAATCCAGGAACACCCGTTTTTCTCCCTCCCTCCCGCTGCACTATGGACTTGAGCACGCTCCGGGAGAGAGCGCAGGACAGGAAGGCCTGGCGTGCTACGGTCCATGGGGCCACAAAGAGTCGGACACGACTGAACAACAACCTGCTGCACTTTCTTAAGTGGTGTCTTCGGACCAGATGTTGGTGATGATTCGAAGAAATGTATAAATCCGTGCGCAGGGACAGGGGCTTTGGAGGACTTGTATTTGGGGTGGGGGGTGCTGCTGCTGGTTATTCAGCTCTATTTGAAGAGCAAGGCTGAAGCCCTTGCTTTGGCTCCAAGCCACAGTGAGTGTGGAATGGTTCCCGGGGCTTCTTAGGAAGACCAGAAAAGCATAGAAGGTTCATTGCGATGAAAGCTGCCGTTACAAAGCCGTGTGCAGACCGGCATTTCTCAGAGGGCGCCTCTAGATGGACGGGTCCTGGCACCACCACTCAGAAGACATGGTTCTGCCTTCTCTCCTTACAGGATTTTCTGCAGTGGCGAAAAAGACAGCAGTGGTGTGAAAACACGGGAGGCTAACCGGTGGAAGATTGTGATGTCTGGAGACTCTGTAAAATTCTGTGAATGAAACCAGGAGAAGGTGTGATAAAAGCCTCATCTGAAAGGCTATTGTAAAATAATTCCTTGGAGGAATCTCGTATATCAAGAGCACCTGTCTCTTGCTCACCCATCATAATTATCATAATTTGTTGATACATGCTTTAATCAGTGGGCATGGTGGTGCTTTGCAAAGTACAAGAGGATAGGTCTCTGCCTGAGAGCTTGCAGTCTAAACAGCCAGCACTGGCGAAAGAAATGGAGGCAGTAGTGCACAGCGGAAGAAGAGGCACTTATTCCAGCTACCTGTACTTTGCCTTGGTTACAAGAGGGTGTAAGTTATGTTGAGTTGGCTTCTGAGAATATTTGAAGGAAGTCAGACCAACAGAACAGCCATGCTGGATCAGACCAAAGCATATCTACTCGGGCCTTCTGTTCCCGCAGTGGCAACCAGCTGCCCATGGAAGCCCACAAACAGGGCACGAGTGCAATAGCACCCTCCTGCCCATGTTCCCCAGCAACTGCTATACAAAAGCATACTGCCTCTGATTCTGGAGGGAGTATCTATAGCCGCCATGACTAACGCCTGATGCAGATGATGGCCTCAGGCCCACCTTGGGGCATGTGGTGAGCTGTAGCAAGTGGGTGCCACCTCAGCCCCAGGAGAGGCAGAGCTGGAGCCAGTGTGGGACAGGGGGCTGAGCAGGACCGGCCCTACCATTAGGCACAGCGAGGTGCCTGCTGCTGCCTCAGATAGGAGATTTGGGGCACCATGAAAGGGGCAGCAAAGTGTTAGTGACTTAATTTGTTGTGTTTTCACTGCCAGGGATGGGAGAGGCCCTTGTGGACTGTTCTGCCTCGTGTGCCAAAATAACCTGCTTGGCTGTGGGTGCTTTGCACCCTGACGTGGGTACGTGTAGAGGGATGGCATTTGCCTCTCTTCCTCAGGAGCAGAATGTCTTGAGCCGCCCTGCGGCTTTGGGGATGTGTGGAGGTGGGTGGGTGGGGGTCAGGAGACACAGAAATGTGAGTGAAATGGGTTTATTACTCAAGGTCTGTTTGCCACGATTGGTATCGACCAGCTCCCGTCACTTTTCATTGCTGCTAATGGGACGTGAGGTGGACTCTGTAACCAGAGTGAGTCCTCCTCCTCCTCTGGCCCTCTCCACACACCCGTCCTCTTCCTCCCCCAGGGCTGTTGTCTCTTCCTTCACTTTCAGCCCCCTTCAGGTTTATTTTTCTCATTTCAGAGCCTGTTTTTCATTCGTTTCCTTCTGGCTGCCTTTCTTTTGTACAATACTCGGAATCTATTCCTCAACCAGGTTACTGTCTTTGGCAAACCATGCCTGAAATTCGGAAGGCTTAAACACTCGTATATATGCATAACTCTGCTTTGCCGTGGTGGGGTAACCCCCTTTGTTGAGGGGGTCACTGTGGCACCCCTAAGGTGCTTTGAGGTGGGGGGGTTCCTGGCGCTATCAGTCCTCATGTGCCTATTCCATCTTTCTCTCCTGAACGGATGTTTTGAGGGAAGAAGCAGCTACCAGTGGAAGATGATGCCATCTGGATCCCCTGCAAAATTCTGTGTATAACTGTTACTCCTCTCCCACAAGGAGCTCAAGCCATTTTCCTCCTGTATGGATATCGAGATATTGATGTGGATATGGAGAGTTGGATCCAGACTTGGAGTCTAAGAATGACCAAGTCTGGATCAAACCCATTTATGTTATTTTGGAGAATCAGATAAATATAAATTTCACCAGAGTGTCTCAAAAAAGTCTCAGTTGTGAAGAGGTCTCGGTTCCTATGAGGAGGTTCCCTCTGAGCTCTCTCCCTCCACAGATCTCCCTCAGCTATAAGTTCTCTAACATCCTATCCCTCTTCTTTCAGTAGAATTCAACACACATTTCACTTTTTCCTTAATTTTCTACAAATACAATCAAAAGTAAAAAAAGGATACAAGCAAGCACAGCAACACCCACCCACCCCAATACACCAAGAAAGAAGCAATAAAACAGTCATAAAAAAGGCCCTTTTTGGGATATAACATAATAAACAAACATTAAAGTAAGTCTAACCAGGCTGTATGTTGGGCTGCTACCTCAAAATAATTCATTATATAAGCTGTCACTGGACTCATTTTAAAACCTTTTAATTTGTATTGTCGCCCTGCTTATTTAACTTCTATGCAGAGTACATCATGAGAAACGCCAGGTTGGATGAATCACAGGTCGGAATTAAGATTGCTGGGAGAATTATCAACAACCTCAGATATGCAGATGATACCACCCTAATGGCAGAAAGCGAAGAGGATCTAAAGAGCCTCTTGTTGAGGGTGAAAGAGGAGAGTGCAAAAGCTGGTTTGAAACTCCACATTAAAAAAACAAAGATCATGGCATCTGGCCCCATCACTTCCTGGCATATAGAAGGGGAAGAAATGGAAGCAGTGACAGATTTTACTTTCTTGGGCTCCAAGATCACCGCAGACGGTGACTGTAGCCATGAAATTAAAAGACGCTTGCTCCTTGGGAGGAAAGCTATGGCAAACCTAGACAGCATAGTAAGAAGCAGAGACATCACCTTGCCGACAAAGGTCCGTCTAATCAAAGCTATGGTTTTCCCAGCAGCAACGTATGGCTGTGAGAGCTGGACTATAAGGAAGGCTGAGCGCCGAAGAATTGATGCTTTCGAACTGTGGTGCTGGAGAAGACTCTTACGAGTCCCCTGGACTGCAAGGAGGTCAAATCAGTCCATCCTAAAGGAAATCAACCCTGAGTGCTCATTGGAAGGACAGATACTGAAGCTGAAGCTCCAGTATTTTGGCCACCTAATGCGAAGAGAAAACTCCCTGGGAAAGACCCTGATGCTGGGAAAGACTGAAGGCAAAAGGAGAAGGGGACGGCAGAGGATGAGATAGCTAGATAGCATCACCGATGCAATGAAGATGGACTTGGGCACGCTCCGGGAGAGAGCGCAGGACAGGAAGGCCTGGCGTGCTATGGTCCATGGGGCCACGAAGAGTCGGACACGACTGAACAACAACAACAAAGATGTCCCTGAATGGTTAAAAACCCTTTTTCTTAGATGAGGACTACTAGGAGAAAGGGTTCCTTAAAGAAGAAGACAGATGATTCTGAGGTGATTGCATCACTTAATATGTGATTTACATAATACCTTGCAGATCTCCTTCTCCTAACCTGTATTTGCCTCATATCCCCGCTTTCGTCCCTTTATGCTCCAGGCACTCAGCTGAAGCTCTGGTTTAGTAGGGCTATTCAAAGCTTGAGAACAGCTCCTCTTCTTGCCGGATATTATACTGCTTGCTTGCAACACTTTAACCGGATCTGATCTCTGCACCAAGATAGGGCAGGACTTGTGCACAGAGGCACATATTTTGTGTGTGCCCCCCCCCGCCCCCGCGCCGTCCTCCTTCCCACAGCAATGGAGAGGGACCCCGACGTCTAAGCAAATCTGCCTTGTGCTATATTTCTGTGTTTTAGAAAGCACAAACTTCTGACAGACATTTTTAACCCTACAGAAATTTAAGCAGAGTGCCACAATAAGCAAGAGGGAGGCCGCCAGTCCCTGTCAGCCACCAGGAACTTGCCATCCCTCAGTTTTGAGAGAGAAGGGAGGCAGAGGCAGAGTCTGCAGGAACGAGGAAGGCGGTGGATTGACTGGGGCCGAGGGTTCAAGGCCTAGTCTAGCCGGGTTCCCACCAGATGCAATTGCCATTGTTCCCATGGCCATGCAGGCTGGGGATGCTGGGAGTGGTAGTCCAACACCTCTGGAGGCTTGGCTAGGCCGAAAATCTGAAGGAAGAGGGAGGGATTTGAAGGGAGCTGGAGGGGGACGTGCACCACGCAGGGGCCCGAGGCGCAAGGGGGCAGCAAGGGCGAAAGGACCAGGTTGAGCAGGAGCCCTTTGGCCTGCTGAGGGGTGGAAGCGGGGCAGCGGGTACAAAGGTCACAGGCAGGGGTCACAGCCAAGGGGTAACCCTTCCAGCCAGATGTGACGATCTGCCCCGGCCTGCTGATGTTTAGCGGACTCCTCTGGGCCAGCTGACGCTCTTTCCCTTGTGCCGCAGCCGCGCCTGCCTCCAGCGCATGGAGTGTGTTCGGCTTTCCAGCGGAGCAGGTGATTTCCCTCATAGACATCTGTCAGTGGAGCTCTCCCCGCTCAGCCTGGACGGTGGAGAGCGGCACCGTTGCTCCCCCTTGTTTATTCTGCCCCCTCCCCAACCGTATCTTATTATTGTTTTAATTTAGGATCTTGCCCAGCAACTGGCGGGGAAATTAACCCATGAGAAATGACATATTGATCCTGGGAGCTGCAGCAGGTGGCGGTGGAGTCCCTCCAGGCCTGGAATGTCTTTGGCACCAAGTGGCTGAGAAATGGGGTGTGTGTGTGGTGAATATGTGCAAAGGCTTTGGGGGGCTCCCCCCCCCCCCGCAACACACCTTACTGACTTTGGGGCTGCAGCTAGTTCCTTTTCTCGTAGCTGCCTACAGAAGTCAGCTTGTCCTACACACGACTGCGGGGATGTTCAGCCGCAGAATTCTGGCCCAAGTGGGACCCCAAGGGCTTAGTTCTCAGTCCCTGATTCTTACCGAGAGCACTTCCAAGTGCTGGAAGGGCTTAATGCGTCTGTCCGAGTCATCTAAGGCATCTAGTCCTGCTGGTGGTCTGAGGCAGCCTCCCCAACCCTGATGCCCACCAGGGCTGTTCTGCTCCAGCCCCAGTGGGGGCTCTGGCGCAGCACATCTGGAGGGCACCGGGCTTAGGGGACAATGATGAATCTTCAAACGTAACTATTGGATATAGGTCCGGTCAAGGTGATGAAAGTTGCGCTTTGCAGATTACGGTCAAGAAAAGGAGCTCTTTCCTCCAGGGGCAAAGGTGCTTCAGCTGAGAATCTCCCGAGGGGCACATGGGGCACCAGAGGGGAGCAGCTGCATCACACCGTACCACCACAACCCCCCAATTTGCATCATAGGCACTTGGGTGTGGTGGTCCTGGGAAACAGATGGTGATCACAAGGAATGTCTGGAGGAGCCGAGCAAAAGGGGCCCTGCAGAAACCTAAACCTTGTGATGGTCCTGTCGACCTGTTCGTTTTTGTGCCAGATTTGAAGTATGGAGTCAGGAACCCGGAATCAGTGTTCTCGCTCTTGTCCAAGTAACATGCCATCTCTCCAGCAGGTGAAGCTCCGTTGCTGACAGAGGAAACTGCCTTACAGCAGGCCAGCCTCTTCGTCTGTCTAGTTCTGAATAGCAGCAGGTCTCTGGAGCTTCCAGCAGAAAGAAGCGGGGCAGTCCTTCCCCTCACCTCCTACCCAACATCCTTTTTTAACTGGAGACACCTGGGATTGAACCTAGGACCTTTTGCATTCAGAGCAGGAGCTGCACCACTGAGCTGGCGAGCATCTCCCTCTAACTATATGAAACACTCATCTATGACCTTGGTCTAAGGGAGGGGCAGGCCTCCTGGTGCCTTCCAGATGTTTTGGACTTCAACTCTCATCAGGCCAAGCCAGCAGGGACAGCTGTCAGGGATTATTGCTTCTTTTATTGTTGTGTTTTTAATGTATTTATTTTTTATAGTACATTTTAATTATGATTTTATTTTTAATCTGTATTTTATTGTTAAACACCTTGAGTGCCATTCTTTTTAACAGAAAGGCAGGATAAAATCTAAATAATTAAAATTCAAAAATGGGAGTTGTAGTCCAAAACATCTGGAGGGCATCCCTGGTTTATGGGGTGGATTAACAATGGGGCCTGCCCCTCCAGACCACTGGTGCTCTACTTAGTCCTCAAAGCACTCCTCAGTTTATATCTGGGGACAGGAAGAGGGGCTCTTTAATGCAAAAACAACAAAGAATCTTGTGGCACCTGGACTGCGAACACATGTATCATGGCCTACGCTTTCGTGGATTACAGGCCGCTTCATCATGTTGCTGAAAAGCAATAATAATTAGGTCAGTAATCTTTTGGTAACCTTTTTGCAATGTAAGAAATGTAGATTTATGGAATCTAAATGGTAGTGTTCCACACGCGTTCATGTGGGGTTGATTTACAATGCAAGCCACCTGTACTACTGTCCTTACATCTAGGGTGTGTGTGTGTGTGTGTGTGTGTGTGAGTGAGAGAGAGAGAGAGACTCTCTCTCTCTCTCTCTCTGTCTCACACACACACACAGCAGCATTCTTTGAGAATTGCGAGCCCACGCCTGGTTAGGCCAACCGGGTGCTTCTGACCCCTTTGGGAATGGTATTTTGAGTGGCGAGAGAATCTCCCCTCTTCTGTACAATGCCCAGATGTGCAGCACTTGGCTCCACATCTGCACCGGGTTGTCCTGCCCCTGCCTATGAGGTGCTGACTGCCTCGCCCCTCCCCAAAACAGCAACTATTCTCAGAAGGGGGTACAGTTGTAGTGCCACCAGCTACAGCTGGTTACCCCCCCCTCCTGAATAGACAGGAGACCCCTAAGCTCCTGTCTCTGACCAGGATGGGAGGGCTGTCTGAGGGGGAGCGGGGCAGCCCCAAGCCATCTTCAGCCTGTCTGGCAAAGGAAAGTTTTATCTGCAAAAGGACAGGGATGAGGGCTGGCAGCCCAGAGACCAGCAAGAGTTAATACGATTGCCTTTATAACCACTGCAGCTCTCCTGGGAATGCAGAGCACTGGGTTTTCATTTTAAGTAACCCCAACACGGCACATGATGGAAAGCACGGTCCTGGTCTGACAGATGGCAAGTGAGAGAGGAAGAGAGACGACTGAGGATGATCCAGGTACCTCTGAAAGGTAAGAAACCAAACAACATGCTTCAGCTTGGTAAACTCTTGCAGGCTTGTTTACTCAGAAATAAGTCCCACTGGGTTCAGTGGGACTTACTCCAAGTAAGTGTGCAAAGGGTTGCATCTTGGGACAAGTAGATAAGAGGATCTTCCAGCCTCCTCCTACTCTTGGGTTTTCCCCTTTGACTGACTTGTTCCTGTATCCTTGATATCTCATGGAAGTCGACTCTGACCAAAAGCTTTAATAAGATGTCCAGGTTCTCCATCTATACAGCCCAAGGACATAATCTTTTATGTGCATTTGGCTGCTTTCAGAACATCGATTCCAAGTTGGTTTCTGCTTTGTAGCTATGCTGTTTTTCTGATAGGTTTCTCTCACCCCGGATCTTGTTAAATTTTAAGACAGAAGGACTGGAGAGGATATGGGCCTTCCAACAATTCTGCAGTGGTGCAGAGACAACATTTTTCTTGTGACGAAACAGTGCCAGGTGTAGCTGTGTGCAGTAGGGCTGAATGGGTTGATTTGCTTGTCCTCCTAAAACTGCGTCCAACCAAAGTTGGAAGCAGCAGGTCTTCTGGGTGAACTAATTTCTGTTAAGTTCTAGGAAGGCAGAAAGGCGATGGAGCCTTCAGGTTTTAACTTTTTCACAATGGCATTCCCTTTCAAAATAAACAGCTGTCTCCCTTGGATGCAGTAAGTTTAGAACCCCTTCCTGAAAATATGTTGGAACAGTGGGGCAGGGAGGTAGATGGAAAGGGGCTGGGGGAAAGGGGCTGTCTTCTCCCCACCACTTCCCCCCGCTCCCACAATCAGAGTTATCTGAATGGCCAATGGAGCATCCAACCCATTTAAATAGCCAGGTAGCTGAAGTGGGTTCTGCAGGACTGCATTGATACTGGAATTCAGGCAGGGATGGGAGGAGAACCACGGCTCCGTTGCAGAGCCCCCGCTTTACATGCAGAAGGTCCCTGAATCAATCCTGGCAGCATCTCCAGGTAGGGCAGGAAAAACTGCCTGAAATGCTGGAGAGCCCTTGCTGCCAGTCAGTGTCGACAGTGCTGGGCTAGATGGAGCAAAGGTCTGACTCAGGTCGAGGCAGCTTCACGCGTTCCTATGAGAAGTGCTTGTCCCTTGGGGTAGAAACCAGCGCGCCCTACAGGTGTGCAGAGGATGAGCCCAGCTGGAGGGATGGTACTCCAGCCTAGCCAGTCCTCCCCTGATGAGAGTCTCCTGGGGACAGGAGGTATGTGGCAATACCCACCCAAAGGCACCTGGTGGCAGCAATGGTTCCTCCTTTCTGGTTTCTCTGCGCGAGTGCTGGCCTGGGGTTGTAAGGAGTTTGCCGAGCCTCCGCCCAGCCGGTTGCCTCTCCCTCGTTCTACGCTTTCATGTTGCCAGCTGTTGCTTCTAGGCAAGATGATTTGACATGGGAATTAATGGTGGATGCTTCTTCACCTTTTGAAGCAGCAAACTCTCCAGGAGCTCACGTGGGTGTTTGCCTGGATCCTGGAGCTCACGTGGGTGTTTGCCTGGATCAGGGCAGAGCTGCCCACTTGGCCCCTTCTTTATTTTCTCCCTGTTCTTATTCCTTGGTGGGCTGCAGAAACCATGATGCAAATAGTGCTGTGGGGAAAGCCCCAGCTTAGCAACTGTTCTAATTTTAGTAGGAAAAACTACCCTTTGCAGCATGGATGCTGGAAAAATGGGGTGGGGATGGGGGAGAGAGACAGTGGTGGAGACAAAGGAGTCCATTGAACACCCCGTGGTGTGCAGTCTCTGTATCCAGTTCTCCTTTACTCCAGGCAGGAAACATATTTTAATTAGACAAACTTCAATCCATAGGAAGCTGCCTTGGTCCATCTAGCTGACTGTCAGGCTTCTGGATGGGGATCTTTCCCAGTCCTGCCTCAAGATGTCCGGGGTTAATCCTGGGACCTTCTGCTTGTACAGCAGGCACTCTCCCACTGTGGGCCTTCCTCTAAAAATAAAGCAAGGTTCAACTCCTCATGCTTCTGAATAAAGGGCTCATGTAAATAGGAATCAGAAGCTGCTGTATACTGAGGCAGGTCCTTGATCCATGTAGCCCAGCGTTGTGGACGCTGACCGGCAGCAAGGGCTCTCCTGAGTTTCAGGCAGGGCTCTCTCTCTCCGGAGATGCCGGGGACTGAAGCTGGGCCCTGCAGCGTGCACAGCAGGTGCTCTCCCACTGAGCTCAGCCATCTCCCACCTCTATCCTCAACAACAGTAGGGCGATGGGGGCGCCTTGGTTTTTCAAGGCCAGCCCTGACCCAGCCAAAGGCATTTGTCCTGGGCCAAAGTGCTGCCCTGCTCTGGTGAAGCCCTTGCTTCCTGCAGTGACAATGCGTGCTTATGCCACATGAGGGTGTTCAGGAGGGTGCAGAGCCTCTTTTATCCCGAGGGCCACATTCTGTTTTGCAGAAGTTCTTGGGGGCCGCACTGTAGTGGTGGGCAGGGCCAAAGGCAAGGGGCGGGACCAGATGACCAAAATTACCAGCACACCTCAGCTTAAGGCTCTCATTGCAAGTAATGAAGCCCCAGGAGAGGCATTTCAGCCTTCTAGAATGGGGGGTGGGGGATGCAACAGCCAGGAAACCAACAAATGACTGGGAGCTGGGGGGAAAGGTTGGGGCCTTCTGGGGAACCCTGGAGGGCCAGACTGGGACCTCAGGTGGGCCAGAGGTCCAGCGCCCTGGGGCACCAGGCGCTTCCCTTACATCGTGTCTGGCAGCCTTGCTGTTGCCCTGTCGGAGAGGCCTGCGTTGCTACCCCCACGGTATAGCTGAGCCAATGAGATGGGGCCGGGATGGCCTTAAGCCGCTTGGCGTGAGTTCATGGAGCGGGCAAGACCCGAACGGGAGACTCTTGGCTCCTGCTCCTAGTCGCTGACCAATGCCAGCGCCCTCCACGGAGCCTCCGGGTCACAGATGCTGGCTGCGGTGGATGGCTGAATCCTCAGGAGCCTGGAGTGGGCAAAGATGAGGCGGAACCATAGCTCAGTGGTGGAGCACGTGCTTTGCATGCGGAAGGTTCCAGGTTCAATCGCTGGTATCTCCATGTAGGGCTGGAAAAGGTCCTGCCTGAATCTCAGGGGAGCCGCTGCCAGTCAGTGTCGACAATACTGGGCTGGATGGACAAAGAGTCCAACACAGTATGGCAGCTTCTTATGTTCCTGTGGGGCTGAGCCAGATGGATGGGAAGCCTCCTGCCCTCTGGCTTGCTGGAAGGGTGGAAGCCTCTGGGGGAGATGCACACCACTGCCCCACTGCGCTGCCATTCCTTGGAAGCATCTCTGGTCCCGTCTGTGTAGCAGCTGTCGGAATCTGTTGACGTTCATCTAGGGAGCCCAGCTGCAGACTCAAGGAACCCACAGAGCGCGCTGAAGGGTGGAGGCTTCCGGATCACTCACCTCATGTGGCAGCTACTTTGCAAATTACACCAACTAGTTCTGTTGGTCTAACAATTTTTAAGAGGTGCATGCGCGCGCGCGCCCACGCGCCCACACAGCACGCACACAGAGGCAGTGCGTTAAGTATTCTCCAGTGCCACCTGCTGGACAAGGACAATTCCTGCATCCTCCTGGGTAAGAGGCTGTTGGTGACCAGCTGGCCTCTTCACAGTAGACCAAAGTGCCAGAAGGAGTGAGGATAATTCAACCCTCGTCAAGCATTTTCGGCAGAGAAATTGGTTTGGGAGTGGAGGCAGAGGAATTCTTGGGCGACGTTCTGCTTTGTGTGGAAAAGCCCACCCCCACCCAAAATGCTGTGCCAAAATAAACTCAAGAAAAGCTCAGCCATCTATATTAGTGTAATACCTTTATTAAGCACATTCAAGTTCACAAAAAATGCGCAAGCTTCTGAGATTTCCAGATCTCATCATGAGGCAAGATGTAACAAAAAGCAGAAGGAGTAGGGAGAGAAGAAGAGGGGGGAAAGGGGTGACCATGAGGTCTGCATGCCTCTACCAAGTGCTGGAATGTTTTCAGGTTGTACCTAGGACTGTCCCTAAGACTGCTGGGCAAAGAAACAAAAACAAAACAAAAAAAATGGGGGGGGGGAATATAAGACCCAACAGCTACTCGGAGCTATCTCCATCCTTCGGTGAAACGCACATCATAGGTAGGAAAGAGAATTAGAGAATAGTTCAACAGTTTTTGAATTAACAAAGATGGAGATAATCTCAGATGGTGTACTAGGTTAAAAAAAAAAGACAATAGAAGCTAAATTGGGTAACTTTACCTAGTAGCTGGAGAGGATGAACCCACAGAGAATGAAGGCCCAGCTTCAGGTGGTATAAATTCTTCCAGTGTAGGAGCCCCATGTAGAAAAACAAAATTTGGTATTCTTCAATTCACGCAAAAAGCAACGGTAGCTATGTTGGCCAAAAGAAAAAGAAAATCCATATAAGGACCATACCTTTATTAAGCCAACTAAAAAACTGTGCAAGCTTTTGAGATCTCCAGATCTCTTCATGAGGCAAGATGTTGAGGGAAGGAGGGGGAAGGAAAAAAGGAGAAAAGAAAGCTAAATTCTATATATGGCATAAATTATGTCAATTAAACATTTGCATGCGTTTCCTAGTTTGCATTATGTATTCTGCTTCCGTGGACATGTGGAGAGTGGTCATGCATCCTACACACACACTGGAAACCCTCCTGGTCCCTAATCTGGTTTAGGGTACTTCAACAGGTGTCAGCATCACACACATAATTTAAGGCTGACCTTTGCAATCCGAGGGCAAGAAACTTGTCTTTAAAAAAGCCATCCAAACCCAACACTGGTATTCACAAGATGCTGAACTTCCCCCCTTGATCAGAATTGCAGAATACACCCAACCCTGATTAACATTCTGCTTAGGTCATGAAAAACTGCGCTTGATTGCGCCTCCAGTGTCTCGGTGGCTTTCTGCCCTGCATGTGCCCTGTAACATCCGCACTGCATGCTGTTGGAATCAGGTCCTGGATCTCTTGCCCCGAGCACTCCCTTGCCCCAGATGGGCCAGTTGAATCCCTGCACTTTCTGACCTTCCAGTGTAACCTTCATTATTTTATTCTCCCCGCAGCACATGCACACTCAAGAGTCGTTTAGGGTTTCTGTTTGCCAGTATTACAGGAGCCTTTTAAATACCACATTCCCTAGAGGCCCAAAGAAGGGAACTGGAGGATTTTGTGGAGGGAAGGGAAGAGAGGAGAAAAAATGAGGATTCAGAGCAGAGAGAAATATTTCCAGCCCAGCGCTCTCCATTTTGCAAGGAACTGCCCGCTTTGCTGTTGGTTTGTGCTTCTCACTTCCTAAAGCAGACATTCTAGGATACAGAGAGCTCTTGCAAGGGGAGTTCGTCTGAAGGGAGAAAGTACTGGTGTTTTTGCGGGATCTTTTCCCTCGACAAAGGCGCAGGTGGAAAGAAAGCAGGCGCATTGGCAAGGCACTACTAACCCCAGTGCAGCATCAGTCCCCCCCACCCACACAAAGTAGCAGCCCGCCAACCTAAAACATATGCTCTTTCCCTCCACTTTTCTGCCCAATTTCACAAGCGTGTCTATTTTCCACCCTCACCTCGTGTTTAATTCACCCCCCCTCCCACAGACACAGACACACGGAGGCAGAAGGCTGGATTCAGGTGGGTGTGGCCTGCATTCCTAGCTGGACTGTTCATTAACTGGTATTCTCTAATTGATCAGGTCAAGCCAAATAGACAGTCTAAATAGCTGGATAGCAGGGCATGTAGCAATATATAGGAAAACTGCCAGCCTTCTGCCTCTGTGTGTCTGTGTCTGTGGGAGGGGGGGTGAATTAAACACGAGGTGAGGGTGGAAAATAGACACGCTTGTGAAATTGGGCAGAAAAGTGGAGGGAAAGCGCATATGTTTTGGGTTAGCTGTTGTTTCTAATCATGCCTTTGGAGGGGACCCTCCGTGCCTGGCCCATTCTTCAATGTCCTGCTTTCATCCCATGCAGGATCGGTGCCTTCGCCCTGCCCTCCCTTGATCGCCTCCTCACCCACCCAAGCCTGCTGACTGTTCCGATGTCCTGTAATCCGCTTGCTGTAATAGCATTAAGGGGTTTTTAAACAAACAGGCCCTTGACCTCTTTGGCCAGTCGATGCTAAGCAGGAGAGCTGCTGAAATGGCCCATCCCAGCTCAGTGGGGCACGGAGGAGCTAAGCAGATTGCTACCAAGGACTTGGCAGAGATAAAGGAGCAGCGAGCCCCCCAGGGGGTTACTCCCCAGCCTCTTGCAAAGGCAAGGCTGGCTCCGCAAAGCCCTCCCACCTTGCCAGCCAAATCAGAATTTCATGTGCAGGTGGAGGGACTGACAGAGAAAGAGAAAGAGAGAGAGGATGCATGCAGAGGCCCCCTTTCAGAGCTGTGGTGTCCAAAGTGAGAGATCTGGAGAAAGTGTGAAATCAGCATTTTGTTCCCATCCTCTAGGACTTCCAGAACTAGTATAAGTCATCCATGTAATCCATTCCTGCAAGCGGTAACCTTTCCGAGTTTGTGAAACTAAATGCTTGCCTTAATCCAGCCTTCCTCAATCTAGCGGTCTCCAGATGTGTTGTACTGCACTATCCTTCTGGGGATGATGGGAATTGTAGTACAATGCACCTGGAGGGCGCCATGTTGGGGAAGGCTGCAAAACCAACTCTGTGTACAATGGAGCACACAGTGGCGCTGATGGGCTTTCTTCCTTCATCAGAGGTTAGGGCTGGTGGGGGGCTTCCCCCTGCCCTCATTTGTTAGTTGCTCTCCATCGGCCACAAATATATGAGGCGCACAAACCACCTTTCCAAAGTTACAGTGCCAGCAACAACCAAGGAGGGTGGGGAAGGGGGCCTTTCTCCATCTGGAAGGGGGCTGTAGTGCAACTCTTGCCTTCCCTCCACTCCTTCCTCCTGTTAATGCCTTAAATTCTTGAAAGCAGGTCCTGGTTGGGGGTGTTTTTGCCTTGACTGATGGGGAATTTACACCACTGGCCAATCTGGCCCTTTCTCTCATTAGTTTTGCAAGTTAGCAGGCTTTTAAAAAACTTGTTGGTTTGCTAAGAAGGACATGAAATGGCAGATTCACTCTTTAGCTGTCAGAATCTTCTCTCCCCCTCCCCAGCCCCCAGCCCTCGTCACCTGGAGGTGAATTTCCCCTTTTTAATAAGAAGGCAAGAAAACCTATTTAAAGCCTAACTGTGACCTTGCTCCTTGCCCATTTATTTATTAGGTCCTTTAAAGCCAAGCTAATTGATTTTTCCCCCCTGAAAGCGATCCCCCCCAGAAGGAAAATCTCCCGCCTGTGAGCCCTTCTCCAACGTAGGCTGGCTTTTTCTCTCCCTGTTTTTCCTCTTCTCACAGGGAGAGGGGTAAGAAGATTTAAAATTAACCCTTTTCCTTTCCTTTATATACTGAGATGGGTCATCCTAAAACCCTCAAATGAGGAGGAGCCCCTGTTCTCTGTTTTTCTCTCTCTCCCTCTCTCTCCCGCTTGTTGGGGTCTGCAGAGGTTTCTGCCTGGAAAGAACTTCCAGGATCTCACAACTTCAGCAGCACGGTAAGTGAGCAGGATCCCAGCTGTGCCAATCTGGATGGTGCCTTTCCATACTTGCAGTCGGGTGCCAGAGCACTTTGGAGCCTTGTTTTTAAGGACGGTTCTTTGCTTCCACTGTGAAAAGTCACCTGTGCAGGCCGGCCAGGACTGCTTTGAGCTGAAGAACCCCATGGCAATGAGGAAGTGCTAAAGCCACTGTCTGGAAGAACCTAGAGAGAGACAGACTGATATTTCTTGCTGTGTTGTTCTCTCTGCCCACCCACGTGTGTCTGTCTGTCCCTCCCTCCCTATGTGCATGTTTCTCTTCGTTCTAAATCAAAGAATCATAGAATCATAGAAGAGTAGGGCTGGAAGGGGCCTACAAGACCATCAAGACCAACCCCCTGCTCAGTGCAGGGATCCAGGTCAGAGCATCCCTGACAGATGGTTGTCCAGCCTCGTCTGGAACGCCTCCAGTATGGGAGAGCCCACCACCTCCCTAGGGAATGGGTTCCACTGTCGTATTGGTCTAACAGTCGGGAGGTTTTCCCTGATGTCCAGCCGGAATCTGGCTTCCTGTCACTTGAGCCCATGATTCCGTGTCCTGCACTCTGGGATGATCAAGAAGAGATCCTGGCCTTCCTCTCTGCGACAACCTTTCAAATGTTCATTCTTTCCAAAGGAAACCGGAGTGGAGCAAGAGTCAGCGTTTGCTCCACTTCTTGGGCACAGAATATTCATGGCTCCGCTCTCTAACTTAGGCTGCGATCCTGTTGGCTCAAGCCACTGGGGTGGGGTAGCCCTGATGTGGAGCTGCTCCACGCAGTCTGCCCAGTGGGGCCATTGTCATCCTGCATGACAGGGCCTGCTTGAGCCACGAGGAAGCTAAGCTTGTCATCCGGAGTGGGAATGCTTTAGGGCACCAGCAAAGCCACCTGCGAGAGGCACACCACAGGATTCCCTAGGCTGGCCCAGAAGGTGCTGGGCTGTTGCTATTGGCCCGTGCAGCGAAGCTGTTGAAGCCGGCACGATGTCATTTGGCCAGCCCACCCCTGCGGGGAGCAGCACTTGCAGTACCCCTGCGGTGTGGGACCAGCACATTGCGCAGCTCGCCCGCACCCCACAGTGCTTCTTCCTCTCCCTGCCATACAAGGCTTGGGGGTGCCAGTGGCACAAGGGGGAGACTTTGAAAGAGATGAGCCCTTTACCCATCTCTGAATCACGGTGATGGGTTTTCACAGCTCCCTACTTCATTTCAGGCATTGATTTGGTGGCAGTTGACCCCCCGCCCCTCCTGCTCACCCTTCCCCAAATCAGCATTTGGACCTTAAAACTTCATAAAGTGTTCACACTGACCTTCCAAAGAAGATCCCCACTTCCTTGCAAAATCTTGTCTGATTTTACCAACAATTCAAATGTTGACAGTAGAAGAACTCCATGTCAGGCATAATTAGAAAAGGGCCTGAGAATAAAACTGCCAACATCATACCGCCCCTATACAAATCTGTGGTGCGACCTCATTTGGAATACTGTGTCGAGTTCTGGTCACCACACCTAAAAAAAAGATATTGTTGACCTGGAAAAGGTGCAGAAAAAGGCAACTAAAATGATCAAGGGACTGGAACATCTCCACTAAGAGGGAAGATTACAGCAGCTGGGATTGTTTAGCTTGGAATAAAGGAGGGTAAGGGGAGACATGATAGAGGTCTACAAAATTATGCATGGTGTGGAGAATGCGGATAGGGAGACATTTTTCTCCCTCTCTCAAAATACTAGAGCCTGGGGTCATCCTATGAAGCTGACTGGTGACAGACCTTTGTCAGGACAGATCAAAGGAAGGGCTTCTTCACACAGCGCAGAGTTAAACTATGGGATTCTCTATCACAGGAAGTAGTGATGGCCACCAGTTTGGATGCCTTTAAAAGAGGGTTGGACAAATTCCTGGAGGAAGAGGCTATCAGTGGCTACTATTCTTGATGGCTATGTGCTACCTTCAGTACCTGAGGCAGTGAGCCTATGTACACCAGTTGCTGGGGAACATGGGTGGGAGGGTGCTGTTGCGCTCATGCCCTGCTTGTGGGTTCCTGGTTGACAGCTGGCTGGCTGCTGTGTGAACAGAATGCTGGACTAGATGGACCCTTTGTGTGATCCAGCATGGCTCTTTTTATGTTCTTAAGAATTTTTTTCCATCAACATCTATAATTCGAAACCATCACAGTTCAGGATTTTAAATTTAGTTGATCCTCCCTCCCTCCAATTAACTGTTCTCTCTCTCTCTCTCTCTCTCACACACACACACACACACACACTCATTCCACTATGGCCTATGGCAGTGTTTCATCCATTTATCACCCTGTCCTCCTGTTTAATTTTCTGTATTTATCATGTTTCCTCTTATATGTGGCGCAACTCACAATGAAAGGGATTAATAATATTTAAAATTTGTTTGTCCCACTTCAAGAACAAACATGGGCCCCTGAAGTGGCTTAAAATGCATATACAATATGCTGTATATTAAATGTTAAGGAATGCACACGAGGCACCTACAGCAGAAGGGAGGGGGAGGATCATGTACTCTGCCATGGGCTCCTTGGAGGAAAGATCGGATATAAATGGACAAAATACATAAAATAAGTAGGGTGCCCCTGTGTCCTATTTTATACCAGACACTCCCTTCTGTTTGAAGGGATGTCCGTTACAAGTCCACTTTATTAAATGAAACAACCCTAAGAAGAGATGGCCTCGTTAGGAAAGTTAAGCAAAGAGCTAAGGGCCATGCGCAACAATGCACTCTACAATTACTTCTACACATGCTAGTGACCAGGGATCTCTTTTGTCAACCAGCACGAGGGCGGGCGAGGGCGGCAGTGGCGGCTTGAAACCTCCTCAATCCCATGTAAGTATTTGGAAAGATAGCTACTTAGTACTTCCTAGTGTGGACCCTTGGGAGTGGGGTTAGCCCTACAGTCTTAAATGTCTATACTGCTGCACACTGGTTATTGTCGAAATGTTATTTCCTGTTACATTTTTATGTTGAATTGTTTGTTAATGCAAATAACAATAACAAAGAACCCCAAGGAGGGAGAGGAGGCTGGCGCTCAGCTGCCGGAGCAGGCAGGCACCCAGGTCACCTGGTCACAGCCTTCAGTGAGAAGTATTGTATTTCTCTTTAAATGATAAGAATTATCTCTACATTTGCATCTGTACATATAAATTAGCATATACAAGGACATGCTAGCAGGAAGATATAAAAACTGCAGTGGAAGAATGAGTCAGCATAAGCCCTAATGGAAAGGGAGGCCTTGCTCAGCCTCCTCGAGACAGGGCTTGCCAGTAAATCCCTCTTCTCTGTCACCACCATCTCCGCCAACCAGGGCCAAATTTTCCCGCTCCAAATGTTGCAATCAGAATAAAGCCTACAAATTAATGTTTTAATTTGTTAAAATTAAAAGCAAAAGTGTAATAGTGAAAGTTAAAAACAAAACCTTGTTTTGTTCTGATGCTGGGTAATGTCGTGCACCTTGGCAGGTCTGTAAGATGCACTGCAGCTGCATCCCTGAAGGGATGCCTTCTTTCCCAAGCTCCTACTGGATATCAGGTGAGGAGGCATGGAGCATGGGATAAACTTTCCTTGCTAGCCCTTAAGGGGCAGGCTTGGGGATCCGAGGCCCCATGGGCCAGCAAAAGTGGCCAGCGGGCCGGAGGGTCCCTATACCTGGGCTAAAGCAACAGGAAGGCTCATTTCTGGGAAGAGGGGGAAGCAGAGCAAGAGGAAACATTGGAAGTGCTGGATATGAGAACTGCCTCTCTCTCCCTCCTTGACATGCAGGCCTGGCCTTCCCGGACTGGGCCTACAAGGCCGAATCCAGCCCGGGCTCCCGCCAGATCCAGCTCTGGCACTTCATTCTGGAGCTGCTGCAGAAGGAGGAGTTCCGGCACGTCATCGCCTGGCAGCAGGGCGAGTACGGGGAGTTCGTCATCAAGGACCCCGACGAGGTGGCTCGGCTGTGGGGCAGGAGGAAATGCAAGCCTCAGATGAACTACGACAAGCTGAGCCGGGCCCTCAGGTCAGGAGGGCTGCGGGCATGGAGCTTGCTTGTGCCCTAAGAACATCTCTGCTGCTCTTGAGTGCTTTATTTTATTTCAAGTATTTGTATGCTGCCCTCTAACCACATTCTCAGGGCAGCTTCCAACAACATAAAAACAAATTAAAAGTACATGCAATAGGGCAGCAAAACTTACAAAAACCGTAGCCCAGGTAAAACAGATTTAAAGCAGGGACAGACTCAGAGACCTGGAAAGATGGAAAGATCCTCACCTGGTTCTGAAATGACCTCAAAGTAGGTGCCAGGTAAGCTCCTCTGGGGCAGGCATTCCATCACCAGGGTGTCACCACTGGAAAGACGCTTTCTCTGGCAGCCACTCTCACACCTGATCCAGCCAGGGCCTTGCAAGAGGCTCTCAAGGGCTGGCAGCTACATGTGGAGATGCCATCCTTCAGGCACTCTGGTCCCAAGTCATGAAAGATTTTAAAGGTTAAAACCAGCACCCTGAATTGTGTCCAGTAACAACAGACTGGGAGCCAGTGGAGATGGTGAAGCACTGGGGTGATGTGCCCATAATGCCTGGTCCCAGTTCGTCATCTTGCACCTCTGTTCTGAACCCATGGTGGTTCTGGACCATCCTCAAAGGCAGCCCTACATGCACCACAGTGTACTAACCCAAATGGGATGCTGCCAGGACATGAGTCACTGAAGCCAGCCATGCACCAGGGAGCAGGCTATGCATTTCGTGCACCCTCCCCACATAGCAAGGTGGTGAAGCCAAGAGAGCGCCATCTGGGAAGAGCACCCTCTGGCTTGTTGCAGGGGGTTCCAAGTTGCGTCTCTGCTGCTTGGAGGGGCAGTGTGTCCTTGGCCAGCTGGCCCTGACAATGGCCCCTCCCAGCACCCACTGGCTGCCTCTCCCTGCCTCCATCTGTGCTACTCGTCTGTCCATCCAGGATTTCTCCCTGTCCTTCTTATGGAGATTGCCTGCCCTTTGGATGGGGCTGCAGCCCTTCTGTGCTCTGTCCAGTCCCCAGCATGCAACTGGGACCTCCCCTGCGCCCACCCTCTTTCCCCCACCATCCACCATGGGGTGGTTTTCTGACTCTTGTACCTCCTCCCCCCCCTTCTGAAAGGCCAAAGTGCCTCTCCTGGGCCTTAGTTCCTGGTAGGAAGAGCTTTTGCCTGAAACATGCTGGCATTTTGACCCCATGCCTTCCATCTTCTGCCCCACCTACCACTGGAATGTGGCCCCTGGGAGCTTCTGTGAAATGGAATTTAGCGTCTAACATCCCTGATATAAATGCTGTGAGAGCTGGACGTACTTTGATGGACCTTTGGGAGCTTCCGCCTTGGATTTTGTTGTGCACAGGTATGGCTGTTGCCAGAAGGTGATGAATCCAAGATGGTGGTGTCCCTTGGTCTACAGCCCCAGCAAGCTGCTTGCTCAGTTGGGAGGGGTTTCAAAGAGTTGTGGGGCGTTCCAAGATCATCAGGTGCAAACTTTTGTTCTGGATTGGTCTCCAGCTCTCTTCTCAGGTTGTTTGTTTTTTCCATGTTCCCTTCTGCCTTGCAGGTACTATTATAACAAACGCATCCTACATAAGACCAAGGGCAAAAGGTTCACCTACAAGTTCAACTTCAGCAAACTGATCTTCATCAACTACCCACTGTGGGGCATCCAGTCCCCTCCCAGGCCACTGCTGATGGGGGCAGCTGGGATGTACCGGCCACACGGAGGGGCTGCCAATGCGCAGACAGAGGTAATCGTAGGAGTGGGGAGTGGCCGCTGGCAGCAGTAGAATCATAGAATCATGGAATAGTAGGGTTGGATGCTTGTGATCTACAACAGTTTCAATATCCTTCTCGCTTGTAATGTGGTTGAGTCACGTATCCCCCATCTTGTAACTGTGCATTTGGTTTCTTTTTCCTAGGTGCAGAACTTGGCATTGATCCCTATTAATTTTCATTCTGTTGTTTTCTGCCCAGAGCTCCAGCCTATCAAGATCACTTTGAATCCTATTTCTGTCTTCCTGGGTATTAGCTGTCCCACCAAATTTTGTGTCATCTGCAAATTTGATCATCTGCACCTCCTCCTCCAAGTCATTAATAAAAATGTGGAAGAGCACTGGGCCCAGGACTGAGCTCTACAGTACCCCACTCGTTACCTCTCCCCAGTTGGAGAAGGTCCCATTGATAAGCACTCTTTGAGTCCGATTCTGTAGCCAACTGTGGATCCACCGGATTGTTGTTTTACCTAGCCCACTTTGAGGTAGTTTGCTCATCAGGATATCGTGGGGCACTTTGTCGAAAGCTTTGCTGAAGTCAAGGTATACTATCTCCAGAGCATTCCCGCAGTCTGCAAGGGGGGTTACCTGATCAAAAACTGAGTTCAGATTCGTCTGGCAGGATTTGTTCTTGGCTTCGCACAATCACTGCATTGTTTTCAAGGTGCTTACAGATGGATTGCTTTATCATCTGCTCCAGAATTTTCCCAGGGATTGATGTCAGACTGACTGGTCTGCAGTTCCCAGGTTCCTCCTTTTTGCCCCTTTTGAAGATAGGGACAACATTAGCCCTCCTTCAGTCATCTGGCACTTCACCCATCCTCCATGTTTTCTCAATGGTGGTTCTGAGAGTTCTTCTGCCAGTTCCTTTATTACTCTAGGATGCAGTTCATCTGGCCCTGGAGATTTAAACTCATTCAAAGTAATTAGGTGTTCCTTGACCATATGCCTATCGATCTCAAGCTGCAATCCTGCCCCTTCAGCCTGTACTTTGCCTTTGCCAGGGGGCTCATAGACCCTCTTTTGGGAGAAGACTGAGCCAAAGTAGGAATGGAGCACTTCTGCCTTTTCCTTGTCATCTGTTATCATTTTGCCATCCTTATTTAATAGTTAAACCACCATTTCTTTCCTCTGTCTTTTACTATGCACATATCTGAAGAAAGCGTTTTTGTTGCTTTTAGCATCCCTCGCTAACCTCAGCTCGTTCTCAGCTTTAGCCTTCCTGACACCATCCCTGCAATTCTGTGCTACCTCTTCCTTTGTTGCTTGGCCTTCTTTCCACTTCCTTTATGTGTCCTTTTTTGTTTTCAGGTCATTTCTAAGCTTTTTCTGAAGACACATTGGCTTCTTCTGTTGTCTTTCACCTTTTTTTCTTGTTGTAATTGTTTGTAATTGTGCCTTTAGAATTTCCTTTTTGAAAAACTCCCACCCATCTTGGACTCCTTTTCTCATTAGAGTCACTTGCCATGGAACCTTACTTATCATTGTTCTGAGTTTATTAAAATTGGCTTTCCTAAAATCCTGGGTATGTGTTTGGCTACACTCAACTTTTGTTTCCTTTAACATGGTCACTTTCTCCCAGAGTTCCCATAACTGCTACTTTATCCATGAAGTCATCTCTGTTGGTTAGATCAAGTCAAGGATAGCTGATCCTCTAGTTCCTTCTACTTTCTGTAGGAGGAAATTATCAAAAACACAAGTCAGGAATCTCATGGAGGGGCCATGTTTTGCAGAATTTGTCTCCCAACAAATATTGGGGAAACTGAAGTCCCCCATTACTATGACATCATGCTTCCTTGAAACATTGGCTATTTGCTTTTCAAAAGTTTCATCCTCGTCTTCTCCTTGATCGGGTGGCCGGTAGTAGACTCTGACCACCATGCTCCTTTTATTCTTTGCTCCATTTATTTTAACCCAGATGATATCGATGGGGCTACCAAGCTCATCCTCCTGTATTTCTGTGCAAAGATATGTATTTTTCACATATACTGCAACTCCACCTCCCTTTCTGTTCCTCCTGTTCTTTTTGAATTAGTTATATCCTTCAATTGCTGTATTCCAGTCATGGGAGTCATCCCACCAAGTTTCACTTGCACCTACCAAGTCATAATTTCCCTCCTGTATTAAGATTTCAAGTTCATTCTGTTTGTTTCCCATACTCTGGGCATTGGTATATAGACATCAAAGACCATGTGCTTTATAGTCTAGCTTTCTTTCTACATGTTTCTGAAGACTATTCTTGGGCGCTATTAGAGCTGTTCTCTCCGTTGCAGTGCATGGGCCTTCATCCATTGTTACCCCCAACTTTACGTCTCCCTTCACCATAGGATTCAGTTTAAAGCCGTCCTGATGAAGTTCTTCATGCTGTGGCCAAACACATTCTTCCCAGCCTATGTGAGGTGCAACCCATTCCTTGCCAACATTCCATCTTCCAGAATGTATAGCCCATGGTCCCAGAATCCAAATCTCTCACGCCGGCACCACTTTCGTAGCTGGTCATTCACCCGGAGTATTTTTCGTTCCCTTTCTATCCCTCTTCTAACTACTGGAAGGATGGATGAGAAAACTATCTGGGCCCCAAAGTTCTTGAGTTTCCTTCCCAAAGCTTCAAAGTCTGACGTGATTTCTTCATAGCTCTGCTTGGCGGTATCATTTGTTCCCACATGGAAAAGGATACCTGTCAGTATGCTTTATGAGTGTAGGCAACCGTTCAGTCACGTCTCTAATCCATCCTCCTGGGAGACAGCATACCTGACGAGTCCACGGGTCTTCGCGACATAGTTGGGTTTCAATCCCATACAGCAAGGAGTCTCCCAGTACTACCACTCTTCTTGTTGTTGTAGGCCTTGGTTTCATCACCTCTGCTTGACTGACCTTCAGCCTCTTGCTCACTCACAAATGTAGGTTCCCCTGTACTTCTTCCTCTGCAGGCTGTCCTCCAGTCTCATCCTCAAGTACCTGGAATCGGTTCCACAGCTTCACTGCTTCCACTGGTGCAGAGTGGCGTCTAGTTTGTCTGCTCCTGTCACCCTTTTCGAAGGAGTATGCTCTACTGCATTTTTCCTCACCTCAGCATTTCCCACTTCTGCCTCAGCTTGCTGTTGCTCTTCAAGCTTCTGTTCTTCACTTTGCTGCTGTAGTTCCACCGTTCTGTCCTCTTCGTGTTCTCTTCTTCCCTGGAGGGTCGACACTCGCCGCTCCAATCCTCTTACTTTTTCTTCCAACAGCATGATCAACTTGCACTTGTTGCATTTGTAGGCCATGTTGATCTCAGGCAAGAAAACAAACATAGCACAGACCGTGCAGGTCACCACCATTGGAGAGTCTTTTCCTTCCATAGCCTCTATTCCCTCCCAGGAATGGGGCAGAGCTCTGAGGAGGGGCAACTGAGAGAGCCACTGTCCCCTCCCACTGCTGGGCAGACCCCTCTGGCGCCCAGCTCCCCTTGTGCTCCACTCCAAAAAGGCACCTGTGCCATAGAAGCAGTTTGATGGACAGAGGGGAGATCGTTTTTGCATCTGGAGCTGAGATTGCCTAAGACCACATCTAAACCTTGCTGGCAGTTTCACTGGTGAAAGAGGAAGCTTGTCTGCCCAAGCGAAAGCCACTTTGAAACCTGGCTGGCCTCTTCTGCACGCTCTCAAGCCTGCATATATCAGACCAGAAGCACTTACGGGAAGATTATGGGAAGATGCCATGAGATGCGGCAATAGCAGCCACGGGCCTAGATGGCTTTAAAAGGGGATTAGACCCATTCATGGAGGGCGGGAGGAAGAGGGGGAGGAAGCGGCCCGTCAATGGTGCTTAGCAGGATGCCAGTCTAACATTTATATACAGCACACAAGCTCTTTCAAAACCACATACATCAGACTAAGAAAGCAGAGCTGAACCTATACAGTGCCAGAGAAATAATATATTTATAATTAACAACCCCCTTCTAAACCTAACCATAGTCTCAGTCGAATGTTTTCAGCAGCTACAGCAAATAGCGCCACCCTGTGCATGATAAATTAGTTGCTGTTGGCAAGCAGGCTGTGAATGATTTCTTCCAGTGGCCCACCACCTCCTGACAGAAGGGGGGACTCCAGGAATGAATCACACTTGATTAAATGCAACCTGCAGGCTCAGGGGGCCGTCTGCCTCTGAGTGCCAGTTGCTGGGGCAGCTGCAGGAGGGCACGTGGCCTTCCCACGGGGGTGGTGGGGGTGTCTGGTTGGTCACTGGGAAACAGGGCGCTGGAGGACAAGATGGTCCTCTAGGACCAGGGCTGCTCTTACATGTTTATGGAGGGGAAATCAATCTCTATTAACCAGGATAGCTTATCTCCAGGTTCAGAAGCCATCTACCTCTGAAAGACACTTACCGGGAAGAGCAAATGTTGAGGCCCTTTGAAAGGCTGTTGCCTTCCAACGCCATCTCGTGGGCTTCCCAGAGGCGGGAAACAGGATGCTAGACTAGTTGGGCCCTCCATAGTCTGATCCGGCAGGGCTTCTCTTGAGCCATTTGGGACATGGGTCACCCAGGGTACAAACTTTCTTTTATCCAGTTTGGGATGGGGCAGGACAGGACCAATTCTACTTAGCAACCCTTCAAACTGTTCCAGGGCCATGTCTCCCCTCCCTCTCCAGCTTTTACAGAGCACGGTGTTTGTCAGAAGGGCGTGTCCTGAGCACCTTGCCTTCCCCAGGGACAACCAGGGCCTGATCAACACAGAGGACCCTTGGGACAAGACAGGGGCAAGCATCAGCAGCTGTAAGTGTGGTGTGCTGGCAAGAAGAGTCTTTGGGTCGGGAGGTTTGTGTGGGGACCTCCCTCAGGTTGGGTGTTTAAATGAAAAAGATAATTGGTCAGTTGGCCTGCAGTTTTAAAAGTATTTATTTAGGAGAACAAAGGCAGAGATGTTCATTCTTCAACAGGGTCAGATTGAACAATTGCTGATTTAAGTATTTAAAAAGTATGGATTTGGGACCAATTAAAGATTAATTTGAAAACGCTGTGGCAAAGTATGACATATTTCAGCAATGTTCATTGGTGTGAATTATACTTTGAAGACGGTACAAGTGGGCTCCTCCTTCACTTTTCTGCGGGACACCCAGGCTCTGCAAAATGGTGATTAACCACTTGGTCAACTGCTTGAAGAAGGTGACCCCCGAGGCTGTTTCTGTCTGCCATCAGCAAAAAGGCCACATCTTGTACTTGTGAGGACAGGTCTGTGGCTCTCCCTCACTGTCTCCTTGCGGCCTCTGGGACGGATGCCAGCCCAACCCCTCCTGCCCACAGGGTTCAAATTCTGGCTCAGCTTACACTTGACCTATAACTAGGCCCATTTCCATGGAATGGAGAGCATTTAAGTTTCTGTTATAGGAGGACTAGGGCTGCTTCCAGACCAATGGCTCCTGGGGCTAATAAATCGTTGCTCTTCTGTTTTAAGCTACAGGCGGAATGGCAGTTGATTTTCCACACTGGGGGGGACATCGCCCTTTTGCTGAGCACATGTCCACTGCATTCCATCCGCACCCGTGCCATTTGTGCTGCTCTTGTACCCCTTTTCAGAGGAACATGGTCTTGCTGTGGGCAACGCCTGATCAGGCCCCTAAACCTACCACAGATCAGCACATCTCGCTTTATCTGTTGCCGTGGGCGCCATTGTTGTCTCCTGTTTATTTTTTTATTGTTCTTTTAAGAAGCAGTAAATACTTTTCCAGTTATATTTTTAAAAGACATTAAAATAATAGTGCCATGCCTCTATAATGCTAATATACTTTCTCTCTAAAGTAGCATTATAGCATTGTTGGGATACAGCACAATAACATCTTAATGCAATAATGCTAATTAAAAAAAAGCCCACATTAATCAAAGATCTTTCCAGTCACTGTCATTAACCACCTTACTAAACTAGCAGTGAATGGAAAGGGCTTCCCCTCCTAGATATGTACCTATCTATCAGTCAAAGTTTATTATACAGTCACTCACCCGTTCATGGAACAAAGACAGACCAAAGACAATCAAGTTTAACATAAGATAAATTACACTGTGTGGACTGAAATAAATAACAAAGTACTTTAAAATCACCAAGATAAAAACATAATATGCTAAATTAAAGTATAGAGACTATGCTATATGTCACAATAGATTAAGATATGTGAACTAAATATATAGGATAGTTAATTAGAATTTAAAAATTAAAACATATGGTATATATATAAGCTAGGGAAAAGACAAGTTGAATTTAAGCAGAGAGAATATATCTAACTATTTTATATCTATCTTGAGTGCCATTTTTTTCTTTTGGTGGAAAGGCGGGCTCTAAATCAAGACACTTTCATTTTAGTAGTATTTTTCTCTTTTAATTTTAATTCCCCACCTCCACCCCATTATAGCCAGAAAATCGTTTCAGCACTAAAAGTTTGATTAAAAATAAGCAAAAAAGAGATAAAGTGGTGCCCACCACAAAGGTTACACTGAGCGTGTGCTGAGCTATGATAGGTTCAGCTGCCCCAGAGGGCACTGCCCATCTCAAAACATGTCTCTTAAACAAAAAAGATTAAAAGATGGGGGAATAGCTCTAAGGGCATGTCCGCCTGTGCCAGATTGCATTACTCTTCTGCCCTCAACAGGGGAGATTTACAAATGGATGTTATTGTGTGGATCTCCTGTAAAATGTGAGTGAAGGAGCTGTTTATACGATGAATGCCTTTGCTGGAAGACAACCAGGTGAAGCAGGATTGCAATTCTGTCTTCAGTCACTGATGTGCTAAGTGGTCTCTGTCATGTCGCTTCCCCCTCACCCCTAAAGTTTGTGGTTCATTTTCTTGCTGCATCAAAAAGTTTTACCCATTGTCGCTCAGAAATATTATTGTAAAATTGTGTGACTTGGAATTTGGTCCTGTGCTTGTAGTTTGTCATGTGCCACTTTGGGAATCTTTTAGACTGGAGAAGCAGAGCAGTGACAGGGCTGCTGCCTGACTTAAAGTTGCAACCCTATGGACATTTAACAGGAGTAAGTCCCAATGGCACTTGCTACTTAGTAAACAAGCTTTATTAATTGATTAATCATTTACATTTGTATATGAAGCAAGAAGCATATGTACATCATCTTGGAAGTGGCATTACCTCCTATGTGAGAGAAAGGGAATATCGTTTAAGACTGTGCTTGCCACCTACAGGTTTCATAAACTGTATGTACTTGTATTAATTTATAAGCAAACCTCCCTGCTTGATTGACTGGGGACACCTTTTTAGTTAATCAGATAGATTAATTGATTAACAAACTTGTATTCATTTTAATGTTACTGTCCTGACAATAATGTTTAAAAACATTCTGGAATCTGTATTTGCTTCTTTTTCTCTCCAGGTCTGGGGTCCATCCCACCTTCCTGCCTCCTCAACTCCTGCTGCTGTTTAAGAGCCCAAGATAGGTTTCACCCTCTGGCTGCTTTCCCATCAGCTCTCCCCCACCCAGGTTTTGCCCCCCATTCTGGCCAGCAGCTCTGCTCACTGCCCCAGTACCCCCTCTCCAATTCGCCCTGCTTCTCTGGCCATGTTTTCCACCGAGGCCAAGCTGTTATGTCCCTGGAAGAAAGCGCGGTGCTACAGAGCCAGTTGGCTATCCCCAAATCTGAACACCTTCTGATGGGCATGAACTCTCCCAATGGGAAGCAAGGAGGGACCTTTCTTGGGCACCCATTGGAGGCACAAGGCCACGTGAGTACACCAAGAAGACTGGAGTTCCTTTCTGACCCACCCCTGTCACCTTGGGAAGAAGATGAGCTTAAGGAGGTTCGACAGGGTGCTAGTCCCTTTGGTGAGGCTTGTCTTGGGGTGAAACCTGAGCCGGTACTGCAGGCCAAGTCCCGCAACAAGGGCAAACTGTTGCTGGGCCCCCATGTGGCAGGAGAAGGTCTGCACTGCTCCCCACAGCTGAGCAGGCTCCAGCCAGCTGCCTCCAACCGTGTCCCCAGTTTTAGGCCAATGGCTGGCTTGAAACCCAATTGGGCCATGCATCCTACCTAAGCTGTACAAAAGCCTTCTTTCTCTCTCAATGGAGCTCCCTTCCTGCCGTGCCAGTTCACCAAAGCAGCTGAACCCCTGCTTAGCAGCCCCCCACCCTGCTCAAAAGCCATCACAGTTATGGATCCGCTCGTGTAATGCCATTGCCCAGTCAATCCCTGTTTAGCTCAGGGGATCCCAACCCCGTCAAAGAGAGGGCATCCGAGTAGATTCTTATGGACAATCCTATTGCATAAAATGGAACACTCCTTTTGAGGGGTGAGAACTGATAGAGCCCAGCCAGCCTCCAAAGGTTGTAATCCCAAAACATGGATGCTGCGTGTTCTACATAGCCCTCAAAGTGCATACCCTTTGCTACGTTGCTTGTATATGTGCATGCATATTAATAAAATACTCTTCTTACCAAGTTGCCAGCTTGATCCTGAGATAATGATATGGCTTCCATTCACTTTGATTGCCATAAGGCACTTTCTGTGTGCTAAACCTACCAATAGCTTTTGAACATGGCTACTTGTGTGTATGACATAGACTATTAAGAAGCCACATGAGCTTAGGTGTATTGAGGGATGCCTCACTGTGTATGTTGCACAATTTCCTGCATTTAGGTATATCTCCTTGTACCAAAGGGTAATGTGTGCTATTGAGGAAGATGGAAGACAATTTTTTAAAACTTAAACCAGCCTTAAGCCTATCTCTGTTTGTTCATTCGCTTATTTAAATAAGTATATTTATACATTTAAATACATTTTATTCTATGCGAGAGAAAGAGAGCTATTTCTGTGTATGGAACTTTGCAGAATTCCAGCAGGAAGGCAGATAGATCACTGCCTCCAGGAACCTGCAGTGTAAAACCTGACAGACCGTAGAAAGAGGAGGCGAGGAGGGTAAATGGGGAAAACGTGTGTTCAGCTTAGTTACACATACTTAGGCCAGCCTTCCCCAGCCTGGCTGGGGATGATGAGAATGGTAGTCTAACACATCTGGAGGGCACCAGCTTGGCAAGGCTGACAGGCCTAGGTGCTCCCAGATGAGGCTTTTATGGCACCCTCACCCTGCCTGATTCAGGGGATTTTATGGGCAGTCCTCCCGTGTTTTCCCACCACTTCTGTTTTTTTTTTTTTTCTTACTGCAGAAAATCCATTAAGAAAGAGAAAAACAATAGTTGCACAATGTCTTCTGACTATTAGTGCTAGGAACCTTCCATCTGGAAGCACCCTTAGTTTCAGTAGCGGGATGCAACATTGCAATGACATAACACTACTAGCAATAAAAAACACTCATTTTCCTCAAATGGTGAAAGTAACCATGTTGGCAAAAGAAACATGCCAAAATTCATGGCTTTAACATCAGCCACTCTCCTCCCCTGCCTTTTTTTGTTGCTTTGTTTATTTATATTTGTTTATTACATTTCTATACCACCCAGTCGCTGAAGCTCTCTTGTTTACCATCTTGCCTGATGAAGAGTTCTGAAGAACACAAAATTTTGTGACCTTTGTGTTGGCTTAATAAAAGTATTGTGCTAATATGAATTTTAGCATTTTTCTTTTGGAGTTTTCCCAAAGGATTTCCCTCCTCCCTTTTGGAACTCTTTGCTAAAGTTCTGCAATACTCTGAGCTGTTTGGGTTTTTCAAGTTAATGATACTGTAAAACCAAGGACTTTATTTTGCTGATCAGTCCCTCCTTGGGGACTGATCTCCCAAAGTTTTAAGTGTGAGGTACTGAGGTGGTTCTGGTTAACCATATTGCAACAACAACAACATTCACACCTGAGATTTTGGTGGAAGGAGATGCTGTAGGACATCAGCATCCCCTGGTGACCATCTGGGATCACTGCAAACATTGTTGCCATGCGGCTTGCAGAGATGACGTCTGCTTGTGGAGAAGCTGTGCACAGCAGACCTGAGGAGCACCCTCTTCTCTTCTCATGATGTAAACTGCCTGCAACCCTAGTCTGATCCATCCCCAACATGCAACCCAGGGCTGATTCAAAGGAGCTTCTTGCACCGATGGCATCTCCAACAATTAATTATTTTATACATGAATGTGGGCTATCAACTCTCGCTGTTCCATGCATGCTATGAAATAATAGGCTGGATAGTAATGCCAATGTAGTGTGCGGTGTATAACTGGTGGACTAGCACAGGCTATTACAACGACTGATTACATAGTATAGCTGAGCAGATACCAATGGTGAAAATTTAATACCATCAACTATTGAATAGTCTTTGAGGGTGAGCACCAGATGGTATATCAAATATTGCCAAACAGCATATACTGGGATGCTGGTATAAATAGATCACACACACACACACACACACACACACACCGGATGTCAAATATTTTGGCTTATCATTGGTATCAAAATCTCACAGACCTGCCTCCTCAAGTGGCTACGGTTTATCACTTCATTAACTTCAGCAGTAAAGTACTTCACTTCTATACTGTTCATACTGGCAGTTCAAGGGGTGTGGGGAGAGACCCACTGAGGTTCCATCTCAGTTATGATAACTTTCCTCTTCCCTCCTACCTACAAAAGCAATCTGTTCCATCCTTCCTTGGGGTCTGCTTATTGTCTAGGGAACTGTGAGGAAAAAAAAACCAGGAACATGCATGTAATTGCTGCCCAAGCCCCTTCCTCACCCACCACTCCCAGTTGCACCTTGCAGAAGAGGGAAAGAGAAGTCAGCAAAATAAGATTCCATTACCGACAGCTCAAAATAAGCCTCGCCAGCATGTGAAATGTCTGGAGGTGCACCACAGAGTACCTTAATGATCATGCACATGCTTTCACATGCATGTACATTAGAGGCAAGGTGTGTCCACACACCCACCTACCCAGAGACTAACTTGCTTGAGATTGTGGCGGGGTTGGAAGAGAGGTGGAGTTGTACCCTGAAAAATTACACCCCTCGCAACTCATGCTAACAAGGTGTAAACCAGGCGTGGGCAACTTTCCCTCCAGATGTTTTGGCCTACAACTCCCATAATCCCTCACCACCGGCTATGCTGGCTAGGGCTGATGGAGAATGGTAGGCCAAAACACCTGGAGGCCCACAACTGGCTCACCCCTGAAAACACTTATGTTTTCCTCAAGGTAAAACATTGGGCGAAGAGAGTGACTGGGGTTTCCCGGGGATAAGTTGGAGCCTACCATAGACCTCCCTCAAGACAGCTCTGAGGAGACGGGGTAACAACCACAATGGGTCTTTTTATAAAGGCCATGGGGCAGTTGTGCTCTGAGTGGGATGTGAGGAATCTCCTTGCAACAACCTGAGAGTATTTTTGAGGGGAAAGTGGGCAACTTTTTCGATAAAACCGCAGTGAGGCAGTCGTGGGGTGAAGGCCGCCCTCCCTTCCTGGAATTCAGCCCTCTCGATACTCATTTTTTGAGGCATGTGTGTGGGAAATAAATTCGTTCTGTTCTTACATTTGTGACAATGTTTACAGCCTGAAGTCTGGATTCTGGCTAGAATCATTATTATGTGTCAATAATGGAGTGTGAAGAAGAAGAGGGAGGGGAATGGTGAGGTGATTTTAATGTCTCATTTCTTAAAAGATTGCTTTACAAGATCCAGAGCTGAGTCCCGACTTTCAAAAGAGATTCCCAGACTGAGTCCCTGAAGGATCAGACTAGAATAAAGGCAGCCACCACTATCCTCCGGGGGACAAGAAGAAGAAGGCCCGAGGGAAAAGGTCCCAAATTTAGATGAAAGCCCCTCTGAGCAGGGGCTATTTTGTTTTGTCTGTGAGGTGCCATTGGTGGTGGCAGCACTGCATACATACCTAAATAAGAATATTTCTCCCCTCATAGATCCCTCAGGGCCGGCCCTGCCCTTAGGCAGAGTGAGGCGCCCACCTCTCAGGCAGCTGATCTGGGGCATCATGAAAGGGTAGCACATGGTTGATTGATGGTTGTTGCATTTTGACTCCCATGGAGAGGTACTTGAGGGGTTTTCTGCCTTGGGCGCCAAAATAATTTTGGGCAATATGCACCTTAACATGGTTAATAACTTTGGGCACTTAACACCTTAACTATTTGCCGCTCTACCTCAGACGGGAAAACGCCTCGAGCCGGCACCAGTCTCCTCACTGGCAAATGTTAAGCTGCAAGCGCTTTAAGGCAGGGACCCTTTTTTCTCTTTTGGCTCACGTAACTCTGTCAAGGAGCTGTGTGCATGGTGCCGTATGTCTACTTCTGCTATAATACATCATGAACATGATGAAGGGGCAGGCATTCCCAGTAGTACCCCACCTCCATTACAGAGTGCTCTCCTCAGAGAGGTCTGCCTGCTGCCTCCTTTGTTATCGTTTTGGTGCCTGGCAAAGACCTTTTTATTCTCTCAGGCCTTTTGATCCTGTTTTCTGCATAGTTTTATCCTTATCTTTTTACAGGGGTTGGAGGTGCTGCTTCTCCATGACCCTGATGCCTATTTTAGCCTTCATTACTTTAAATTGGTTGCTGCTTTAAGTCAACCATTTGATTGGTCTCTTTCTTTTTAATGTGGATTTTATTTATGCTTTTATTGTATGTCACCAGGAGAGCGTTGCACTATAGGGTGACTAATACATTTTTGAAAAATACATAAAGCTCCCTGAATGTACATGGATGCTTCACAGAATAACATGAGCAGAGGACAGTCTCTCCTCTGAGGAGATGCCTGTGATCAAGTGTCCACAGGGTTCCATGTATGTGTGAATAAATTATATTCTTAATGATGACGACAATGGGGAATCTCTCCCTCTCGTGTGTGTGTGTGATATATATATATATATATATGAACAGACAATTTTTAAAGCATCTTCAGACAAATTTGTTCTAGATGCCAGAAGGAACAGAGTGACTAACATAACAGAAAAATGAAAATCTTAAAACATTTCCGCTTTCGCTGTCTTTAGTTGCTCTGTTATGAATCAGTGTCCTTTAGCCAAGGTGGCCAAGGGCAGGTGTATAATTTTGTCCTTCGGCCACCTTGGCTACAGGACACTTTGACTCATTTATTTATTTATTTATTTATTTAATTTCTATACCGCCCAATAGCCGAAGCTCTCTCATAACAGAGCAGCTGAAAAAGGTGGAAGATAAAGCATTTTGCTTTAAGATTTTTTTTTCTTTTTTCTGTTTTGTTAGTCACTCAATATACGAATGTTGTTGTTCAGTCGCTCAGTCGTGTCCGACTGTTCGTGACCCCTGGACCAGAGCACGCCAGGCCTTCCTGTCCTGCGCTCTCTCCCGGAGCGCGCTCAAGTTCATCTATATATGAGTATCGGTGTCTTAATGATGGGGGATCTGTTCCTCCTACCCCTATGCGTGTGCACGCGCGCGCGCGCGCGTGTGTGTGTATATATATATATATATATACACACACACACACATATATATGGAATAGATGATGATAATAACGACGGAGGATGCCCGCCTCCTGTATCTGTCCATGAATTAATAATAGCCCTGAAGATGATGGTGGGGGATCCCCCCGTTCCCCCCCGCTCCTCCCCCCTGCTGCAGAGGGAAGCCTCCCGCGGGAAGGAGCAAGGGGCGGGACTAGATGGGAAGGAGAAGAGCAGAAGGGGAAGGAGCGGGAGAGGCCGCGCCGCTTCCAGCCTCCTGCTGCAGCCCGAGCTGGACCGGCCAGAGCAGGAGGAGGAAAAGAGGGGCAGGCAGGGAGGAGAGAAAGAGCCAGCCGCGCTCCCGCCGCCGCCTGGCCCGGCCCGGCCCGGCCCGGCCCCGCTCTCCTCCTCTCTCCCCTTCCCGCGCCCCGCCCCCTGCGTAGGGCAGGGCCGGCCCGGAGAGGAGGGAGAGAAGGTGGGGGAGTGGGCTGGGAAAGGCTGGGGCTCGAGGGCTCCGACTAGGCCGCTCGGTCTGCGGGAAAACCCTGCCGCCGCCGCCGGCAGCAGAGGGGCGGCGCAGCGGGCGAGCAGCCTGTCCCCGCCGGGCAGCCGGCGGGGCTCGACGCCGTGGGAAGGCGGCCTGGCCGAAAAGCCGCCCCGCAGGGCGAGGAAAAGCAGGGGCTGCTCGCAGCCTCCCGCCGGGGACGGGATGCAGCCGCCGGAGGGAGCCGCCGCCGCGCGCCGGGGCTGCAGGGCTCGCGCCCGCCGTTAGGCTGCTTCGCGCTGGGCGAAGACCCGGCGGGCCGCGAGGGCCGGGAGGAAAAGCCGCGGGGGGAGGGGGGCGAGGAGGCCCCCGCCCTCCATGGGAAGTCGCTTCCCTGATTCATTGCCCCGGCTGCAGCCAGCTCCGGGGGGAGGCTGCGCCCCTTCCCGGGGAAGCTGGAGGGGCGGCGGGGAAGCCCACGGCGCCGGGGGGCGTCTTTCGCGAGAGGCGCGGCGCTGCGGCGGCGGCGCGGGCGGGCTCCGCGGTCTGGGCTGCTGCCCCGAGCCGGGCGGCGGCGGCGCGGCGCTTGAGAGGCGCTTGCCTTGCCTCGCTCGCGCTCTGCGTCCCCCTGCAAAACAACGTTGTGCTGTGGGTATTTCCCCCTCCCCTTGGCTGGCTCGGTGTTTACAAGAAATGGGTTCGAGCCCCTTTTTATTGAACGATTGAACTGGATGTGGCCTCTGTGCATTTGGTGGGTAATTTTTTTTTATTTATTAATGATCCCGAGGGGGGGAACTCGCCACAGAAAGACGCAAAACGGCTAAGCAGGAGAAGAAGTTGGGTATCTCTCTCTCAAGCTACTCTCACACACACACACACTCGTTAAAGGCCAGATATTTTATCTAGTTTGCTGTCTCCTCTTTTCTCTGTGTCCTTTGCCAACAGAAGAACAGCTGGTAAAACTGGATTATAAGGATGTTTTGATCTGTGTTTTGCAGTTAAGACTTAAATATTGGGATGGAAATCTGTCTTCATTCCACTTGGCTCTTCCGATAGCATTTATAACCTTGAACAACATTTATTTTTTTTGGGGGGGGGAGAGTTATTTAAAAAAAAGGAATCGTAAAAAACCGCGAAGAAAACAAGATCTCCAGAGGCTGGGGAAAATGTCTGGATCTAAACTCAGGATGGACTTAAAGATTCCAGACTCTTGACTGCAGGAGAAAATCAATTTGTCATCTTCTCTTTGTGAGAAAATAACTTGTAAGATTTGCAACTAAAATTATATTTAAAAACACACTGCGCACAGGTGAAGACCCGGGGCAACCACCCTGGTGTTCTGGACTTGACAACAAACCATGAACATGAGACCACCCCAGACTGCACTGGACAGGTAATGATGGCGTTTCTTCTCTCTCTCTTTTTTGTTGGCTTTCATTGGGGCCCAGCTTTTGTGGCCACTAGTTAATTTATGAATGGGTGAGCGTAAGTGTGTGAGAGGGAGAAATTGGCTGAGTCCAGGTTTCTAGTGGGTTGGCATTTACTCAAGGCATTGGTAATGGTCATGCGACTTGGCCCTGTGTGTTTGGGAATGCCCTGAGTTTTCTCTGTCTCTGTATGGGAGATACTTTCGGGTGTGATGCCATGTTTTTTTAAAAATGCCTTTAAGTAACTGAACTCTGTGCAGCTTGTCATTTTTCCTTTGCGTTCCAGTTTCCTTGGTTCAGCCTGTAGAGACAGCAGAGGACTCTGTCTAGGCCATTGGGTTTCAAACGGTGTCCTGAGGAATCCTGAGGTTCCTCTATGGGAAATGGGCCGTGGCGGATGAAGGGTAGCCTTTCCGCTGCCAGTGGTCCTCCCTTGTCAAGCATTGTGTGTAGGGTTCTATGAAACCACTTACCTGTTCCATAAGTGGCATCCGCGGTGGGGGGGGAGGCGCTCCGCCCCCCCCCCAGTCCTCCCCGGCCAGATCCGCTCCGTGGCAACTCCACGGAGCCGCCGGCCGGGTGCATCCGCAGCAGGACATCCTTTACGCCATTTGCGTCCCTGCCTTTTGCCATGATAGGCTACGTAAGTACTTACGTAGCCGATCATGGCCTACGCAGGGACGCATGTGGCATCCCTGTGTTAGCCGTGATAGGGTACGTAAATACTTATGAAGCCTATCACGCCATTCGAAGGAAGGCGAATGGCCACCATTCGCGGAGCACTGGATGGCCGACGCCAGGTAGGCTCCGTTCCGGGCCCATTTCGCGGGGTGGCGGGAGGGGTTTCTTTGTTCTGCCATGGATTCTGGGGGGCTGAATTCACTGGAATTTGGCCTCCCTGGAATCCATGGTGGAATTCTCTAACATCCCTAGTTGTATGGCCCTGCCAAATGTTGGGTGTATTCTAGGGTGCCCTGCCAGTTTACATGGGACCGTGTAAAGGGCCTGCTTGTCAATGCGTGCCCTGTGTGAACCAATTGTGTCCTGATAGAGCGTTCCCCAGAATCCTTTACAGTGTGCATGGATTCCATAGCAGATAGTCCAGATGGGGAAAGCATTCCTCTGAAGGTAGATATGCCGAAAGCTATTGGCCTCTGTCTTGAGTCATTCTTTGTCAGGTGCCTCCTGCTGGATAGAGCCTATCCCATGAAAAACCCACAGTGGTTGAAGCTGCCAGGACTCCTGGGTCTGAGCTCTGGTGGACATGGGGAAAACTAAGACTACCAGCTACCACTGTAAACGATAGAGTATTGCCAGTGGTGTGGATGTGTCCAGACCTGACTAAGCATCATGGGAGCTATTACCAGTAGCCAGAACTGATTCTGGCCAAAACAAATAAGGCAGATTCATGAAGGAATGGATTTATGGCTTGAACATGGCTCTGTGGAGCCTCATGCTCAGAAGCAGTAAACCTCTGAATCCCTTGTGCGGGAGAGTGACGCTGGAAGAGGGCTGTTGCCTTCATCTCCTGCTTGTGTGCTTCCTGGAGGCATCTAATTGGCCACTGTAGGGAGGAAGGAAGGAAGGAAGGAAGGAGGATGCTGGCTGTGATGGACCCCTTTTGGTCTGACCCAGTTGCAGGGCTCCTCTTATGCTCTGTGGCCCCCAGGGCAAGTTTTTTCATGACCAAAAATGCTGCCACAAATATACCACTGGTGGTGAAGGAGCACTGCGAACTTTTAGCTATGGGGTGACTAATGCATTTTAGAAATAGTGTATAATAATAAAAGAGGATGTGTGTCTGTCCGTCAGCACCATAAGCACCAAGACCATGCAACCTTGACACCTGAAACTTGGCACACATACTGAAGGGGCCCTAGGGGTGTACACCTTGGGGTTATTTAGTTTGTTACATGCATTAATTAATTTTAATTAATTTTAATGTGTGTTGCGGAAGCCTGCAGTAACCTCTTCAGTCACTGGGGGTAGGCTTCTCTGAGCATAGCTTTGCAGTTGATACGGTTTGAAGCCAGGAAATATTAGTAGGATGAGGGACAGAATTATATGCCTACCTCCTCTGCCCTGCTGTGGAGCACCCTCCCCTCAGGAGAATGGAATGGACAGACACCCCCCCCCCCCCGTGGGCTGCTGGGCACATCATTGTGCGGGCCGTGCCTAGGGCTGCCAGTGGGCATGGCTTCCTTCAGATGGGGCTGGCATAACGTGTGCAACTCTGACGAGGGTGTAGGTTTGCTTGAAGGCTTTGCTGTATTAGATTAAGGGGTTTTCCAACCTGTGAAGCTGGATCTGTTTGCTAGCAATAAATAAATAGGTGCCTAGTATTGCATTAAGTGATGATCTGATGATGGTAACATTACTGAGGCATGTCTGACAGAACATAGCGTGCTTGCCTGTTTCCTTGTGACAGTGTAATGACTTCAGGTAAGCTAGTGGGGAAGACTTTGTAATGGGTGTGAGAATGTTCTGGTTTTGTTTTCTCCTCTTCCTGTTAGTTATATGCCCCCAAATCACTTGATGTTGGTAAGCGTTGGAAAATGGGTGAACAAAGTGTTTGTAGATTCAGAGCTTGTATTTCAAATGTTCATACTCTGCACTTCCATCCGCATGATTTGCTAGGCGGTTTAGGAAATAAAACAATGAAGAGTCTTGTGGCTTCTTAAAGACCAACACATCTGGCATAAGCTTTCGTGGACAGTGTGAACTTCTTCAGATGAAGTGTGTCCATGGAAGCTTATGCCAGATGTGCTGGTCTTTAAGGTGCCACAAGACTCTTCGTTCTTTCTGCTGCAGCAGATTAACACGGCTACCCCTCTAGAAAGACACTTTAAAAGGACAGTGACATCCTCACAGAGAGAGCAACAAGACAACGCAATAAAGGAATGGACTATTTGCAGTCCCAGATAACACCCTGAAATGTCCATCTTGTCTGAACCCCACTCATGCTGGGTTTCCTTTGAGAAGGAGTTCCATGTAGTTGGCACCACCACTGAAAAGGTGCTGTATAATTCCTTTGGAACTCCTTAGTGACGTCTTTGCCTGTACAATTCATTCTGCCCCATTTCCAGCCCATGCAGTCCTCTGTGCAGCCTAGCTCACACAGTTGGCAAGCAGGGTCTTGGATGGTGGTCTGGAAGAACAGGAACCCCCAATGGTGCATCTGACTTCAGCAGTGTGGTTAGCTGGTGCTGTGGGATTAAGGTAGAGCAGCGATGTTGATGCCGGCAACTCATTTTATGTGTGTGTGTGTGTGTGTGTGTGTGTGTGTGTGTAGGATTCAGGTAGTGATGCAAGCAGAAATATGTGCAAACAAGGCTCAGTTGGGGCAAGTCCCTGTTGCACCCTGCTTCTCAAGAGGCTTTTGTTTTTCTCCCCCCATCTTAAACCTCCTCTAGGGTGGACGGGTGCAAGATAAAATACCTCTTTGTATGTTCTCCTTTCTGTTCCTCTCCCCACCCCTCCACTTTCAACCTTCTTAGCTTCACTCAAGGAATTTTGCCATTAGTGTTGCTAGATTTTTGAATTCTACCTAGCTAGAAGCTGATCTGGGCAGCTTAATGTGCTGAGCCATGTTTGCGATGGGCAGGGGAGGCAAATTCGAAACGATGCTGTGTTGTCATTCTGTGGAGGGACTTTGGAGGTCATGTAGTCCAACCTCCTCTCCCATTGGTTCTTAGGTTCTTCAGCATAGCACTTCCTGACTTCAGTGAGTACTCTGACAAGGTGATGAGCTTAGCTCTTCCTTGGTAATCCTAGTGGGTTTGGAATGGTATATTGATACTCAGGAGCACAGGAAGTGGCCTTTATATCAGGGCTCAGTGCTGCTTTTTCTGACTGGCAGAGGATCTCTTCAGGATCTCAGGCAGAAAAGAGGGTGCCTGACATCCAGGGATTGAACCTGGAACCTCCTTTCTGTGTGCAAAACATGTGTTTTACTACTGAGCTCCAGCTCCTTCTCCAATATAAGCTTATGATATGTTAGGGGGTAGAGGTAGGTGACTAAAAAGTTCAGACAGCACAGACTGAAACCATCAGTCCATCTAACCCAGTAAAATCAAAAAGCTGGATGGGGTCTTAAAGATCATCGGTCCATCCCTGTGCAATGCAGGATGCAGCCACAGCACCGCTGCTTAGATGTCTATCCAGACTGCTTAAATACCTCCACTAAAGGACAACCTGCCTCCTCCCAAGGCAGCCTGCTAAACCAAGAATTGTCAGTTTTATGAGTCTCCTCATTTTTAGCCAAAATCTGCTTCCCTGCCATTCCTACCCCTTGGTTTGAGTTCTGCCCTCTGGAGCAACCAAGAGCAACTGTGGCCCACCTCGTGCATGAGAGCCCTTCGGCTCTTTGAAGACTGCTGTCCTGTCCCTGCTCGGTGTTCTCTTCTCCAGGCTGCAGACACCCAGCCCTTCCAAGCGTTCCTCACGGAACTGGGTTTCCAGACCCCTCACCACCCTGGCTGCTTCTCTCTGGACGCTCCCCAACTTGTCAGTGTCCTCCTTAAAATGGGGTGTCCAGAACTGGACGCATTCTCCGGTGCGGCCTGGCCAGCCTAGAACAGAGAGGAACTATTATTTCCTGTGATCTGGACATCTTCTGTTCATGCACCCAAGATCACAATAGCATTTTTAGCAGTTGTATCAGACTGCTGGCTCATGTTCAGCTTGTGATCCACTAAGACACCTAGGTTCTTTTCACATGTATGGCTGCCAAGCCTGATCTCCCCCATCTTATACTCGTGCCTTGCGGGGCGGGGGTTGGTACCTAATGCAGGAGTTTTACATATATCTTTGCTGAATTCCATCTTCCTGGCTTTGGCCTAGTATTCCAGCCTGTCAAGGTTGGTTTGAATCTTGCTTCTGTTTTCTGTGGTGTTGGCTGTCCCTCCCAGCTTCGTGTCACCTGCAGATTTGATAAGCCTCCTGTCTATGCCCCCATCCAAGTCATTTATGAAAAAGTTGAAAGCACAGGGCCTGGGACAGGGCACTGTGCGCTCTGCTCAAGGTCTCCCTCCAGGATGCCACAGAGCCATTAAGGAGCACTCCTGAGTACAGTTGTTGTTGTTGTTGTTAATTACATTTCTATAACACCCAATAGCCGGAGCTCTCTGGGCGGTTTACAAAGACTAAAAACATTAAAAATACAATATGCAGTGATTATACAGTTGTTCAACCAGCCATGGATACCCCTAGCAGTAGTATCTTTGTCCAGCCCACATTTTACCATCAAAGTATCCTGCGATATCTGCAAGGATATCGCAGGATACTTTGTCAAACACTTCGCTGAAATTAAGATTCACTACACTATAATCTCATCTGTCCTGGTTGGCAGCAGCTCTGCAAGTGGTTTTTCTCAGCCCGGTGACCCCAAACCTTTCAACTGCAGATGCTGGGGACACTGGGAAATAGGAATAAGGAACTGGTGCCACCAGCCTTTTGCCAGAGAGTGAACCTGGGTCCTTCCGCATGCGAGGCAGGAGCTTTGCCATCCAGCTATGGCTCTTGCCTCTTGTGCAGAATGGATAGCGGGGGCCGTTCCTGTTACTTAATACTGGGGTGATGGAGGTGGCCAGCGTCACAGCAGGACCCGAAAGCTTTGGTGTGAGTAGCTGGGAACCCCGAGCCCAGGTCCCTCTTGACTTGGACCTGTCGAGCGTCAGGGTGCCAGAGGGTTTGTCACCCAGCCTCCTCCTGCCTTGACTTAGGAAACGTTAATACTGAGGCCATTGAGTTCTCCACGCATCCTCAAGAAAATGGGATCTTTAGAAACACAATTTTAAAAGAAAAAGAAAAAACGGGGGATTGTTATTAATCCTTTACAGACATGGAGAAAAACATGGTCTTGTGGATTGTGTCTGGCTAAAGGTGTGTGTGTGTGTGTGTGAGAGAGAGAGAGAGAATGAGCAGGAGTTCTGCTTGCGGGTGGTGGTGGTGGAGAGTTCAGTCCTTGCTGTCCTGTGCTGCTCCTGGTCTCCTTTCTGTAACATCTTCTGTTGGGACCGATGCTCTGCAACATCTGTACTTGGCGCTCTTTCCTTGCTCCCAAGTATTCAATTCTTTTAAAACCATGTTCTTGGAAGCAGAGCAAATAAGACCAAACAAGCAATTTAGTTGCAGTATTTGCATTTCCGTGAAGCAGACACTGGATTTCTTGGGCACAGGTTTCTCTCTTTCTCTCTTAATGAATGTAAAAATATATAACATTTAGAAACAATAAATGATAGCAGTGGAATGGGCCCAATGTTTGACTGTTACAGTATTGCAACAGATATTTCTCTACTTCAAAATATAATGAAGTTAATTTTTTAAAAACAGTGATGCGTCTCCAAAGATTTTTCTGATAAAAGAAGAAAGCTGCCACAGTGAAGATTACCTACAGCACATTTGGAGGGTGCTGTTTTTCTTCAATGCAGGGACAGGCAACCTGACTATTGGCCATGGGAGTTGTAGTCCAAAGTATCTAGAAGGCATCAGGTTGCACCCCCCTGTTCTAATGTAGAACAAGTGAGTTACTTAATCACTGTAGTTTGGCTTTTTCAAAAGAGGTAAGCACTATTTGGAATGCACATGTTTTTTTAAAAAACAGATACCAACACGGGCATGCTGCGTGACTTGCAGTCTAATCCTTTCCATCAGGGTTTACTTGAATGTATGTCCCCCAGCAGTGAGTTAGGCAGGACTTGCTCCCAAACCATTCTGCCCCAAACCGTTTTGCTTGGGTTTGTAACCATTGAAGCACGTCCTTGCAGAATTTGGGCTATCTTCATAGCCGTTCCTATTGGCCCTGCTGGGGAGTGGCTGATGCTGTGGGCTAGCCTCTCACTGCCTCATGGGCCCAAGTGAACCTAGCTTGACCTATCGATAGTCCGTAGGGAGGCAGCCTCCGAGTTTAGTTCTGTACTCTGTGCCAGCCTTTCCCAACTTGGTGCCCTCCAGAGGTGTTGGACTGCAACTCCCATCATTCCCAGCCAGCACTGCCACACCTCTGGAAGGCACCAAGTTGGGGAAAGCTGCTGCTTTGTGCAGACAGGAAATGGTGTCCCTACGCAGGAGGAATATAAGAGGAGCCCTGCGGCTGGGTCACACCAAGGTCCATCGTGCCCAGCATCCTGTTCACACAGGTGCCAGCCAGATGCCCCCATGAGAAGTCCACGAGGAGGACCTGAGTGCAACAGCATCCTTCCATTCATGTTAGAGAGGAGCCATAGCTCAGTGTGATAGAGCGTATGCTTTGCATGCACAAAGTCCCAGGTTCGATCCCCAGCATCTCATGTTAGGGCTGGGAAAACTCCCACCTGAAACGCTGGTGAGCCGCAGCTGCCAGTCAATGTTGACAGTGCTCAGCTAGATGGACCAAGTGGTGTCTGAGTCAGTATAAGGCAGCTTCTGATGTTCCCTAGCGACTTGTGTACATAGGCATACTGCCTGTGATACTGGAGGTAGCATATAGCCGTGATGATTAGTAGCCATTGATCGCTTCAACTTCCATGAATTTGTCTAACCCCCTTTTAAGCCATCCAAACTGGTGGCCTTCACTAATGGTGACCATCACTCTTCTAACAGTTGCAGTGACTTGGCACAGAATAGGGCGATGCTCTCATTCAGGGGTAGTGAAACATCTTTTTATTTTTATTTACTATATTCTTATACCACCCCATAGCCGAAGTTCTCTGGGTGGTTTACAAAAGTTAAAACAGTAAAATACAATATACGAAGTTTAAAAACCATACTGTAATGCGCTCTATGTGGGGTTACCCTCGAAGACAGTTCAGAAGTCGCAGTTGGTGCAGAACGCAGCGGCCTGCCTGATTAAAGGCAGCTGTTGGCGAGACCACATCACTCCAGTGCTGAAGGAGTTACACTGGTTGCCAGTTGTTTTTTGGGCCCAATTCAAGGCGTTGGCATTGACCTTTAAAACTCTATATGGTTCCGGCCCAGCCTATCTCAAGGAGCACCTCCAGCAACACCAGGGACGACGCTCAATGAGATCGGCCTCGGAGGGCCTTCTGTCTGTCCCATCAGCCAGGACAGCTAGGCTGGTGAGGATTAGGGAGAGGGCCTTTTCTGTAGTGGCCCCCACTCTGTGGAATTCCCTCCCTAGTGACCTCTGCCATGCCCCCTCTTTGATGAGCTTCCACCGGGCTTTGAAAACCTGACTGTTCAGGTGGGCATTTGGGGTGGGTTAGGGTTTTTTAGCGCAGTGTTGTTTTGTTATTTTGTTATATTTTTGTTGTTGTTCAGTTGATTATGTAAATTAGTTATTCGTATTGTACACCGCCTAGAATGGCCAGGTAGCCGACCAGATGGGCGGCTAATAAATCAAATAAATATATACAAACAACATAAACTAAAAACAACTTTGAACTAAAAATGATTTTTAAAAACTCTAAAGATAAAACACAGCTTAAAACAACACTTCCTAAAACAGCATACAAAAGTCGGCAAGAGGAACAAGAGTTCTCAAAAGGGAAGGCCTGCCGGAATAATAGCGCCGTTAATGCCTGCATAAAACCTTCCAGGAGGTCAGCAGGTGCATGTCAACTGGCAGGTCATTCCACAACTGAGGGGCGGCAAAGGAAAAGGTCCTCTTGCGCGTGGCTGCCAATCTCACACTAGGCAGTCCTAGGCAGGGAGCCCTCTGAGTACCTGAGGTGGTGGACTGGGATGTCGGGGAGAGGGCGCTCCCTAAGATACCTTGGACCTAGACCATAGGGCTCTAAAGGTAAGAACCAGCACTTTATATTTTGCTCGGAAACAAATTGGCAGCTGGTGTAAAGATTTTAAAACTGGTGTAATATGGTCTCCACGGGATGTCCCGGAGACCAACCTGGCTGCCATATTCTGTACCAGTTGAAGTTTCCGAACTAAATATAAAGGCGGCCCCAAGTGATATAAAGGCAGCCCCAAGTGCAGCGCAGTGCAGAAATCAAGCCTAGAGGTTACCAGCGCGTGCATCATCGTTACCAGGTCCACGTATTCCAGGAATGGGCGTAGCTGGCGTATCAGCCGAAGTTGATAACAGGGACTTCTCACCGTGGCCTCCACCTGGGGTGCCAGGAACAGGGTTGGGTCAAGAAGCACCCCCAGGCTACGAACTTGCTCCTTCAGGGGGAGTGCAACCCCATCCAGAACTGGTTGACATACCTCAGCACCTGAATTAGGACCCTTCACGATGAGCACCTCTGTCTTGCCGGGATTCAACTTCAGCTTGTTCTCCCTCACCCAGCCCATTACCGACTTCAGGCAGTCATTCAGAGGAGTCATACCTCCCCTGGATAAAGTTGTTAAGGAGAAATGGATTTGGGTGTCATCAGCATACTGATAACCCCGAGCCCCAACCCTCCTGATGATCTCTCCCAGCGATTTCATGCAGATAGTGAACAGCAACAGGGATAGAATGGAGCCCTGAGGGACTCCACATAATAGTTCCTTTTTCGAGGAACAACTATCCCTGAGCGACACCATCTGGAACCATCCTGTGAGGAAGGAGCAGAACCACTGCAGAGCAGTTCCCCCAACCCCCAACTCCCTCAGGTGACCCAGAAGGATACCATGATCGATGGTATCGAATGCCACTGAGAGATCCGAAAGAATCAACAGGGATGCCCTCCCGCTATCAACAATTCTATGAAATGTGTGTGCTGATGGGCACTTGATATTGACAGAATGCAACCGCCCCTTGTCTGTGCACTCTGCCTTTGTGTTAGTTAAGCCTCTCCAGAAAGCAGCAGCAGCAGCCCCCGTCCATCCTGCACAGGAAATCAGATTAAATGGACAAGGCCAGCACTGGAGGGGCAGTTTTGTCTTTCTGGATGTCAACTAGCGTGGATGGAGGCTGGCCGGTTGGTCTGCTTACAGGCCTGGCTGGCTGGAAGAAGCCCCTTGGCTGCCCCACGCCTCCCCGTTCATAACCAAGGCCTTCTGTGGAAAGTGAAAACATTTCTCCCTCCAACCCCGGCCTTGAATCATTGTCTCCAAGCAGGCTCCGAGGACCCATATCTGAGGTATTTTAAGAACCATCGTGGTCACGCAAGCTTCTCTCTAGCAAATTATTAGACTTTGGTTGGGTGAGCTGGAACATCTGAGCCCAGGAGGTCTTCCCCAGCTGTCGCTTTCCCCACTGCTGTCTTGCCTTTATGGAAATGGATATAGTATTCGAGATTGGATGGACCCCCAGTGGCACAGAGTGTGCATGTGCAAGCACATACATAGTTGATTGTGCATTGACCCAGCTGCGAAGGTATCAAGGGTCTGTGTGTGTGTGCTGGCGGAGGAGGGATTCCCCCCATTTAGTGCATGAGCAGAGAGATGGCTGATTTGAAAATTACATTCAGTGTATGCTGTGTGTGTGTGTGTGTGTGTGTGTGTAGGGGGGTAAGTTGTGGTAGCTTCAGACAGGAACATCAGGGGTTCCGCTGGCCACAGTTCTTGCTGCTCTCGGACTTCTTTGTTGCCATTGTGCCAACTGGACGGTATCCTTGCTTCTGTGGCTGGCACTTGGCCTGGCTGCTCATAGAGGTGCATCACAATTGTCTCTGGTCGCACTTCTCTCAAGTCCTGTCTTTTCCTTGTAGCCTTTGGCACAGACCCGTTACCCCTCTGTTAAGCCTGAATAAGTGTTAACTGAAATAACTGCATATTATTCTCCTTCCCCGTGGGCCCTCCCAAAGGTCTGCTGTGGGTGTGGACAGGACCTGAGAGCTGACCGGGTGTAGGGAGGGTGGCAAGGGAGTGAGGGCGGCCCGCTCCACCTCTCACAGTTTTACTAGCCATGGGGCTGCCCTCCCTCACCCAGTGACCTTATCCTTCCCTCTTCACTCACCCAGTGGGAGACATTACAGTTCCTGGCTTGGGGGGCTGGGCTGGGCTGGGCTGGGCACACGCAAGTATGGCCGATTTTACAGTCAGCAGTCCTGGTGGTCTTGGATCTCTCTCAGCCATGGTCCCTGCATTTGTTTACAAGATTAGAATATTAGAAGCTCACAGGTGTGTGTGTGTGTGTGTGTGTGTGTAAAAGCCCTATTAATAGCATTGAAAGACACACCCCTAACCTGGAAGATTGACAGGCCAGCCTATTTCTGCTGGCGAGGCAGCCCCGGTTGGTTGGTTAGTTGGTGCCACTCTCTCCCTGCCTTGTTTTCAGCATGAGGAGTGAGTTCCATGTGGTGAGCCGGAAGCTTACTCTGAGCCACTGGCAAAGCTCTTGCTGCTGAGTGACCCACTTTGAGGACTTGATCTTGTTTTCCCCCACTCTTAATCTTATAATTGCAGCATTCTGTTCCACTTCGGCCCCTGAGGTGGCAGTGTTTTATTATTAGCCTTGTCTAATTTTTTGTCTTTTCTTTTTTTATATATCACTTGCGGTGGACAGATGGCTGCACCTTCGTTTCATCCTAGCTGCAAAGCAGGAGGGGTTTTCTCTGTCCTTCATGTGTCTCCCCCACCCACATCTTGTACAAGCCTAGAGAGGAAATGCAGGAAAATTGGGGGTCGGGTGGGTGAGGCCAGATGTGACAGAGATGTCCATCTGGGTGCATTAGGGCTGGCTTTAAGCTGCCAAGGTTCCTGCTCCCTCCAAGGTGGCTAATTCTCATTGAACTTGGCATCTTCCAGAAGAACAGATGCAGGTGTAATTGGAAGTAAAGACTGGGCTGCCAATTTGGGCTGTGCTCTGCAGGAGCAAGCCAGAAGTTATGGTAATGGAAAAAGGGCAACTACTTGGCATTAACAAACCCTTAACTCACTTTAACATCTGCATGGTTCAAACTGAGGCTTGTAATTCCAGCTTGTTAGGAGAGCAGCAAGCCAGAGGTTCAAGTATGGATGTAATACTAAACAACCATAGATAGAGGTTTCCTGGTTTGTTTAGCTGTTCTTTCAGGCAGGAGGAACTAGGTGGGAATGATCTGGCAGCGTGCACCAGCACACACAACTTGTTTGTGCTAAGACAGAATTCTGGATTATGGTTACATCTGAACTGGCCAGAGACATGTGTGCAGTTTAAGCCTGAGTGAATGGCGTGTAATTGAGGAGCTTGCAGGATCCAGGATCAATTGAGTGAAATCCACCCTTTTTGGCTTTCCATAGCTGTGGCTATCTTAATTGAGTAGCTAGCTAGCCAGCCAGCATGGCTTCAAAACTCCATCTGTGTCTGGGGTGGCTATGGATTGCTGATTGCCTGGAATGACGGCACCCTATGGATCTCACCCGAGTCTGGGTCCCTTAAACTTCAGTGCTTTGCTTGGCCAGGCAGTGGGCTCTGTCTTGGTTGATCCCTTGCTCTCGGTGACAGCAGAGTGGGTGATACCCTGAGGTGACAGATTAGCTCTCCAAGGATGCTTCTCTAGGGCAGCCTTCCCCAGCCTGGTGCCATCCAGGTGTGTGTGACTGCAGCTCCCATCATGCCTAGCCAACATGGGCACATCGTTAAAGTATTGAATTTGCCATCACAAGATGCCAAGAACTTGGACTGCTTTAAAAGACAGACCATTTCATGGCTACTATATCAAAGAATCATAGAATAGTGGGGTTGGAAGGGGCCTACAAGGCCATCGAGACCAACCCCCTGCTCAATGCAGGAATCCCAAGTTGGAGCATCCCTGACAGATGGCTGTCCAGCCTCGTCTTGAACGCCACCAGTCTGGGAGAGCCCACCACCTCCCCAGGTAATTGGCTCCATTGTCGTATTGCTCTAACAGTCAGGAAGTTTTTCCTGATGTACAGCCAGAATCTGGCTTCCTGTCACTTGAGCCCATTATTCCGTGCCCTGCACTCTGGGATGATGGAGAAGAGATCCTGGCCTTCTGCTCTGGGACAGCCTTTCAAGTATTGAACAGTGCTATCATATCTCCCCTCAGTCTTCTGTTCTCCAGGCTAAACATGCCCAGTACTTTCAGTCTCTCCTCATAGGGCTTTGTTTCCAGTCCCCTGATCATCTTGGTTGCCCTCCTCTGGACCCTCTCCAGTTTGTCTGCATCCTTCTTAAAATGTGGCGCCCAGAACTGGACACAGTACTCCAGATGAGGCCTAACCAGTGCTGAGTAGAGGGGAACTAGTACTTCCCGGGATTTGGAAGATATGCTTCTATGAATGCAGCCCAAAAGAGCATTGGCCTTTTTTGCAGCCACATCACATTGTTGGCTCATATTCAGCTTGTGATCGACAACAATTCCAAGATCCTTCTCGCTTGTAGTGTGGTTGAGCCACGTATCCCCCATCTTGTAACTGTGCTTTTGGTTTCTTTTTCCTAGGTGCAGAACTTGGCATTGATCCCTGTTCAATGTCATTCTGTTGTTTTCTGCCCAGAGCTCCAGCCGATAAAGATCACTTTGAATTTTGTTTCTGTCTTCCAAAGTCTTAGCTATCCCACCCAATTTTGTGTCATCTGCAAATTTGATCAGCATTCCCTGCACCTCCTCCTCCAAGTCATTAATACAAATGTTGAAGAGCACTGGGCCCAGGCCTGAGCCCTGCGGTACCCTGCTCGTTCCCTCTCCCCAGTTGGAGAAGGTCCCATTGATAAGCACTCTTTGAGTCCGATTCTGTAGCCAGCTGTGGATCCACCGGATTGTTGTTTCATCTAGCCCACTTTGAGCCAGCTTGCTCATCAGGATATCATGGGGCACTTTGTCGAAAGTTTTGCTGAAGTCGAGGTATATTATTTCCAAAGCATTCCCACAGTCCACAAGGGAGGTTACTTGATTCAAAAATGAGATCACATTCATCTGGCAGGGCTTGTTCTTGACAAATCTATGTTGGCTTCGAGTAATCACTGCATTGTTTTCAAGGTGCTTACAGACTGATTGCTTTATCATCTGCTCCAGAATTTTCCCAGGGATTGATGTCAGACTGACTGGTCTGTAGTTCCCAGGTTCCTCCTTTTTGCCCCTTTTGAAGATGGGGACAACATTATCCCTCCTTCTGTCATCGGGCACTTCCCCCGTCCTCCATGATTTCTCAAAGATAATAGACTGTGGTTCTGAGAGTTCTGCCAGTTCCTTTATTACTCTAGGGCGCACTTCATCTGGCCCTGGAGATTTGAACTCATTCAAAGTAATTAGGTGTTCCTTGACCATATGCCTATCTATCTCAAGCTGCAATCCTGCCCCTTCAGCCTGTACTTTGCCTTTCCCAGGGGGCTCATAGACCCTCTTTTGGGAGAATCATAGAATAGTAGGATTGGAAGGGGCCTACAAGGCCATCGAGTCCAGCCCCCTGCCCAATGCAGGAATCCAAGTCAGAGCATCCCCGACAGATGGCTGTCCAGCCTCGCCTTGAACGCCTCCGGTGTGGGAGAGCCCACCACCTCCCTAGGTAACTGGTTCCATTGTCGTATTGCTCTAACAGTCAGGACATTTTTCCTGATGTTCAGCCGGAATCTGGCTTTCTGGAGACAAAGGAGACAGAGGCAAAGAGGTAAGTGGGCTGCAGGAGGCCCAGGGAGCTGTCCTTTTTCCTTCTGAGTGGCTGTGAGCTCACCAGGTGCTCCTGAGAGCTCCACCTGAATTGGGTGTGTGTGGCCTGAGTACTCCCAGCAGCTGTGTGGGCAGGAAGCTTCAGTCTGTTTCCCATCTCCCAGCTGAGCAGAGCAGAGGAAGCTGTTCCAGCTGGTCCAGGGACTACAGAAGCAAGCAAGCTCCCAGAGAGCGAGCGACCAGAGCGAGCAAACAGGGGGAGCAAGCAGGAGCTGGCCAGGGGAGGCCCAGCGGGAGGCCCCTAATAATTTCTTTTTTTTTTTTCTTGTAACACACACTTCCATACCAGCGGAACTCTGCTTTTAACCTCCAGTGAGTAGAGGACCAGGCACAAGCTAGTCTAGAACAACCAGGAAGCTAGACAAAAAAAGGGAAAAGAGGCAATGGAAGGACAGGACTCTCCAGTGGTGGTGACCTGCAAGGTGTGTGCCATGTTTGTTTTCTTGCCTGAGAACAACATGGCCTACACCTGCAACAAGTGCAAGTTGATGACACTGCTGGAAGAAAAAGTAAGAGGACTGGAGCGGTGACTGTCGACCCTCTGGGGAGTTAGAGAACACGAAGAGTTCTTGGACAGAACCGGGGAACTACAGCAGCAAAGTGAAGACCAGAAGCTTGAAAAGCAACAGCAAGCTGAGGCAGAAGCGGGAAATGCTGAGGTGAGGAAAAATGCAGTAGATCATACTCCTTGGAAAAGGGTGACAGTTAGGAGAAGAAGAAACTAGACGCCTCTCTTCACCAGTGGAAGCAGTGGACCTGTGGAACTGATTCCAGGTACTTGAGGATGAGACTGGAGGACAACCTGCAGAGGAAGAAGTACAGGGGAACCTGCATGAGAGTGAACAAGAGGCTGAAGGTCAGTCAAGCAGAGGTAATGAAACCCAGGCCTACAACAATGAGAAGAGAAGAGTAGTAGTACTGGAAGACTCCTTGCTGCGTGGGATCAAAACCCAAGTATGTTGCGAAGACCCGTGGACTCGCCAGGTATGCTGTCTCTCTGAAGGACAGATTAGAGACGTGACTGAAAGGCTGCCTAAACTCATCAAGCCCACTGACAGGTATCCCTTCCTTATCCATGTGGGAACAAATTATACTGCCAAGCGGAGCTACGAAAACATCATGTCTGACTTCAAAGCTTTGGGAAGGAAACTCAAGAACTTTGGGGCCCAGATAGTTTTCTCATCCATCCTTCCAGTAGTTAGAAGAGGGATAGAAAGGGAAAGAAAAATACTCCGGGTGAATGACCAGCTACGAAGGTGGTTCTGGCGTGAGAGATTTGGATTCTGGGACCATGGGCTATACATTCCAGAAGATGGACTGTTGGCAAGGGATGGGTTGCATCTTACATAGGCTGGGAAGAATGTGTTTGGCCACAGCACGAAGAACTTCATCAGGAGGGCTTTAAACTGAATCCTACGGGGAAGGGAGATGTAAAGTTGGGGGTAACAATGGACGAAGGCTTATGCACCGCAACGGAGAGCACAGCTCTGATAGCGCCCAATAATAGTCTTCAGACACATGTAGGAAGAAAGCCAGACTATGAAGCACAATTATTTTATCAAAATAAATGGAGCAATGAATAAAAGGAACCTGGTGGTCGTAGTCTACTACCAGCCACCCAACCAAGGAGGAGACGAGGATGAAACTTTTGAAAAGCAAATAGCCAATGTTTCAAGGAAGCATGATGTAGTAATGGGGGACTTCAATTTCCCCGATATTTGTTGGGAGACAAATTCTGCAAAACATGGCCCCTCCAGGAAATTCCTGACTTGTGTGGCGGATAACTTCCTCCTACAGAAAGTAGAAGAGGGAACTAGATGATTGGCGATCCTTGACTTGATCCTAACCGACAGAGATGACTTAGTGGATAAAGTAGCAGTTATAGGAACTCTGGGAAAGCGACCGTGTTGTACTTGAGTTCTTCTAAGGGAAGCAAAAGCCGAGTGTAGCCAAATGTGTCCCTTGGATTTTAGGAAAGCTGATTTTAATAAACTCAGAACAATGATCAGTAAGGTCCCATGGCAAACGACTCTTAACGAGAAAAGGAGTCCAAGATGGGTGGGAGTTTTTCAAAAAAGAAATTCTAAAGGCACAATTACAAACAATTCCAACAAGAAGAAAAGATGAAAGACAACGTGCATAGTAACAGACAGAGGAAAGAAATGGTGGTTCAGCTATTATATAAGGATGGCAAAATGATAACCGATGACAAAGAAAGGCAGAAGTGCTCAATTCCTACTTTGGCTCAGTCTCCTCCCCAAAGAAGGTCTATGAGCCCCCTGGCAAAGGCGAAGTACAGGCTGAAGGGGCAGGATTGCAGCTTGAGAGTGATAGGCAGATGGTCAAGGAACACCTAATTACTTTGAATGAGTTCAAATCTCCAGGGCCAGATGAAGTGCGCCCTAGAGTAATAAAGGAACTGGCAGAGGAACTCTCAGAACCGTTGTCTATTATCTTTGAGAAATCATGGAGTACGGGGGAAGTTCCCAATGACAGAAGGAGGGCTAATGTTGTCCCTATCTTCAAAAAAGGTAGAAAGGAGGAACCTGGGAACTACAGACCAGTCAGTCCGACATCAGTCCCAGGGAAAATTCTGGAGCAGATGATAAAGCAATCCATCTGTAAGCACCTTGAAAACAATGCAGTGATTACTCGAAGCCAACATAGATATGTCAAGAACAAATCCTGCCAGATGAATGTGATCTCATTTTTGAATCAAGTAACCTCCCTTGTGGACTGTGGGAATGCTGTGGACATCATATACCTCGACTTCAGCAAAGCTTTCGACAAAGTGCCCCACGGTATCCTGATGAGCAAGCTGGCTCAAAGTGGGCTAGATGAAACAACGAACTGGTGGATCCATAGCTGGCTACAGAATCGGACTCAAAGAGTGCTTATCAATGGGATCTTCTCAAACTGGGGAGAGGGAACGAGTGGGGTACCGCAGGGCTCAGTCCTGGGCCCAGTGCTCTTCCACATTTGTATTAATGACTTGGAGGAGGAGGTGCAGGGAATGCTGATCAGATTTGCAGATGACACAAAATTGGGCGGGATAGCTAAGACTTTGGAAGACAGAAACAAAATTCAAAGTGATCTTGATAGCCTGGAGCGCTGAGCAGAAAACAACAGAATGACATTGAATAGGGATCAATGCCAAGTTGTGCACCTAGGAAAAAGAAACCAAATGCACAGTTACAAGATGGGGGATACGTGGCTCAACCACACTACAAGCGAGAAGGATCTTGGAATTGTTGTCGATCACAAGCTGAATATGAGCCAACAATGTGATGTGGCTGCAAAAAAGGCCAATGCTCTTTTGGGCTGCATTCATAGAAGCATATCTTCCAAATCCCGGGAAGTACTAGTTCCCCTCTACTCAGCACTGGTTAGGTCTCATCTGGAGTACTGTGTCCAGTTCTGGGCACCACATTTTAAGAAGGATGCAGACAAACTGGAGAGGATTCAGAGGAGGGCAACAAAGATGACCAGGGGACTGGAAACGAAGCCCCATGAGGAAAGACTGGAAGAACTGGGCATGTTTATCCTGGAGAAGAGAAGACTGAGGGGAGATAGGATAGCGCTCTTCAAGTCCTTGAAAGGTTGTCACAGAGAGGAAGGCCAGGATCTCTTCTTGATCATGCCAGAGTGCAGACCATGGAATCATGGGCTCATGTGACAGGAAGCCAGATTCCGGCTGAACATCAGGAAAAACTTTTTGACTGTTAGAGCAATACGACAACGTAACAAATTACCTAGGGAGGTGGTGGGCTCTCCCACATGGGAGGCATTCAAGACAAGGCTGGACAGCCATCTGTGAGGGATGCTCTGACTTGGCTTCCTGCATTGAGCAGGGGGTTGGACTTGATGGTCTTATAGGCCCCTTCCAACTCTACTATTCTATGATTCTATGAGAACACGGTGGCTTGCCTGATTAAAGGCAGCTGCTGGCATGATCACATTTTCCGGTGTTGAAAGAGTTGCACTGGCTACCGGTTGTTTTCCGGACCACATTGAAGGTGTTGGTTTTGACCTTTAAAACCTTATACAGTTCCGGCCCAGCCTATCTTAAGGAGCGCCTCCAGCAACACCAGACAGGCCGCTCAACAAGATCAGCCTTGGATGGCCTTCTCTCTGTCCCATCAGCCAGGACAGCTAGGCTGGTGGGGACGAGGGAGAGGGACTTCTCTGTGATGGCCCCCACTCTGTGGAACTCCCTTCCTAGGGAACTCCGCCATGCCCCCTTTTTAATGAGCTTCCGCCATGCATTGAAAACTTGGTTGTTCAGGCAGGCATTTTGGGTGTGTTAGGGTAATTTAGACAATGTTTTAATGTGTTATTTTACTGTTTTAAATTGTATTGTAGTACATCGCCCTGAGCGGCCGGGTGACCGGCCAGATGGGCAATTAAGAAATTTAATAAATTAAAAAAATATATTTGCATGCCAAAATACCCACGGGCCCAATGTGCCTTTGGGGTGTGGGACATGGTTGAGGACTTGCAGGCCCTCTTGGGATAGTTCTGTGCATCAGTACTCTTTGGAGGTGGGATGGACAGGATTGGTAGCCAGAAAGTTGATGGAAATTTCAGTTACTTGTGCCTGGCGCTCTCTGGCTTGGCAAAGGAAGATTAACAAAAAAGCATAGCTGGGGAGGTGGGGGCAAAGGGAACGCTGATCAGATGGAAGGAGGATGTAATTACCTTCTTTGCCTCCTTCATGCCTGTAATTGTGGTTTCAGGGAGACATTCCGTCGTGGAAATCTTGCTTGCTGCAGCAAAGTGCTGGGTCTGTGCTGTGGCGGGCTCTGCTTTCCTTTGCATGGAAAGGGAGTGTTTCTCTGAAATCCCCCATTATTATTATTATTATTATTATTATTATTATTAATTTTGCTTTGATTCTGTTCTCTGTCCTTGGTTGGTTCTGGGGAGATTCCCAGTCTCTACTAACTCATTTTTTGGGTACGAAGATTGTATAAGACGTGTTGCTGCTTGTGGTGGTGTATGCTGATTTAGCATTTGTCAGTGTTCCATGGTCCTTCCTTGCCAAGTGTTTTGTAAATTAATTCATATTTGCACTCATTTACATATCATCATTCTGGGGGGTGGGTTGGGGGAGGCGAGCGGAAATCTTGAAAGATCCAGACAGCGTTTATACCAAGAGTTACTTCTCAACTGGACATTTCGGTAGATTTGTCCAGATGGTAATTGTTTCCTTGTGAGGTCAGGGAATAATGCACTTTTTTATCTTCATTTTTAAGTAGGGGAAGGGGTGCTTGGGGTGGGGGGATGACAGAGTTATGAGAAGGGTTGTGTTTTTTTCTCTCTGAAGGCCACACAACAAGTTGGGGTTGGGCCCGATTAAAAAAAAGTCTGGGATTTCTGGCCTCCAGGCTCAAACCACAGTTCGCTGGAAGGTTTAATCTGCCGCTGTTGATCCTCCGGCCTTCCCACTTAGTTGAGGCTCCTTCTGTCCAGAGCCAACCCATGCTGGTGACCGCTTGAGCTTCCCTGTGCAGCACTCCCTTCCTGTGCTGTCAGCGAGCCCGAACATCCTGACAAGGGCCTTCACAGTTTATTCAGACAGCAGAGCAGCCCTCCTTAACCTGGTGACCTCCATATGGGTTGGACTATAACTCCCATCATCCCTGACCAGCACCAGCCCTGCTGGATGGGGACGGTGGGACTTGTAATCCAACGCATCTGAAGGGCACCACCTTGGGTAGTGCTGCTGTAGACGCCACAGTGTCGAGCTTCAAACATGCTTTACTTTCTCCCCCACCACGCCAAGTCGATGAGTGTTTCGGAACTGTGTGGCCTGGTGTAGCTCAGTGGGAGCACCACATAGTTATGGCCGTGTATCAGCCTTTGGGTTTGGGCCGGTGGGAGATGGGGAGAAAGAGGCACATGGATTCCGATACCTCTGGCCTTAAGTGTGCTTTGGATTCAGCCATATCTTATCAGAGCTCAAGAACCGGGAGGATGCATCTAATCCGTGTGCTATGAGCTGTTTGGGTCTCCCCTTGTAGAAAAAGGAGCTGGGAAAGGTGCAGAAAGGGGAAAGTGAAATGATGTAGGGGTTAGAGCTCCTTCCTTACGAAAAAGGAGGTACGGCCTTTGAGGCTTTTTAGCTGGGAAGAAAAGATGACTGCGGTGTGTGTATGTGGAGTCCCCCTCATGATGGAAGTTCATTAGAGTACGCCCAGTGCAGAGAAAGTGGCAGGAGAGAAATGTTTCCTCTGTCTCTCATAAACCAGAACTCAGGGTCATCCAAGGAAGTTGGTGGTAGATTCAGGACAAGCGTGGGAGACTCCTCCTTCACATAGCGCACACATTATTGGAGGCGCTGCGGCAAGGTGTTGTGATGGCAGCCACTGGTGTGGACAGCTTTAAAAGGAGATGAGACAGGTCCTTGGAGGTCTATGGGAAGCCTACATGCTTAGAGGCAGTCTACCTCTGAATATCACAGTGTAGGAGGCCTGTTGTCTCCGGGGGTTTCCCAGACAAATCCTGCTGGTGCTATGAGTGGCTGGGTGCTTGGCTGGATGGAGCCACGTTGATCTGACCCAGCAAAGCTCTGCTTGGCTGCATCTGCATGTAATGCTGAGTTGTGGTTTATGTTAGCTATGGTCTGCTGCTTTAGCCATGAATTGTCTTGCAGATGAGCAAACAAATGGTGGCTTGTTTCCCCTATTTCTGGTTTGTTTCTTTCCAGCCCACTTTGCCAGCCTTCAGTGCAGTTTTGTTTTCAGGCTGCTCTTGCCAGATGCCTCTGGTTCAGCTCAAACAGCAGCGCAAACAAGCCAGGGTTAAGCTGTGGTTCTGGGTCCAGACATCACAACCAGCCATGGTTTAAATTAGCCAGACTTTGTAAGCCAAAACAAAATTTCTATTTGTGGTTTGTTGCTGGTTAACAAACCATGGTTTGCTTGTGGGGATGGGTGAGGACACAAAAACAAGCCAGATCTCAGCAAACCGCACCATGGCTTAGCGTCACATGTGAACCAGGCCCTTGCATCCTAGCACTGTCTCATCCCGCTCCTGCCTCTGACAGGAAGTTGGGGCACTTGCTGCTTCTACCATGCCCAGAAGTGGCACTGCCCGCATCTCTGTTTAATCTCTGCAGTGCAGGAGAATGCAGAGTCAGCGGGGCTTCCTGCAGCAATTTATGCCTGGCCTAGAGCTGCCCAGTGGACAGAAATAGTAGTAAAAGAAATGATGTGCCGAGCTGCTTTTAGAATAAAATCTGTAGGCATGTATGAATCTTGATCATATAGGTTAGTCATAAGTCAGAATACGACTTACTCATTCATTCATTCATTCATTCATTTGAAAGATTTGTGACCTGCCTTTCAGGGTATACTGTCCTCACAAGGTGGCTTACAATATTATGAAAACATGAACAATTAAATTACAGCTAGACAGATACACAGCAGCAGCTAATGATTTTTAAGCCCCAAATGCAGACTGTATAAGATGTGTCTTCTGGCTTTTTTTCTTTTCCAAAGCCGCTCGTGATGAGGCCGCAGGGGTCTCCCTGGGAGTCTCTCCCTTGTCTGGAAGGCCCAGCATTGGCGCAGTCCCAACGTGTAGTGCCGGCATGGGTTTGCTCGAGGGCTGTCTTCCTCTTCTGAGAGAATTGGACTTGAGGTTTCCAGCTGAGCATTCCGCATGTACTCAGAGGCACAGTGGCCCTTGGGCCCTCCATCGTGACTGGATACAACTCCAGCTGAGAGCTCCCCTCCCTCTTGCTATCAGCTGTCTGGTGCTGTTGAGGCTATCAAAGGGAGAGGAAGCAGAAGCAGCAGCCCTTCCAGGGTGCCCATGACCTGCCGAACTTTGCAACTAGGAATCTAGTGTCTGAATTTGCTTTTTTCTTCCTCCCTCCCAATCCCCTTTCCTTTTGTGTCATGTCTTTTCGATTGTAAGCCTGCAGGCAAGGACTGCCTTATTTTTTGTCTTTGTAAGCCACCTTGGGTGCCTTTTTGACTAAAGGGCGGGATAAAAACGCTGTACGTAAATAAATAACAGAAGCTGGTTGAAGGAAAAGGAACTTGTATATGCTTAGGGGTACTTTGGCCATAGGTCTGTTTTTTTTATAAACAGATGATTTTCCTTTGTAAAGGAAAAAGCAACTTGTGCATGCTCAGAGGCATTTTGCCCCTTAGCTCCTCAAAGAAGCCTCCAAGGTGTTACCCTTAGAGAACAGGAAGCCGGCCTTTGGTCTGATGACCCAGGAGCTGTGTTCTTCCCGTCCTCCATGCCTGCCTTTTCATGTACATGTCTCCTTTCTCTCTCTCTCTCCCTCCACGCTCTCCTGTGCCCTGGCACGGTCTCTGCCAACGCCATCCTTGTCTTTGATGTCAATTTCTGTCTTTCCCTTCTTTACAACAGACCAGCCAGTAAAAAGCACACTCATCTGCCCAGGTAAGATGGGAGTGGGATGAAGGATTTATGGCCTCAGGTTCCCATGCTGAAATGGTTGATGTTCTTTAAAATATCATCTGTGGGTGGCTTGATATTACTATTGGCCTTTTGCTGTGCCTTCTGGGAAGATCTGGCTTGGCTTTACTTGAGAGGTGAGGTCCCCCCCCCCTTCATCTTGAGCTAGGTACTGTTTTCAGGGTGGGCCCCTCAATGTCAGCTGGACCTCTGACCTCTTGGAGCATGCAAATCACAGCATTTGCATAACTGAATACTGTTTCTGCGTTCAACAGATCTTGGAAGCTTCACTGGGGGAGCTGGAGATGGAAGAGGGTGTAAAAATGTAGGCCATGAGGAGCAGTGTGGCAAGAAAACGGCCCGGGTTGTGGGGCTTGTGAGAACTGGAACCATTTTGTGTTAGAGTTTTGAGCATAACTGTTGGTTTTTGGAGATGACTGAAGCTGATGTTCCCAAACTCCCAATCCACTGGTGGTTTCCTTCCGTCATGATTTTAAGTCCACTGGCATGTTGATGTTGGCAGAGTCCAGGCAATCTGTGTGGCTCTCCCAAAATCTCAGTACGGCCAAAATCTCAGTACGGTTGAATCTTTCCGTAAGGCACCAGCGTCTCCAGAATAGGTGGCATTTTCCTTGAGCTCTGTGTTTCTTTGCCCGAGGAAAAGGACTTCTTGGCGCTCAAGTGGGGTCGCTTCTGCACAGCCAGGGACTGTCCCAGTTAGCTTGAGCTCTGCCAGTTAACACGCTTTTGCATTACTTAAGAATCTGGAATCATGACGGGTTTTGTTATGGGGATGGGTGGGGAGAGACAGATACAGCAGCCATGCTGATGAGCGACGGTTGCCTGTGGGAATCCTGCTGTCTCCTAATTTGTGTTGGGGGCCTGTGAATGGTGCCCCCCACCCCCCTTGCTGCTTTGTGATCAGTTGCCACACGCTGCAGTCTTTTTCTCAGGTGGCGGATGAATCCCTGCTCTGCGTGGCTGGCGCTTTTCTCATTTTGACTGCTGACGCAAGTCCCTGGCATGAGATTCCCCAATTAAGTTTACAGAGTTGTCCTCAGTGGCTTGCACATGCTGTAAACGCCACCCCTGCCGCCCCATTTCAGTGTGTGCTTGTCCTGACCCAAAGTGCTGCATTTACTCAGCTGAATGGACACAGGGAAGGCTCGCGCTGGTGCTGCTCTGCGGTGCAGGGTCCCTTCAGTGGATCACGTGGGGACGGCAGGAGAGGCCCTCTTGCTTGGCCTCCTTGCTTTTGATGGTGGTCCAGCTTAAGCAAGGAGGGGGGTATTTTAGAAGCATCTGCTTCTAGAATAATCCGAGTCTGCAGAATACAAATTGACAGTAATGTATTCTGCGACTTGGATGACAAGTGTGGTTGCATAAAGTTGGTTTGTTTCATAATTCCCCTGGCAGATGGCTGGCTATTAGGAACCTATGACACTGCCTTGATACCTGGTCAGGCCGTTTGTCCAACCTGCCCAGGATGGTGGTCATTCTCTAACGTTGGGACTCTGGGGTCTTTCTGAGCTACACTAGTTGAGATCCGTTCTAATGGAGGTGCCAGAGATGGAACCTGGGACATTTTGCAGGCACAGCGAGTGCTCTCCCATTTCCTCAGGGCTCTAGGTCTACAGTAGGGTAAGAGTTTGGGGGTCAGGCCATTTCCATTTATTTAGCAGGAGAGAGCGTGCTCCGAGGTTTAATTCATCCTCTTGCAAACCAGCCAGCTGACATGTCCAGAGATCTGATTTAGCAATTTATTTATTTATTTATTTATTTGATTTATTAGCCGCCCATCTGGCCATAGGCAGTGTACAATACTAACAACAAATTTACATAATTAACTGAACAACAACAAAAACATAACAAAACAACACTGCTCTAAAAAACCCTAACCCACCCCAAATGCCCGCCTGAACAGCCAGGTTTTCAAAGCCTGGTGGAAGCTCATCAAAGAGGGGGCATGGCAGAGGTCACTAGGGAGGGAATTCCACAGAGTGGGGGCCACTGCAGAAAAGGCCTTCTCCCTAGTCCTCACCAGCCTAGCTGTCCCAGCTGATGGGACAGACAGAAGGCCTTCCAAGGCCGATCTCGTTGAGCAGCGTCCCTGGTGGTGTTGGAGGCACTCCTTAAAATAGACTGGGCTGGAACCCTATAAGGTTTTAAAGGTCAATGCCAATACATCGAATTAGGCCCAAAAAACAACTGGTAACCAGTGCAACTCCTTCAGAACTGGAGTGATGTGGTCTCGCTGACGGCTGCCTTTAATCAGGTGGGCCGCCACATTCTGCACCGGCTGCAACTTCTCAGCCATCTTCAAAGGGTAACCCCACGTAGAGCACATTGTTGTTGTTGTTCAGTCATTCAGTCGTGTCCGACTCTTCGTGACCCCATGGACCATAGCACGCCAGGTCTTCCTGTCCTGCGCACTCTCCCGGAGCGTGCTCAAGTTCATATTCATTGCATCGGTGATGCTATCTAGCCATCTCATCCTCTGCCGTCCCCTTCTCCTTTTGCCTTCAGTCTTTCCCAGCATCAGGGTCTTTTCCAGAGAGTTTTCTCTTCGCATTAGGTGGCCAAAATATTGGAGCTTCAGCTTCAGTATCTGTCCTTCCAATGAGCACTCAGGGTTGATTTCCTTTAGGATTGCCTGATTGGACCTCCTTGCAGTCCAGGGGACTCGTAAGAGTCTTCTCCAGCACCACAGTTCAAAAGCATCAATTCTTCGGCGCTCAGCCTTCCTTATAGTCCAGCTCTCACAGCCATACGTTACTACTGGGAAAACCATAGCTTTGATTAGACGGACCTTTGTTGGCAAGGTGATGTCTCTGCTTCTTACTATGCTGTCTAGGTTTGCCATAGCTTTCCTCCCAAGAAGCAAGTGTCTTTTAACTTCATGGCTACAGTCACCGTCTGCGGTGATCTTGGAGCCCAAGAAAGTAAAATCTGTCACTGCTTCCATTTCTTCCCCTTCTATATGCCAGGAAGTGATGGGGCCAGATGCCATGATCTTAGTTTTTTTAATGTTAAGTTTCAAACCAGCACATTACAGTAGTCTAAACGAGAGGAGACCAGGGCGTGTACTACTGATGGGAGCAGATGGTCGGGAAGGTAGGGCCGCCGCCGCTGTATCAGATGGAGTTGGTACAGTGCCGCCCGGCTCATGGCTGACACCTGAGCCTCCATGGACAGCTGGAAGTCTAAAATGACCCCCAGGCCGCGTACCTGGTCTTTCAAGGGTAGCTGTACCCCATTCAACACCAGGTCAACATCCCCCAACCTACCCTTGTCTCCCACAAAAAGTACTTAGGTTTTGTCGGGGTTCAGTTTCGGCTTAGTCCTTTCCATCCAGCCACTCACTGACTCCAGCCACTTGGACAGGGTTTCTACAGCCAACCTTGGTGAAGGTTTAAAATTTGAGGTAGAGTGATGAAAGCCTTTACAACCTGCTTTCCCACTGAAAGTGCTCCAGGTGGCTTAACAGCTACAATTAAAATACTAAACATTAAGCCAAATAAAAAAGCAGTTAAGAAGAGGCATAGACAGCAGATTAAAACAAAACTGAAAATTCAACAACTTGGGGAGTATTTGTAAAAGAATCGATGATCTGAGCAGCCAAACATGCCTGCCGAAATGAAAAATGATATTTCCGAGATGGCAGAAATCCCTGCTTCCAGCTAGGGTGGTTGAGTGAAGGGGAGCCGTGGCCCCAGTGGGTGAACAGCTTCTTCTTGGACTCCCCAGCGGCATCCAGAGGCTGCTGGCAGTGCAAGCACAGGACATAACCTTCCGTTGTTGTTTGTCTTTCCATCCATTGCCACCTTGTGTTGTGCTCTTCCACCAGCCCCGTTGCAGCCTGGTAAGATGGGACATAGCTCCGCTTTCTCTGTTTGTGTTTGTGTGCCTGGCTGCTCTCTCGGTCCCCCTTTCCCTCCCTCTAATCGTGCTCTGCAGTGGTCACAGCTCCCTTCATCCCTCCAGTGCTGTGTGACGGCAGGCCCAGGGCGTCCTTAGCAAGTGGCTGGACCGGCACATGCGTGGCTGCCCCTTCTGCTTTCTGCTGGAGCTTGGAGCCCGGCAGCTGCACCCCCTCCCCGGGATTGGGCTTTGAACACTGGGGTGGTCTTGGCGACTGGGGTCAGGCCTGGCTTCTGCCAAAAGAAAGCAAGGTCTGGGGAGAGCGTGGACGAGAGCGTGGGCGACTGGATGAGAGCGTGGAGCCAGGGGCTTCTCCCTCTTGCACCCACCCCACACACACACTTGCACACACCCCAGTCAAGGCACATGGGGCTGGTCAGGGATGGCCCGCTGTGAATCCACAGTCAGATGTGGCCTGTTCCTTCCGGGCTGACCTCTCTCCTTCTCTTTCTCTCTATCTCTCGTGTGCAGGTTAAGCAGCCTGTCATCCTTGGGCGACTCGGCTCCAGAGCGGCGATCCCCTGGGCACCACCGCCAGCCGTCCGACTCCAGCGAAACAACAGGTGACTCCTTTGCTTCTGACGGGCTTCCCAGCAAATGGCCTTGCCACCCTCAGCTGGTTCCCCGCGCTGTGGAGAATGATTTCTGACAGCATGTGCCACTCCTGTTGACAAGCAGCCTGGCTATTGCTGGTGCCAGCTTGATGCTTGCAGTCTGGCGACGCCTCCCTTGATGCTTGCAGTCTGGCGACGCCTCCCTTGTTCTGTCCCACGCCCTGCCTTCTTCGGCGTTGTTTCCTTCTAAAGGGCAGTAACCAGCTCGTATTTGCCCCCTGCCCCTAGTGGGGTGGGGTGGGGAATGCACATTCCCTTTCGATTGGCGTTACCAGGTGGTAGACCTGCTATGCCAGTCCACACAGGGGTTGTGGTCTGGCAGAGAGCTAGCCTTGGGTCGCCAGCCCTCTGGCTTCCTATCATGAGATCAAGAGCGCCAGCACTGCCTCTGCCCTGGGACAGTCCCCAGAATTCCAGCTGTGTCCTGACACATTCAGAGCAGTTGGGATCCTGATTTCCTCCCTCAGCCAATGTAGACTGAGGCTACATTTGGGGCAGTTGGTGAAGATCAGCACAGGCTCATCTGATGGCTTTTCAGAAGCAGCTGACTGGGACGGGGCTATTCGTCGTGCTTGGGATGTTGGACTGGGACCCGGGAGACCCAGGTTCAGATTCCCGCTTGGCCATGAAGCTTGCCTGTTGACCTTGGCCCAGGCACTCTTCTTCAGCCAAACCCACCTTGTGAGGTTGTTGTGGGGATGAAAGGGCTGGTGGGAGTGGGGAGGTGGAAAACCACGTCCACTGCTCCTTGGAGGAAGAGTTGGGATAAACATGTAACTACTCTTGTTTTGTTTTCCGTTCTTCGAAGGTTTGGTTCAGCGTTGCGTCATCATCCAGAAAGACCAACATGGCTTCGGCTTCACCGTCAGTGGGGACAGGATTGTCTTGGTGCAATCTATCCGGCCAGGTGAGCAGAGGGCAGTGCCAGGGGCCTTTTGGGAGCAATCCCAGCAAGGGAGCTGGAGGCAGGAGAATTCCCACCAAGTATTTATTTATTGATAGAGCCTTTGAGTGTTTTCCTTAAGTTGCCAGGATTGCCCCCCAAATAGAAATGTTTCCTGGTAGAATATTTTCCTGGTAGAACATTGACACTTGACTCCCCCCCCCCCCCCCCCGCTGTTTGTGCTTTTGCTGCTGGTTCTGCAGGAGGAGCCGCCATGAAGGCTGGCGTGCAGGAGGGCGATCGGATTGTCAAAGTGAGTATCGTGTCAAGCCCACTAAACTCAAAACAGCCATTGCCTCTTCACCCTTCCTCCCCTTTCATAAAGTACCCTTCCTAAAAAATAAAGCATTGCCCAAGGCTGTTTGCATCCCATCTTTCCTCCAAGGAGCAGAGGGTGGTGTTTGCCATGTTCATCCTGTTTCTTCCCCTCACAACATCCCTGCAAGGTAGGTTAGGCTGAGTGTGCTGAATGGGGATCGGAAAGCAGGTCTCCTCAGGGCCAGGTCAAACACTCTCTCCACAGCACCACACGTGCTCTGGGACTGAGTGGCCTTGAGGACCAACAGGATGCTGCTTGTCTCCTGAAGATCTTTGCCTCCCTGGGCCTCTCATTCCAGGAGCTTTCTTAAAACTGTTCTTCTGTTGGCAAGGGTTGTGCCTCGACAATAAAGAAGGAGAAAAGCAAGGCCTTCCGAAAGAGGGAGGTTGCAGAGTGAATATTCCCATCAGCTCCATGCCTGCATCTTCAGAAACCGCAGCGGAGGGCCATCCCAAACGATTTCTTTCTTTATCACTAACGGAGTGATACAAGAAGTGCTAAAGGAGAAGCGCCTCCTTTTTCACTTTCACTTGGAGGGGTCAGCGCTTTGCTTTCGGAACCTATAAACAGGGAGCGTCTGTCCCACTCCCGTTGATGTTTCTGGTCCTCTCCTTCCCAAGCACAGGAGGAGAGCCGTCTGGCGAGCAGCGATGGGCTCCAGGCTGCCTTCTTAGTTGGCTCCACTGCTGTGGATTGTCTTTTGCCCACCTCTGAGGATGTGCTTCGTCCTCGTCTCTGGGGTGGGCGAGGGGTGAGGGGGCCTTGTGTCGAATGGTTTCCCAAAAGAATCAGACATGGGAAATGTGCCTGCTTAGGAAGAGAGCCTTGTTGTGGGCCAGGGGGAGGATGCCCCTGCTGCAGGTGCTTTCCACACATAGGGGGCAAAGAGGATTGGGTGCCTTTTACCTCTCGGGGGGCAGCGCCCCAACTTCAGTGCAACCTCTGAGGGCTGCTCCCAGCCTCCCTCCCTCCGTGAGGTGGATGTCTTGTGAGGCGCGCAGATGATGCCAAAGGGTGGGCATTGGGATACCCCTTAAGACCGTCCCTCTGCAGAGGAATGCCACAAGTAACTGGACCCGAGGTCCATGGGGTGTGGCAATGAAGGTTGCCATGTCTGAGACGTCCTGAAGCTCAGCGCCTTTGACTCTGTTTGGCGTTCCCTGGTGCTACTCTCCATTTCTCTCCACCCCCACCCATCTCGTCCCATCCCGCTTCCAGTCTTCCCAGTGGGGTCTGAGCTCTCTCTCCTTGTGGCAGGTGAATGGGACAATGGTGACCAACAGCTCCCACCTCGAAGTTGTGAAGCTGATCAAATGTGAGTGGGCTGTGGCAGAGCTGGGGGGCTCGGGAGGTGTGGCCCACACCCCACTTTAAGTGTTGGTTTTCAAACCTTCCTGGGGATGCCCTGGGGGCTGTGTGGGGAGGAGGAGAAGACCAGAGATGGGAGGGCAGCGTCTCTGAGAGATGGCTGCTGCCCTCTTCCCCTGCAGTGCCCCATCTCAGGGACACGTTGGGCGTGTCCTCCCTCCCTGATCATGGCTCATGTTTTAATGCAGCCTGTGCATCTCTCTCTCTCTTTCTCTCTCTCTCTCTCTCTCTCCACCCTGAAGCTGGTGCTTACGTTGCTCTCACCCTCCTGGGCTCCCCCCCTGCATCGGTGGGCTTCTTGGGATCTCAGCAGGATGGACACCAGGCCGGGGCTACTCAGATCACACCGGCATGCCCCCCACCGCTGCCCCCACCCCCGCCGCTGCCCCCACCACAGCGCATCACTGGGCCAAAGCCGCTGCAGGTACAGGGGTGCTGGGGGGGGGGGGGCGCCTTGTGTCCTGCGGAGCTGGGCGTGTGGAATTGGGAGCAAGGTGGAAGCCACTTGCAGCCTTCACCAAGCTGAAACCCATTCTCCTTTTCAACGTCTAGGATCCCGAGGTTCAGAAGCACGCGACACAGATTCTCCGAAACATGCTGAGGCAGGAGGAGGCAGAGCTGCAGGTGGGAACCATGCTGGGTGGTGATGATGGGAGTTGTAGTCCAGCATATCTGGGGGGCTGATCTAGACCCTCTTGTCCTTGAACTGTATTTCTCTGTACTGGAGCAGCTTGTGCTTCGTGAGTGCCGGCCAGAGCTTGGATGCTGGTGGGCCGGGGCAGGGAGGGAGGCAGCGTCGCCCCCTGGAGGAGGGGAAATGCAACAGGAGGGGGTGGAAATATTGGGGGTAAGACTCTTGAAGCCTCCCATTCTGTAAGTGTGCAGCAAGAAGCTTATCCTGTCTGTCAGTGTCTCTTACTTGCTCCTTTGGATTAAGGGCTTTTCTGCCTTGGTGCAAATACCATTGTTTGTTTATTTGTTCAGATGGTTGTTTCTACGCCACCTTTTTTTTAGGACATCGTCCTCCTGACGCAGCTCCCACATTGTAAAAATGTTAAATATAAGCTACAGTATAAAAACACAAAGTCCAACAAAGAAATTCATCAACAAAGCAAAATTAATTTAACATTCAGATTTCTTAGCAGCAGACAATTTTTTTTAAAAAAAGCCAATTTAAATAAGATAAGATGAGAACGTAGTACAGCACCAAAAATTAAAAACACCGCAGACTCAAGAAACCCGAAAAAGGTGGGTCTTAGGAACATCCATAAAAGTTTGTTTTGGTGAGGCTAGCAGAGAGTTCCAGAGTCTGGGGCCACAGTTGAAAAGGCCCTGTCTCATGCCCACCAGCTGAGAACTGATCGTCCAGGCAGCCTTGAAGCAGGGCCTCCAAGGCAAATCTCAGTGTAGGTGCCAGCGGTCCTTCGTGTAACCTGGTCCCACACAGTTTAGGGCTTTCCAGATGAAGACCGGCACTTGGAATTGGGCCCAGAAGCAAATAGGCAGCCAGTGCAGCTGATGCAGAACTCGTGTGCTGTTTCTGTTCTGATGCTTCTTGCCCTCTCTGTGGTGAGGCCAACAAGAAGTCATTATAAAATAACAACTGGAATGGAAACTTGGGCGCTACAGCCGCTGCCGCGATTTATGGTATTTGTAGGTGCTTAAATTTTTCGGAGCACGTTTAACTGATTTTATAACTGTGAGAAGGTGGCTTCCATAAAGATGTTGCTTTTAATCCGTATTTTTTTATTGGCCGCCTTAAGTGCCAGTTTTGGCGGAAGGGTGGGATATGCAGTAGTGGAGCGTATCGATAAATAAGGAGAAGGCCTTAGAACCGTCTTAGGACCACAAGAGCCAGAGGGGCCCCAGTGGTGGCCGCCAGGTGGGAGCTCTGTAGCCAGCTAGCCTGTAATGCTCGGTGCCCGTTCCTTCCCCCGGAGCAGCGCTGTTACGAGGTCTACAGCCGCAACCCGGCTTCCCTGATTGAGGAGCAAATCGAAGGTGCTCGCCGGAGAGTTGGCCAGCTGCAGCTCAAGATCCTGCAGGAGACGGGTGGACTGGTGGTGAGTGTAGGCTGGGATGGGCCTGGCCAGAGCGGGCCAGGTGGTGTGGGGGAGCAGGGAGCCTCTGCTGCCGCCACCGCCTTTGTTCTGAGCTTCAGGTGCGAGTCCAGGGTGGGCAAATTGCATGTACTTCTCTGCCGGGCTTTGTCATGCTGGTGGACGGCGGCAGCTGGTCCTGTAACTCTGAACATTTTGGAAGGCTGGATGCACGTGTTTTAAGCCAGTCCGTCTGGGAGGTTGGTCAGGGTCCCCCGTGGAGCGCCCCAGCAAGGATCCAGCGGGACCTGCGACAAAGGTGGCACTGTGGAAGCTCTGCCTAGGGAGCCTCCTCATCCTGGGTCAGACCCTGGGCCCGTCTATCCCGGTATTGCCTGCGCGGACTGGCAGATGCAGCGCTCCGGGGCTTCAGGCAGGACCCTTTCCTACCCCTCCCTGGGGATGCTGCTGGGGTTTGAACCAGGGACCTTCTGCATGCAGAGCAGGGCTCTGCCACGGAGCCACGGCTCTTCCTCCATGTGACGGTTACTCGGCAAGGGTCTGGTTGCCTTGGACTTTTGAAGAGCCTTTCACAGTTGTGTAGCTCCATGCCATTTTTTGAAAGCTGCCTTGTGACCGTTTTGCAGAGAAAGGCGGGGTGCACATGTTTATAAGAAATGAATACGTATGAATACGCTGGGCAGGAAAAGATGGAGATGCTTTAAGCTCCCGCTGAAAGACTTCCCCTTGAAGGCTCCTCCTCCCTCATCTGTAGCCACCAGCAGCCATTCCAGCAGGCTGTACAGAGGGTGATGAGAAGGGCAGTGGGGCCCTTCCGCTGGCCCTGCTGAGAAGAATTCATTTCCCTCCTCTTCCCTCCCCATCCCGTTGTCCTTGTGTGTTGCGTTTTTTTAGATTGTAAGCCTGTGGGGCAGGGACTGCCTTGTTTGACTGACTGGGTGCAAGCTGTGCTGAGAGCCCTTTTGCCTGAGGAGCAGGATGAGAATACTTCAAATAAATTGCAATAAAAGGAGCTCTTTGGTCCTCGCTCTGTCATCCACAGCAGACTGACCTCAATCTCCCCACCCCCCAACGCCCTGTCTTGCCAGCGTTCTTAGCAGGAGGGTCAAGATGGTCCTGAACTCTCGGTCTCTTTCCCTTTCAGGATTCCACCCGGCCATCCAGCGACTCCAGCTCTGTCAATTCCCGGGTGACGGATGGTGAGTTGTGCTTCCATTTGGCTTTCCTGCCTGTGAGGGGGTGTCATGTGTAGCCCAGACCACCATGACACCCCCACTGCCTCTCAAGCAGCCAAGAAGATCTGTGCTGGCTGGCGGAGGCATGAGGAATGCCTTCTCAGGCTTGGTTCCCATCGAAGGCAGCCGAGGAGGAAGATCTCCTCTTCGGGTTGTCCCATGTCAGGCTGCAGCTGGGGCCCATGTGATGGAATTAAGCCTGTGCAGGCTGTGCTGAGCAAACTGGAGACATCCTCCAGTGAAAGCTGTCTGATGGAGGATGACTTGGTACATACCTCTTCCTCCTCTGGCAATTAATTCCCCCTGTATCGGAGGGAAGTAGGAGGCATCTATTTCGGATCCCGGTGGAGGACTGCTGGCCAATGTCCCCGTTTAGCTCTTCTCGGCTCTAGAAGTGGAGTTGCCCCCAGAGTGTTTGCATGCTCTGTTCTGGTCCTTGGATGCACAGGACCTTTCTCTTCCCCAGAGCTCTCCGGGAGCGGGAGAGGGGCCCCCAGTGATTCAGAGCCCCATCCCCCACAATGTGAAGAGAAGGGGGAGAGCTCTGTGGCAGAACCTGCCTCTCTCTAAGGCCAGGCAGTCTCCTCCCTAGAGCGGGGGTGGGGGGTGGGGATTCGCATCCCTGCCTTCTTGAAGTCAGACACCACTGATGGGTGGTTTGGAGAGAGAGGCAGAGCAAGGCCTTCCCGCCTTCCTTTCAGACTCTTGCCCACCTCCGTTAGCTCCGGCCCTGCTGTCGGTCCCAGCTCCTTCAGCGAGCATCTGTCGGATCCAGCGGCAGAATTCGAATGAAGCGCAGAGCCTTCAGCAGCTGGTGTGGAGCAGGGGATTTTGAGGAAGGGTCCTTCACATACCCCAGCTGCCATGCAGTCCCACATCTCCTGATGGGAGAATTACGTGCCCGCCCAGTGTCCCTGCCCCATTACGTGGGACCTCTAGCTCTTCAGGGCAGCCTCCGTGGGGCTCGAGTGGCCCCAGGGGAATCGGAGCGATGGTCACCACGACGGGTGGGCTTTACTCTGTGGGGGCCACACGCCTGAGGAATCCCCCCCCCCGCGTTTGTGCTTGTCCCAATCCTCTGACAAATCCTCGGGGGCCTCCAAGGGCAGGGCCAGACTGCTCGCGCCTTCGCTGGGGGAACAGTCTGCTCGCAAAGCGCTCCAGGAGACGGACAGGCAAGTAAGGATAGGTCAGTTTTCTGTACGCAGGGAAAGAACGTTTTCTGGGTGGAGAGGACGCGCGTGTGAGGGAGAAGGCTTGGCTCAGCCGGTTCCCTGACATGCCAGCTCTCTGTGTGCAGGCGTTGTTGCTTGTGGCTTGGAGGAGCCTCCAGTCCCAGGAGCCCCAGCTGTTGCCTGGAGTGGCGCAGGCCACGGCCCCCCGCTGCCTGGTTTGCTCCCGCAGGAGCTTCGTCTCCGCCAGGCCCGTTGTCTGCTTCCTGGGCCCGATGGGCCAGTGGCTGCGGGGGCCTGACGGCGCTTCCTCTGCTCACAGGGCGCCTCTCCTTGGACTCCCAGGATGGCGACAGCGGCCTGGACTCTGGCACGGAGCGCTTCCCTTCCGTGAGCGAGGTGAGGGCTCTCTGCCGGGCGCCTGCCTCCTTGGGATGACGGGGGGGACATGATGGGGCTCCCTTCGGGCTGACTTAAGCACCTCGCTTTCCTTTGGAGCAGGTCTCCCTGAACCGGAACTCTGTTCTGTCTGACCCCGGCCTGGGCAGCCCCCGCACCTCGCCGGTCATTGCGTCCAGGCTGTTCCAGCACCATCGGCGCCACGGCTCAGACACGCCCTTCTCCCCCCCCATGGAGCAGGTGAGTGCGGAAGCGCCCCCCCCCCCCAAGCAGCCTCGTGGAGCTGGGTGCTGCCTCTTCTTTGCTCTTTGGATCCTGCGCCCTGGAAATGCACCCTGTAGGGGGGTCTTTGATCCCCCCCCCGACAACCACCAGGGTTAAGAGCATCATTTAGATGCCTTTGTGTCCAGGCAGCCCCTTCCTGGGCCGTTGCTTCTCTGCATCTCTTCCCGCACCTGGGCCTCTGCTTCTCTCCCTGATGCCTTGGATTCCCTCCTGCAGGGCTTGGACCGGATGACAAGGCCGCTCATCATTGGTCCGGAGGAAGATTATGATCCTGGCTACTTCAACAGTGAGGTAGGCTGCCCCGGCCCCCAGCAACGCCGAAGATGCTCCTGTGGTCCCGGTGGTGCTGAGGGCCTTCAGGCCCCAGAGCCCCGGTGGGCGAAGCGGTGGCTCCTCCTCGGGCTCTCCTGACTGTTGGGTGTGTGTTTCTCACCCTAGGGCGACTCCCTCTTCCAGGACCTGGGGAAGCTGAAGACGCGGCCAGCACACCTGGGGGTTTTCCTGCGCTACATCTTCTCCCAGGCAGACCCGAGTCCGCTGGTAAGGTCCCTGTGGGGTCCCTGTCCTCCTGTCGCAAGACAGGGGTGGGCGCTGAGTCGAGGGAGACCACATTCTGCGGGCAGGTTGAACTAGGTCAGCGAGGGGCAGCGTCTTGCACGGGCTCCCTTTTGATTCCGCTTCTGAGCGCCGGGCCCTAGGCGAAGGGCTGTCGGCAAGGACAGGGCCGGGAGGGAGGGACAGGTGCAGAGGTGTACAGCTGGGCAGCTGCCGCAGGGAAGAGCAAAGGCCCGTGGGGGTGCTAAAGCCCCGGATGGCAAAGGTGCTGGCAGAGCTGACCTGCCAGCATCTCCTCAGGCACTGACCAGCTTTTCTTAACAGAGCGGAGGATCAGAAGCCTCTTGCAGAGGCCGGGCAAGAGGGCTACAGGGCGCTGGCTCCAGTCTGCCCAGCTGCAAATGCCACGTGGCAGACAGACGTGGGCGTGGAATGCGCAGAGCCCCCTGTGGGTCTGAGGGGAGGAGCTGCCCTGCAGAGGAAGGCGGGGAGCAGGGCTGAGTCTGCAAGTTGCCTGTGGACGGGCTGGTGCTTTCCAGCTGGCCAAGTCTCTGGCGGTGTGCACGCGTGTCTTCACGGCACGTGTGCGGTTCTGAGGCATCTCCTGCCCCCCTGTTGCCTGGGTCCTGGGGAGACCACTGCCCCATTGGGGAGTGCCACTGCCCCATTGGGGAGTGCCACTGCCCCATTGGGGAGTGCCACTGCCCCATTGGGGAGTGCCACTGTTCCGTGGTGATGCATTGCAAGCAGCGGTCCCAGGCTCCGTCCCTGGTATCTCCCGTTGAAAAAGCATCAGGTCAGCTGGTGACATGAGGAAGTCTTTGTCTCTCTACGTGAGAGCCTGGGTCAGTGCTGCAATCAGTCAGAGGAGAACCCTGGGCTGGATGAGAACATGGGAACAGCTGTGCTGGAGCAGACCACGTCCAGCCTCCTGCTCCCCCTTGGCCAGCCAGATGCCCCCATGGGAAGCCCACAAGCGGGACACAAGCGCAAGAGCCCCCTCCCTCCGCCTGTGCTCCACTGCAGCTGGCGTGGGGAGCCCCTGATCCTGGAGGCAGTGCACGGTCGCCATGCCCCTTTGCCACAGATATCCCTCTCAGTCACGGCCAGACAGAAGGGCTGGATGTGATGCCCCTTCATACATCCATAACATGTACCGTGATGGGCTGCCGTGGGGTGCTTCTGAAATCAGACAAAGCTGTGTCAGAGTCACGGCCCCGCCCCCCCGCTCAGCCGGGCGAGCTCCACAGCTATGCCAGACTTGCCCTTGCCCCCGGAACCCCGGCCTCCCTGTCAGAGAAGCTCTCCTGGCCGACATCCTCTTTCTCCTTGCGTGAGCTCTCTTGTGGGCATCTCGTAATCTCCGCCATCGTCTTTCCTTGCTGAGCGCCAGCTCCTGCTCTGACTCTCCCTTCTCTCTCTCTCTGCAGCTGCTGTACTTGTGCACAGATGTTTACCAACAGATGAACCCCAAAGAAGCCCGGGGCCTCGGGAAGGACATATGGCACATCTTCCTGGAAAAATCGGCGGTGAGCCCTTGTGGTGATCGAAGGGGTGGAGGTGGCAGCAGGTTGTGGTTTTTTCCCACCACATACCCGCCTGGACAGCCGTTTTGTTTCTGTCATGTGGGCGGGAGTCAAATGGCAGCAAAACGCACACAGGAATCCTCTGAATGGGGCGTGCCGAGGAAGAGAGAGGCAGCCTGAGTGGTTCGGAGGCTGTTGCTGATGATGGGTCAACACTGTCTTTTTGTTTCTCCCTCCCTCCCTCAGCCTCTGAGAGTCAAGGTCTCTGATCACTTATTGGCTGAAATAGGTGAGTTGATCTCTGTGCATGTGAATGCGTGAGCTCCCATTCAAACGTAGAAATAAATCCACCTCGGAAGCCAAAGCGGCGGCAGGATGGCCCACAGGGTTTGAGAGATGTCCTCTCCCGTCCTGTAAGGTCCTTCTGCAGGTTTCACCTTGGCCCAGGGATCTGGACTGGGAGTCCTTCTCCCCTCTGCTATGGTATAGAGAAGGATTTTGCCACACGATGTGACGATAACCACAAGCTTAGTTAAAAGGAGATTAGAGGCATGCAAAGAGGTCTGTCAACTGCTTTAATTACTAAATGGAAGCTCCAGTAAAATTGTTATTATTTAAAATTATTCTTAGGCCGTCTGTAAGGGTGGAACCCGCTCAAAGCACTGTACAAGATAAGAAATATATAAAGTGGATACAATAAAAATCCATAAGTACATACTCAGTAAAAATCCATAAAAACATAGTTTTCCAATAAAACTCATAAAAACAGGAATTGCCAGTAAAGCCAGCAGCCCAAGACACTGCGGGAAGGCCAGCAAAAGCCGGGGGGTGGGCGTGGGCGGCGGGTCTTCAGAGTTCTCCTGAAGACCTGCCTAGAAGAAGCCTGCCTGGCGAACCTCCCTACCCAGAGGCAGTCTACCCAGGGCACCAGCTGCACAGGGGGTGGGGATGGGGAAGTGAGCCTGCTTTGCGTCCTGCCTGTGGGCTTCCTGGAGGCATCCAACTGGCCACTGCGGGAAGGAAGGGTGCAGGAGGCTGGACACCATGGCCCCCCTCAGTCTCATCCAGCAGAAAGAAAGCACCTGCCGCCCAACACAAAACCCTCCCGAGGCCACGCGGAGAGCCCCTTGTGCTCCTGGAAGGGTCTCACTCTGGGGCGGAGAGGGTCCCGTTGCCTCTCATGGCCTTCCCAGAACTTGAACGTTGAACTCCCAGCCTGTGTGGGGTGATGCCTTCCGAGCCACATCTGGAGTGTTCCCAGGGCAGATATTCTCTGTTCAGTTCCAAAAGCTGCTGCATTTCTTTGCCCTGTTGTGGTGTTGGGACTGTGTTCCGGAGAAGAGGGTCTGGTGAGCCCTGGGATAGCGGAGCTGGGGGCCTTGCCTCGGGGACTCCCGTGTCCCGACTCTTGGGAGAATTTGCTGACCAGCCAGGCTCCATAGCTCTGTGGAAATGGGTGTCTGAGACAAGCGCCTAAAAGCTTCCTATTAGACATGTGTCAGTGACAATGGCACAGCCCTTCGGTCTGAGAATGATCTGAAGGCCCTGCTGTGGTTGCTGAGCAGGTCTTGGCCCAGCCCCAGGCGGGACAAGTCGCAGAGCGGGCGGGGGGCAGCAGGCAGGGGCCGCCAGGCATGCCCAGAAGGGCCTTTCGGAGCAAGCGGGACGTCCAGGTGCTTCCTGGGCAGCTGCGGGGTCTTCCTCTTGCTGTTGCGGCTGCTGCTGCTGCCGTCATAGAAGCCGCCCGGCTCCCTCTGGGCCACCCCATAATCCTTCCTCCTCCCCGTCAACGGCTCCTTCAGACTCTTGCCTGCGGAACGGGGAGGATGTCAGAAGCGCTTTCGTGGAGGCTCAAGAGGCCGTCATGCCCGAAATCCAGGAGCAGATCCAGGACTACAGGTGAGCTTGGGTGGCTGCCCAGGTGTGCTGTGGGCCTTTGGGTTCCCCTTCCGGGGCTCAGGGTTAAGCCAGCACAGCGTTTCCTCCTGACCTGGGTCCTCCAGATGTTTTGCACCAGAGCTGCCCCCACCTGACCATTGGCCATGCTGGCTGGAGCTGATGGGAGCTGTAGTCCAAAAACATCTGGAAGGCAGCCGGTCGGGAGAGGCGGGATTGCCTCGACTCGGCCTTCCCCAGCTTGAAGCCCCCCAGTGCAGGCTAGGCAGGAGCATCCTTGAAAGAAGGGTTTTAAGGCTCAGTTGAAGGAGTGAGTCATGGAGGAGAGGCGCAGCTCCATCGGGCAGCCATTCCAAAGCTGAGGAGACACCATAGAGAAGGCCCTGTTCTGTGTGCTTGAAGGCCTAGCTGATCTTCCAGGGGGGTGCACAAGCAAGGCCTATGAAGGTCCATGCGGGTGAAAGTGGTCTCAGTATCACCTGGCCCCACACCATTTCAGGCTTTGAGCTCAGAAGTGTATAGGCACTCAATGTTGTCGACACAAAGTTCGGCACATCTCCTGGGCCCCAGCAGCATCCGGGTGGCCGTGGTTTGCACCTGTGGACGCTTCGGGTCTGTTTTCAGAGCCAGACGTGTGGAACACACTGCCCTTGTCTGGCTTGGGGGTGGCGAGTGTGTGGGTAGTTGAGGCTGGGGGTGGGTGCGTGATGCAAAAGCAAAAGAGTGCATTCTTTGCTTCAGAACTATTGTGAAGCCCGCTTGCATGCAACTCATCGTGTGAAGAGGCCTGTCGGGTTGGACCAAAGGCCTGTCTGGTTCAGCCCTGGTCTCTCTGGGTTATTTTATTTTTATTTTGTTCTAATAAATATTCTAAGCTACCTTGAGCTCTGGGGACATAGATGGGGCGGAACACATCCCAGGGGACATGACTCTCTGTGAAACTGGGGCCCACCACGGACCCATCCCTGTGCTTGCAGGACAAAGCGCACAATGGGCCTTGGGAGCTTGTATGGGGAGAACGACTTGATAGACCTGGACGGAGACGCCCAGCGGGAGCGCGAAGTGGCCGAGAAACAGATCGCTCAGCTCGGGGACATCCTGTGAGTGGGGGGAGTGGGCAGGACACAGGCATACAGGGTGGGACCAGGGAGGGCGCTCATGGCGCCGAGATTCCTTTTGGGCCACTTTACATGGGATGCTTTGCCACGGAGGGAAGGAGGGTTCCAAGTGGCAGCCAGGAGCCTCCTGCCACGCGCAGGGTGGGCGCTTGCCTGCTGCTTTGCCCCTGGCCGGCTCCGGAGGTTGAGTGGGCGGCTTCTGCTTTGCTTTAAGGCCCTGTTGTTATCAAGTTAATGCCAGCAGATTGGGGAGAAGCAGGAGCGAATCATCAGCTCTGACCAGATCTTGTGGCTGTGAGCCAGGAGGGCTCTGCCAGATGCAGAATCTTGTTTGTTTTGTGGCTGGTCTTGGGAGTCCTGCCCCTGCAGAGAGAGAGACAGAGCGCAAGCGTGCCACTGGATATGGGCACCTCCCTGGCACGCAGCTGAGCCCTCCCTCTGATTGGAGGACGAGGGGGTGGGGGTGGATACGAAGGGGGCCCTTTAATGAAGCCCAGGGTTGTCCAGGCGGGGTGCCCAGGCGGGGTGCCCGTTTGGGTCACCCCAGTAGCCAACCAGGATGGGGAGTCAGTGCTAACCCTGCCTGAAGGACAGGTCTTGCCCTGTGGTGCCTTGCTGAGGTTTGGAGGGAGGCCCCTTGTAACGGCAGGGACACGTCCTCCCTCCTCGCCAAGCCCTCTCCCAGCTCCGTGTGTGTGTGTTGGCCTTGTGAGCCTGGGCCCTGGAGACATCTCGGTGCTGCGCACGCCCCTCTCCAGCTTGGTGTAGTTCGGAGAGATCTGCCCCCTGCCTGCCCGCCCGCCCTTCTCTTGCTCACGGAATTTCCCAGGCCTCCGGCTGAGCTACAGCCGGGCCTGCAAGCCAGAGGGAGGTTTCTCTGGTGTGCGCCGCAGCTATCAGCTCTTGCGGGTTCTCGCCAGAATAAAGAGAAAGGGTTCGCCAGTGGTGAGCACAATTGTTGACCCGTGATGATTTGCACTCCAGGCTAAATGGGCAAGAGCAGGAAATGGGAGACCTCTTGTCTGTGCCCGCTGGCATCTGCGAGGCATTGCGTGGGGCATGCTTGGGTGGGAAGGTGCCTGACCCTCTCCTTCTCCTTCTCACTCCAGGTCCAAATACGAAGAAGAGAGGAGGTGAGTGAGGCTCCCTTGAACTCGGCACCCAGGGCCATCCTCAGCCCGGGATGCTTTGGGGAGGTCTCCGCTGGGCAGCCTGTTGTGCTCCTCTTGCATTGTGTCTGCTGCTGTGATGTATTTATGTGGACTGTTTTGTTCCTGGACTTCTGATCTTACATTTTTTATTGCGCAAACCGCTTTGAAGGCCTTTTTGGCAGAGAAGCGGCCTGGAACATTAACGTTTGCAACTGGGGTTCCAGCGGATGGGTGAACCGCAGCTGCCAGAAGAGCGCGTAGGAGCAGGGCCTCCCTTGGTGCTCCTGCTCAGTTGCCCCTGGGTTCGCGGCCCCCCTTCAGGCGTCCATCCCAGCTCATGGGCCTCGTGGCTGAGAATTCTCCTTTCCTCCCAGAATGCCTTTGGCCTCCCCTTGGGGACCGCTGGAGGGCGCCGTGTGTGTGGATGCCTTTTTCTTCCGTGGGTGGGCGATCAGTCACAAGCAGGGTCAGGCCAGATTCATTCAGGGCCACGGACAGCTCCACAGCAGCGCCAGCATTGCTCCAGCGAGGTCCCATGGGCCAGCCGAGCCCCCTCCGAGGCCTGGGGCGGGCAGAAGAGTCCGCCAAGCGCCTCCCCCTCAGCCCAGGACCAAGGGGGCCGCGCTCCGGCTTGGCGTTCTGCACAGTGGCACCACCACGGCCTCTGGCTTGTGCGCCCTGCTTTTCCCCATAAGGGAGCGAGTGGCCTCCACGGGTGGGCCGTGTGCTGCAGCTCAGCTTTTGTTCTCCCCAAGGGCTGGCTGCAGCCTCCGGGGTCCTCCTGGGGCGCATTCTCTGGGGGCACAGAGGCAGGCCAATGAGGGCAGCCTGTTGGTCAGTGCCCGGGCGCGGAGGCCTTTTGGCCTGGATCGTGTGGCAGAAGAGACTGCTGCTCCGTGTGTCTGAGGTGGGCGGGCACCAGCTGTGCCGCCAGAAGGCCCTGGGCGCCACCCCTGGAACAGCGTCTCCAGTTGAAGAGGAGCCCCGAGTCCCAGCTGCTGGGAAAGGCCCCGTTTTGTCCGAGGGCCTGGAGGTCCCACTGCCTGTCCCTTTGCCCCGGGCACTAGCGTTGTGTGCCCAGTGGGTGGGTGAGGTGTAGAGCAGTTGAGCCCTGAGGCTGGCTGCGTCTCTTCCCAGCCCTCACGGTTATGCCGCCTCCTTCTCTCTCGCCTGTGTCCCCCTGCCTCACCCCCCGCAGCTCCCCCATGAGCTTTGCCTTGAACACCTTCATGAGCCACGCGGGGATCCGCCCACGGGAGGCGCGCCTGGCCAGCGTCACCGAGAAGGCGCAGGAGAAGGACAAGTGGCTGCCATTCTTCCCCAAGACCAAGAAGGTGTGTGGGTGGGGGGCGGGGAGTGAAGGGGGGCTGCTGGGGCCCTGGAGACACATCCAGCCCCCTGGGAGTGCGGCCCACCATCTCCGTGCCTCTCCTAACGCCCCCCCCCCCCCCCCGGTCAACAGAGCAGCACCACCAAGAAAGACAAAGATGCGATGGCGGAGGACAAGAAGCGGAACCCCATCCTCAAGTACATTGGGAAGCCCAAAAGCTCGTCCCAGAGCAGTGAGTCATGGGGGGGCGGGAGGGGGGGACGGAGGCTGCGCTGTGTGCAGGTTGATGGCATTGACCCTCCACCCCCCAGGAGGGCCTGGGTCTTCTGCTCCCCAGGCTAGCTGGCTGGCTGGCTGGGTCCAGCAGGCTCCCTCCACCGGCTGCTTCTTCTGCTCCTCTCATTTTTGGCATTGCTTGTTTGTCTTTCATCAGTGCTGTGCACGCTTAATTTTGACATTTCCATTTTTGTTTTTCTTTTCAGCATTTCATGTCCCCTTGTCCCCTGTGGAAGGTAAAAACAAAACCTCCCCCCCTTCCAACTGCTTCCTGTTCCGAGCCCCCTCCCCCACGGCTTCTTTTCAGATTTGGGGGGGCCCTTCTTCAAGAGAAGGTGCTCAGTTCTGTCGTGGCTCTTATTGCAGGCTCTCTCATGACGAGCCCGGCTAGCCACACAGGCTCCCTCTGTGCATGGGGCTGGCCTGGCCGGAGCGGGGTGCGCGCCTTGTTCCTCTAAGAGCTGGCTTGCAGGCATCTCCAGGCGTGATTAGGTCCCTCTGCGGTCACCTGATGGCCTGGCAGGCAGGGCGAACACCCCTTCTGGTCTAGCTGCTGCCGGTCCCCACCTCGGGCCCTCGGAGCGCCTTCCGTTCCTTCGTGACGTGCAGCGTAGAGCACAGGAGATGGCCTGGGAGGAGGCGGGCAGCCTGCCCCTCGCCTTCGCCCCAGAAGCTCCCTGCAGTCCCCCATCCCAGTGAATCCTCAGCACCCCAGAGTGGCATGGAAGAGGGACACTCTCCCAGCCGCTGCTCTATTCCGCAGAACTGGCCTTCCTTCCTTCCTTCCTTCGGATGCCCCCTTCCAGTTTCATTTCACCTGCAGTGGCTAATGGGGGCACTGGAATTGGGCAAGGCTGGAGGCAGCTGTGGGGTCCGGTAAAAGCACCCTGGACCTCGGAACCACTCTTGGATCTCCCTCCTCAGCAAAGAGCCACCTTGAGCAGGGCTTGGGTGGGGTGGGGGCAGAGGTGGGCGTGCAGGCAGGGCCCCTCTGCCTGGGATAGCCATGTGGTAGGAGGGATTTCTGCTGCTTCAGCTTTTTTCACCCCTGCATCACAAGCTGCAGGAGCTCTTAAAGCTACAGGAGTGCCTCTGGCTGGCTGCCTCAGGCCCTCTGCTGGGTCAGGTCCTGGTGCTCCCATGTGGCCCTGGGGGGGTCGAGCCCGCAGCTGAGAGAGTGGGGGTCTTCTGATGGCCTGGCTTTCCTCCCCCCCATTTGATCAGTTAAGCCTGGCAATGTGAGGAACATCATCCAGCACTTTGAGAACAACCAGCACCATGACGCCCAGGAGCCTGCCGGCATGCAGCGCCTCTCCACGGGGAGCTTCCCCGAAGACCTTCTGGGTTTGGACAGGTAGGAGGCCAGAGGGGCAGGGGGGGCACCGGTGTGCTCTTCGTTCCTGAGGCCCCCTTGAGGACGAAGCTGCATAGAGATCTGCTTTTCCTTGTTCACCTGTTCTGCTGGAAGAGGCTCTAGGATGCCTTGAAAGAGCAGGCAAGCTCTAGCAGAGGGTCTGCAGCAGGCCCTGAGAGCTCGTCTCTTCCCTCCCCCCGCCCCCGGCTCATGGCTTCAGTTCCAGGTCTGAAGTCAAGCTTGGCCGCTCAGAGAGCCTGAAGGGCCGGGAGGAGCTCAAGAGGCTGCGGAAAGTGGAGAACGTTCCCCGCTCCCGGAGCGACGTAGACATGGATGCCGCTGCTGAAGCCACCCGGCTCCACCAGTCGGCGTCGTCTTCCGCGTCCAGCCTCTCTGCCAGGTAAGACTCCATCACAGCTGGGGGGGGGGGTGGCTCTGCCCTCTGGAAGCTGCCGCCAGCGTGTGCGCTGATGCGAGGGTGCTCACGTTTGCTGAAGGTCTGTCACTTGTTCCAGTTGCAGTTTTATGGCCATGTGGCTTTCGGAGAGAGGGAATGTATGAAATCCAGTAATTTACATGAAAGCTATAAGACTTCCTTGAAGCATTGTGAAAGAATAATCAGTAATAGGACAAGACCAGAAAATATCCAACAAATAGAGAAGACATAAATAGCATGTTAGAAAACTACCTTAAGAAAGTCAGAGACATAGTAGTTCTAAGGGGAAAAAGGGAAGGTTCCTCCTGTGCAAGCACCGAGTCATTGCTGACTCCTAGAGGGACGCCGCTTTTGCTGGCGTTTTCATGGCAGACTATAGCGGGGTGATTTGCAGTTGCCTTCCCCATTCATGACTACCTTTCCCCCAGCAAGCTGGGTACTCATTTTACCGACCTCGGAAGGATGGAAGGCTGAGTCAACCTGAGCCAGCTACCCAGGACCTGGCTTCTGCTGGGATCGACCTCAGGTCATGGGAAAAGTTTCGGTTGCAATACTGCCGCCTACCACTCTGCGCCACACAAGACTTTCTTTAGTAGTTCTAAAGAAAGCCTTTACAATTAGCATCTGCCCAAGAAAGAAATCTGAAAAGTACTTCATCGACTTTTTCATTCTATTTGGTGGAGGTGCATCAAAAACATCGTCAAAAGTCACCATGTTAACTACTAAACAGTTGTCGAACTGGTGAAAATATCTGTGAGGACTAATGCCATGGTTATGTTGATCATTCCAGTACATTGGAAGCATTTCCCAGTTCCGGAGGGATTTTTTTTTCTGCATTGTGCATTCCTGTCTAACCTGCTTAGAATGCGTAATCTTAGTCAAGATTATGTATTCTAATGCCCATTCCATTCTCGAAACAGCCTATTCCATTCTCGATAAGACAATTCTGAAATAGGGAGCAGAAAAGCCATTTTAGGGGTTGTTTACAAAATGCACAGCTTCTTGTTTCCGTATGGTTCCCCTCTCCCTGCCTTGCTCTGTTTTTAAATTCTGGGTGCAGGGGGTGGAGGGGCAGCGTAGCGGTTCCTGGTTGAGTGTTTGCCGGATTGACCTCCTTCTGCAGCCGTGGGGAAACGCAGTGCAGAGGTGGCTGTTGACCTCCTGATTTCTTCTTATGTCTCCAGATCCCTGGAAAACCCCACCCCACCCTACACTCCCAAAATGGGGCGCAGGTGAGCTATCCGTGGTTTCAGAATGAGGAGCAATGGGCCCCCTTTCAGGGGGGGCGGGGAGCACAAGGTTTTCTTAGTTGAAGTGCTGGGGACTCAAAATATGAAGCTACAACTATCCTGTTCTTAGCTATGGTTTGTGTGTGTGTGTGTGTGTGTGTGTGTGAGTGAGAGAGAGAGAGAGAGAGAGAGAGCACCTTCCTGACCCCACTGGGCTATGGGAGAGACTCCAGCATGTGCTTGTGACATCATTTGTTGGAGCTCTTTTGCCCCCTGTGGGGCACCTGGATATGAGGAAGAGGCTTTGGAGTCATGGGAGGATACAAAACCTACTTTGTGCTTCTCCTGCCAAATGCAGAGGACAGAAACAGGATATGACAGTATGTGTGTGTCACTTTTTTTTTAGCAACAGGTTGATTAAAGATTAGCACAGCATTATTTTCAAGGTCCAGATATGTGTAAATGGCTTTTTGTTCTGAATACCTTCAATAAAACCATTCATTTTGGGCGGCTGTCTTGAGACTGGTCTGGAAGCTGCACCTAGTGTGGAACGTGGCAGCGGCTTGGCCGTGGTGGGGAGCTGCCCCCTTTCAACACATCGCTCCTTTCCCGGGGGCTGCGCTGGTTGACTGCCTGCTGCCAGGCCACCTGCGTGGTTCTGCTGCTGGCGTATGAAGGCCTCAGCAACTCGGGGTGTTTGAGGGAGCGCCTTCTCCCTGCCCAGTCTCTGAGTTCCTAGCTGAGGCGCTCCTGGTGGCTCCGTGTGGGCCTGAGGTCCCCCTGGAGCCCTCTGGGGGTGGGCCATTCAGTGCCCTGGCTCCCTCTCTGTGGAATTCCTGCCTGTTGATGTCCGGCAGGCTCCAGCGTTGCTTTGTCTTCAGCGGCCACTAAAGACATTTTTCTTTAGATGAGCTTTTCCTGAATGATAAGCCACAGCTTTAGCAGTATAACTTGATTTTACGTGTTTTTGTTCTTCTGCATTTTTATTGTTTTTTCTTTACTGTTCACCACTCGAGATACAGAGGGGTTTATACATTTTGTAAATATAATATATTCCTTCAAATGCTTGTTTGCATTTGAAGTGTTTCCCTCGGGTTTTTCCTCCTCCCCATCCACAATGGCCACGGCCTATAAACAGCCCCAGTGGGGCTCCAAGACCCATGTGTGGAAAGGCTCTTCGAGTCTGTGGATTTCTGTGGGGTTGGGGGACCTGGGCAGATGCGCGCTTGACACGTGCGTGCACTCCCCCTGCCTGCCCCCCCACAGGAGCATCGAGTCCCCAAACCTCGGCTTCAGCGCAGACGCCTTCCTCCCCCACCTCCTGGAGGATGAGCTGGGGCAGCTTTCGGACCTGGAGCAGGAGCTGGACTCCCAGAACTGGCAGCACACCGCTGGCCGCGATGTCGTGGCTAGTCTGCCACAGCGGGAGATCGACCGCCAGGAAGTCATCAACGGTGAGGGGTGTTTCTGCAGCGGCTGTGGGGGGCCGCCAAGGACAAGACTTGTTCTTGGAGGCTCTGGAGCGGTCAGGGGGGAGGAGGGAGGAGATCTCAAACCAAAGCGGGAAATGGTGCCCAGTTAGAGGTTTCTAGGGAATGGTTCTCGGCTGTCCAGGTGCAGGCTAGAACTAGAGTCCTCCAGACTGTCCTTAGCGAATTTCCCTGAACATAAGACCCAGAACAGGCTTGCCGAATAGGGCTTCTCTCTAACCTTTGGACATGGAGCCCGGAGGATCTGTGGGGAAGATGAGAGAGATGGCGGGGGGCTGCGTGGACCTCTGGTGAGCTTTAATGAGCCCAAGGAAGGAGGAGGAGGAAAGCCCTCGGCCAGCGAGGGGGATTGCACCCTGGTCCCCGCTGCCAGTGGAGTCCCTGGCAGCATCTCCAGGTAGGCTGGGGGAAAGCCCTGTGCTGCCTGGGGCCCTGGAGGCCCGTGGGTGCCAGCCAGGGAAAGCTCGGCTGGAGAGCGGGCAGCCTGGCTGGCCGGAAGGCGTCTCCCCCGCCCCATCCTGCGCGACGGCTGCAGCGCTTGCTCTGGCTCAGGGGGAGGGAGCCTGACCCTCCCCGCCTCATCAGCCCGCGGCACAGACACGGAGGAAGGCAGCCCCGGGTTTGCATCAGGACCTGCATTTGGAGCTCTGCTGCTGCATCATTTCCAGCTGCTGCTGGGATCTGGGCTCTTGCTAATCCCCCCCCCCCGCTGCCCCATCCTTGCGTAGAGCTTTTTGTGACGGAGGCCTCTCACCTGCGGATCCTGCGTGTCCTGGATGTCCTGTTCTACCAGCGCATGAGGAAGGACAGCCTGCTGTCTCGGGAGGAGCTGGCCCTGCTGTTCCCCAACCTCCCGGAGCTGATCGAGACCCATAGTAAGGCTGCCTCTCTTTCTCTCTGGGGCACTGACCCAGGTCCCCATTTCCTCCTTGGTGGGTCAGAAGCAGAGGGGGCGGCCGCCAAAAGACCCTCACTCAGGGGCTAGTGGGAGCAGAGTCTCTGTGGATGAAGCGCTAGGCAGGTTTTTAGGATACCCAGCAAGGAGCCCTCTGCTCTGCAAATTGCCTCTTGCTCCCTGTGGCTGTCTGCGGCAGCAGAATCTTCATTCGGTCTTCCCAGTGTTATACCCTTCCCTTCCTGAGCATCTCACAGGAATGCACAGTGGTGTCAAAACAGAGCATCAAAACCAATCGCAGAATCAGGGATTAGGTGCACAAGGATGGCAGTGTTGCTGCGCAAATCTGAGTAGCCCCCGCCAGGGGCTCGGCCTCTTGACGCTCCCCCGGTCGTCGTTCACCAGCTTCAGCAGCCTCTGTGGCATGGCGTGGGGGCAGAGAGGTTGGCTGCTCGTGTCTTTCTCTCACAGCCGGGTCTGTTTAACCTTTCATGGTCCTCTGGATTGTACTTTAAATGGGTTATATGGAAACTAACAGAAAGCGAGAGTGTCCACCAGTTGTGCTAAAAGCCAAAGGATCCCACCTGTAGGAAGTTTGAGGGGTGTAGACAAGAATTTCTAGGAGGTCTCTGAAGTTTCTCCCTGTAGAAGCGGGAAAAACGGGGACCCCAGCATAGTCCCCGAATACCAGTCTCCAGTGTCTGTTATGGGCCGTGCCCTGAATCCATTTGTCCTGCTGGCTGGAAGTGAAAGCACTGTCTTTAGGAGAGATGGTCTTGCTACTGCTGAGAGCGTGTGGCTCAAGGAGGGCAAGAGGCCGTGTGGGTTCGAGCGCGCACAGCCCTTGTTGGGATGACACCCCCTCTTCCTCCCCCCTCTTTCCTGCCTCCCTTGTCCAGATTCCCTGTCAGAATCAATGAAGAAGCTCCGAGAAGAAGGGCCTGTCGTCACGGAGATTGGGGACCTCATGCTTTCACGGGTAACGCACCGGGAGCAGGTGGGGCTGGGGGCTGGCCTGTTCTAGGCCCCTTGATTTCCAGGGCGGTCCGAGACTAACCCGATGGCTCTCCCTGCCCCGCTCCTTCCCCTTCTCCCCAGTTTGATGGGGCCGGGCGCGAGGAGATCCAGCAGGTGGCTGCTGACTTCTGTGCCTGCCAGTCCACGGCCCTCGAGCTGATCAAGACAAAGAAGCGGAAGGAGACCCGCTTCCAGCTCTTCATGCAGGTGATGACTGCAATGGCCCCCAGCCATGCCCTTCCAGCGTGCGCGCGCGTGTGTGCGTGTGTGAAATGGGGATGGATGGACGGCGACTTCTCAGCTGTGTATGGATTTGGGCGTGATGTAAGGGGGAGTCCTTGGAAGCTCTCTTTGCATTTATGCACAAACTACTCCATCTCCTCCTCCTGGGAGTTCTGGGGGGCCTGTTCTCCCCACCCGCACACCCACCCAAGTAAGCAGGCAGTCTGGGGGGGGGAATGTGGGATCAACCAAGAGAGCATTGCCAACCCCCTAAGTCCCCCACGTGCTTCATCCTGCTTCTTTTCCTTCCTCCCCTCCTCGCTGTTTATACGGCTAAAAGTGCTGCTGCACACCACAATTGCCCCAGCTTTCCTTCCTTTCTTGGGGAGTGCTGTCTTCTTGGTCCCCCACCCCCCAGCCCCTAAATCGCAAAACCCCCAAGCTACCAAGACCTCGTCCACTGAGGACAACGTTATTTAAACCGTCCCCTGGATGTATGTCTTTGCCAGTGTCTCCCTGCTCTCCTTTTGCTCATTTGTACCTTGCCCAAACTGCCTGCCTGTCTTCTCTCTCTCTCTCTCTCTCTCCCCCTCTCTCTCCCCCTCTTCCCTCTCCTTCCTAGGAGGCCGAGAGCAACCCCCAGTGCCGCCGCCTGCAGCTGAAAGATCTCATCGTCTCGGAGATGCAGCGTCTGACCAAGTACCCCCTGCTGCTGGAGAACATCATCAAGCACACCCACGGTACGTGGGAGGGGTTTCTCAAGATGGCTGCATCTCTCTGTCACCTCTATCATCCCCCCCCCGCCCGCTTGGCATGAGGCGGGCACCTTATCCTCACTTGATCTGACTAGTTTGCTTCTCCTGCTTGAACGGGCATAGCTGAGGTTCCCCTGATCCAGAGAGAATGTAGCGGCTTTAAGGACAGACCCCACTCAGTGACAGATGTTCAAAGCCTCCTTGAGCTTTTAGGGCTTCAAGAATTGACAAAGGCAGTGGTCTCTGAAGCTTCTCTCAAACACACCGTTGGTATTAAGGAATATATATATTTATTGCTCAAACAGTCCAAGAGAATAGCATGGTTTCACTGTGATAAGGCAGGTCACAAACATCTCTAAACACACGCAAGTTATAATCACTAGAAGTACAATGGAAATGATAGCAAGCATATTGGTAAAACAGTAAAGCCCAAGTCCCTCTCAGTCTGACAGCTAATATCAAAACTTCGCATCTGCCTAAGCGGAAGACCTGGCGGACAGAGCTGGCACGAGCGCGTGTGGCCGGTTTCTGTTCCTCCAGGATCTCTCTTCCAAACAGATCAGAACTTGCCTTTTACAAGTTGATGGCCTCTCCCTAAGTTCTGGACTTGGTCCGGCACTGCTCCCAGTTCTGCCGTCTGACCCTCACGGGGCTGGCTCTCCGTGCAGCCAGTCTCACCATTGGTGCCAGAAGCACCTGACGAAGGCCTCCCTCCGAAGCCCAGCAGCTTGCTGCTTCCAGTGCTTGACCAGCCCGCGTGATGCAACCTTCCTTGCCCTGTTCCCAAGAATACTTTCCAGCACTCACTGTTGGCTTGCAACACACACAGCGCTAATGGCTTCTGCAGAGGACCATCCATTCTTGCCAGTTCCGCTTGCTATGCTGCCTGCTCCGCGGCAGCATGAGTGGGCGCTGGGGCTGTTTCTGCAGGGCGGGAGTTCGGGATTAGACACACGTTTGCCAGCCCAAGCTCTGAGCAGCCTCCCCTCCCTCTGCACCTTCAATTAGGGGAGACCTTGGAACACACGAAGCTGTGTCGGGCCCGGGATCAGTGCCGCGAGATCCTCAGGTATGTGAACGAGGCGGTGAAGCGGGCAGAAAACCAGCACCGCCTGGAGGCCTATCAGAAGCGCCTGGACACGACCTCTCTGGAGCGGACCAGCAACCCCCTGGCAGCAGAGTTCAAGGTACGGCCAGGGCTTGGCAGGCCCCCCCTTACGGGAGACAGGCCCCCGCTCACCGCCTTCTTCCACGCGCTGCCTTTTCTGCCTCCCTTGCCCAGAACCTGGACCTTCGGAGCCGGCACATGATCCACGAGGGACTCCTGAGCTGGCGGATCAGCAAGGACAAGACCGTGGGTGAGTAGCCGACCCCCGCAGCCCTTGGGACGGGAAGGGCTTCCTTCTCCGGGTCCCTTCGTGGTTCATGTCTTGCTCTTCTATTCAAATAATTACCAAGACAGCTCTGAAAAACAAAATAATTAAGCACCAGCAGGTGGAACGTCAACGAGTACAGCACTATTTAAGATTATAAAACAGATCACAGATTGTGTTTACTCATTTGTTTATTTACAGTATTTTTATGCCACTCCTCAGCCCAAAAGGCTCCCAGAGCGGCTTGCGTGCATCCAGTAAAAATAAGACTGGCCCTGCCTGCAGGGTTGCCATCTACAAAGACATGACACGCAAGGAAAAGGGGATAAGGAAGAGAGGGGAGAATTCAGAAGGCTTTCAGCAGGGCTGCTGGAATGGCCCCACTTCCCCTCCCATCTCCCTCTGTTTCAGCCTACTGGTGGCTTTTAAAAGTCAGCTAGAATAAAAAGGTCTTGACTGAGTGTTTGCAGACAGGCAGATCTGAGTGGTACTCTTTAGACTAAAGGGGTTTGATTTGACTGGCACGCCTCCTACCCCCGTCTCCGTGAGCCCAGTGGGGTTAGAACATGCAGCCCTCTGCCTCAGTGACACTCATGAGGAGATGGGGGGCAGGCATGGGGCTGGGCACTCAGGTGCTTGCGCACTCTCTTTCTCAGATCTGCACGTCCTGCTGCTTGAAGATCTCCTGGTACTTCTCCAGCGGCAGGATGAGAAGCTGGTTCTGAAGTGCCACAGCAAGATGGCGCTGGGCTCCTCGGACATCAAGCAGACCTTCAGTCCTGTCCTCAAGCTCAATGCTGTCCTCATCCGCTCTGTAGCCACAGGTGAGCCTGGGAAGGTGGCTGGCTGCTTCCGCTCGCCATCCGGGTCCCAGCTCCCCACGCAGGCTGGTGCCATGTGCCCGGCAGATTTGCCCAAATCCTGGTAGCCCCAAGGAGCTTCTGTCCCCAGGGAGCAGCAAGGAAAGATGTGATTTTACTCCCTGTGCTGGGTGGGAAGAAGATGCCATTTTCATGGTGCAATCTTTTTTTGGGAGCCGTCTTTATGGAGGTTTTTTCCCATATAAGTAAGAACGCATCAGTACAGTGGTAAAAAGGTCAAAAACCAATAATGCAACAGTGAAACGAAAGGACACGAGGGACGGATGGAAGGCATTGGGCAAACGAGACAATCTGTCAAGGTGGCTCAGAGTCCAAGAACAGACCAGCGGGGAGGGAGGAACAGCCTCCTGCTTGCAGGGCGAGCACTGCTGTGTACCCAGGAGGCCCTGGCTTCAACCCCCAAGGGCCAGGTGATGGGGAAGGTTCTTCCGTGCTCTGCTCAGACCCCTGGAGAGCTGCCGTCGCTCAGAGGAGGCAGGCACAGTCTGGGCTAGGGGGACAAAGAAGCTGCCCTGAAAGCAGGCAGCCCGCTAGTCATGAAACTCTAAATGCGCTTCCCTGGGAGTCCCTGCCATTGACCGGCGCACTGTGGATCGGGCTGGCTTGGAAGGCGACTCCTGCTGCTTGAGGTGGCCCCAAATGCGCCCAGCAGCCCACCCCACTCTGTCGCGGAGATCTTGCCCACCCCAGAAAGCAAGCAAACTGAATCTGGGATCATAGAGTAGAAGGGGACTCTGCAGGTCATCTGGTCCAGCAGGCTCTGCAGTGCTGCTCCAGCACTCCTGAGAGATGGACGTGCAGCCTGTGCTTAACTCCTTCCTGTGAAGGGGACCCCCAGCCCACCCCAAGGCAGTGTCCGCTCCATTGCCTGACAGCCCCTCCCTGTTAGGGACCTGCTCGTCAGAGACATGGGCCACAGAGCTGCTTCCACTCCAGGCCAGCCTTGAGCTGCGAGCGGGAGTGGGCAGGCCAGCCTCGTGTCGGCCCCTTGCCCGGGGGAGCCGCCGCCGCTTTGCCACGCGCTCCTGTCTGGAAAGGAAGAGGCACAATTTGCAGAAGGGGAAGCCAAGCAACCCCCATGCCCTTACCCGGCTCAGCCCAGAGGTTCTCCCGCCTCTGAATGGGCACTTTCTAGATACCGTGGGACCAAGAGTGGCGGAGGCTGTGGGGCCCAGGCCAGCCTCCCCCTACCTGGCTCTCCCTGGATGTTTTGGACTACAGCTCCTAGCATTCCTGATCACTGGCCCTGCTGGCTGGGGAAGGCGGGTCTAGGCCGGTGCGGCTGAATCCCTGAGGCAAAACTCAGGAATGTTCTTAAGCCAGAAGAGAGCTGTGTAGGAAAACACCAAATGCCGCCCAGGATACAAACCCCTGTGTGGGAGAAGCGCAGCCTACTTTGCTGTGTGTGGCTGCGGCATGAATGTTGGAAGCTAAGCAGGCTGGCCGGGGCGTGCTGTCCTGGGCCACCCCGCCTCTGTTCCCCACTCAGATAAGCGAGCCCTCTTCATCATCTGCACATCTGAACTGGGACCCCAGATCTATGAGCTGGTTGCCTCGACGTCTTCAGAGAAGAACGTGTAAGGTTTTTTCCCTTTGCCTTGGTGGGGAAGAGCAGGAGACGAAGAATGTAAGCAGCATGGCGCTGGGAGGAGAGGGAGAGAGACAGTCAGTGGTGTGAAGATGAATGCCAGTGGTGTGCTGCTCCTGAAGGGAATGGTGGGGGCAGGGGTCGTGGGAGAACAGCCAGCAGGGTGGTGTGCCTGCAAAGAGGGCAAATACGGTTCCTGAGTGTATTAGGTGAGGTCATTCCAGCAGGGAGAGAGGAGTGTTGGAACCGTTGGGCAAGGCACAGCTTGAATGCTATGTCCCAGTTTGGTCCCTGAAATGAGGCTAAAAGAAACCCCCCGGATTCTCTTTTGGGCCATTGAGAGTGTCTCCCCTTCTTTGCCTGGCAGGTGGATGGAACTTCTGGAAGAGGCAGTGAAGAGCGCCACCCGAAACGCTGCTTTTCCCCCCAAGTACCACTCCCAGGAGCTGCCTCTGTCCCGGCCAGCACCAGCCAGGTGAGGAAGCCCTGTGGCTCACCTGCGTGGGCAAGGGGCGAAGGGGGGCAGGCCTCTGGTGAAGGGCGACTTGAGGAGATGCCCTTTGGCCCTGGGCCCCACTGAGGGATAAAGTGGGGAAGAGCCCAGGAGGGGATGTTTATCGTTGAGTATTAACTGTATATACCACCTTATTTCTAAAAAGCCATCAAGGCCCTGTACAGCAATTAAAGAGAGTTAAATCTAGAACATTAAACAGTAAGACGCATAAACAGTTCCATAATCTAAAAGGCCAAAATGAAAAGAGGCCTCTTCGCACCCTTTGCAGAGGCCCAGAGAGCAGGGGCCAGTCATAGTTCTTGTGGGAGCACATCCTGCTCTTTGGGGCCAATGCAGGAGAACGGCCTGTCCCTTTCTGGTTAAGAGCCCCCCGCAACTCAGGCTGCCCCCTCACGCGCTTCGCGCCCCTTGCCTGGCAGGGGAATGCTGGACCCCCTCCAGCCTGAGGTTGGGGTGTGTGTGTCCATTTTCCCTCCCATTTTTGGACATCTCCCTCCCTAGCTTGGCGCTGCAGGAGGGCAGCCTCTCTTCAAGCCTGGCCCGAGGGAACTGTGCTTCCAGCCAAGGTGGGGAGCAGGAGGAGCGGGCTTCGGGTGAGTGCCCAGCCGCAGACCTGGAGGGTAGTGGTGGCCGCTGCTGAGGGCTGGCAAGGCTGCAAGGCATTCCGGGAATATCCTGCCAAGCAGTTGGCATTGGGATGTGGTGTGAACGGGGCCCTGCCTTCATAAGCAGCGCCACCGTGAGAGGGTCCTGGGGCAGAGGGAAGGCCCCTCTCCCTTGGCCTCTCCGAGAAAGCCCCCGTGCCCCTCCCGGCTTTGGACATTGCGGTGGCTCCGGCCCTCACACACTCTTTGTGCCCCCCCCATTTTCCCCCAACAGATGAGACCCCAACTGAAGCCCTGGCTGAGGAGAGGCAGCCAGTACTGGTGGAAGGACCGGAGGTTGGAGGCAGCGAGGGAGAGGAGGAGGAAGAAGGGCTGCCCCCTGCCGCGTTGCTGCTGCCCCCCCTGGAGGCAGAGGTGTTTCCCCCTCCAGAGGAGGAGGAGAGGCCGGGGCCCGGGGCCCTGCCAGAGCCTGCATCGTTTCTGGCTGAGCTGGCCCTGACGGATGGTGAGGGCCGCTGTGTCCCGCTTGCCCTGGACTTCCCCTGCGGTTCCCCCCGGCGTCCCCCCACCCCATCCCGGCCCTTCCACTTCCTCTACTCCTGGCCCCATTCTGAGTACGCGCATCTCTGTCACGGTGTTACAGGGCTGGGGAGGGAGGTGGCGTGGCTGTCCTCCGTGGAGGGCTTTGTGGGTATGGCAGCACGACCTCCTCACCTGTTCTCCCGGTGGTCCATCTCACGCCTCGGCCGCACTGCATGAGAACGCGGGAAGCGATCGGGTTTGCCCACTGGTGCGTCTCGCCTGGCACTGTCTGCTGGCAGCAACAGCTCCCCAGGGTTCCAGGCAGGGGTCTGGGGCTGCTGCCGGGGATTGAACCTGGGACCTTCTGCCCATCAAGTCTGAGATGCACTGCTGACCTTTGGCCCTTTCCCCGCTCCTCCTCGAGAGGCCGACTTGGGCATGGAACGTGGCCTTGGGCAGGGCGAAGAGACAACAGCAGGGCGAGGACGCTGTCCGGCCTCAGCAGGACCCCGCTTGGCCCAGGCGGGTGGCGTTAATTTCCATCTTCTTCTTCTGTGCAGTGGAAACCCTGCGCCATCTCCTCCTGCACAGCTTCCTTCCCTGCCGAGAGCTGGACCCCGAGGAGGACCTGACCCCCACCCTGTCTGTGGTCGGCACCCACCTGCACTGGGGCTCTGCGCCGGCTGGCCAGGAGTCAGGCAGCCGGGAAGAGCTGCCCTCAGAGGGCTGCAGGCCTGCGGAGCCCCCTGGGCATTTGGAGGGCAGCACGAGTGGGCCTGAGGAAAGAGGCGCCCAGAGCACGGGGGTAGCGGAGGGCCCCCCTGTGGCCCTGGAAGGGGGCGCCCCGGAGGCCGAGGGGCAGGGCGGCTACAAGGTGGTGAGGAAAGGTAGGGATGGCTCTGCTGGCCAGGGAGGTCTGGGTCATAGAATCACGGGGGGGGAAGGGGCCTGCAAGACCATCGAGTCTGACCCCCTGCTCTGTGCAGGAAGCCCGATTCCCAGGAGGCCCCCCATCCAAGCACTAACCAGGGCTGACCCTGCTTAGCTTCCGAGATCAGATGAGATCGGGCGCATCCATCCATTCTATCCTCCTCCCTAAGTGGATTGCCCTCGTGGGAAAGGGCCCGCAGGGGAGGGCAGCAGATTCGTGCTGGGCAACGGGCAGAGGGTGGCCGAATGCCGCCAGAGGCCCTTGAGGGCTTATTTGGGCAGCTGGCTTGTCCCAAGGGCTAGGGAGTGTTTAGACATTGTGCAGTTTACACCCCCCAAAAGGAAGACGTCGTCCTTGGCGACAACTTGCAGTCTGCGATCAGTGACTAATAATCCTGTGACATCTTGAAGATGTCTAACCCTTTGATGTGTGGCATGTGTGGAGGCTGCAGACTAACATGCTTCTCCCCCCACCCCCCCCAAGCAAGGCAGTGCACATGGATGCGGAAGGCAAAGGGCTCAGCTGGGATTTGAACCCAGGTCTGCAGAGCATAGCCCCCTCTTTCTCTCCTTCCTGTCTTTGCTGGGCCTGGGTGTTCTGATAAGTCTGAGCGGTTTTTACTGCATGCACCTGGTCCCCGTCTCCCTCCCTCCCGCTGTCTGGATGCTCTCTGGGTGCTGGGCACTAACAGGCTCCTGTGATTTGGGGTTTTGATCACGGTTCTTTCTCTCTCTTCCTGCCCCCTCCGGCAACGCACTCTCTTTTCTTTCCTGGTGACTCTTGCGCAGCCGAGGTGGAGGGGTCTAACGCTGCTCTTCCCTTGCCAGACGGCAGCCAGGCAGGAACTGATGCTGGAGGTGCAGACGATGCGGAGGGTAAAGAACAAGTAGCAACCTTCATTTCCTACCGAATTATGGAATGGGCTTCTGAAGCAGGGGAGCCTCCGAGCCCCCGGGTTGAGCATGAGGCCCCCTTCCTCCCTGGTGGTGGCGCCCAAGGACGGAGGAGCAGCTGGGGGGGCATGTGGGGGGGCAAGTTTGCCATCCCCTGCACAGTTGGCTTTGAGCTCTTCTCAGTCTTCAGGGGGCCTGCCGAGGGTGTTCAAATCCCTTGCCTTCTCCTGTCTGTGAATCCAGTCCTTGTAGCAAACCCCACACGTTCCTCAGCACTCCTGTCCTCTTTTCTCCTCCACTGGCCTGTACCTCCCCCCCACCATGTGGGTCCCTTGAAAGTGACCTGACGTGACTGGTGCTGAGGGAGCCTTGGGGCGGGGGGCACCCTCCAGACACTCCTTGCTGGTCACTTCCCCTTTGTTTCGCTACTTGGCATAGGTGGTAGCAGTGCACTGCTGCCCCCCCGCCCCCGGTCCAGCCCAGTGCTGATGGCCTTTCCGAGTCTCAGCCACCCTGGCTGAGGGCCATTGCTGTTGCCGCCACCTTGTTCATCTGTTTCTGCATGTTTGTAGAGAAACAGTAACAGTTGTTTTACATAACTACCATTAACATCAAGATATAAACATTTAGGATGAAAAGAAAATGCTTAAAAGTTTTAATGCTGCAGATGTGCATGAAAGTTTATGCAAGCCACAGAATAAGAGTTTTTCAGGCAAAAAGCAGTCCGAAGCAGCAAGTAGTCCTAAAAGAGACCAGTCTAAACCAAGAAGAAACATTCCCAGTGCATAACTACATGGAATGCAGCGACAGCTAGGATTGGCTGCTGTGGTGGCGTTGCCTGTTTGATGGCAAAATGCTTAGTGAAGTATATTTTAAATGCAGCTATCAAGATTATGATTCGTATTATTTTTAGTGTGAAGTGTTTTAGGACTACTGATTGTCTTTACTGTTTGATTTAAGACCTCCTTTATCATTCTGTGACTGGACTCTAGAAATAGATTTGCAACGTTAAAAACATCCGAGGCTTCCCTCCCACTCCTCCTAATTTCTCCGGAGTCACAGCTGCAAGGCAGCAGCTCCCTTCTCCTCTGCTGGGCATCTGGGAAGCAGATGGCTCTGTGGAGGAAGCCTGAGCCCACATGTGCGCGCATGCACACAGCTCAGAGGATGCGCTCTGATGATCGGGAGAAAAGCTGAGCTGGGACGCTGCAGCAGTAGTTTGGGGACATTTCCCCTCTTCCGCCTCCCCAAATGTAGATGTTGAATCCCCAAAGCTTCTTTCACAGGATGATCACATCTGCCCCCCTCCCCAGGCAACTACTTCTACGTCAGCCTCCCGGCCGGCTCCGGAAAAGCCCGCACGGATGCCAGGAGCCCCAGCCCTATCGAGCCAGCCAAGCTCTCGAGTCAGCCAAGGAGCCCGCCTCCTGCCAGGCCCCCGCACAGCTCCCAGGGGCACCCGAAGGAGAGCCCTGCCGGCTGCCCCAGCACCCTCGGAGGCCCAGCCTCTCCAGAGCTCCCCCGCTCCAGCCATGTGATTCCGGATGTGGACGTGATCTTCCGGACGATAGACCAGCTGACACTGAAGCTGACTAGGCTAAAGGTGAGGGCGGGAGGCGTGGGCGTGCTCCCCCTGCTACCGCTAGCCTTTGCGCCCCGTCTCCTGTTGCTCTTCCGAAAGCATCGCTCATTGGCTTGCGGCCCCTGTTGTGGCAGGGAAATGGCAGGATGGACGGCGGGTGGGAACGCAGAGCCAGGAGACCGAGCACGGGGCGGCTGTGGGGTGCCAGGGTGCCCAAATGAGGATGTGCAGAGGGGTGGACTCCAGCCTTGCAGGTACATCCACAGGCACTGTTCTTGCCCCGTGTCATCAGTGTCAACCCTGTACAAGCTTGGAAAACCAAACCAGTTCGTGCCGATTTGCATTGTTCAGCTGTTACGAGAGCCAGGAAGCACACCCAAATTCTGCTTTTCAAAACACCTCTCACTGCTTTCCCAGAGCCTCAGGTGGGTGAGAGGCTGGTTGCAAGCCTGAGATAGCTGGGTCCGTTTTAAAGCAAGAACCATCTTGGGGAGAGAAGCAACCTGGGGCTGGTAGCAAAGGGAAGAAAGGCAGTGGAAATTGAGCCTTGGCTGGTGACGTCTTTGAATGAACCTGTGTCTCTGGGACCCCCTCGGTATGGAGCATCCTCCCTGGCTGCCCTCCCGGTGGGTGGGCAGGCGTTCATTAATTCACAGGCTTTCCACTGGGCCCGAGAAGAGTCCGTGGTCTCCAGCTGCCCCCTCCTTACAAGACGGAGCATGGAGCATAATGGTCCCCTCCCTCCTCCTCGGCTCCTTCTGATGCAGGACATTGAAGCGGCCCATCTGCAGCTACTGCGGGCGCTGCACGGAGGTTCCACTGCGGATGTCACACCTGTGGGAGACGTGGCGCCAGAGCCAAGGTGGATGGTGCCTGCCAGTCCTCAAGCATACCATGCCAGCCACAACCCTTCACCCTCCTCGCAGTCCCTGGCAGTAGCCGAGTCTGGTAAGAAGACCCCGTTTGCCGCTGGAGCTCTATCCGGTTTCCGCCGCCATGCCCGCCCACGGGTCTCTGGAAGGGCTTTCTTTGCGGTTGCAATGTGCTTTCTTTTCCCCTCCCTTCCAGGTCCAATCTCCCTCTCTGAAGACAGGCTTCGAGAAGTGACCCTTTAGGGAAGGGTGTTTTCACGAAGGAAGGAAAACTTGCCAGCGGATTGTGGCTGCCTTTTTTCCCAGCGTACCTGGGCTGTCTCCTGCAGTGCTTGGGCCGGCCGGCTGCTTTGAACCTGGAAGGGGTTAACCTGCAACGGGAGCCACCTGTGCCAGGGATGGTGAAGCCCAGGAGGAGGAGGAACTGGAACTCTCTTTGGGGGAAGCACGTTGGATTAATTTAAACTGTCTTATCTGTAATATCTGGAGTTCTTCCCATCAGAGGCTTTCCAAGACAAGTCCACCAAGCCCCAGTCACTATTTTGTGCATTAAGTGTAGAGAGACCCACTCTCTGCCCGCACGTCTGTTCCACTTTGGGGGTTAGGGTCTCCTTGCATATCCCTGGGCTGAATCAATCACACATGTGCACGGGTGTATATGCATCCCCCCCCCCCCCCGCAGACTTGCTTTCCCACCGTACATGAAAGCTGGAATATATTCTGTATAATTGCACTTTTTTTTGTTTTGTTCTCTCCGTGCTGAGGAAAACCTCACTCAGAGAGGCCCTGGCTGCTTCCACAACTCCTTATTTGATATAAATATGTATGTACGTATGTGCATTGAGTTCTTGTAAATATGATAGGCAGTTGTTGTTGTTGTTGTTGCTTTATTTGCCTTCATACCCTGACAACTAGAAAATCAAAACGGCCACAACCACTGTAGCCCTGGCCTGGGGGAAGTTTGGGCCGTGGAATGGGAGGCTGGCTTTGAGCAAGCCGCAGCAGAAGGGACCGGGGAGGCATCGGCCGGGGCCCCCGCTCTCTCAGGATAGAACAGCTCGGCACCTCCTCTCCCAGCACTTGCTTGGCAGGACCGCCCCGGAGAGGGTGCGTTCACTGGGCCATAGTGGTGTTGAAACGGCTGCTGGGCGAGGCTCTCGAGCGTGCCTTGGGAACAGGGCTCTTGCTGTTCAGCAAGAGCGCTGCCCGCCTGCCCCGCGCTGACAACCTGCCTCTCAAAGCATCTGGCAGACAGCTCATGTAGCTCCCGCCTTGGCTGTTGCAACTGAGGGCATCCCGCCATTGCCTGTCCCCAAGCAAGGGTGCCAGCGTCTCCTGGCAAGGGAGCGGGAGACGCTCAGGCAGCTGGGAGGGCCGGCCCACCGGAGGCTGCGCAAACCCATCGTTCCCAGGCCGCTGCCCACCGGATTCTGGTGGGGGCGCAGAACTGAAGTGGGCCACGCTGGCTCAAGCTGCGCGTCCAACCACAGGATTCATGCCCCCCCGCTGCGCCAGGCGTATGATGCATATAAGGTTATAGAGAAAGAGAGAGAGATAAAAAGGACACCAGACTCTTCGCTGTTCAATTTGCTGAAAGCCAATTTTATTTCCTTCCTTTCAGTGGTAAAGATTTTTTTAAAGAAAAAAGTAAAAGCAAAAGCTCCTTCCACCTCCTGTCTGCGTGTGGCTGTTCCTTTCTCTTTAGGTGAATGGCTGCGCTTGACCAGGCCTGCCTGAGAAGCACAGCTGTTGCAACGGGGCAGCTCCTGCCCCAGCAGGCGCCTCCTTGCAGGAGGCTGGATGGGAGCAGGCTGTTTGCCTTCAGGTCTACTAAGGAGGAGCGCGTTCTGGCCCCATCGAGACAGCACGGTGGGTGCCTGCCTTGCCCTGTGCTGGGAGAAAGCCGTGAGCGGCGCTCTCCTCCCCACATGAGAGGCAAACGGGGCCACAGGGCCCTGTCCGTTCCCGGTTGCGGCACAAGAGCAGCGCAACCCAGTGGGGCGGCCAGGCTATCCGCTGCCCAAGCAGGAGCCTGTCCTGGCTGGAATCATCGGCCCCTCCGTGGATTTCGTCACCTCTAGCTGAAGTGAGCAGCTGGTGTTTGTGGCGGAGAGCTCAGGAGTGGTGCTCTCCAGATATATTTTGGAACACAGCTCCCACCACCCTGGCCGTTGGCCATGCTGGCTGGGACTAATGGGAGTTGAGGTCCAAAACATCTGGAGCAGGCCCAGCAGGTTGTGGACTGCTCTGGAGCCATCGTGGTGGCCTCACGCGTTTTCCTGCCTGAGGCCTGGTCCAGATCTGCACTGCCATGAAGCACGTCTGAGGTGTTGCTCCTGCTATGGCTGACCTCTGCGCCCACTTGGCTTCCTGGCCTGGCCTGGCCTGGCATGCAGCTGCAAGCTTGGGCAGGCAGGCACAGAACAGCTTCAGAGCAAATGCTTTCATTTCGGGAAGGAAAAGAGGCTCCCCCCACCCCTCGCATTGATCCTGCACCAACTGTTTGTGTGCCGAGCGGGGCGGGGGACAACACACGCAGCCCCAAGGGGGGATTTCCAGGGTGCCGCGGGCCGCATGAGGCGCACCAACCTCCCAGGAGGTGATCATCCTGGCACGGGAACACGAGTTTGGCTGGGCCAGGGCAGCTCCCAGATACTGCCAAGTCCAGCTATGCTCTATGGGGTGCACGCACGCATGTGCCTTCCCCACAGCATGAGGCGTAGGTCACGCAAATATCAGCCAGAGAGGCATGTGAGATTTCTACTTTCATGATTCGTGGGAGACGGCCAGAGTGTTGTGTCTGTGCCCTGGCTTGGGGGTGGGGCGGGTGGTCCAGGCGGTCCCAGCGTCTGGCACAACCAGCTCTATACATCTGCCTGCTCCTCTGCCCCGTGTCTGCACAGCAGCCCCCACAGAAGACCCCGTCCCCCCGCCTCTCTGGGAAGGTTCCATTTCCCCTGCAGTCATGTGCCCCAGATACGAGCGTGGGGGGGATCCTGCATTTCGGGAGGACGGCTGCCTCTGTGACGCCTACGGTGCAGCTGCAAGCTCCTCGTCAGCTGCCCTGGCTGCTGCCCCCACCTTGGGAAGAGGGTCCCGCGCCACCATCAGCTCTTGGATCCTGGCAAAGGTCTTGCTCTCTGCAGGGTAGTCATTTTTCTGAAAGGGTCGACATCAAGGGTGAAGGAGAAGGCAAGCCCTCAGCCCAGGACGGGGAATGTGTGGCCCCCCAACTCCCCTCAGCCCCAGCTAGCCTGGCCCATGGGGAAGGACAATGGGAAGTGTGGCCCAGCTACGTCTGGCAGGGGACAAATTGCCCTGCCCTGCCGCGGTGCTGTTCTCCGGTCAAGGGTGGTGCTGGGGCGCTACGTGTCAGGCTCAGGGTGGAAGGGCACACCTGGAGACGTGCACGCCAGGGGGCTGAACACGAGTCCCCCACACGCTGGCAGGAGTCTGCTCCTGGCAGCGCTGGGGCCTGGAATCCCCTCGGCCCACCCTCCTGCTTCCTTTCCTCTCCGACCCAATCCTGCCGCCTCGCCCGAGGTGCGAGGGTAATCCTGCCCCCCTGCTCAGCTTCCCCGCCCTCCTGAGCTCACCGCCAGCGCCAGCCGCAGGAGGCCCATCGGCCCTTTGCCTCCAGGAGCCAGCCGACTGGCCTGCTGCTCCACGGTTGCCAGGAAGGCCTTCAAGCCGGTCTCTGTGATCTGGTTGCCTGCGAGGGGAGGAGAGGCCAAGGCCCCGGGCTTCCGTCTGAGCCAGCCAGCCCGCTCTGAGAGCGGCCACGCCCACCCCGGCCCCTCCTCAACAGCCCGCCTTGACAGCCCGCCTCTGGCGTTAAAAGCACCAGCACAAGACGGGCGGCCACTCGGAAGCGTGGCGCCATGTGCAGCAGGAAAGGATGGTGGCCGAGTCCCAGAGCCCAGGGCAAGGGAGCCTCCACCAGCGGCCATGGCCTCTGGGGCCCCAGCTGCTCTTCCCCACCGTCCCCAGACGTACGCATGAGGTTGAGATAGATGAGGACACGGTTGCCTGGGAGAAAGACTCTCCCGTCACGATGCTCGGCTTGCTCTAGGAGTGGGTTCACCATCTCAGTGGGCTCCGTCACCTGCCATTTGAGATGCCTAGGCTGTCGAGATGGCTCGGGGGGGGGGGGAATGGGCTGGGGCGTGTGTGGCATTAGCAGCAGGTGGTTGCCAGCTGGGTCATCTGGACTAGGAAACAGCCAGGCAAAGACAGGGACTTTCTTCATGGGATCCCAAAGGGGCCCCAGCAGTCACCAAGGGACTTTTGGGGACGGTGTGCGGGGTTTGTCCTATTCTTTGTTTTTAAAGGGGGGGGGCTTTCCGCAAGATGGACAAGCAGGACAATGCCCCTTGACAGGGGTTTAGATTGGCGCGGTGCTGGCGCTGCCCACCCAAAGCCCTTGGAATGGGGCGGGGGCTGGATGTCAGAGCGATACATCTAGGCGAGAGGGCACGTTGCTCTCGGCATGGAGGAAAATGGCGGCTGCTCACGGGCGTCCAGAGGGCCAGACCTCCGAATGGACAGGGATCCACCCAGGGAAGGAGGGCTGCCTCAGGCCACGCAGCCCTTTGCTGGCTGGCAAACCCATGCCTGTGTTCACAGGCCGGCCTGGCCTGGGGGGGATCTTCGCTTCAGCTGCTCAAAAAGCCAAGTGCCGGACGCCAGGGGGACGGAGGTCGGTCGCTGCCTGAGCCCGACTCTGGGCGGCTCCCTCGCTGGCGGCCAGGCCTGACAGCGAGCCGAGCCGGCAGTGGGGGGCGGGCCGAGGCGGCATGGGGCAGCCTCACCTCCACTTCCAGGACTTGGGTCCGTTTGTCTTTGCTGCCGGACTTGGTTCCTTTGCTGCGAACTGGTTTCTGGTCGGTGGTGGGAACAGCTGTGGGAGAGAAGGCCGCCAGTGCGTCACGCAGGCCCTCTTGTCCTCGCCCTGTTCCAGGCGGGGGGGGGGGGCAGCAGAGGTGCTTCTGTGGGAACCTTTCTTGGCTTGCTTGGCGTCCTCCTTCTTGGCCTGGGCAGCCACCGCCGCCTGCACCGCCGCCCCTCCGCCCGCCTGGCCCTTCTCCTCCTTCTTCGCAGGCTCCTGAAAGGAGAAGAACAGCTCTTTCTTCCTGAACGCCTGCGTGCGGGGGGTGGTAGTCCCCCCTTTCCATCTGAAATCTTGCAGGGGACTGACAGTCCAAAACACGGAACAGTGCCTCGGAAGGTGCCATGTCCCGAGTCAGACCTGGGCAAACGTAGCTCAGCACTGCCTGCACCAGCCTCCCCAACCCTGGCGTCCTCCGGCTGTGCTGAGCCGCTGCTCCCGCCACCCCCAGCCAGTGCCGGATCCTGGTCTCGGAGGCCCTCGGGCAAGGCGCCCTCCGGGCCGCCCCGTCGGCCTTCTCTCCACCGCTGCTGCCAGCTGCTCTTGCTCCTCGCCCGTTCCTCGCCGCGGCCCCCACTTGCTCGCTTGAGCGCGCCAGGGGCGGGCGGGTGGTCCTCCTGCTCCCCACCACCGCTGTCCGGCCCAGCGTGAGAGGTGGGCAAACAAGCAGGGGCTGAGGTGGAGAGGAGGGGCTGCTCTTGGTTCTTGCCAGTGGGCCCCGCTGGGGGTGGGCCCCGCTGGGGGTGGGCCCCGCTGGGGGTGGGCCCTCCGCCAGCCCCTGCTGGCGGCACTGCCCCCAGCCAGCAGGGGACACCAGGGGGCACAGGCTGGGCACGGGCTGGCAGCCAGGGCTCTCCAGGGCACCAGCCAGGGGCCTTCCCAGCCCTGCTGGGGACCCAGGGGATGCACCTGGGATCTTCTGCCCACAAAGCAGCGGGGCTCTCAGGGCTGTGGGCGCCCTCCCCGCCCAGGGCTCGCCTGCCGCCTCTCACAGGCACCTGGGCTCCAAGCCCTTTGCTCGGCCTTCCTGCACATGCCCGGGGGGGGGGGGGGAGTTGCTGGGAAGCACTGCAGCCGTCTCCCTGCCCCTCGCACTGCTGGCCCAGGCCCGCCTGCCCCCCATTCTCTCACCTTCTTCTTGTTTGTGGCTTTGGTGGCCTTGGCTGCTTGCAGCTTGTCGATGGCCGTGTTGCTCATGTGGCTGGAGGGACGCTCGCTCTTGGCCTCCAAGTGTCTTGGGGGCTGGACAGAAGGGAAGGCAAGGCCTGCCCTCAGGGTGGCAGAGCTGGGTCAGGGTGGGGGACTCAGCAGGCAACAGCATCTTATGGGATCAACAGCTGAGAAGCGGCGCAAAGCAGAGCGCAGAAAGCCCTGTGCGTGTTGCGGGGGGGGGGGGGGGGCTGGATTTGCTGGCCTCTGGTCACCCCCATCATGCCTGGGATTTCTCAGGACTCTTGAGTTCATCGAGGGGCTGCGTTGGGCAACGGCTCCAGAGCAGCCTGCAGAGGAGGCACCCAGGGCAGGAGACTCGGGGGGGGGGGGCACAGCATTGCCTGCAGCGTCGGGCTCTGCCTGCCCTGGGGCTGAAATGGCCAGCGGGCTTCCCAGCGAAGGACCCCGGCTCCGCCGTCCACCTGGCCTCTCCCCCTACGCTTCAGGGAGGCTTCGCGGCTTTGTCACTGAAACGCGCCCCATGGACAATCGTGGCTGACCCACCTCTCGTTGCAACTGGGGCGGGGAGAGGGGGAGCGCGCTTTGAAAGAAGGAAAACGGCTCTGCGACTGGAAGCTGGGGGGAGGCTCCTCGAGGACATCACAGGGAGGCGAGCCAATCAGCAGAGGGCACAGCCAGCCTCTGCTGCGCATGGGCAGCGCCATCCTTCCCCTGCAGCCAAGCCCCAGAAGGGAAGGGGCTCCGGCGAGGGAGGGGCCGCCCCTGCCGCCACTCTCCCCACGGCATCTGTCTCCTCCCTCACCAGGCGGCACCGCTCCTGACACTCCTTCTCCAGCAGCAGCCGCCGCCGCTCCACCACCTCCGTGTGGGTGAGGGCAAATGGGCCCAGGACCTGCAGGCAAGCGGGCACTCTCAGCGGGGCCAGGGCTCCCGCCCACGCAAGCCCAGGCACGCACGACGCAGCCACCGCCAGCCCGCCCGGTCCTGCCCCATGCCCGCTGGCAGAGCCTTCCCCAGCCCCCCGAGAAGGGCTGAGCCGCCACGTGGAGGCCCAGCCCCCCCCCCACGGCAGAGCCCCCTGGAGCCTCCAGGGCTCCATGGGGTGCAGCCCCCACCCCCGGAAATGGGGCTCAGCCAGGCTGACCTCTGCCAGCTTCATGGCTCCCTCGTCTCCAATCTGATTGTGCGCCAACGACAAGGAGAGCAGCGAACGGTTGAGCCGCAAGCCCTGTGCCGGAGGAGGCCAAAGAACGGGGGTGGGGTCAGCATGAGTTGCTGGGAGCTGGGCCAACCCCGGGGCAGCAGGGCCCCATCTGGGCAGGGAATGCCTGCCCCCTGAGCTGCCCCCTCGCTCTGCCCAGCCCAACCCACCACCCCAGCAGGAGGAAGCAGCCCCGAGCTCCCCAAGGCCCCTGCCGGTGCACCAAGAGCACAGTGGGGAGCCGAGGTGCTCCCCGGCACCGTCTGAGGCCTTCCCCTGTCCACAGGGGCTTGGGAGGGGGGGTGCCGACGCTCGTGGAGGCCTCAACCCCTTGCTGAGAAGTGCTTTGCTCCTGTCACATTTGCGAGTCTCTATCGGCTGCTCTGCCCCTCTGCTTTGCCCCCAGCCAGGGAGGAAGGCACCACGAGCCCCTGCAATGCCTAAGGGGTCACTCCAGCGCACTGTTTCTTCTGCCCAGGACCCAAACTGCCCTACTGAATCGCTCACCCGCCACAGGAACGGGCAGACAACCGCCGGGCAGTGCAAACCCAACACCACTGGGACATGTCCGGCGGTAAGTCTGTGGTAAACAGCCAGTAATTTGCACTCGCAGACCAGCAATGGCACCCCTGCGCCCCTAGAAAGCCAGTTCCACGCTCCAGCCACCGAGTCCAGGAGCACCGTTTGTTAACATGCCAGATTCCTCCGACCGGCACCACCCTTGCCAAAAGGGTTTCCTGTGAACCGCTGAGGGATTTTATTGCACTCAGCGGTACACACGTGCCACAAATGAGTAGGTAAAAACGTCCCGCTCCTGCAGAATCAGGGTCCTGGGCTCTGGGCTCCTCCCCCAGCCTGGCCATGCTGGCAGGGGCTACTGGGAGCTGCAGTCCACCTCATCTGGCAGGCCCCCAGCGGGGGATGGCTCTTCCCTGAGGGCAGGGGACCCCCCGCCCCGAGCCTCACGTTGGCAATGTGGGTGGCCCCCACGTCCGTGATGTGGTTGTAGCTGAGGTTGATGGAGGCGAGGGTCTTGTTGGTGCTCTTGAGCGAGGAGAGTGCCTGGCCCATCAGGAGGGCCGCCTCGTCGTCAATGCTGTTGTTCCGCAGGGAGAGGTGAGCCAAGCTGGAGGGCAGAGAGAGGCGGGGGGGCCTCTCTCAGCAGGGGGCACGTGAGACGCCTCTGGCAGGGGCCTCACCCTCGTTCCCTCCTGGCCCCCAGTCCCTGCTGCCAATGCGCCAAAACACCGGGAGCCCTGGCCGGGAGCTTCATGGGCAGCCTCCTCTGGCCAGGCTGCTCTTGCTGCACAGCCAGGTCTGTCCCTGTTGGGCCAGCGAAAGGGTGGGTGGAGAAGCGGAGAAAGACAGCGGCCAGCCTGGGATGGTGCTGGCAGCCTGAAGGGTGGGGCGTGGGCAAGCAGCCCCAGCGGGCCTGAGGGCCACCACCAAAGGCCTGGAGACGGCAGGTGGAGACGTTGTCCTTGAGGCAACGTCCCCCCCACATCCCCCCAGCTCTTCCTTTCCTCCCCAGCACGCCCCCCGTCCTCACGTGGTCTCTTCGGCAATCAGCTTGTAGAAGGAGCGCATGGGCAGCGGGTTGCCTTCCAGGGCCAGCGTTCTGCAGGGGACGGAGAAGCCGTCAGCAAGGGATACGGAAGCCCCCCGCCCCCCCGCATCACCCAGGGCCTGCTGTCAGGGACAGGCCTCTTCCCATGATTTCAGGCGGGGTGCAGGGTGGGGGCTTCTCGCAAAACCAGGGTGCAGCTCATTGGGCTGGGTGACCCAGGTGTCAGGAGTTTGCGCAAGCCCCTCCGGGCAGGGGGAGCCTCGGGCAGGGCATCCAGCAGGAGCCAGGACCCTGCAACCCCTGGAGCGTGGCCTCTCCTGCCACCCGGGCGGGCCAGGTGCTTCAGGACAAGGGCCGTACGCTCCCTCTCTGCCTCCCCCTCTGCCCCCGGCTGGCCTGGCCTCTCCAAGCAAGCTGGCCTCAGAGCCGCACGGATGTCGGAGTGCCGTGTCCTTGCTACGGGCAGTTCCTGGAACCTCGCCCAGAGCGAGGAGGGTGCCCGGGGGCCAGCCCTCACGAGGCCCCCTTGCCAGGCTTGCCCCAGCCTCTGCACTGCCTCTTTCGGCCAGCCCTTGTCTCGGCACCTGGCCGCCAGGTGGAGGCCCCTGCAGAGGCCTCGCAAGCCGCCAGCTCACTTGAGGGGGGTGCAGCTGGGCAAGATGGAGAGCAGCGCGGCGAAGGTGTCGTCCGTCAGCCCGACCTTCCAGAGGCTGAAAGAAGAGAGCTGTGAGAAGGGCCCTCCCCCCGCCGCACGTGAGCCAGGCGCTCCCCCGCCCCAGTGCCACAGTCCCGGCAACATGGAGCCAAAGAGGGCGCCTTGCTCTTCTCCGAGGATCCAGGCTGGCTGGAGCAAGGAAGGCGCCCGAGGAACGCTGCTGTGCCCGGCCATCCCACGGAGCAGCGCCAGTGACCCAGACACACATGCGTGCCCTGCAGCAAGGCCCTGTGAGGCCCACTTTGGTGGTGCCAAAGCAGCAGCTGGACAGGACCCCTTTGCTCACGGACCCATTTCACCTCAGGAACAGCTCCCATGAGCAGGGCCAGAGACCTGCTCCTCAGGGGCATGTCTGCTGCTGCCCCTCAGGGGGAAGGAACGTGGTGCCCGCAGGAGGCCAGATACGGAGGCGGGGAGAGAGTGGAAGCAGCCGTGGTGGGCAGGCCACGGGGTGGGGCTGAGCTCCTAGACACGCGCACGAGAGGGAGGGAGTGGGCAGCCTTGCAACATGGGAGCAGAGGACTCAAGGGCAACAAGTGCATTCAGAAGCGCACGTGGCACAGCCCTCTCAGGAATGCAGGGGTGCAGGTGGGAACTGCTGGCCTGGACGCAACACTCCCTGCAGCTGGAACTCTAGCCCATGAGGGAGGAGACTCCCGGGCTCCTCCCTGCTTTTCCCACAGGTGCTGCTTGACTCGCTCAGCAGGTTCCAGCCCAGCATCCAGGCCCCCTTCCCTCACTCACCGGACTGCCTGAAGGTGGGTCAGGGCCGGCAGGCACTTGGCAAAGACCGCCAGCATCTTCTCCTCGATTCTCCAGCCTGCTAGGATAGAAGACGCGGGGTCGGCTTTGCTTCGGCCTTGAGGCCTCGTGCTCATGCTCGCAGAGGGGGCGGGGCGGGGCGGGGCGGGCCTGGGTGTCTGGGTCCGTGGAGATCCATGCACTCCGTGGGGCAGCCGCCTGCCTGCCTGCCTGCCTGCCTCCCTCCCTCACTCACTCCGGATGAAGATCTCCCGCGTGGTCTTGGGGTCTTCGTGCTCCTGTTCCACCTGGATGGCGGGGCGGAAGTAGGCATACTTCCACTGGATCTGCAGGAGGGTGTTCTGCCCCTCCCTCTCGGCTTGTGGGTCGGGCTCCTCTGTGGACACAGCTGGACACACTCACCAGCGCCACCCCGTGCCCTGGGCAGGCCTGGCGCTTCTGTGGCGGGGAGCTGGCCAGGAGCGATCCTGAGCGGGGAGCTGGCCCCGCTGGGCAGTCGCCCCGCCTGGATGCCTTGGCCAGACCTCGGCCCGCCACAGGGATCCCCACAACCATCTGCCCCGGCTTTTCCCGCCACTCTGCCTGCTGCCACGGGAGACCACCTGCTTGGTGCTTCCCTTTGAGACCCAAGAGAATCGCCGTCCCAGTCACCAGGAAAGCTCCGCCTCAGCTGCCAATCAGATGGCTGGCGCCCTGCCTGCCCCCCCCCCCCCCGAGCAGGCGCCATTCTGCTCTCCTGTCTGCCCCAAGCGTCGGGGGACTTGCCTGGCCAGGGCGCGCCAGCGTGGGAGGGCAGCACACGCCTCGCCCCCTGGGAGGCGACACCCCCCCTGCCAGGGAGAAGCCACGGCAAGCAGGGGGCAGCTGGCCCCACCCATTGGCCAGGGAGGCAGCGCCTGCAGCAGGGGCCTTGCTTTCCCCATCACAAGAGGGGCCCTCGCCCTGGGACTCCAGCCCGGGAAGGCCCGCACCCCTGCGCCAGGGACTCAGGGCAGCTGGGTTTTGCTTGGGGATTTCTGTGTTCGCAATCTATTGAAAGCCACACGGACGATCATCTGGTTGAAAAGTGAGGGAGAAATCTTCAAAATAAACAAAGAAGCAAGATTTTTCAGGAGATGGGGGTCTCCACTCGTCAGCAGGGACTTGCTTCTCCTAATTTATGAGATGGATCACGCAGCTACTGAGGCATGAAAGAGGCAAGAGAGAAACGCTGCCTGAAGCCCCCTGCCCCTGCCCTGAGCTCATCCCATGGCTAGACAGCCCACTCCCTCCCGGCCTCAGTTGGCCCACCTGTAAAATGGGAACAGGCCTGTGCCTCGCAGGATGGGTTGTGGGGAGCACTGTGGGGACTGCGCGCCAGCGCGCCCACTCAAAGGACAACAGCGCAGAGCCCCCGCCGCCCCGTGCCACTCACCTACGACTGTGAGAGCGTGGGGGTGTGGCCTTATCATGACCTTTGGGATCTCCTGGAATCCAGCTCGGGTGCAGAGCTCGGTGAAGTCCTGCTCCAGGATCCCCGTGCACTGGTACTCCTCTGTGAACAGAGTGGCGCCCCGAAGAGGCCTCTGAGAAACAAGGGCCACCGCAGCGTCCAGGCTCCGGCCTCGCGGGGCTGAGGGCAGCAGCTACAGCCGGTTTGGGGGATCTGTGGCCCTCTGGATCTTGGGGGACTACCATTCCCATCAGCTCTAGCCAGCATGGCCAATGGCGGGGGTGATGGGAGTTGCAGTCCAACAGTGTCCACATTCCGCAACCCTGGACCTGGGATGTGGGAGACCCAAGTTTAAATCCACCCCCAACAGCGGAACTCCCCACAGCAAGACGCCCTCTCTTGCCCTCGCAGGATCGGTGTGAGGCTGAAAACGCCTCTGCTGAGTTCAGGGGACGAGGAGCCGGGCGCAAAGCGAGACACGGCGGCGACGGCCCTACCTTCCCCGTGTTCCGCCTTCTTGGCGGCATTCCTCGCCTCTTCCTCCAAGGCAGCTGCAGTCTTGTCTTTGGCTCCCCGTTCGCCCTTCTTCCCCATGACGCCGTTCCTGCGAGGACAAAGAGGGATGCACACAAGGGGTGGCTGGAAAGTGGAGGTGGGGGGAGATGCTGGGGGCCCTGGAAGGGTGGGGGGCCTGAACGCTGTGGGGGGGGTCCTGGGGGGAAGAAGGAGATCTGGGAGGAGCAGCGCTGGGGTGCGGGGTGACGATTCCTGAGGCGAGGGCTCCTTGAGGGGTGGCCGGGAGAGGGATGTTGGGGCCGCCCGGCAGGGCCGCCAGAGGCAAGGCTCCCCCGGAAGGGTCTCCCCTTGGCTGCACCGTCTGCACCAAGGAAACCCCCGCGAGCCCCTCCGTCTCCCTGGCCAGGACAAGCCCCCTTCCTCTTACTGAGGGGAGAGCGGCGGTTTCGGGGTCCCCAGGGAGAGGGGCTGTATGGGCGCGAGAGGACTGCTGGGGAGGGGCTCCCAACGAGGACGGCCAGGGGGCTCCTTTGGCAGGCAGTGTGCGTGCGGGGGGCCCTGGCTCCTGGGGGAATGGGCCGCTGTGGGGCGGCGGGAGCTGGGGGCGGCCTGCCAACGTGCGACTGGATTGGGACGGGGCGGGGGCTTTGTCCGGAGCCGGGCAACGGCGGGATCGGAACGGGCGCGGGGAGAGGCGCGGGTCCTGCTGGGGAGGGGGCGCAACGTGGGGAGGGCCGGAGGCGGCAGGGAGGGGTCCCCCGGCGGAGGGGTCAGCGGAAGCGGGGCTGGACTCTCGCGGGGCCGCGCCCAGTTTCCGGGCACGGCGGACGAGTGGTCCGGCTGCCACGGCCGCCTGGCGCACCCCGAACCCCGGCTCAGCAGCGGCAGGGACGGGCCCCCGGACCACGCTCAGGCCTCGCTCGCCTGTGTAGGCCGCGGTCGCCTCGGCAACCGGAGGGAAAGGGGCGGGGCCAAGGAGGCCCTCCCGGCTGCACCGAGGCCCGGTGGCCGCTAGAGGGCGCCGGAGCTCCGCCGAGGTGTTATTACACAATACTAGACTCACAGATCCTAAAGGAAATCAACCCTGAGTGCTCCTTGGAAGGACAGATAATGAAGCTGAAGCTCCAATATTTTGGCCACCTAATGCGAAGAGAAAACTCCCTGGAAAAGACCCTGATGCTGGGAAAGACTGAAGGCCAAAGGAGAAGGGGACGGCAGAGGATGAGATGGCTAGATAGCATCACGGATGCAATGAATATGGACTTGAGCACGCTCCGGGAGAGAGCGCAGGACAGGAAGGCCTGGCGTGCTATGGTCCATGGGGTCACGAAGAGTCGGACACGACTGAACGACTGAACAACAACAACAAAGACTCACAGAACAGTAGGGCTGGGAGGGGCCCACAAGGCCATCGAGTCCAGCCCCCCGCTCAGCGCAGGAATCCAGGCCGGAGCATCCCCGACAGGTGGCTGTCCAGCCTCGTCTCGACGGCCTCCGGCGTGGGAGAGCCCACCGCCTCCCGAGGGAATGGGTTCCATTGTCGTCTTGCTCTAACCGTCAGGAGGTTTTTCCTGATGTTCAGCGGAATCTGGCTGCCTGGAACTTGAGCCCATTATTCCGTGTCTTGCACTCCGGGATGATCGAGAAGAGATCCTGGCCTTCCTCCCTGGGACCTTTCATGGACTTGAAGAGCACTATCGTATCTCCCCTCAGTCTTCTCTTCTCAAGGCTAAACATGCCCAGTTCCTTCAGTCTCTCCTCATAGGGCTTTGTTTCCAGTCCCCTGATCATCTTCGTTGCCCTCCGCTGAACCCTCTCCAGCTTGTCTGCATCCTTCTTAAAGTGTGGTGCCCAGAACTGGACACAGGACTCCAGATGAGGCCTAACCAGTGCTGAGTAGAGGGGAACTAGCACTTCCCGGGATTTGGAAGCGATGCTTCTATGAATGCAGCCCAAAAGAGCACTGGCCTTTTTTGCAGCCACATCCCATTGTTGGCTCATATTCAGCTTGTGATCGACGACAATTCCAAGATCCTTCTCGCTTGTAGTGTGGTTGAGCCACGTATCCCGCATCTTGTAACTGTGCATTTGGTCTCTTTTTCCTAGGTGCAGAACTTGGCATTGATCCCTATCCAATGTCATTCTGTTGTTTTCTGCCCAGCGCTCCAGTCTATCAGGATCACCTTGAATTCTGCTTCTGTCTTCCAGGGTATTCGCCACCCCGCCCAATTTGGTGTCATCTGCAGATGTGATCAGCGTTCCCTGCACCTCTCCCCCGAGTCATTCATACCGGGCCCCGGCCTGAGCCCTGCGGCACCCCGCTCGTTCCTCTCCCGCTGGAGACGGTCCCATTGATCAGCACCCTTGAGTCCGATTCCGCAGCCAGCTGCGGATCCACCGGATCGTTGTTTCATCTGGCCCACTTCGAGCCAGCTCGCTCATCAGGGCACCGCGGGCCGCTCTGTCGACAGCCTTCGCGGAGGCGAGGCCTGCGCTGTCCCCACCCGCGAGGGAGGCGGGACACATCCCCGCCTCTCGGCCCCGAACTGGCTTCCTCCAGGGTCCCGCCGGGCAGCCCGGCGGGCACGCGGGCCGGGCACGCGCGGGCCGGCCGGGCGAGAGCCGCGCGCGCGGGCGGCGGCTCGGAGGCGGCTCGCCGTTGCTGCCGCGAGGGCGGCTCCTCGCGCCCGGCCCGGCCCGGCCCGGCCCTCCTCGGGAGCCGGCCGGCCTCGCTCCCGCCTCTCGGCCGGGAGGCGGGGAGGGAGGCCCCGCCCGCCGCCCGCCGGGAGAGGAGGGCCGCCCGCCCGCCTGCCCGCCCCGCCCTCGCCTGCCCCGAAATGGCGGCGGGCGCCGCGCGGCAGCTGCCGCCGCAGGAGGACGCCGAGCTGGAGGCGCTGCTGGACAGTGAGCAAGCCGAGGGCGCGCCCCGAGCCGGGCGGCGCCGGGCGCGGCAGGGGCAGCCGCGGGCCCTCGGGGCCGGGCCGGGCCGGGCCGCGGGCCTGGCGCGCGGAGGAGGCCGCCGCTCCCGCGTGGCCCGCCGCGGGCGGGGGCCGGGCCGCCCCGGCGCTTCCCGTGGCCGCGGCGCGCGCGCGCCCGGCCCGAGCGCGGCCCAGGGCCGGAGCGCCGGCGAGGCCGGCAGGGCTGCTGGGCTCGGCGGCGCGGCCCGAGCGCCTCCCCGCCCGCGGCAGCGCCGCTCGGGAAAGGGCGGGGCGCGGCGGCCCGGAGCCGGCCCGGGAGCGAGCGGCGGAGGCGGGCGGCGCTGGGGCCTGTGGAAGCCCCCGGGCCAGCCTTCCCCGAGCGGGCGCCCGCAGGCGCGTTCCCTTCACCCCCGGCGTGGGCGCGCCGGCTGGGCCGCCGGGGGCCGAAGCCGGGCGTCTGGAGGGCGCCCGGGTGGGGAGGCGGCGCCCGCCTTGCGGAGCGGCGCGGGGAGGCTGGCGGGGGGCGCAGCACCGCGCTCCCGGTGGCGGAGTTCACGCCCGCGCCCGGACAAGGCTGCATGGGGGGGCGGAGCGGCTCCGCGAGCAGCGCGGGGCCGGGGGCTGAACCCCGGCTCGTCCTTCCGCCACCCTGCGGGCGGCGCGCTGCTGCCCCTCGCGACGGGCCTCTCCCAGCTGCACATCGGCCCTGCCCGAGGAACGCGCGGGAGCCTCGGAAGAGCCCTGAGGCCGGATCGGTCCCCCGGGCCCAGCCCTCTGTTCACCCAGCGGCCGACCAGCTGCCCGCGGGACGCCCACAAGCAGGACACGAGTGCCGCAGCGCCCGCCCGCCCAGGTGGACTTGGCTTGGCGGGCCGAGTCAGAGTCGGGAGCTTGGTGGAGCTCAGTTGGGAGGAGGCCTTGCAAGGTCACCTTCCCCCTGCTGCGGCAGAGAGGTTGCATTCGGGGAGGGGGGACGGGCAGGAGCTGCGGCCAAGCCAGGTGGGGAGAAATTTGGCTCCTCTGAGCCTGCAGGTGGCCTACAGAGGGCCCCTGCGGTTCTGCCCACTTCGTGGCCTGGGGTTCCCCAGGGGAGCACCTGCCCTCAGGGAATCATAGAATAGTAGGGCTGGAAGGGGCCTACGAGGCCATCGAGTCCAGCCCCCTGCTCAATGCGGGAATCCAAGTCAGAGCATCAAAGAACGGCCTGGCCCTGCCACCGTGTTCGATTTGCCTTCCGGATTTGGGGGAGATGCACACACCCGCTGCTGCGTTCGAATGTTCTCGTGTTATTTATTTGATGTTTCTGTGTCACCAAAGTTCTCTGCCCTACGTAGCTTAAACAAACGTAGGTGCACAATAACAGTGCAGTTGGAGCATAAAACATATGTAGCAGAGCGACAAGACTAAAGCGCATCTTAGCACTTTAAAAAGCCCCCCAGCGTTGCTCCTGCTCTGGAGGCTAACAAACAGGAGCTGGAGTTTTTGCGCCTTTGCTCCGTGCGTTGGCGGAATTGCCCGTGCTTCTCGAATGGCGGCGCCCCCCGCCCTTCAGGCCTCTGTGCAATTCTCACTCCTCTTTCTCTCCATGTCTCGTCAAGGTGCTCTCGATGACTTCGATAAGACCAAGCCAGCCCCTGTGCCCACCCCGCCCCCTCCCACTGATGCTGTTGGGGACAGTAGCAGCTCTGAGAAGTCGCCGGGAGACGCAGCCAAAGTAGGGAAGATGAGATGAGCACCCACCTTAGAGTGGGCGTCAGTCCCCTTTGCCACGTGGCACACGTGGGAAGTGGGGGCAGGGAGGAGAGGGTTCCGAGAACACAGATGCCGGCCTTGCGTGCCTTTGCGCTGGCTCAGTGTGGGCGGGTGGGAGTCGTGTGGGGCTTTGCACACCGGTCTCTACTCCAGAAGGATCTTCCGCTGGGTGTGTTGCTGTCTCCACTCTGTAAGATGGGCATATTAGTGTGGGTAGATGATGGATTATTGTGTGGATGATGGAGGTCGCCACATGGGAACACATCCCTGGCTGGTGAATAACCCCGTTGCCTGCTCTCTTCTGGCGAGCGAGTGGTATTGCCAGGTGAATAGGTAGGGCCATACTCGCGAATTGGGGTGTGTTCTTTTTTGAAAAATAATAGTAGTCTATTTCAACATTTTCCTGTTGTTTTATATAGTATTATTCCCCAGACGTTCCCCTTCGTCTTTCTCCGTTTCCTTCCCTACTCCTGTCTCCCAACAACAACTGATATTAAACAATGCACAGAAAGTAAATAAGTAAATGGCATTTAAATAAGTAAAAAAAAAAGAATGGCAGCAGCTCTTACTTTTTGCTGGGGCTGTTGATGCCCCACCAATGGGCAGGTTGGCTAGACAAAGGTTTTCTGGGCCAGCCCTCCTGTGGTCTCTCAAAGGGAGGCCCATGGTGGCTGTCAGCCGAAAATGAAAGCCAGGGCTGGGCCGAAGCACTCCGCCACCTGCTGACCCACCTCCTCTCCTTCCAGGACTCCCTCTTTGCGTCGCAGGAGAAGTTCTTCCAGGACCTCTTCGACGGTGAGCTGGCCTCGCAGGCCACCGCGGAGTTCGAGAAGGCCATGAAGGAGCTGGCCGAGGAAGAGCCGCACCTGGTGGAGCAGTTCCAGAAGCTCTCGGAGGCGGCAGGCCGAGTCGGTGAGGGGTGATGGGGGCGGGAGCGGGGGCCAGGGCTCTGTCCTTCGCTCGGCTTCTGCCCTGTGGGGAGACTAGTTGACATCTGGACGGCCCCAGCTGGGGAGGTCAGGCGTCGTTATCCGGCGACCAGCTTCTTGCGTTCAGCGGAACCTTCCGGCCCCCCTTCTGGCTCAGTTGTGGCTGAATTCCTAGCCTGCTTTCTTTGCAGAGCGAAGATTTCTCTATATCTGTTAACCACTTTAGGAACTGTTGGCATTTAATTTTAGAATAAATAAACACACGTGAATTGCTGCCACGCGGGGAGGTGAGGGCCGCTGGGTTAGATGGATGTCAAGGCAGGGGTGGGGGGATTAGGCAAATCCATGCAGGGGGAGGGGGTCTGTTAGGGTCTATTAGCCATGATGGTTCCATGGGACCTCTCTGTTCAGTGGCAACCTGTCTCTGTCTACCCACGTGCTGGGGACAAGCAACAAAGAAGGGCTTTTGCTGGGGTGGGAGGCTAAATGGCCCCACCTTGGCCTGATCCAGGAGCGCAGGATGTGGTTCTGGGCTTCTCTCTTGTAGCTGATTTGATTCTTTGCAGGATCAGGTTGTCTTCTGACATACATAAAGTTGCAATCAAAATTATTCAACCCCCATTGCAAACCAGGTTTCTTGACAAAATTTACAGACTTTCAGCTGTTTGCAGTGAACAAATCAAGCAAAAGCAATTGAAGTAGCTCAACACAAGGAATGCTTCAAGTGGTTTCCCCAAATTCAACTGAAAATGCAACTTATAATGACTTCTCCAGTCTCAAAATTATTCAACCCCTTCATGGAAAGCATCTTTAGTAGAGCACCCTTTTGCTGTTATGACCTGCTGCAAATGAGATGCATAGCCAGACATCAGCTCCTGGCAGCGTTCCTGAGGAATCTTAGCCCATTCCTTCTGAGCAATGGCCTCCAGTTCAGTAATATTCTTGGGTTTGCGTGCTGCAACCGCCTTCTTCAAATCCCACCAGTGATTTTCTATGGGGTTCAAGTCAGGTGACTGTGATGGCCACTGTAGAATCTTCCAGGACTTCTTCAGCAACCAAGGCTTGGTGGAGTTTGAGGTATGCTTAGGATCATTGTCCACTGACGCCCAAGCTTCAGCTTCCTCACAGACGGCATGACATTTTCTCCTAGGATTTCCTGATACGTCAGTGAATCCATCTTGCCTTCCACACGCTGCAGGTTTCCAGTGCCAGAGGGTGCAAAGCAGCCCCAGAGCATCACCGAGCCACCACCCTGCTCAACTGTGGGCAGCGTGTTCTTTTCAGCGTGTGCTTCATTCTTCCTCCTCCAGACATACCGCTGATCCATCCGGCCGAAAAGTTCCAGTTTTGTTTCATTTGCTCCACAGAACAGAATCCCAAAACTTCTGTGGCTTATTTATATGATTTTGAGCCGACATTTTGGAGCCGACATTTCTTGTGCTTTTGGGTCAGTAGTGGTGTACGTCTTGGAGTTCTGGCATGGAAACCTTCTGCGTTTAGTACGCGCCTTACTGTACTCACTGAAACCTCAGTGCCTGTTGCCACCAAGTCTTGTGCAGGTCTTTTGCAGTCACTTGAGGGTTTTTCTTAGCCTGCCTTCTCAGAAATCTGGTTGCAGCCGTTGATAGCTTCCTTTTTCTGCCCCGTCCAGGTAGTGTAACCACTGTTCCTTGAGCGCTGAACTTGCGATCTTTGCTTCCTACGGTGTCTCTAGGAACATTCAGTGCCTTTGCTATCTTTTTGTATCCTATCCCTTGTTTGTGAAGGGCGATGATCTCTTCTCTTAACTTTTTGGACCATTCTTTTGACATAGCCATATTTCTAACATGCAGTCACACGTGACACTCAGCAAACCCCTCGCCAGTTCAGGTATGTCATGTGTTCCAGCTCAAGCACACCTGGGGCAACTAATGAAGCCCTTGATTCCTTGCATCAGGTGTGCTTGAGACAACACCTGTTTTGCATATTTCTGCTGTTGTGAGGGATTCTGTTCAGGGGGTTGAATACTTTTGAGACTGGAGAAGTCATTAGAAGTTGCATTTTCAGTTGAATTTGGGGAAACCTCTTGAAGCATTTGTTGTGTTGAGCTATTTCAATTGCTTTTGTTTGATTTGTTCATTGCAAACAGCTGAAAGTCTGTAAATTTTGACAAGAAACCTGATTTGCAATGGGGGTTGAATAATTTTGATTGCAACTGTATACATACATACATATATTTACACACACACATACATATATATATATATATACACACACACACACACACACACATATATATATATATATATATATATATATATAAGCAGAGTAACTTCCTTCAGCAAAATTAATTTTGCCTGGAGTTGAATTGTTGCAGAAATCAGAGTCAGAGAGACCACGGAGTGAAGGAAAAAGAGTTTTTCTTTATTAACGCGCAGGCTTTATGGCTGGAATCACTTCCAAAGAGCCAAAAGCCCCGATTTACATCAGCAAATTGTTTTTATAGATATTGTGACACATAGGAAACGGCTCCTCCTCTCCCTCCTGTGTGGGGTTGCAGTCCCAACATTTCTTCTCCTAGCACCATTGTTTATATCCCAGGAAATGGGTTATAGGGCATGATAAGCAGAGAACAGCAGAGAACGTGATATACAACTCTATGACCTTAGCCTTTGTTGACAAGATAAGAAATTCCTGTGTCTCGTCAGCTTACAAACATATATTTCAGAGAGCAAGAGCTCAGCAAGAACATGAGGCATGAGGCTATTTAGTCTGACCCTCTACATTGCTACTACATTTCCCCCCTTAAATGCATAATTTTATTACAATTATAGCATTTCTGATAAGCGAATGCTCATAATAGTCTGCAAAGCACAATACAAAACTTTTTATAACAGACATATTACTTCATTTCTTGTTGGGCTATTAGAGTGTAGAGGGCGGCAGTTTTACTAGCTGAGACATAAAACAGATTGGTTAAACCGTGTAAAACAAGGCATGCAAAGGCATAACAGTACCCCTATGAACAACACTGGTAGAATTAGGATGAACAATGCTTTAAGCCAGCTAAAATTTGGGAGCCAAGAGGTTAACTAATTTAGCCAATTGTTTTGTCCCATTGTTATGTCAGCTACTATATTATGCAGGTTATTGATTTGAACATCTACAGCATTACTATTATCAGTCAAATTTAAACAACAAAGCGTTTGGTGTACTTCACAGCTTAAATGATGGAGGAGAAAGAGATTAAAAAAAGCCTGTTTGTAGATATATCTCTTGGCAAACAAAAATGTTCTACTTCCGTGATGTTAGCCAGGTGAAGCCAGTAATTATCAGCAAGTCGTTGGGACAGACTTCCCCCTCCAGGGGCAGACCCCCCTTTAGTACACGTTATTAAAAAAAACACAACACTACTACTACAACCTGCATGTTTTGTTTTCTTTGGGATCTGACCGTACGCTGGGCAGCTATCACCTGGCTAGCTGCAGTAGGGTCTAGTCCCCTTCTTCAATTCTCTCCAGTTGCAGGTCTGACCGTATGCTAGGTGGGCGGTCTCCAGGTGTGCCCACAGTAGGGTCTAGCCTGAGTTTTCTTACTGTTTCTTTAGAATGACTTTTAAAGGATTTTCAGCTACAGTCCACTTTCCCCTTTGCTTTCTTGACTCGTGTCCAATGTATCCAGGGTTTAATTTCAGCTACCTTCACGGCTGTGGGGGTGGAAAGTATGACAGTTTTTGGTCCTCTCCACTTGGGAGTTAAAGGGCTATTTTTCACTTTTTAACCCATACTTCATCTCTTGGTTGGAAAGGATGAACTTCTGTGATGGGAATTGGGGCCTATTTTCTAAGACAAAACGATGCTGGGCTTGAAGAACTTCACCCAGTGTTTGGACTTCTTGTTTAAGGCTAACGTTTGCTTGCTCTTGATGCCGCTCTAGTGTCAATCATGAAGTCAATGTCACGGCCCCTCACAGTGGCGGTGACTAGGGGTTCCCCGGGGCTGAGATTAAGGGGGCCCGGTTTGTCTTATTTTAGACTTTTGGCTTTAGCCACTTTAATGAAGGGGGCTTCTTTATACATTTTTATAGACCCCTGCTTTTGCCAGTTTGGTTGCCAACCAAGCTGTTTCCTCCCTCGCCCATTCTGGCCCCTTTGGTTCTCTTCTTTGTGTATTTGATTCATTTTATTTGGGCATTCATGCCACCAATGTCTGTCTTGTCCACACTGGGCACGCTGGTTCTTTCTTAAGAATCCTCTGCTTCTTCTGGGTCGTCTTCTATTTTTTCGTCTACGTCTTCTTGGGCCTCTGGGTCGAGGGGGGTATACTGGCGATAGGCATTTAAAAGACGCTCTAAGTACGCGCTGGGGCCTCGGTGGCACCTTGCAGCACTTTAGACACCTTGGTCATATTAACTGACTTATTCATACCTGCCCTCATGGCTTTTAACAGCAGGGTTTTATACTGGGTGAGGCGTTCTAGCCCCGCTTGTGTGTTGGGAAAGAGAAATCTCTCTCTCCCTCTCTTGCTTTTTTTCTCTTGCTTTCTTTCTCTTGCTGATCTGCCTGTATTGCAGATCATGTTTTAAACTTTTTATATAAAACTCTCCGCTCCATGCACCAGCCTTGTCTCTTTATTTGTCTTTTTTGCAAGTTAAACTCACTTACTTAAACCTTTCTGCCCTACACTAGTCCCAATGACGCACATTTGGGATAGGCTCTTCTTCTTCTAGTTACATTTTCTCATCTTAAAGAACTATTACATTATTGTGGCTACTTTACCACCAGGTAATAAGCTCTAGGCATAATCAGCTGCTTCCAGTTCACCCTGGGGGCAACTATGGCCACGCTTTTTCTCTACAAATGTTCTTTCTCTTTGCCTCTTGCCTGCTCTTTCTTCTTTTTTTTCCTCTTCTCTATCTGTCTGCCACTTTCTCTATTTCTCTGTCTTTCTCTACTTGTTTCTGTCTTTCTCTACTTGTCTTTGTGTTTTCTCTTGTCAACCATTGGGAACCACACTCAGTATCATTTGGAGTTGCAACTAACACTAATCTGCAAATATCACATATATTTTATGATAGCTAAGAAATCATAAAATACAACAAACTTTTTTTGCAATTTAACACAATGAATGGAAACACTTCTTGCATGGTAGGGCATGATGGAGCAGATCCAGCAATTAGGGGGGGAAAGCTCTCGGGGCTATCTATCACTAGACAAGCTAGCCAGGGATTTACAATATTACACACACACACACACCTCTTTTCTTCTCTTCTCCCTCAACCTGGTACACGAAAGCAAAGTGCCGAAACGCAGGACGCTGGGGGGTGATGGGCATCGCCTTATACTTGCATTTTTCAGGCAGCCATTAATCTTCTTCGGGGAGGCGGTGGGGTGATTTGCAGGACTTCAAAGGCAAGCTTTCCAGTTTGTTTGTATTTGTAAATCCCAGGCTTAAAACAGGACACGATGAGGTACAGGGCAGCCAAATCTTTGCTTTGGCACGGGCAACAAATAACTCAGGTCAGCTTTCTTCGCTGGGGTCTCAAACAGGAAAACAGTCTTAATTTAAAGTTGTAACATTACTGACAGCGTCAGCTAGCCAGCTACACAGATCTCACTGTTTTTTTTTTAAGACAGTTACTCCAATATCTTCTTTTCTTCTCAATCAGGTTGGGTCTCCCAGCTTACACAGTTTATTGCAGCTTCCAGGAGCATGGTAGTAGCGTGATTTTGGCTTGGCTAGGAACATGCTGTTTGGTTTCTTGGTCTCTTCAGCACACACACTCAGGCAGTCTAACACTGGACACTCGAATCAGTGAGATTTCTTTATTGCAGGGAATCCCACGGCAAAAGCTTAATGGTTACGCTCTTCATAAATCATGTAGCTGATGGTCAGTATCTACAGGCTCTATGAAATTCCAGGACAGTTCAAAGCTAAACATGGTTACCTTGACAGAGATCTTCAACATGGTCTTTCCTCTCCATTCTGCCTTGGGACTGTCCTGTGGCACACTTTCCACTTGAAGAGGGGTCTAGCCTGTGCCCTGGGGGCTGATTCTTCATTTTTACTCTATTTTGCGCCTTTATCTTTTGGGTCTTCATTTTCAGTTTCTATTTCTTAGGGATTTCATCCCAGTTAGGCGAGGTGATGATGTTGCACAACTCAGAACGTTGTGGGCAATTCTCCTGCCTTCCTTCCAGGCGCACTAGGCTAACAGCTACTTCTTCGGCCTCACACTCCCACACTTCGTTAAAAGCCAGGCTGTCCTGCAACATTTCTCTAATTAACAGCCTCAGATCTTATTGTTTTTTTTTCCTCTCAGCTCGGCCTTGAGCTTTTTTGCTGTTTCCTCTCTCTATTCTGAATCCTTAATTTTTTTTTTTAACATACATCTCAAGGGGGTGCAAGTCTTGCTTCCCCCACCTCCCATAGCCTCCCACTTAAGATGAAGACGGACACAAAGAGGGAAGGGGATTGGTCAGTGAGTAGGGGGTCTCACTGGCCGACACAAGAGGACTTTTCACACCACGCACTTTGCTACTGGCCTGGGCACCCGGACGGTCGACGGTATGCGACAGGAACCGCAGTAGCCACTCACACAATTTTTCATCACTTCATTTATACGTTCCTGCCGCCCGCTATCCCACTGTTCCACTAGAGCGAAGCAGTTTCCTCAGCGCCTTGCTGAGTACTAGTGCCTGCTCGGGGAGTGATCAAGTCCCCCTTCCACCCCAACTGGGTGGGTTCCCCTTGTATACGTATACTTACACTGGCCTTTCTCCTAAAGGCGGGGCCCTCTTTTAACTCCATATACTTGCTTTTCTCCTAAAGGCTTCAATGTGGGTTTCAACTCAATTGCAGCTGCATTATGGGCAGGGCTCAAGTTCCTTCCTCCACTTCCCAAGGGTCTCTTGACGCGCACAGCCGTTCGGGCAGTCCCGGCGCAGGCTTTCTCCCGTTCACCCGACAAAAAGGTCGGTGGCGCCAAGAAAGAGAGGCGTGCGCCAAGCTCTCCCTCCCGGTGCGGCGATTAAGAGCAGGCAACTGCCACCTCTCTGTCTCAGTGCCTGCCACAATCTGAGTCACGGCACCATTTATGTTGCAGAAATCAGAGTCAGAGAGACCACGGAGTGAAGGAAAAAGAGTTTTTCTTTATTAACGCGCGGGCTTTATGGATGGAATCACTTCCAAAGAGCCAAAAGCCCCGATTTACATCAGCAGATTGTTTTTATAGATATAATGACACATAGGAAACGGCTCCTCCTCTCCCTCCCGTGTGAGGTTGCAGTCCTCAACATTTCTTCTCCTAGCACCATTGTTTATATCCCAGGAAATGGGTTATAGGGCATGATAAGCAGAGAACAGCAGAGAACTTGATATACAACTCTGTGACCTTAGCCTTTGTTGACAAGATAAGAAATTCCTGTGTCTCGTCAGCTTACAAACATATATTTCAGAGAGCAAGAGCTCAGCAAGAACATGAGGCTACTTAGTCTGACCCTCTACATTGCTACTACAGAATAAAGCTGGCTGAGGTTGCTGTTAGAAAAATGCATTAATTCACAATTAAGGTATTTTGGATATGCGGTGGGAGTAGGTGCGTGTCTTTGTATGTTTCTTTAGAAAGAGGCTCCTTCAAAGTGACAATGAAAAATGACAATGCATGTCAGCTGTGATATATACTCTTTCTTAACACACAGTGGATAGATCAGTCTCCCAACCAGACAGTGATAAGGCAGTGTGGAAACTGCTGGTGTTAAGAATGTTTATCTCATATGACTAAACTCAGCTTTACAGCATTTTCTGATGTTTAAAAATGTCTCAGTTTGTGATGTTTAAACATCACTTTGTGATGTCTAAAGAGCCTCTTCTATTTAGTTAATTTTAAAATTTTGATTTAGGTATTTTTAGACTTCTTTCCAGGCCCGGGGCCCTCCCAAGGCAATTCACAATGAAAGGCATAAGAACAATATAAATCATAAAACTGTACCCACCTAGCATAATACAGAGATAGAACCATGGCAGGGAAAATTATACACTGGCAGCTTTATGCAGGTAAAAGCAGATTGGAATAGCCAAATTGTTAAGACCCATTTAAAAACTGCCGGGGCGGGGGGAACCAAACCCTGAACCCACGGTGACTCTCAGTAATAAAAATATTCAATGGGTATAATTTCCGACAACGCATCGTGAAACACAGGCAGGACCAAAAATGCTGTATAGAAGTTGGATACCCTGTTTGTGTAAAGGGAGGGAGCTCTTGCAAGTCCAGCTAGCCTCCCTCACTTGGCCTGCCGGTTCTTTGCCTCTATTTTATGTACTTGCTACGTTTTCATCCTACTTTGCAGACAGTGATTGTCTCCCAGTGGGGCTCCCATCTGTCAGAAAGAGAGGTAGGCCCTGCCCTCAGGCGTACAGCTAAAATGACGGGACACACAAGGGGAGGGGAGGGAGAACTGGGAGCCTTTGAATGCCCTTTGGGCCAGGCTGATTCTCCCTTGCTGGAGCTCTTGCTTCACTGAGGCTCTTTCTCGTCAAACCCAGGTGAGGCAGTGGCTGTTCTGAATCAGGGCCTGGGCACAGTAATGGACTGGATGAGGGCCAATAAACTGAAACTCAGTCCAGACAAGATGGAGGTGCTGTTAGTGGGTGGTTTGTCTGCCTGGTTAGGTGACATTCCACCTGTTCTGGAGGGGGTTGCAGTCCCCCTAAAAGATCTCGTTCGTAGTTTGGGGGTGCTCTTGGACCCAGAACTGTCACTTGAGGCACAGGTGAACTCAGTGACACGGAGCACTTTTTATCAGCTTAGGCTGGTATACCAACTACACCCTTATCTGGACAGAGAGAGCCTAGCTACAGTTATCCATGCTCTGATAACTTCTAGTCTGGATCGCTGCAATGCGTTATATGTGGGGCTGCCTTTGAAAACGGTCCGGAAACTTCAGCTGCTCCAAAATAGGGCAGCAAGACTGTTAACAGGGACTGGCCAACGAGCTCATATTACGCCGGTACTTTTTCAGCTGCACTGGCTGCTAGTCCATTTCCAGGCCCAATTCAAAGTGCTGGTATTAACATTCAAAGCCCTTAACGGCTTGGGGCCAGGTTATCTGAAGGGTCGCCTCCTCCCATATGTGCCTGCCCGGACCTTAAGATCATCCTCAGCGGCCCTTCTCCGAGAGACCCTGCCAAAGGAAGTGAGGCGAGTGGCCACTAGGAGGAGGGCCTTTTCTGCTGCGGCACCCGGCTGTGGAATGAGCTCCCTAGTGAGGTTCGCCTGGCACCTACGTTGTATTCTTCCCGGTGCCAGGTGAAGACCTTTTTATTTTCCCAGGCATTTTAGCCTTTTAGACTTTTAGCTTTGCTATTTTAAATCTGGATTTTAAATCCCTGCATTGCAGCTAGGTTTTATTCTGGTTGTATTGTTTACTGCGGTTTTAATGTTCTATATACTTTGTATTGTTTTGTTGTGTGCGCTTTGGTTTTAATTTTTGTGAACCACTCAGAGCTTTGGCTGTTGGGCAGTATAGAAATGAAATAAATAAAATAAATTGTTCCCGTAGCCAGCAGCAGCCATGCCCTTTCCCCTTCCCTCTGCAGTTCTGGCACAGCGACTATCAGCCGGAGACTCTTGAGTGTCGTTTCTGGCAGGGCGGGGGAAGCGAGCTCCCGGCAACGGCGCCTTCTCTGGCCGGGCCAGCCTCTCTTGCTTGCCTGGGCTTTGGGGGCAGTGACAAGAACAGCACTGCTCTGGAGAAGCCGCTCGCTTCAGTGTGCCAGATTCTTGGGCTCCGTGGCCTGCCTGTAGCCACTTCTGTGGGCCCTTTGCAGCATTCCCCATGTGGTTCTTGAAGGGTGGCCTCTTCCATAACGGCGTCTCCCTCCCCTTTGCAGGAAGTGACCCCGGCTCCCAGCAGGAGTTTACCTCCTGCCTGAAAGAGACGCTCAGCGGCTTGGCCAAGAACGCCAACGACCTGCAGGTGAGCGCCCGCCAGGGCAGAGGAGTGGAGTGCTGCCTGGTTCCTGGCCCTGGCAGCAGAGGTGTTGAGCCCGGCCCGCTGGGGCCCCAGTCCAGCCCTCGCGTGTTTCCCCAGGTGCCCCCAACTCCTTTCCCCCAGCCACCGACCGTCGTGTGGCTTCCTGGCTTTGCGCCATTTTGAATGGTGGAGATGCTGCTCCTCAGGCTCTGCTACTGTGACATACTGGTCTTTGGGCCTTGCTCCCTTCGCCTTTGTCCGGCCCACATGGGAACGTGGGCCCGAGAGCTCCTCCGGAACAGAATTTGGCCCATGGGCGGAAAGAGGTTTGCCACCTCAGGACTCAGGGGCTGGCTGTGGGGGCCTGGAGCCCTCTCCTGCCTCCCCGAGCCCTCCCTCCCTCCGGATCGCAAGCGGCCACCGGCCTCCCCTTCCCCTCTGTCCTGGGTTTGTGGACAGAGACGGAGCTCCATGCTCCACAGGGACTAACAACCTCCGGATCAGGGGCGGGGGGGCTGTAGCCCTCCAGGGGTGGTTGGACTGTGACTCCCATCAGCCCCAGCGAGCATGGCCAAGGGGGAGGGGTGATGGGAGTTTCCGTTCAACCATCTTTGGAGGACCGCATACTGCCCAGCCCTGCGGCAGACGTATCCAGAGCAGAAGCAGGTCCAGACAGCGCAAGTCCTGGTTCCAGCCGCAGTGGCCCCTGAATGCTGGGCGGCGCTTCCCCAGGACCGGCCCAGGGGCATCTCGTGGCAGGGAAGGGCTGCTGGGGAGCGGGCCTAGGAGCAGGCTGTGAGGCCCGGGGCGCCCCAGGCCTCCCTTGGGCCGGCTTCCGTGACTGGTGTGCCCTGATCTCTCCCTCTGCAGAACTCCAGTGTGTCAGAGGCGGAGCTGGCAAACACCATGGAGGGCCTGGGCCTGGAGGAGGGCAGTGGCGAAGGGAGCCTCCTGCCCGTCATGCAGAGCATCATGCAGAACCTGCTTTCGAAGGACGTGCTCTACCCCTCCCTCAAGGAGATCACGGAGAAGGTGTGGCGGCAGGATTGCCCGCGGCCGGCCCAGGCGGGCGGGGGGCGTCTATTCCAGCATCCTCTTCCTCACAGTGCCCAGCCAGAGGGCTGCAGGCCACTCCCCCTGTTGTTCCCCAGCCTCTGATCCTGCGGGTAGCATGTAGCCCTCATGCCTAGTAGCCATTGAAAGCCTGGTCCTTTGCGCAGCGGTCGAATCCTCTTTCAAGGCATACCAGACCTTGCGGCAGGGACTTCTGTAGGTTGGCTTTGTGTTGCAGGAAGGACTTGTTTTGTCTGTCCTGAATCTCCTGCCATTCAGCTTCATGGCATGACCCGCATTGGGTTCTAGTGAGAGAGGAAAGAAACCGTCTCTCTGTAAGGTTCTCCACACCAGGCACCATTTTAGACACTTCTGTCATGTCCTCCTTTATTCACCTTTTTTTATAAAGGTGAACAGGCCCAAATGTTGTAACTTTTCCTTGTAAACGAGTTGTTCCAATGCCTTGATCATTTTAGTTGCCTTTTCTTTTATGTTTAAGAACATAAGAACCATGCTGGATTAGACCCAGGGTCCATCTAGTCCAGCATTCTGTTCGTACATTGGCCCACCAGCTGCCACAGGAAACCCGTAAGCAGGACACAAGTGCAACAGCACCCTCCCATCCATGTTCCCCAGCAACTGATGTACATAGGCTCGCTGCCTCTGATCCTGGAGGGAACACAGCCTTCAGGACTAGTAGCCATGGACAGCCTTCTCCTCCTGGAATTTGTCTAATACCCTTTTAAAGCCATCCAAATTGGTGGCCATCTCTACATCCTGTGGTAGCGAATTCCACAGTTTATGTGCTGTGTGAAGAAGTCCTTCCTTTGATCTGTCCTGACTCTCCCACCAACCAGCTTCATGGGATGACTCCATCAGATTCTAGCATTATGAGAGAGGGAATGTCTCCCTCTGCACATTCTCTACACCATGCCTAATTCTTCACACCTGTATCATGTTCCTGCTTGCCCTCTTTTTTTCCAAGCTAAGCAATCCCAGCTGTTGTAACCTCTCATATGGGAGATGCTCCAGCCCCTTGATCATTTTTGTTGCCCTTTTCTGCACTTTTTCCACCTCTGCAATATCCTTTTTCAGGTGTGGTGACCAGAACTGTATGCAGTATTCCAAGTGTGATTGCACCATAGATTTATGTAGGGGCAGTATGATATTTATTTCTGGCCTCTGATTCCATAACTGCTAAGTTTGCTCAGGAGTCTTTGGTGAGGGACTTTGTCAAAAGCCTTTTGGAAGTCCAGGTAAACAATATCTACTGGATCACCCCTGTCTACATGTCTATTGACACTCTCAAAGAACTCGAAAAGGTTGGTGGGGCTGGAGCTACCTTTTTTAATTTTTTCCCCAATTTTCTATTGTGGATTTTAATAAAACAGACCGAAAACATAACAAAACCAATAAATAAATATTATACAACATCGTGTTCTAAAATCCTCAGATTCAAATATTACAATATTCAAGAAAGAAAGAAAAGGAAAAAATAGTTCACACATAAACTTCAGTAAAAGCAGACCAAATGTCCACATATAAGTCCATCTGCAAGTTACACCTATATACCACTCTTTCAAATGTTGCTAGTGTTGTTCAGTCTTCAGTCCATTGCGTTATAGGTGGTGAGCTTTTATCATTCCAATAACATAGTATCGGTCTTTGGCAAACAAAAGGGCACGAAAAATCCATTTATGCTGACCATTTGTTACATTCCAAGAAGCAGGTACGTGATTTAAAAGAACATTTACATCAGTAAATATTAAGGAGCTTTCCAATACAACATTTATCTGTATAGTAACTTCCTCCCAAAAGGAGGCAACCATTGGGCATTTCCGAGGCAGGAGTCACCTTTGCGGAAGCCGTGCTGATACTTTTTTAGCAGGGCTTGTCCTTCTATATGCTCGCTAATTTTATCTTCAATAATACTTTCGACCAATTTACCCGGAATGGATGTTAAGCTAACCGGCCTGTAATTTCCTGGATCCCCCCTGGATCCCGTTTTGGAAATTTGAACAGATGCAGAAAAGGGCAACCAAAATGGTCAGGGAGTTGGAGCAACTGCCCTACAAGGGAAGCAGGCAAGTGGTCTCACGGGTGGCTCTGGGGCACCTTGGCCCCCTTCTCCCACCATTGCAGCAGCTCACCATGTCGCTTTTCTGCTTCTCCCTCCCTCCTTCCCTCTCACCAGTATCCAGAGTGGCTGCAGAGCCACCGAGACTCCTTGCCCAAGGAGCAGTATGAGAAGTACCAGGAGCAACACAGCATCATGGGTAAAATCTGTGAGCAGTTTGAGGCGGAGCAGCCCACGGATGGCGACACCGAGCACAAAGCCCGCTTCGAAACAGTCTTGGACCTGATGCAGCAGGTGAGGATGTCAGGAGGCCACGGGGTAGGCAAGTCGAGCTCGTGTGTATGTTACTGTATTTACTTAAAAGGGTTCTGTCCCGCCTGTCCTATGCAACACACCCAGGTGGTGTACAACAGTAAAGCTACAAAATAAATGGCCTTTGTTTTAACTGGAATGTATAAATGAGCAGGCTGAAAACTAAGTTGACTGTGGGCCTATGCTGATGCGGCTCTTGTCTGACTGCCCCCCAGCTGCAGGACCTGGGACACCCTCCTAAGGAACTGGCCGGAGAAACGGTAAGTCAGGCAATGGGCTCCTCCCGCCTTCTGCTCTGTGATGCAGGGTCGATGGTTCGGAGTTCTTTAGAAATTGGAGCGACATTCTTGCTGGCAGGAGAGCGAGGCTGGGCATTTCAGAAAGGTCCCCTGAGATGCAGCCGCTGAGTGGGCGGACCTTTGCGGGCAGATGTGCCTACCCCACCCCACTGCTCCTGCCTGGGCTTTTTCTGCATCCCGAGAAGGCAGGTCCCACTGGGTGGGGCTGTGTGTGGTGTGCCAGGCTCTCTCTGTCCGGCTAGCTCATGTCCCCTCCCTCTCCCTCCTTCCTCATCCAGCCACCCGGCCTGAACTTTGACCTGGAAGGACTGAATCTGCCAGAGGCTGCCAGCACGGGAGACCAGTGCCGGATCATGTGACCCCTCCACCCACGCCGACTGAACAGAGGAACACGCGGGCGGCGGACGCCAGGAGGGGAGTTGCTGCAGGGTGGCTTTTTTGTTTTGGTTTTCTGAAATCGCCAGGTGCCTAAAGGGGCCAGGCTGACGCTGTGCGCGTATGATGTGCGGTTTTATATGCATCCGGGCAAGGGGCTGAAACGGGCCTGAGGGGCTCTGTGGCTGCTGCCCTGCAGGCTCCGCCCCGCTGCTGTCCCCCAGCACCTCGAAAGGCGTCCCTGGGCTCGATGCATCTGGAGGCCAGGCTGGACTCATGGACGGACCAGGCTCAGCTGGGGGGTTGCTGGTGTCCAGCTGGCTCTTGATGGAGCAAGCCAGATGGGGGGCTGCTGTCTGGCAGGCAAAGGGAGGGGAGGAGAAGGCGCCTGCAGAGCAAATGCCCCATTGGCCGTGGCAGTGGCGATGGGTCTGCAATTGTGGTAGGGGTGGGGCTCTGGGGGTGTTGGGTGGGTGTGGCGCTGCTGCCACGGGCAGCAGGTGCCGCTGGCTGCATCTGCTATTTCTGGGGACCCAACTCAGTAGGCGCTGGACCAAAATCTCCTCCTGACAGGGCCTTGAACCAGCAGGAGGGAATAGGGTCCCAGTGGCACACACGGCTCGCCCACCCTGCCCGCCTGGGGCTGAGGCGACGGCCACCCCAGCTGACGGGCTACACGGCCCTGCCCTTGGCCATTCCTGCTCAGTGCAGAACCAGCTGCCTTTGGGACCCAGCTTTTCCTCGCTGCTGCTGCTTTTACATCTCCCCCCGCCCTGTCACGTCAACACTACACCTTTCTTGGCCGTGCCTGCACTGAGAGGCTACTGGGGTGGAATCTGCTGCTGCTCGTTAGGCTTAGTGGAGTGCCTTGGAAAGTGGGCTTCACGCGGGCGGGGGGGAGGCAGCGCGTGAGGGCAGCTGGATGGGTGTCTTCTCTCTGCCAGAGCTGCGGGACTGGGGAGCTAAGTCCAGTGCTGGATTTCTCGCTCCTTCCCTGGCTGGGACCGGCAGAACTTTGTGGGATTTTTGGTGAGGCTAATTATTCAAATAAAGATGGACGGTTATCCTTTGATCTCTTTTGCTTCTCTGCCTTTTCCTTGACTGAAATGGGGGAATTGTGTGTGGGTGTGTAAGTAGTCTTTGTGCCAGGGGTGAAGTCCATACCTCTGGTATCAATCATAAGCACGTATGGGGGTAAGCAAGCAAATCAGTAGGCCCCAGTGGACTCAGAGCTTGCTTCCGAGTAAACAGACGAAGGAATACACTCTTGGTCTGTCATCCTCCTCCTAACCACTGTCCATTGGGTGAATCGTTGGCGCATATATTTTCAAGGGTTGCCAAGTGCCCGGAAGTCAAAACCCACAATGGTGCAGCCTGCTCCTGTGTGTCTGACAGAAGTTTAACCTGGAGCCACAAGAGAGGAAGCTCCTCCCAATCCTGCAGTTGTGAGCCTGGTTTCCTGCTGCAGATGGCAAGAGTGGGCAGCTCCTGTTCCTGATCTGGTCACTTTTAAATGCCTTACCAAGAAGTGGAGTTTATTTGCTCACTGACTGGGTACTTAATAAGGTGTTGATACTGGTGTATGCAATGTATTAATTAGTTATGGGGCATGACTCCCAACAGTATTTTTTTTTTCATAACAAAAGGTTTAAAAATAAATGAGCAGGGAGGAGAGAGACGTTCTGCACATCCTCAGAAGCTCTTTTTCTCATGGATGATGGGGTGGGTGAGGGAGGGCTTTCGGGGTAGGGCTGACCCTCTGGCTAGCGTCCTAGAGACAAAGATGTGGCACACCCAGAGACGTTGCTTCTGGCTCTCACTCGACAGGCAGCTGCAGGGAGGGGGCTTCCAAGAAGGGGTCTGCTGGCTTGTGACCCATTTCCAGTGGGGCGGTTGCAGCCCCTTGGCCTGTTGTGGTGAAAACAGCACCTTTGTGGCACCTTACGGACAAACGGCAGAAGCTTCCGTGGACGTGATCTTGTCTTCCGGGTGCCACAAGGCTCTTCGTTATTTACTCGCTGCACTTTTAAACTGCCCAGTAACCGCATTTTTCTGGGCAGCGTACCGTACATTAAAAACACGAGATGCACCCAAGGAAACAACGAAACAGCACGTGATACAGTTAGGAGATAAGGTCACAGAACAGCAGGGCTGGAAGGGGCCCGCAAGGCCCTCGAGCCCGACCCCCTGCTCATGCAGGAATCCGAGTCAGAGCAGCCCTGGCAGGTGGCTGCCCAGCTCGTCTTGAGATGACGAGTTAACACGAATGATGATTAGTCTCTCTCCTCATACCGATGCGCGTAGATCCCGAGGGCGATACGACACAGCACGCGCACGCCGGGGCTGCGACGACTCCGGGAGCTTCCTGGCGGTCTGGGGAGGGCGCCGCTCTGCGCGCGCGTCTCTCTGCCGCAGCCTTCCCCGGGCCGGAAGTGGCTGTTTTCCTTGGGCGGAAGTGCCGTAAAGCGGCGCTGGCGGCGGAGAGCCCCGTGAAGCGCGGCGGGGCCGTGAAGCGCGGCGGCGGCGGCCGCAGGAGGCGACGGGCGGTTCGTTGGGCGATAAAATGGCAGCGCCGGGCCGGCCTGCAGGAGGCGACGCCGCCGCTGGAAGAAGCGGCGGGGCGGCGGCTGGAGCGGCCTCCGGAGGTAGCAGCGCCTGCGGCGAGGCCTGCGGGCGCCCGCTCCGCGGGGGCGGAGCAGGCGGGGCCCGGCCGCGTCCCCGGGCGGGGCCAGGCTGGCCTCCGGGGGGACAGGCCGCCGCCGCCTCTTCGGGCCGCCCCCGGCCCTCCAGAGGGCTCGGCCTGCAGCTCCCATCAGCCCCAGCCAGCGTAGCCCGCGGGCCGGGGGGGCGGGAGTCGCGGGCCGAGACCCCCTCGAGCTGCCCGCCCGGCCGCCCCTCGCAGGCCGCCTCGCCTGCCCGCCTTCCGACCGGGCGGCCCCGGCGGATGTGTTTGGACTCCAGCGCCCACTGTCCCCGGCCATGGGCCCTGGTGGATGGGCTGACGGGGCGCCAGGCCAGAGCATCGGGGGCTGGGCTGGGCTGCAGCCCTGGAAACAAGCCCGGCGAGGCGCCAGGGCGGGCCGCGGTGAAGGAATGAGGCCGACACGGCAGCCCGGGCGAGGAAGGGGCGGAGGAGGGGGCGGAAGATGCACCTCTTTCTCCGCCCCCCTCCCGGCAAAGTTGGGTCCCCCCCCCCTCCCGTGTCCGTGTATTTGCAGGCAGGCAAATGTGGGAGGTAGATCTATCTGGAGGGCGGATTGGTCTGCACATCACATCCACGTATAGAGGAGAGAGCGTGTGTGTATATGTCACACACGAACACACACACTCAGTGAGTGCTTGAGGCAATGTAGAAATTATGTGTGTGTGTGTGTGTGTGTGTGTCTGTTTTATTGTACGTCACCTCACGTGTTCGTTGGGTGGAGGGGAAATCCAAAACTATTCTAAACAGAGAGGGAGCATGCCCTGCACTTTTTTCTTCTGTTGTAAAAGATATCGAGAGAGAGATCAGTTTGTTCTGGATTCCAGAAGGATGCAATTAATCACTTTAACAATATTTTATCAGAGTGACTAACAAAGCAGAAACACTGAACTCCTAAAGCAAAACATTTTGGCTTCTGTGTTGTTCAGTTGCTCTGTTATGAATGTATCGGAGCAGCTGAAAAAGGCGGAAGCCAGAATGTTTTAAGATTTCAGTTTTTCTCTTTTGTTAGTCACTATGTGTGTGGGTGACTGAAGGCAAAAGGAGAAGGGGACGGCAAAGGATGAGATGGCTAGATAGCATCACTGATGCAATGAATATGGACTTGTCCGGGAGAGAGCGCAGGACAGTAAGTCCATGGGGTCACGAAGAGTCGGACACGACTGAATGACTGAACAACAAATGTGTGTGGGTGAATGTGTATTCATGTGCAAGATCCACATTGTGTGTGTAAAATCAAGGGAGCTGTACATTTGATACTGCCATAATAGTATTTCATTTTGGTATTTATACGATGTTCTTTATGCAGATAAACTCAAAATGGCTTGCATAATGAAGCCTGTAATTCTGTACACCCTTATCAGGGAGCAAGCGCCACTGAAAACAGTGGCACTTACTTCTGAGTAGACCTGGATAAGATTGTAGTGTAAAACAATTAAACATCACATAGCATACACAGATGTCTGATATTAAATCCTAAATAATCTATATGGCTATTTCAGTCCTGTCGCTTCTGTTGACTTATTTGCAAATTTACCATCGTTTTGGACTGGTGTGGCAACCATGCTAATGTAAATCCATTTGTGGGCCATCATCAGCTTGACAATAGAAAAAAACCTTCAACTATGAGGCGGCCCTTCTCCAGTTAGTTGCCTGGAGGCTATTTTTGCTCACTAGTGACAAATAGATGAGCAGACAAAGGGGACTGGGAGCTGGGAGATCTGGGTTCTAGTCCCCACTCGGCCATGGAAGCTCACTGGGTGACTTTGGGCCAGTCACAGACTCTCAGCCCAACCCACCTCACAGGGTTGTTGTTGTGAGGATAAAATGGAGAAGAGGAGGATAATGTAAGCCGCCTTGGGTTCCTTGCAAGAGGAAAAAAGGCGGGATATAAATGCAATAAATAAATAAATAAAACTGTTTTCCAGCCTGATCCATTTTCCCCAATACTGGAACTAAACAGATCTTTGGTGCAAGTCTGGAGAGTGTTGGAGGAAGAGAACTGAATGTCCACAGTGATTCATCCAACTTAAATTCTGTCTTTTGTTTTCCCACTCAGTCTGATAGCAGTTCTGCAGCGCCAATTCCTAGATACTCCTGGATCTACTCTGACAAAAGACAGGGACGGGAAAGGTGAGTGCCTTAAACATTCTTCGTATCTGCTTAAGAAAGTGGAGCAGTAAATAACCTTTGAGTGGATTGAATAAGCTCCTTGGTTGGGGAAGAATCCTCTGAGGGTTAGGGTGGGAAGGCCCACCTAATTGGTAAAATTTCTTTTAAGAGAAAGAAGCACTTCACAGATTTGGAGTTTTAGTCCCGGGACTAGATGTTTTGGTCCTGTGTTCACATCTTCTCTTGGAATGTAGGTAATGCCCTAATAGATGGTGTGGCTTTGATCCAGCAGGGACCAAGCCATGAATATTTGTGTGTGTGTGTGTGTGTGTGGAGGGGGAGCACTGGGGGCTGCAGAGGGTCTTGCTCATTGCTGCTGTTTCGCAGTTTGCTGGTTATTCTGCTGTGATAAAATCTTGCATGGGTGGTGATGACATTGTGTCAATAGTGAAGTGAAGCCTCCAGAAACAAATGGTTTTTGGTATCAGTCCTGTACTGAGCTTTATACACACACACACACACACACACACACACACACCAGATTTCTAGGTAATGCTGGACCTTCTGGCTGCATCTGTATTCCCATGCTGGATAAGATCACAGAATGGTTGTGGGGAAAAGGTGAACATGGGTGTTAAAGGATGGTCATCTTAGCGGCTGCTTGTCTACATCATGTAATCAAACATCTTTGGCCTGCGTGTATCTGTGTTTTCTGTGCCCAGGGTTACATTTACTGAGGATGGCATTCTGTTCTATATTGCTGCGGATTTTCTGTCTCTGTTACAGGCCCTCGGCTTTCAGTAAAGAGTGGCCTATAAATTGAACATGTGCCTCTTGATTCTGGTGTTGAGCATCTCTCCCCCTGCCCACCCCTCATGGCTCAGGCCAGGGCATGATGCTGATTCTGCCTGGGGCCTTATCACTGGAGTCAAACAGAGCTGTATCCCTGTTGCTGCAGGAGCTTCTGTTGCTCTCACTCTTGTGTAATACTTCTCCCTTTCCTCTTGTGAGCTGTGTCACTCAGCTCTCCTCTTGCTCCCGGAGTGCTTTTGTCTCTGGCTCTTTCAGCAGCCAAAAGCTGTTGGTGTACTGGTGACCTTGCACGACCCCCTCCTCCTCCTTCCCTCCCTCATCTGCTTCTGACCAGATCTGGGGCAGGGGCAGGATGCTTTATCACCATGGCTCGGTTGCCACAGAGTCCTCTAATCACTTCCTGGATGAGCTGTTGCTGGTCTCTTTATCTCTCTGTTTCTCCCCCCCCCCACCCCGTTCCTTCCAGGTTTTCTGCATGTCTGCCCTTCCTGACCCATCCCTTAAATGCTGCCCCCCTCCAGGGCTCGGGCTGCTTTCTAATCCCATCACCTCACAAACAAAAGAGGGAGGGGCAAAAGGTTGCTGCCACTTAAACTCATTTTTTCTTGTCATGTCTGCAAGATTCTAACTCCATCTTCTGATACTGTGACTTAGGGTTAGTTTGGCCAGAATGGATGGCTCTGTTGAATCTGCTGCTGAGTGGATGCCAAGCATGTGCTGCCTGGCTGCCAGACCGACAGGTTCAGGTTGGGGATGTGAGTCTCCTTGGAACCCAGTTAAAGGTGGGCTGGAATCTGTGAAGCCATCCACTGTAGAGCCTGCGCGCTTTCTGGAATAGTTTCTGCTTCTGGGGGTGAAAACTGGCTGCCGTGTTGTTTCCAGGTCCGATTCAAAGAGCAGGCGTCGGCCTCCAGAGCCCCAACTGGCTGAGGCCCCTGGTCTCTAAAGGGCCTCCAGTGCAGCTGTGGTCAACCGTGGCAGAGTCCCTGCTCTTGGCGCTCTTGCCTTTGGAAGCTGGGGAGGGGCGTGACTGGGGAGCGGGCCTTCTCTATGGTGGGGCCTGGAGGGCAGGTGCCTCCCCTTGTAGCACTTTGGCACCTGGGGAACGCGGGCAGGTGGAGCCGCCCGTTCTGCTGAAGCTGCTCCTCACCAGTGTGGGAGGCTTGAAGCGCCGTTTGTTTTTAATTCCAGGAGTTGTAAGCCATCTTGGGGACCATATGGCTGAACGTGGAGTACAGATATCCTAGATAACTGGAATGCTCAAGCAGAAAAATACAATGCAGAGCTCAGCCGTGCAGGCTTTGACGTAGGGGGCTGCCTTCCATGGAGCCAGACAGTTGGCCCAGCTGGCTCTGACGGAAGTCTCCATGTCTTCTGTCACCCACTGCCTGGCCCTTTCGCTGGAGGTGCTGCTGGAGGTTGGGCCAGGGGCGTTCTGCATGCAAAGCCCTGAGCAAGGGCCCTTCTCTAAAGGGGAAAGCGGCTTGTCAGGAGCAGCTTGCCTCCAGCAAGCAGGGAAGCTTTGGTAAAGTTAGCTTTCTTTTCTTGGGCCACATGTGGCTGACCTAGAGTTCTGTGTGGGCCGGCAGCCCATGTCAGACCTTGTCGTGGCCTGGTAACTCTTACAGATTTATTATTTGCAAGGCTGCAAAACCAAGGGAAGATGCTGGCGACTGGAAACACCCAAGCATAAGTGAATTCCCAGTGAGTGCAATGAATTGCACTTTAGGAACGAGGGCTGGGAAAACCAGGCCTTCATAGGGCACCATGGCACCACAACCCCCCCCCCCCCCCAAACACACTTAATTCCCTGTAGTCAGTGAGACGAGAAAGATGCTGGCAGCCAGGTGGCCCCATCCTATGCCTGCAGATCTTATTTTATCCAGTCCTGAAGTGCCATAGAGTGTGCCCCTGAAGTCCATGGAAATCTGCATCTGGGGAGGGGGACAGAATTAGGGGGGAGACCCAGCAAGCCCCTTCAGAATCCATTTTGAATGACTTCTTGTCCTTGCCAGTTGTCAGTTTTCCATATTACAGCTCCATGCCTGGCTCAGGAGGGCATCTTTACCTGGGAAATTCCTGTCTGCTCCTTTCTCAGCTGTATCTGGTTTATTTCCAGGCGGCTATTTGGGGAAGGGGGCTGATCACATGGGAGGGCATGAATCGCTGGAGGGGAGGAATTGGGAGCCCAGTGACCATGCCTGATTTGAGTTGTGCAAGCTGTCAGGCGTGCTTCCGAGCCCTGGCCTCTCCGCTTCCCCAATGCTGTGCTTTGCTGTACCCACAGAGCTCCCTTCTTGCACCCAAGGTTATGTCATTTGGACCCCCACGCCTTCCTCTGAACTGCCTCCTGCATTTCATCTACTCACCTAGTCTCTGCCCCAAGCAGCTCACATCTGAAGTGCATCTTAATCTCATTTCCACATTAAAACTCTTCACAACGGGGATGAATCAGTGAATTAATAGCCAATTTCTTTTGGCAATGAGACATGCAAGAGCCCTGCAGGAGCAGCAAATCCAGTTGCTGCTGCCTGTTCCTTATATTCTCTTCAGATCCAAATTGGTTTATTCAGTCCTTGCTTGGAACTATCCCGGCATGAGCAAAGTGGCTAATGGCTAAGCTGTTTTTCTCGCCTCCAGGGTGTCTAAGTTAATGGTGCCAGAGGAGGCGAGATCGATGGCCAGGCGAGCGGGGAGGCGAGCTGCTGGGGTCGGCTCTTGACAGCCAGCAGGCCTCTTTTTTTGGAAAAGAACCAGAAATATTTATTTGCTTATTTTAATGGTTCTCTTACTTAGTTTGCGAGTTTATGAGCTGCTCTTGGCATGGTTAGAAGGCGACAACGGTAAAGTAAAATTCAGCTGTAAAGCAATATAAGGCACAGAGCCAGCAGCGTCACCGTTGCATAAAGCAGGTAGAATCATAGAATAGTAGGGTTGAAAGGAGCCTACAGGACCATCGAGTCCAACCCTCTGCTCAATGCAGGAATCCAAGTCAGAGCATCCCTGACAGGTGGCTATCCAGCCTCATCTTGAAAGCCTCCAGTGTGGGAGAGCCCACCACCTCCCCAGGTAATTGGTTCCATTGTCATATTGCTCTCACAGACAGGAAGTTTTCCCTGATGTTCAGCCGGAATCTGGCTGCCTGGAACTTGAGCCCATGATTCTGTGTCCTGCACTCTGGGGTGATGGAGAAGAGATCCTGGCCTTCCTCTCTGGGACAGCCTTTCAAGTACTTGAAGAGCGCTATCATATCTCCCCTCAGTCTTCTCTTCTCAAGGCTGCCCAGTTTTTTCAGTCTCTCCTCATAGGGTTTCGTTTCCAGTCCCCTGATCATCTTGGTTGCCCTCCTCTGAACCCTCTCCAGTTTGTCTGCATCCTTCTTAAAGTGTGGCGCACAGAACTGGACACAGTACTCCAGATGAGGCCGAACCAGTGCTGAGTAGAGGGGAACTAGTATTTCCCAGGATTTGGAAGCTATGCTTCTGTTAATGCTGCCCAAAATCGTATTTGCCTTTTTTGCAGCTGCATCCCATTGTTGGCTCATATTCAGCTTGTGATCGACAACAATTCCAAGGTCCTTGTATTGTTGAGCCACATATCCCCCATCTTGTAGCTATGCGTTTGGTTTCTTTTTCCTAGGTGTAGAACTTGGCATTTATCCCTGTTAAATTTCATTCTGGTGTCTGCCCAGCGTTCAGCCCATCAAGAGGACTTTGAATTTTGTTTCTCTCTTCAAGGGTATTAGCTATCCCGCCCAATTTTGTGTCACCTGCAGATTTGATCAGCATTCCCTGCGCCTCCTCCTCCAAGTCATTAATAAAAATGTGGAAGAGCACTGGGCCCAGGACTGAGCCCTGCACTACTCCGCTCGTTACCTCTCCCTAATTTGAGAAGATCCCATTGATAAGCACTCTTTGAGTCCGATTCTGTAGCCAACTGTGGATCCACCGGATCGTTGTTTCATCTAGCCCACTTTGAGGTAGTTTGCTCATCAGGATTTCATGGGGCACTTTGTTGAAAGCTTTGCTGAAGTCGAGGTATATGATGTCCACAGCATTCCCATAGTCCACAAGGGAGGTTACTTGATCCAAAAATGAGATCAGATTCATCTGGCAGGACTTGTTCTTGACAAATCCATGTTGGCTTCGAGTAATCACGGCATTGTTTTCAAGGTGCTTCCAGATGGATTGCTTTACCATCTGCTCCAGAATTTCCCAGGGATTGATGTCAGACTGGTCTGTAGTTCCCAGGTTCCTCCTTTTTGAAGATAGGGGCAATATTAGCCCTCCTCCAGTCATCTGGCACTTCCGCCATCCTCCATGATTTCTCAAAGAGAATAGACAGCGGTTCTGAGAGTTCTTCTGCCAGTTCCTTTATGACTCTAGGATGCAGTTCATCTGGCCCTGGAGATTTGAACTCATCAAAGTCATTAGGTGTTCCTTGACCATATGCCTATCTATCTCAAGCTGCAGTCCTGCCCCTTCAGCCTGCACTTCACCTTTGCCAGGGGTGTCATAGACCCTCTTTTGGGAGAAGACTGAGCCAAAGTAGGCGTTGCGCACCTCTGCCTTTTCCTTGTCATCTGTAGGTAGGCAATAGGTCAGTCAGAATCGGCACGTATGGGCAGGGGAGCCAAGTCTTCCCCTGGCCTTAGACATCAGAGGTGGTGCCAAGTGAGCTTCCTTGGGGAGGGTACTGCAAGGCACCGCTGCGGAGAAGCGCCCCCCCCCCCCCGCTCTCCAGACAGCCTAACCTCAGGTGACGGTGGGTCTCGGGCGGGGCCTGTGTGTGTGTCTCCTTGTGCTGCCCCGGCCGTGGGCGTTGGACTCTTAGGTTAGAGGTGCCAAGACAGTGATACCTCAGACTCAAAGGTTTGCTTACAAGGAGCACTTTATTGGGTAACTTACAGCACACAGGCGTACCCAGTGGTTGGATCAGACAGCTGTTCTGAGCCCCGAGCCCCTGGGCACAACGGGTCTTCTCCACTACAGGGTAGCAGTAAGCAGCGTAACAGCAGCAGGCGCCCCCAGCATTCAAGCTGGTTCTCAGCACAGCCACCTGCAGCTTTAAGGTAAACGAACTCTGCTTCTCAGGCACATCAGTGATAAGACGTTCTCCTCGTGTCCGGCTTGCGGGCATCCCGTGGGGGCAGCTGGTTGGCCACTGTGCGAACAGAAGGCTGGACTAGAGAGGTGCCCTCAGGTCCGATCCAGCCTCAGTGCTCCTCTTGTGTTCTTAGAATGTTTCATGTTAATATTTTGAATGTTTTCACCTCTGTCTGAATCAAGTGAGAAGTCTGGGGTGGGGGAGGGGAGGGTCTGTTTCTGCTTTCCAAATCGGTGCTCACCTTATCTGCAGAGGCCCCCGAGAAGAAGGGAGTGGCCTGTCCATTTGTGAAAGGGTGCCGGTGGGCATGGTGGAGGGAGAGAGGGCTGTGGGACTGGCAGTAGGAAAAAAAGGCAAGAGCAGCAGGCCTGAGTTTCTGCTGTGGAAAGCAGCCGCTCTGCACCACTCTCCAAACAGGTGGCAACCGGTGCTCTCTGTGGGGCCGGCGCATACTTTGCAGGGGGGTCCTTGGGGGGCGGGGGAGAGCTGAGCTGTTGCGACTCATCTGATCTGCTGCTGTTTGGGAAGTGCTGGTTGTGGGGCAGCACAGCCCGGCGGGGCAGCACGCGTCCTCCCTGGCTGTGCTTGCCCACAAGTGCTGTCCAGGCACGGTGGCTCTTGCCTGTCATCCTGGCTCCTTGGGAGGCCGAGGCTGGAGGGTCCCTTGAGCTCGGGAGCTCTGGGCTGTGCTGAGCAGGGGCCTGCTGAGGCCAGCGTCAGTAGGGGCTCCTGGGAACTGGGCCCCCAGGCTGCATGAGGAGGGGTGACGGCAGCGCGGGCCAAAGCTCCTGTGCCAGGGCTTGTGAGGGCGGCTCTCGTGCTGATGCAGCGGCAGCATGAGAGGCGCAGGATGCAACTCGGGGAGCTGGGGCATCTCTGGGCTGCCCTCCCAGGACCCCCTCCCAGGACCCCCTCCCAGGACCCCCTCCCAGGACCCCCTCCCAGGACCCCCTCCCAGGACCCCCTCCCAGGACCCCCTCCCAGGACCCCCTCCCAGGCCCTTTCTGCGCAGTCCTCTCGGCCAGGTTGTGAGCCAGGTCACAGAATTTCAGGTTGCGACCCTGCAGGCACTCGCTGGGGAGCAGGCCCTGTGGAACATAGCCAGGCTTCCTTGTCACGGAGCAGGCTGTGTGCTGATGGAGCTGCCAGCTGATGCGATTTCAGTGTGCAATCAGAGCTGGGTGTGAATGCCGCTGGGATTGGAAGTCATAGAATCATAGAATAGTAGGGTTGGAAGGGGCCTACAAGGCCATCGAGTCCAACCCCCTGCTCAATGCAGGAATCCAAGTCAGAGCATCCCTGACAAATGGCTGTCCAGCCTCGTCTTGAAGGCCTCCAGTGTGGGAGAGCCCACCACCTCCCCAGGTAATTGGTTCCATTGTCGTATTGCTCTTACAGTCAGGAAGTTTTTCCTGATGTTCAGCTGGAATCTGGCTTCCTGTCACTTGAGCCCATTATTCCGTGTCCTGCACTCTGGGATGATCAAGAAGAGATCCTGGCCTTCTTCTCTGTGACAACCTTTCAAGTACTTGAAGAGCGCTATCATATCTCCCCTCAGTCTTCTCTTCTCAAGGCTAAACATGCCCAGTTCTTTCAGTCCCTCTTCATAGGGCTTTGTTTCCAGTCCCCTGATCATCTTGGTTGCCCTCGTCTGAACCCTCTCCAGTTTGTCTGCATCCTTCTTAAAGGGCGGTGCCCAGAACTGGACACAGTACTCCAGATGAGGCCTAACCAGTGCTGAGTAGAGGGAAACTAGTACTTCCCGGAATTTGGAAGCAATGCTTCTATGAATGCAGCCCCAAAGTCAAGAGACATTTGGAAGAGCCGTGCCACAAATGCTGCCGGTCTGCGAAAGCACGTGTGCCCACCCCCACCCCTCTGCATTCTTACTCTCTTGTTCTTAGGTGGGGCGCATGTTTGTGTTGCTGCCGTGAGACATTCCTCTCCCATGTGAGAGGAAAGGGTTAGGACGGAGTGCCTCTTCTAAGTTAGCACCTGCCTCCTGCGGCTTTTGTAATTACTAGCATTGGAAGCAACACCACTGTCTAGATAGGGCAACTTCCTCATTTATTAAAGGGTTTGGAATGGATGGATTGCAATGTTGCTGCCCTATCTGAATAGCTGCTATGCTGAGAGAGCAACCCTTCTCCAGAGCAGGGAGGAATAGATCCCTGTGTTCCAGCTGTGCACTCTCACTGGTCCTTGCTGCCTTGCTACACCAAGCTCCAGGGCACTCTGCTTCCTGCCCATCTGTGCCTGGCAGAGAGAATTGTCCTGCTGTTGTGTGTTGGTCTGGGGGCAGCCCAGCTGGGATGAAGGCTGTGAGCAAAAGGTGCCCTGACTTTGCGCATGGGAGCCTGTCCCCTTTCAGCTCCCCTCAGCCGCTGATCCACTTGTTCACTCAACCGGCGTTTGACCTGAATTTGAGATCTGCTGTTCCAGCCGACCTGGTGGTGTGACCAGGCCTTCGAGCCCAGCTCGGCACGCATCTGGGAAGGAGCCCCAGGGGCTGCTGGCACACATCTGCTTTTGGCAACAGCCTTGCCGGTTAAATCCACGGAGGTCCTGGCCTGTGGATGTTTGTAAGCACGCACACATGGCTGCCCATTTTGGCTTGAACGTGTGACCTTGATTGTGTGACCTAAGTTGGCGCATTCTCAATGGTGTTGGACTGCTGTGGAGCATTGAGACTCCGGGGGGGATGGTGAGAAAAGCTCTCTCTTTTTTTCCTTTCTCGCTTTTTCTCCTCATTTTCGCTTTCCACATGTGGGATGCAGCAGGGCCCATAGCTGGGGGCATCTCAGCCACTGTGTCTCAGAGGAAGCAGCCCTTCCTGAGGCAGCTGCAGGGCGGATGCGTGTCGTGCTGCAGCAAAGCAGGAAGGCGGCATTGCTCATTTGGGGCTGTCCCGTGTGAAGGGCGGCCGAGATGCATGCTGGCCTGGCAGCGCGAGTGGCGCCTGGGAGCAGGCGGGGTGCGGGTGGCAGCAGCATCGTCACAGACAGGGGCTTCGCAGTGGCCAGAGCTGCGGGTGCTGTGAGGCTGCCGCTGTTCTGAGACGGCTGTGGGTCAGCGGGTGAGGCCAGCCCGGTCCTTGGTGCAGGGCTTGCCCACGGGCCCAGGACTGGCCTCTGTGGGTGTGGCTGCTCTGCAGACTTCTGCCATGTCTGGGAGGGAGTTGATACATATGGACCCTGGCAGAGGAAGAGGCCCTGGAGCGGGTCTCCTGCCTGCCTGCCCCTAAGCTTAAAAGCCCCAAACCCTTTTGTGGGAAGTAGAAGCTATCTGTTGACTCCTGCCTTCTGCTTCCTCTTCATTAACCCATTAATAAGAGGCCTGCTCTGTCATCCCATGATGCTTAAGTTTTTTCAGCCCCCTCGGGGCGTCTGTGGAACAGACTTGGGCTTCCCTCTGTGGAAGCCCAAGTGTATAATGTCTCCAAGATTACCCCAGTCGTAAGTTGATGTTCAACAGATTCTAAAAGGTTGGTGAGGCAGGACTTCCCTTTGCAGAAGCCACGCAGATTCTTCTTCTCAGCCAGGCTTGTTCTGCTATAGTAGGGGTGGGAGCTTGTGGCCCTCCAAGCATGGCCAGTGGTCAGGGATCGTGGGAGTTGTAGTCTTAACGGCGCGAGGGCACCAGGTTCCCCAACCCTATTCTATACCTTTAAAGCCAGAATTACTAAGGATCCCACCAATTTACTTGTGGCAGAAGTCAGACTAAGAGATGTGTTGCTTCCTGGGTCCCTTCTTTAGAAAACGATGTTAACTTGTATACCCACCAATCCTGTGGCAAGAGGTCTGGTTTTAATGAGCCTCTTTTTTTTTTGTTAAACCATCAGTGGTTCTTTTAGGAATTCTCAGGCTAATATTATCTGCCCCTAGTGGCTTGTTAATGTGTGATTTGTCAGAAGCTCTGGAACTTCCATCTGTTGGCAGGGTGAGGGCCTCTGGGTGACCAGCACCCTGTCTGCGAGCAGCACTTATTCCAGTTAGAGTTCTTTAGCGGACTCTGCTCTCTCCATTTGGGAGAGCCTGCTACAGGTTCTTTGTGAACGTGAAGGCTTCCTTCTGCCCAGGGCTCAGGTAGCAGAAACAGCCCCTGCCTGGGAATCTTACTGGATAGGAAGGCATGGGCAATGCTGTGCAAAGGAAGGCTTTTGAGGGAGGCACAAGAAGGGAATTGCTTATTTTTTCTTTAAAAAAATAATAATAAAGAACATTGATTGAGCTGCTAGGAAGGGATTTCTCCGTTGGTTCACTGCATTTTCTCCCCGCCCCGCCTTGTCTGCTTCTGCTTGCCGCCTCCTCCCTTGGCGCACTGTGGGCGCCTTTTCTCCGCACAACGGGTCATGGCTTTACAGGTTGTTCCTCAGGGGCTTATGTTCATTCAGTCTTTTTAGAAAGTCACGGCCTTTATTTCACAGGGTAGAAAGCTGCAAGCGGTAGAGAACATTCCACTTCTGAAGCATCCAGGGCAGGAGAGCCACGTGCCCATAGAAACCTGAAATGGATTTGCTCAGCTGCTGTTGACTGGCTTCTTTTTTTCTCTTTAAAAAATCTCTCAGGGTGAATTCACGGGAAAACAAGATGTCAGACACGGGGAGTAGCACAGATGGGAAAACAGATATACCTAATGGTAAGAGGAGTAAAAGCAATTCAACCCTCTCTCTGAGATGTGCTGCGGCTGTTGTTGTCTGGTCTTCGGATGTTTGGATGCCCTGAATCGGAGCGGGGCCCTTTGGAGTGGGTTCTGAACCGGGAGGCTTTCTGGGGCAGCTTCGCAGGAAATGGGTTTTGCTGTTCTGGGGCTTGGCTAGGTCCGAATGGCAGCATGAGCTCCATGCTCACAAGCAGGTGGGGTTCAGCCCTTCTCCTGCACAAGCACTCCTCAGCCCTGTGCCATGCAAGAGGGCTTGGGCAGGAGAAGGCCTCCCAGGGGTTTGTGGCAGCTCATGTTGTTCAGGGAGCTCTCGACTGTGACAGCTTGCCCGGAGAGGCTTGGCCTTGTGTCTCCTGTTGTTCAGGACACAGTGCTGCAGAGAGAAATAGGAGCTGCAGAGCCAGGCCAGAGAGCTCATCTGGACTCTGTGCACCCCTCCACCCCGCACAACGGCCAGGCCTGGCTTCAGCTGCCTTGGGGCAGGTGCGGGTGCTCGAAACCACAGGACCGCGCCGGTCCGAAGCCTGAGTCTGCGGAGGAGTCCTCTTGACCTCTCCCTGCAGCCGCACAGCCTGGGCACTGCAGCAGGGCAGTGGAATGGAGCCAGGTGCGGCCCCGTGGTCTTTGTGCACAGTCAGTGAGTCTCCGTTGCTTGCAAGCCCCGCAACGGATCTGGAGAACAGTGGGGCTGGCATAGTCCACTTGGCGGCCAAGGCCAAGCCCACAGTCCCACATGCTGTGGGTCCTCCCCTGTGCACCTGGCGGGGGGCCGACAGTCTCTGTGCGGTGGCGGTGGCTGTGCTGCCCTGTCATGGCGGGGTTTGCTCTTCAGCATGACAGGTCCAGCCCCTGGCCTGCCAGGCCTCAGACGGGGCAGTTTGCCCCCAGATCCCAGCTCGACGGCAGAGGGTCCCATCCTGCACCCCTGCGCAGAGTGCCAGCTGGCGCTACCTCATGCACCCTTTGCTGCCTTCCCCGGATGTCATGGAGCTCCAGCAGATCCGTGGGCTGCTCTTTTTCTTGTACTGTTGCGCATCAGCCCGCACGGAACTCTCCTGGTCACACTTTTGTGCCGGACAGATTGAACCTGGTGCTGTGACACAGGCCTGAGGGCAGGGTTTGTTCGGTGGGGAAATGGCATGGGCAGCAGCTCGGTGAGTCCAGTGGGGGAGGAGGACCAGGCAAGGCCAGTCTAGCTGGCTTAGACAGGTGCCTGAGTGCAGCGGAATCCTGGTCGGCACCCTTGACTTTCCCACTCCATGGTTTTGTGTGCGCTGGTCCTGGCCCCTCAGGCAGCCAGGATGCGAGCAGCTGAGGCCTGCCCGTGCACACTGCCTGTGTCCCCAACTCCTCTTCTGTGTTTTGGGGTACCAAAGCGAAGCAAGCAGGAGGAGCGTGCTCGATGCTGAGCTTTGTGTCGGATTCCTAGCCCGCTGTTCCTCGCAAGGGGCCAGGGCAACGAAAGAGCTGGCAAGGGCAGGCGGCTGGCGACAGATGCGCTCCGCTGGCGCTTGAGGGAGCCTGGGCGGATACCCTTCTGGGCCTTGAGCGGCCCCTGGCTCTGGGCTCACAGGCTGGTGTGTCTGGAGAAGGCGGGTCGGCGAGGAACGGGCTCCTCGGCCGCCCACCGGGGTCCCACCAGGTGTTGCTTGCCTTGCGCAGGAAGCTTGTCAAGCAGCCCGGAGGAGATGTCTGGCACCACAGAGGGGCGGGAGACGTCTTCCGGGGTGGAGGTGGAAGCGTCGGACCTGAGCCTGAGCCTCACTGGGGACGAGGTGGGGCCCAACCGGACCTACACCGAGAGCTCTGCAGAAGAGAAGGACTCGGACAGCATGGACGATACGGGCCACTACTCCATCAATGAGCTGAACCGGACCTACGACCGCTCCCACTCGGAGGAGGAGGAGGAGGAGCAGCTGGAAGCCGAGGCCCAGCGCTCCCGCCGGCGGGCCCAGCGCAAGCGCCCCAACCGGGACCGGGACTCCTCGGACGACGAGCGGGCGCTGGAGGACTGGGTGGCCTCGGAGACGACGGCGCTGCCGCGACCCCGCTGGCGCGCCCTCCAGGCACTGCGGGAGAGGGCACTGGGCTGCAGTGCCCGCTTCGCCTACGAGGCCTGCGGCGCCCGTGTCTTCGTGCAGCGCTTCTGCCTCCAGTATGGCCTGGAGGGCCACAGCGGCTGCGTCAACACCTTGCACTTTAACCAGCGTGGCACGTGGCTGGCCAGTGGCAGCGACGACCTGAAGGTGGTGGTGTGGGACTGGGTGCGCCAGCAGCCTGTGCTGGAGTTCGAGAGCGGCCACAAGAGCAACGTCTTCCAGGTGAGGGGGGCTGCGGGCCTCCTATCTCCCTTTGGCTGGCAGGGGGGTGGGGGCTCTTTGGCCAGCACCAAGCCCTTCGGTTGTGCCAGGAGACATCATGGGGGGCCGCCTCGCCACCTCTCCTGTCTCCTCTTTGGGCCAGGGGCTGGGGCCACGGAGCATTGCATGGGTGTGGGCCGGCCTTGTCCTCACCCTGCGGTGGGAGGGTGGGTGGAGGCACTCGTCCCCACCCTCATCCCCACCCTGGGCCAGGTGGCTGAACCACTCTTGGCTGCCTTTCTCCTGTCCCGCAGGCCAAGTTCCTCCCAAACAGCGGCGACTCAACCCTCGCTATGTGTGCGCGGGATGGCCAGGTCCGGGTAGCGGAGCTCTCCGCCACCCAGTGCTGCAAGACCACCAAGCGTGTGGCCCAGCACAAGGGCGCCTCGCACAAGGTGAGGGGGCTGTGCATGGGGGGAGGTGGGGGCTGCAGAGAGCAAGAGAAACCCTGAGCCTGGGCGTGTTGTGGGGAGGGGGGGACCCAAAGCAGTCACTAGGCGCTCGTGATCCACCTGGGTGCAGACAGCCGTTCTTGAACTGGACAGCAGCATATGGCACGTCATTCTTTTTTTAACGATGGCCTGAACTTGGAGATGAGCCCCAGTGGCACCAGTAGGGCTTCCTTCTGAGTAAATGTGATTTCCCATGGAATTCGATCTGGAGGCTGCCCAGTCAGAAAGCTTGGGAGTGAGTCTGCATCCCCCAACGCAGCCACTGGGTCACATCTGTGTTCTGGACTTTGGAGAACCCAGCACAGCTCACCCTGCCAGCGTTCAGTCATCGCCCCCAAATCCCCCCTTCCCTGGGAGAGGCCTCAGGGCTGAGGCGCTTTGGGCAGGGGCATGCTCCCCCATCACGTGAAGTCTCCTGGAGGGAAGTCAGGCTGTGGCTTTGTGTCAGGGCCAGATCCCTGCCTGCACCTCTGGGCTGGGTGAGGGAAGGATCCCGCTTGGGGAGCCGGGGCTGCCTGTTTCTGCTAACCGCCATGAAGTGAGGTGGACCCAGCGGGCTCTGAGGCTTCAGCAGAGCTCTCTGGACTGTCTGCCAGAAGGCGGTTTCTGCCAGCCCCAGGCAAAGGGGCCTCTGCCCTTGCCCTGTCAGCCTGCTTTTGGCTGGAAGTGGCTAGAGGCTTCCTGGCTTCTGGTTTGGGGGGACAGGCTGGGCAGGGGCTGCGGGGCTCCCTCCAGCAACACGTGGAGTTTCTGCCAAGGCGTGCCCTTGCGAGGCGGGAAGCCTCCCCCGTGACTCCGCACGATTCTCTCTTCCAGCTGGCCCTCGAGCCAGACTCTCCCTGCACTTTCCTCTCAGCTGGCGAGGATGCCGTGGTCTTCACCATCGACTTGCGACAAGACCGGCCGGCTTCGTAAGTGTGGCTGTTGTAGTTGCTGAGGATTCGTATTCTCTCTGTCTCATTGCTCCACGGCTGCTCTGTCCCCTGGGCTGGTCCCGGCCTTGGGCCTCCCAGGCAGGCTGCTGCAGTCACTGCCATGCCTGGTTCTCAGCTTGCTCGGTGTTGTGACCTCTTCGGTCCTCTCCAAAACAAGCTGACTACAGGAGGAGGAAGAGGAGGCCACAGCTTTCAGATCTCTTCCCGGTCAGTTTTCTGGAACAAGGCAGGAACCGTGGTGTTTGCCCCTCTCTAGTAAAGATGGGAACTTGGCTGGTTTCTTTCCACAAATGGTCTCCCGGATGGGTCTCTTCTCTTCCCTTTTTCTGGCCATCCCGGAGTAGCTCAGGTGTGACTCCTCCAGTGAGAAACCGAAGCCAAATCCTCCTGGCCAAATTTCTCTTACGTTTCCAGAGCTCACGAAGACTGAGGTGCCTGAAGGGCTGCTCTTCCCGGGGTGGCTTTGGGCTCAGCTGCTAGGCTCCTGGAGCCCTGGGGCAAGTGGGGCTTCCTTGCAGATGCCGCTTGAGGCTCCTCCATAGCTGAGGAAAGTGATGCAGCTCCTTGAAGTGCTGCTTGCAGAATCTGCGCCCTCAAAGGCTGTGCCTGAGGCTATGGCTTCTGCCACGGAGCAGTGGGGTGGCTGGAGGCAGGGCCCCAGGAGTTTGGGACTGGAGTCTGATGGGGCTGGCTGTATTTCTCCAGCCATGCGGAGTGATCTCCAGGGGGAGGTTAGTCAGGGGAGGCACTTTCTGCTTGGCTGCTGTTGCGAATTCACTCTCTCCTCGGCACACTCTTCTCTCTCCTTCTCCTTGCTTTTCATTTCTAGGAAGCTGGTTGTGACAAAAGAGAAGGAGAAGAAAGTTGGCCTCTACACAATCTACGTGAACCCGGCCAACACCCACCAGTTTGCTGTGGGGGGCAGAGATGAGTATGTCAGGTGAGCTGCAGAAGCACGTGGCCGGGAAGGCTCTGGAAGAGCCCTGCCTACCGGGGGCGGGCAGGTTGGCACCCCCCCAGAGCGCCTGTGGGTTACTGAGCCTCCTCAGATCTTTCACCCAGGATGTGCTGTGTGAGTGAAGGATGACGAGGGGCTGGCTGGGGAATTGGCACCCTCTGGCCACAGCGTCTCGCTGGTTGAGACCTGGGGCGGGGGGAGCAGGGGAGGGAGGGAAGTGCTTCATGGCCAACAGGAGCTGCCTGCAGCATGCCAGAGGCAGCGGCTGCTGGATCCAGCGAAAGACTCTCCCCGTGGCTGGGTGGCTCTCAGATGGGAGCGAAGCACTCGGCCTGGGCTGTTTCCAGCTTGCTGGCCTGTCCTGGCCATCTGGTGGGGCGCTGCCTCGGCCCGCTTGCCACATGCTCTGCGCAAGTCGAGCAAGGCTTTGGTCCTTCTTGAGCAGCCCGGTGGAGAGGGCAGGCCAGAGGTCTGCTGGAGCACGTGCCCTGCAGCTGAGGGCGGGCTTTCCCGTTCTCCTTTGGCCTGCGTAGTTGTTGTTGCTGCCTGGTGCTGCTGAAGCCTTGGCCGCAAATGCAGGCCTGGGAACCCAGAAGAGTAGGCAAGTGAGACTCCTGTGCTCACGTGTCTTCTTCAACATGGCTGCCCTGCCTTTTCAGACTCATGGATGGGGACGGAGCAAAGAGCCTGGCAGGGCTCAGAGGCACTCCTTCTCTTTTCTCCCCCCCCCTTTTCTGATTTCACCACGCATCAACCAGTGAACCCGTCTCTGCAGCCTGAAGGGCTAGAAACTTGCCGTCCATGAGAACGCGTGTGCGCGTGCACTGTGCTTCTTGGGCAACAGCGTTGGGGAGATAGGAGCCACTTGCCCCGTGCTGTCTGCCCTCAAGGTCTCCGTGGCAAGCGCAGCTGATCGGCCTTCAAGCAGGAGACACAGAGGGGTTCTCGTGTGTGTCCATGCCCCCCCACCCCGCTTCTTGTTGGCTGAAGTGGCTTCCTTGGTTTCCAGCTGCCCGAGGCTGGGGCTGCACCTTGCCCTGCTCCTCTGGCCGAAAGCCTCTGTCCAAAGGGCGGACTGGAGAGCCTCTCTCTTCAAGGAGCTCCGCTGGCTTCCAGTTTGTTTTCTGCCCTCAGTTCCAAAGTGCTCGTGATGCTCTTGGCCGGCCACCAAGGCCTGGGACCTGGTGGCTGGAAGGAGCATCTCCTCCTGAGTTCCCTCCCACAGCTGGCCCTGTGGTCTGGTCTTGAGAGACCTGTGTGGTGGGGGTGAAGTCCAGAGCTTTCCAGGCTGTGGCACACGGTCCGGAAGCCCCTCCTCCCCAAGAAAGCCTGCCTGTGGCTTCCGGCGAACTGGCCCAGCCCCGCCTGTTTGGGAGACCTCTGGCCTTCTGCTGGTGCATTTCATTCTGCAGTCTGTGTGGCAGCTGTTAAGATGTTTCATGTGACTTGACTGGGCTTTATGGGGCGTTTCTTACTTATCTTGTTAAAAGCTGAAGCTGCACCTTCCTCCCAATGAAGATTTCTTACATTCTAGGTGGGGAACCATCAGGCTGCTAGCCAGAAGCGGCCCACTGAATCTCCCCGTCTGGCCTGTGGACTCTCCTCCCCCTTCCCCCCACACTGCAGCTAGGCCTGGAAAAAGCCTCCCCTTGGCCTCACTGGAAATCTTTTTCCTGGCCTAGCTGCAACTTAACCCTTTCCTCCACCCCCAATTCTTCAGTTAGGCTTGGGAAAAGTATCATGTGGGAGTGTGCGTGTGTGTGTGTGGGGGGGTCTCGGTGGAGGTGGTGGGCTCCACCCACATCTTGCAGGAGGCCTTGCCAACTTGTGGCACATGGTCCCCAGAAGGCTACCTGGAAGGCAATGTGGCCCTTGGGCTGAAATGGTTCTCCCCTGATACCTCCCACTGTGACCCACCTTGGGAAGGAAGCGTTACAGAGAAATGAGGCTGCCTTTTGCATAGTTTGACCAGCTTCCTGGAGCACCAAACATCCCGCCCTTTCTTGGTCTCTGCCCAGGATCTATGATCAGCGGAAGATTGATGAGAACGAGAACAACGGGGTGCTGAAGAAGTTCTGCCCCCACCACCTGGTAAGGAGCTGTTTCTGTTCTGCCTGGGACTTGGTCCTCCCCCACCCCTCCCAGTGCTGGGGATAAATCCTGGTTGCACAGAGGGCCTGGATATTCCATGTGGCCCCCCGGGGGCTGGCTCACACCTTGTCACAGAAGGTCCCTGAAATTCTTTCCCCCACCCCTCCCGGTCAGAGAGCACGTGCAGCATCCTTCATTGGCGTAGGGTGGGCTGTGAAATCTCCCTTGCTTCAAAAGGGTCTTCAGGGGGCTGTGTGAGGGTGTGGAACTGGCCTGTGCCCAAGCAGGAGGGGCAGAAAAGTGCTGTCACCGTCCTCCCCCCAGTGAGCCTGTGGCTCAGGGCTGGTCACCCCCTTTGCACACCAAAGGGTCCAGGCAGCTCAAGAGGAGAACGGAGGTCTCTGAAACAGCCAGGCCGAGAGGGACTCTTCTTTGCCTGGAGAAGGCCCCGTTGCCAGTCGGCCCAGGGCTGGGGACAAGACGGTGTTCGGGGCTCCCAGTTCTCCAGCATTTGTCCTCCTGCGCTAGTCCCGTGGCAAGTTTCTAGGGTTGCCTTGGCTTCTCAGAACAGTTGAGAGGAGAAGGGCGATGGTAACGGATGGTTGCTGGCTGGGAAGAGCAGGGCCTCTGGCAAATTCACTCTGGTTCTTTTGGAGCCTGGGAGTCCTGCAATCCTGGCTGTTGGCCTTCCCTATTGGGCAAAGCCCCCATGGGTGCCAGGAGGCAAGGAAGGTTCTCCCCGAGGGTGCAGTGGGTGGGAGGGGCCGTGCAGGGCCCTCTTGCAGGGTGGCGAAGCAGGGACCCCCATGTGCTGCTATGGAAACCCTCCTTGCGGTCGCTGCCCGTGTCCTGCGTGCGTCCAGCCTCTCTGCGGTGCCCTCGCTGCTTGTCTGCCCGGTGGGCCCGAGGACCTTTTGAGAGACGCTGGCTGGACCTGAGCCCTGCCCCTGGTTGCTCCTAGGTGAACAGTGAGTCGAAAGCCAACATCACTTGCCTGGTCTACAGCCACAACGGGTCAGGTACGTGGCTTGGCGCTCTGAGTGGGGCTGGCTCCCAAGCCTGGGCCCCTCCTCCACCCGCCGCCCTGGCTGCATGCCAGGGCGGCCAAGAGCTGCCTTGCCTTGCGCCGCCTCCACGTGTGGACAGCACAGGGTCGTCGGTGTGGTGGGCCGCTCTCTCCAGACTTGCAGGCTTGAGCTGGCCCAGGGTGCTCTTCGGTTCTGTCTGCCGCACTTTTCCAGCATTCTCTACCCCTTGCCAAAAATAATGCATCCTGCAGAGGTTAGTGGGAATAAGCAAAGAATTCTGTAAAGCTCTTCCAGATGGGCTTGGTTTCCATTTACTCCAGATGCAAAGCTGTTGGGACCACAAGGAATCTGGGCCTGCCTCTCCGCTCCCCCCCAACTTGAGGCCCTGTGTGTGTGCTGTGGACACTGGCCTTCTCCAAGCTGGTGCCCTCCAGACTTCAACTCCCATCAGCCCCAGCCAGCATGGCCAACAGCTGGGAGTTGTAGTCCCTAGACCTCTGGAGGGCCCAGGTTGGGGAAGGCCAAACCAGCTCTGCCTCTTCAGCTCCTTCTGCCTGTCGGCATTCCTGGATGGATTGAGCCTTCCTCCTGAAGAGCAAGGGACCCCTGGGGAGTCTCCTCGGGGGGCCCTGAGTGCCAGTTTATGCGAGGCGGGGGGCTGGCCGGCCGTGTCCTGGGCTGCACTAATGCTCTTGGGTGTGTGTTGCAGAACTCCTGGCCAGCTACAATGATGAGGATATCTATCTCTTTAACGCATCCCACAGCGATGGCGCAGAATACATCAAGAGATACAAGGGGCACCGCAACAACGCCACAGGTGTCTGTCCCCCTCCCCTTCCCTGCAGCATGGGGCTTGCCCTGGCCCACAGGAGGAGGGGGCTGGCCCAGTGCCGGTCCCCGCGCCCTGCTCTTCCCCCCACCTCCGGGCAGCAGCGCGTGCCCTTCTGGAGGTTTCGGCACCAGGGCGGGCGCCTGGCCAGGCTCCAGGAGCTGCTCTTTGGCTGAAGCAGTTTCTGGGACGGTGCTGTCGGAATCGCCCCTGGGCCAGCATTCCCTGGAGCTGCTTGTTGAGGGCCCCTCCCAGACTTCGGGCTGTGGGCATGTCCGCATCACGTGTTGCCGTGCAGATGGGTGCCCCGTGGTCTCCCGGGCGGTGTTCAGGAGTGGGCAGCTCACCCGTCCCATCAGACTTGCTCAGGGCGGGGGGCAGCACTGGTCTGTCCCCTTAAATTTGATAGATGCTTCTCCACGAGCCTTCAGTGGTTACAATTTTTTAAAAGGGCGTGATAAAAGGCAGCGGATCGAAAAAGTAACGTACAATGGCGGTTAAAAGATTAGGACTAATTTTCCCTCCCCAGATCCTTGCCTCGATGAAGTTGATTTTCCCAGACTCCCAAAAGATAAAGCGGGTGCAGTGCAAAGATCTTTGGGGGCAATTCCTGGGCTGGGGCCACCCTGAGGCAGTCCTAGCTCCCCCCCCCGCCTCTTCCTTAAGCGGAGGCTCCAGGCAGACCCCGGTGCATGTCGCAACGAGGCCGGGTGTCCCAGCTCCAAGGGCTGGCTGTGTGCAGAGGGGCGGGAAGGGAAGCAAGGCCTGCCCCCAGTCGCCACTCGCTGATGCAGAGGGAGGTCCTCTGTGCCCGTTTGTGATGCTCCACACCACTTTTTCAGTGCGCAGAATATTAGGCGATCTTGAGGTAGGCTGAGCACAACAGAGGACTGCAAAGCAGAGTGGCACTTCCATGCCGGCTCTTGGCACCCCGCCCCAGTTGTGTGTGTGCGTGCATGCATGCATGCCCGCCTGCCCGCCCCTTCACCTGCCCGCCCCTTCACCTGCCCCGGTGCCCCTTCAGCCTCTTGAGCTGTGGCCCTCTGAGGGCCCTCTGGAACTGGCCCTTGGCAGGGGGTGCCTGGCTAGGCTGGTGCAAGGGCTCAAGCGCTGTCCTGGCCCGACCTGAACAGACTTCGTTTGCTTCCAGTGAAGGGAGTCAACTTTTACGGGCCCAAGAGTGAGTTTGTGGTGAGTGGCAGCGACTGCGGACACATCTTCCTGTGGGAGAAATCGTCCTGCCAAGTTGTGCAGTTCATGGACGGTGACAAAGGCGGCGTGGTGAGCAGGCTTTCGGGGTTGGGGGGGCTCCTTGGCAAACTGCGGCGGGGGGGCCCTGTCTAGAGCAGATTGGCAGGTGCCATTCGAACTTTTCCCATGGGGGGGAGGTGAGCTGACTTGCCATGGCTGTTGTGCTCCCGGAGGGGGGTCCGGCATCCCCCTCCCTCCCCGTCTGGTAGCCCCTGACCAAATCTGCCCCTCCTCGTGGTCCCCAGAGAGCCGTTCCCCTCGGGCATGTGTGGCCTTGGCAACAGCTGAGGCACGGTTGGCCCCCTCTGTGGGGAGCCCTTGCTCTGCCCTGCTGCCTTCCTGCCTTGGCTGTAGCTGAGTGGGGGGGCAGTGGGCTTCTCCCCTGCAAGTGCCCTGAGAGCCTCTCTCGCTGCTGCAGGTGAACTGCTTGGAGCCACACCCTCATCTCCCTCTCCTGGCCACCAGCGGCCTGGACCATGACGTCAAGATCTGGGCCCCCACTGCAGAGACCCCCACTCAGCTTGCGGGCTTGAAGGAGGTGAGGAGCAGGATTCAGGGCATGGGGACATGGGGGCCCGACGGGCCAAGCCCTCCCCCCGCCCGCAGTCCCGTGTTGCGCGCACGCCCCCCCGGGCTGTGTGAACCGTCCCGCGGTGGCTGCTGTCCTGACTTCTGGCAGCAGAGCACGGGCGCCTCCTGTGGCAGGGCTGGGCTTGACCCGCTCGCTGCTCTCTTCCGCTGCTGCCGCCTCCTCCAGGTGATCAAGAAGAACAAGCGGGAGCGGGACGAGGACAGCCTGCACCACACCGACATGTACGAGAGCCACCTGCTCTGGATCCTGATGCACCACTTCCGGCAGAGGCGGCACCGCCGGGTACGCCGTTTCGGGCAGGTCCCTCTGCAGGGAGCAGCTCGCCGGGCCTGGCCGGAGGGGCTGTCCGCGGGGCGGGACGGTGGTGTCTGAGAGCGTGTTTTGGCAGCACAGGAACCGGAGGCTCCCTGGGCCGGTTGAGCGGGCCCTCTGGAGGTGGTCTGATGAAGGCTCCCAGGATCCCTGACCGCTGGCCATCCTGGTTGGGGCTGACAGGAGCTGAAGTCCAGCAGCCTCTGGAGGGCCACCGATCCCCCCACCCCTGGTGTAGGAGTAGCCCAGTTCCCCCGGGAAGAAGATCCCTGCTGGCTCACTGGGCCGCGCACAGGCCGGGCGCCTCTCTGTCCCAAGGGAGGCGGCACTTGGGTCCCCGGGCCCCCCGCTCCCCCTCTGCCCTTCTTCCAGCACCAGCCCCGCATCCTGTGGCGCTGCTCCCTAGAGGAATCCATCTCTCTTCCCTCCCATCCACTCCTGGAGGTTGTTTTTTTTTTTTTTTAATTCTGGCTGACAGGAAATGCAGCGACTGCTTCTGCAGTCTCCTCTCCCCATCTTGCATCTGATCCCTGTGGTTGCTGCTCTTTTTCCGCAGCGCCGAAGAGATCCAGGCACAGGAGCGACAGACAGCGACTCGGACGACTCCCCCAGCTCCTCTGACACATCGGACGAAGATGAGGAGGGCCCGGATCGGGTGCAGTGCATGCCTTCTTGAGAGCCCCGGGAGGTCCAGGGAAAGGTGGGGGGCAGGGCGGGGGGGTGCAGACTTGAAGCCACAAAGCCTGCCACTTTTAACTAACACCCATTTTTTCTGCTTTTTATTGAACCACCAAGGACCCCCCTCGCCTCTCCCCAGCCCTTGCTAGCCGTCGCTTGCCTGGGCGACCGGCTTGGCCTAATTGCACTTGGACTTTCCTGCTAGCAGCCGGCAGCGGAAGGGGGAGCCAGGGCATGGGGGGAGCGCCCGGCTGCGTCGATCTGCAGGGCCTCCGCCTGCTCTCCTGGGGGCGGGGTGGGGCACCTTCCCCCCTCCCCACCAGGGCTTCCCAGAGGCTCAGGCGGCTGGGGTGCCGCGGCTGCACGTCCCCTGTGAAGCTTCTTTTGAGTGGGTTGAGTTAGTTTTTTTCTCCCTTTCCTTGAGATGTTGGTGTGAGCCCCAGAGGGCATCTTGGAGGTTTTGTGCTTTCCTCCCCCGCTCCCCCAAGGAGCACTGCTGCATGCTGCTTCCGGGATGAGCGAACTTGGACTCTGCTTTTTTAATTAGATTTGGGGGGTGGTTTCGTTCCCCTGCTGTTTGTTTTTTTGTGTTTTTTTTCTTCAGCAGTTCTAGGCACAAAGAACCTCCCTTTGCCATCTAGAATGCCCCTTTGCTGAGCTTCTTGGAGCGAAAAGTTTAAAGAGTTTAAATGCGGAGGAACTGATGGCCCCTTCCGACCTTTAACTAAAGTGGGGGCTTGATGGCACCCCGAGGAAGGGGCTTTAGGATCCCATCCTTTGCCAGAAGGTTCTTCATTCTTTCCTTTCTCTTAAGAATAATCTATTGTTTTTGAAGATAACTTTTCCCCTTATTGCTGTTTAGAGGCCTAATTTTATATGTATTAAACAAGACAAGAACCAAATTAAACTTGGATGTTATCAAGTTAAAATTATTGTAAAAGTTTAAATATATATATTATATAAATGCAATAAAAGAATTGAGAGACAGAGAGGCCCAATGGTATGTGAAACGGTCACACAGGACACGTTTCATCTGCGTAACTTGGGAACTGTGTTACTGTGAATGAGGGATCCCTCTTCTCAGGGCAGGAGGGGGGACTCTCTGTCAGCCTTCTGCAAATGTACCAATAGCCAGATCAGGTCTAGATTGCTCTCTTGCAGGAGAGTGGCTGGTGTGTGTGAGTGTGACTTAGCCAGTTTCCTGCTGCGTTTTTCTCTTGCCTTTGTCCTGTCCATCTGACTTCTGTTGTTGATCAGTCATTCAGTCGTGTCCGACTCTTCGTGGCCCCATGGACCCCGTAGCACGCCTTCTCTCCCGGAGCGTGCTCAAGTCCATATTCATTGCATCCATCTGACTATGTGTTGCTTTTTTAGCCGTTCTTAACCCTCCCGACACGTGTGTGTGTGCGCGCGCATGTGTGCCTGTGTGTCCAGGTGCTTGCTCATGTTCATGTGTGCACATGTGCAGTTCTTGATCCAGCAAAAAGGCTGAAGCGTTTCTCAGAAGAAGCCTTTCAGAAGAGCCTCCTGTGCCAGCCATTGCAGGACCACATAGGAGTCTGAGCCTTCTTGCCGAGGCAGGCAGCCATAGCTGGCTGGAGGGCTGAGCACGAGCCCAGGGCCTGGCCCTGGAAGGCGGCTTGGAATAGCTGCGGCAGGTGGAGCAGCAGCAGCGAGGTGTCGCCTGCGAGTGGTGGGAGGGCACCGCATGGTCACGGCCCCCCTGCCAGCAACTGTGGTTATGGTCAAACAGCCTAGTCCCGGATGTAAATGGGTCTGAATCTGGCGTCTTGACGAGCAAGTAAGTATATATTGGAGCAGAAAGTCTGAAGCTTTGCTGCATCCAGAAGCTATTTGCAAATGGGGGTGTGGGGGTGGGCAGCTTCTTGGTCTGCCACCTCAGTCCCTTTGGAAGGGCACCACGGCCTCTCGACCCAAACTGGAGTAGCAAACCACAGGGGGGAGCATCTTCTCTTCCTCCAGGCTGTTGTGGAGGCTACAAGTTTCTTCTGCTCCCAACTCCTTTGAGAGCAGGGGGAAAGCACAGCTTGGGCATTAGAATGGAAAGGCCTTTGCCACCACATGCAGCAAGCAAAATGCCCCTTGGCCCCCACCCTTTTTCACAACCCCCAGCCCAAAGCAATTACATTTTAAAAAACACAGTCACTCATATATACACAATACCTTCAATTTTTATTTCCATTATTAGCACAATGACTTTTATCTTTTGGAGAGAAAGGGGGGGGGGAGTAAGCAAAGCAGGAGCTAACTTCAATTTTTTACTCTAAAAAAAGAACCCAGATTTTTTTCCAGCTATGACAAGTTTTGATTAAAGAAATATTTTTTTTAAAAAACCGTGTAGGAAATTCACTGCTTGAAGAGATATGGTAGGAATGTACGAGTCAGAGGAGTTTCTCACATTCTGTGGGGAGGAAGGTCAGCCAGTTGCAACTTCCATATTACTCTTGTGATTCAAGAGCTTGGAGCCGTCACTGCCAAATGCCAGGTTCTGGCTGTTGATCTGTGTTCTACCCAAGAGGTACTATGGGCAGTGGCTTATCCCAGACAAAGTGATAATGGCCATGACTGTCATGTGATTCTTCAATGCATTGTCTTGGGAATAACTGACATTCACTGGGGTTTGGACACACTTAATAGCCACAATCCAATATAGTTGGACCATTCTGGGCTTTCCCCCTATTGCAAATGTATGCAGGATTAGTGTCACCAGTGGCTATGGCAGTGGGTGCAGTTGTTGCTCAGTGCAGGTAGGCTGACTGCAGCCAAGAAGGGCAGGGTGAGCAGCCCAGCCTGCCCAGCAGTAGAGCGTGGGAACCCTTCTCTCCCGATGCCACTGGACCATCCTTGTTCTCGGCTGCTGCGTCTAGACCTCGGGGACTTGCCCAGGAACTAATTGCCCTCCAACAAAATACTAGCTTTGTAACAAACTTGTTCCATTTGCATGTGGGAAGCAGGGAGCAGCAAATATTTCCCTAGAAACGCTGTGCTGAGGAAGGTGTACAAGAGAGGGTGCTTTTTCATTGAGACATCACACAGAACACTTTAGAGAGCGCAGTTTCCCATATAGCCTCACAACAACCTTGCGAAGTAGGCTCCGATCACTCTGTGCCTGTGGGTGGAAGGGGCTGGCCTTTCTAGCAGGCGTAGCCAAACTGCGTATAACTAGCCAGTCCAGCAATCCTGCCCAGCCAAGCCACTGTCTGTTGTAGGGTGAAGTATACTATTTTTCTTTAAATACTTCTTTAATCAAAAATTGTGTTCAGTTAGAAACAAATACTGTTACAGTTCCTGTTTGCCTTTTTTTTGGTCCACTTAACAAAACAAAAGAGAATAAGTTAACACTAAACACTTTATATTTAATATACATA